>NC_086444.1:550589170-551189170 GCF_028390025.1 Pseudophryne corroboree
CCTAGTCTTCTGTCACTTATTTGTGATTGCATATTAGCCTTTTATGTCACTTAAGATAATACACATAAAGGATTTAAGAGACTATACAATTTAGATTTTATATACAGTATACCCGTGGTTGACAGGACAAACCAATAGAAGACCTTGGAGAGGAGGTTTTGGGAATAGGAGAAAACAGGATACAGTCCGCAACCAGGTACTGGTCTTACAGAATATGAAATCTTTTCCTTATTTCTATTGACCATAAAAGTAAGTAGCTTTAGGGTAATGAAACCCCATGAACGATATAAACATAGTAATATTATTATTTAATACCTAATGTTTTTCTACTCGATTAGGTCATCTATCAATGTTTAAAGGTAGCGCCAGGATCAACATTCAAGCCCTGTAATAAGAAATACAGTGGCAAGATGCAAATTTATACTAATTACATCCTATATTAGAGACAAATTCTACTTATTACCTTTTGATTTTGACAATGCTAAATTCCTTTGTCGTATAAACAACCCTTTATGAAGCTAAGAACACTGTACGCTGTTTACTTAAGAAGTACCGTAATGGTACGCTAGTTGCGTAACGATCGCTCAGCCGTAGGCGAGACGCTCAAGCGTCACGTTCGCTCACGGCCCAGTGATCACAGGACACGTTATTGGTTATGTCTAGGGTAATGATTCGCTATGGCGTAGCTTACGCTCGAGACCACGAGGAGGTCACCAGCGATGCAGACGCTCACAACACTATACCTTTATGATAAAACCTTATACCAATGAAATACACTGAATACCTTAATGTGAGTACAGGGTGTAAGTGCAACCTTGTGTAACCTGACTATCTACAAAGCTGCTTGAGCGTCACCGACGCTCAAGTGAACACTTATCACTATAGAAAATACACAGATGCTGGTTTAGGTTCCAAGGCCTATTAACTGTATTATATCTAATATACTTGTAAAAGGGGATAACAGTACAAATGATACACTACAATATAACAGAGACTTCCTAACCACAGAACTAAACAATAAATACAAAAAGACAATACTACACTGACCTAAATGCAATAAAATACAATACTAGCCTAGTCTAGGGGAGATATGAGAGAACAGAACAGAGAGAGAGAGAGAGAGAGAGAGAGAGATGAGAGAAATTGGCTCACAGAAAGACAATGATTACGGAGAGAAACTTACGCACAAGGGGAAACGATCGCATGCGCCTGGACATCCAGCTCCCGGCTATCAGCAGATAACCGTTGATGAGAGAGTGAGAGCTGGATGTGGTCGGCCTGCCTATTTATGCCCCACACACAATGCAATCTCCTGGTCCTACAATCCCATTGTCCATTGGCCGAAGGAATTCGGCCCTGTATCATAACAAAAGGTCATAGGGTGATTCATACAGGTGGGCTGTGACGATTTCCAACAGCTCAGGTGGGTGGGAAACTGGGTTTCCCGCCGCATACCTGAGTATGTGTAATTAATAGAAATGGACATAAACTTCTTATGTCCATAACTATTCGCACGAGCGATTAATACGCTCCAAACCAACACCGGAATATTGCTAATTAAATACTCTTCCGATGGGTACCAAACACTGCTGTAGGATTCCTGTTAGACCCTTTGTACGATATAAAGAGGGATTCCTCAGCTCTGGGACATTGTATTTTAACCAAACTTTCAGAATCTATCAAAGGGACCATGATCTATAAACTACATTAATTGTGAACATTTGTAACGAATGAGTCGCACGCTACGACTACATAAACTCTACCGTAAATACGCATACCGCGCCTGCGAGTGCACGTTATTGCGGGTATGCGAATCCACGGGAGAGCGCATGCACGCGCAGCGCGGACCAGTGTGCGGTGCAAATATGGCAACGTGCATTGAGACATTTTTCTGACTTTGACAGTCCACCCTTTGGCAGTCAATAATAACTGCCACAAAACATTTAAGGAGAAAAATGTAAGTCAGGGGTTAATTGATTTCCATGGTTGGGTAGGGGAGGAGAGAGGAGAAGGTGTGAAGAGGATATGACCTAGTGAGATAGCAGAAGCATGTGTGTATGAATCCATGTTTGGAGGGTCATGTATCATCGTGCCGTACGTGTGGTAAATCAAGCTTCGAGGTATTGCGAAGTATACATTTGAATTCCTTCTTATCCTGTGGTACAGGTCTGTGGATGGGCTGTCAAACTTTACCGAGCTCATTTCGGCTGTGGTTGTAACAAAATGGGGATGCACATTTTAGTTGATGATACATGAATGGGGGAGGTATGTGGTTGCTGATATCTGTGCCTGTATTCCCTATCGTCTATGTGTGTCGCTACCTGAGGGTTGTAGAGATGAAGATAAAGAACACTTACGAAAAATGCAATGATATTCTATGTCAGGGAAATGTACATCTGTCGTCGAAGTTGTTTTCGGTATCTGTTGAGAGTCGTCTTCTTTGTGCTGTATTGCTCCTTAGGCATGAGCAAATAGCTTTGTCTGAGCCATCAGATTTACAAAAATGTTGGGCTAGCGTGAGTTTAAAAATACTAGGGAAACTGGGGATCCATGGCAAAGTTCATCAAGTGTCCATATTTAAAGTTGTCAAATCTTCTTCTTTGGTCAATCCGTTGTCTGTATACATCTCGTCTCGTCAGCTTCCTCGTCCAAGGGGGTCTTTGTATCTTGGAGAAAAAGCAGAAAAACAGGTGAAAGAAACGGACCGTATAATCGCATTTTCATCACATTCTGGTTTCTATCATTGGGTCATAAATCAAATCCAGGTTAATTACAGTTTCCTCACTCCTCAAGCTCATCACTTTTGTACTTTGTTTGCACCTCATTAAAGCCTGCCCGCATCTAAATATCAATCCAATCGATATAACGACACCCAAGATACATAGTAGAAACTTTCCAACATCCATTATGACTCCTTGAGCCCAATCTCCTAAACCGGAGAACCAATTTCGCGGGTTCAACCATGACACCCAACCAGTCAGCTCATTACCTACAGCAGCAAGGGTGAGATTGTGTTTTCGACGAAATTCCCACTTCAATTGGAGAATATCGTCCATCTTTTGGTCTATGACCTCTACCGGATCCTCGGTGCTATTTGTGATATACGTGCAACACTTTATGCCGTACTGTGTTGCCAATGTAACACAATATCCGCCTGTTACTGCTGTAAGATAATTAAGAACCATCCTATGCTGAACTAGTTCTGTTTTGTAAGCTTGAAGTTCTCTTCCAGTGTATCTAAACGTGTCATCATACATTTCAGTGATATTATCTAACAAATTGGCGAGTGCGGAAATGTATCTATAATTCATCACTCCCCGAGCGGTACGAGTGAAATCTAACGCTACCAGAACCTGAATCCCGGTGGATTCATGGATAAGATCAGAGGCCGGATGCTCTAACCTTTCTGACAGTTGTCTTTTAACTCGGTGCTCGTAGTGAGTGTGAGTATAAGGAGCTTGGGCACCACGGTGTATGTCCTTCATTTTGTCATGTGTAACAGTCATCACTTCAGGCAATACTTTTCCAATATAACACAATCCTTCAGAGTTTGGGGCAAGCCATTTGTACGCCTTTCTCCCGCATATGAAATATGCATCATCGGGGAGAACATATGGGACGGAGAAGGACATGACCATGTTACAAACCTTCCAGGTGAAATCTCCTGACCCTAATTCTTCCATCTGCCTAGTGCACGTATCGGTTTGTACGATATGTGCACAGTATCCTGGTGATACCTCTCCAACTCTAGTAATCCTATTTCCTAAGGTATATCGATACCGGAAAGATTTTCCTCTACTGGCTATGTGGCGTACGAGCTCTGTATCTGTAGGCATTCTATCTGCTCTGTGTGAAAAGGTCATGGTAAGGTTGCTCCATGACACTTCCCAATTTCCCGGTTTTCTGGGATTGGAGATGTTAAAACATAAGAGGGACCTATCCACATGGTATTGGTGGAGCTTCAAACTAGGAGGGCTGGAGATGTTAAACCTCCGGTCCACCGGTCTCCCACCACTTAGCTCAAGTACCTCCCCTAACGTTAAAGGAAATGGTACTAGCCCTGATTTGCTGTGTCCCTGAGGTGCTTGAGAGCATACCCAACAATCGGTCTTATTTAACACATTACCCACTAAGGAGTGATAGTCACTCAATGGATGCCGGTCCATATGGATATTAAAACTGGATTGGCATTACTTTGTTACAGAGCCTACAGATACAACTTTCTTTTTGAACTAACATTCCTTCACATTTGTTTACAAATAACATGGTTGTTAGATCGTGCCCGGTACTCGCCTTTGCTTGGTGATTGGGTTGCTATTGGAAATTTACACCTCCGTCTCAGTCATCAGGACCTTTCTGGATCCTTTCTCGACCTCACTGGTACTCTCACCGAAACAGACTGCTCTGGTCAACATCATGGTTAACGGGAAAAATCCATATCACAGTCTCTTGGGGCAAGTCCATCTTACAGGAGGAGAAAAGAAGAAATTTGTAAATGGGGTATAAGAAAATCAGTTTGGGGGGGAGAGAACTCGTTACGATAATAAGTTATCTCGTCTTGTTGTTCTTCTTGTTCTGCTGTCCTCTCAAAGGTGTTGTCTCTCAGTCTTCAAACGAACATTCTGGTGATGCAATATTCCTTCCTAACCGGCGATCTTTCTGTAAGGAGCAAAAATCTGGCATTACCATTGGTCCAACTGAGGGGTGACATACCATCTTTAAACCATGAAAACATGAGTGAGAAGAGAGAGAGACAACAAAAAAACAAAAGAGATAGAGAACAATTCATATGCATATATATATTACATAACTCGACATTAACCATCAATAGGAAAAGAGAAACAAAGCATTTTTAAACATTGTCAACATTAAGAAAACATTGTCAGACTATTTGGCTGTCGTATCTACGTGTCTAATGGTTTCCTTGAGCAGTCCCTCCCCACCAGCACTTGCATTATTCCACTGTCTGTATCTGGCCAGAATACATTGTGGTGGATAGGTCATGCTGGGGTTTGGTAGACTTCTGCAAGGACCAAGCGAATATGCAATGTTTGAATTCTTACCAATAATCGTCAGAGATGGGGATAGAGAGAGAAAGAAAAAACATTTTTCACAAATACATTTACAACGTTTAACCTGGTCATTCCTGTGTCTTCAGTGAATGACCTCCCAATTTACTAACCGTTACCTCAGGCTTGCCTCCATTCCTAATAATCACCTTTCCTGCCTATGTGATCCTTGATTATAATGGTGTGTATTGTAATTTTGCTCATTTCTTGGTCTAGGGGGTCTAACTTCATGTGGGTTATTACAGTTGCTAGCATAATGCCCTTCTCTCCTACAATGGTAACAAATCCTGGGCTCCCTCCACGTGTCAATGACCTGAGGTTTTGGTTGATTTGATGCCTCCTCAAACGCTCGGATGCTCATCATCATCAATCGTTTCCCCTGTACTTCCCTGGTTCCTTGGATACCATGATTATGTCGTTGTCTTTCTCTTGATCTACAATCTCTTGCAATGTGTCCCTTTTTATGACAATGGTAACAGACTACCATATCTGGGTTTCTCGCAGGGGTGTGGGGCTTTTGTTGGGGTGGTCTTGTGGTTTGGGCCTGAATATTTGCTGCCATTAACTTATCTTTTAGTGACTCTCTGTACCTGGTGCTATTCTGATCATGATTAATGACGGCCTCTCTTAGTGCGGCCACCGAGATCTCTCTCCAGTTTGGGTTGGTGGTCTGTACCCTTGTTTTTAATTCATCCTTTAAACCATTCATTAATACCTTAACCGCTATTCCTTTATGTTGTGCATTTGTCTTGATGTCTGCGATCCCAGTGTTTCTAGCCATTATTTGCAGTGCTCGATTGAAATAATTAGAAACATTTTCCTTTTCGTTTTGCCTTATGGAGAAAATTTCATTCCACTTGACAGCAGCTGGGAAATATATTCCTAACTGTCGGTTAATCTGCCTAATACATTCCTGATTGTGTTCCTCCATACAAGGTACCTCCGTGTTTAATTTACAATCAGCAATGAATTTTTCAGGGTCAACCCTGGAGGGCAAACATGCCCTCAGCACTGTCCGCCACTCTTTGTTGGTGGGTTCTGTGGCGTTTCCTAGTTCTTTAATAAACCTTTGGCATTTGGCTAGATTTTTCCCAGGATCAGGAAATTCGGACATAATTGATCTCAATTCGGTCCGGGACAAGAGACAGCGCATTGCACTGTCCTTGACGGGAATGATTCCCTGATCGTCAGTCTTCCCATTGGGGACTGAGATCACCCTGGCCAGATCGAGCTCAGCTACATCATCTTGTGTTGGTCTTACAATATGGGGTACATCTGTTTGTGCGTGATATGAAACATTGTACGTACCTGTGGACACGACCTCACCTGACCCTCTGTTAGGGGGTTCGATTATTGCCTTTACCAATTTGGTCGCGTCCACCTGGATGTCTTGTAGGATGGCTTCTGGAAGAGGTGCCGACATCGTTCTGGGCTCACTTTCTTGTTTGTATTCCTGAGGGAGGTTTGACATGGGGTGCAGCTTGCACAGGTTAATAGTTGTACATTCAACAGTATTACAATAATCATTGTTACATTTATTACACTTATCCTTATAATCTATATTACAGTTGCTAAGAGCGTTTTTATTGTTCCACCTTTGTGCTTTTCTCTCCGCAATCAACTCCTCTCCTGCTGCCATATCTCTCCTCTCAAGATAAGAGTCAGAAAAGTCAATAGACTCTTTTTGTAATTCACTTTCCTGTTGCCATAACTGTAAATATTCATAATGTTTATTTTGTCTCTTCGTTGGTTCAACGAGACTTATCCTCCTCCTTAAATTTTGTAACACTACTGGACTGAAGCTACCTATTCTTGGGAATTTGTCCCTGTCTTGTACAGTCATTCTCTCCCATTCATCACATAAAACTTCAGCGTGATTTCCATATTTCTTACACATCACATATCGTGCCGACCCGATGGATCGGTTCTCTGAATCAACCCGAACCGAGGTTGATCGCCCCCTACCTGAACAAATGGCCCCCATAATCTGCAGGCGTTGCCTATTCCTCCTTGAATATCAAGGCTTTCAGCGAACCCTTACAAACAAACCAAGATGTCCTTGGGCAGGCCGGCGGTGGTGGTTTATCAAGTACCCCACTTACTTCTCGCCCACGTTGGCCTGTGCTGCAATCACTGTAGCCAGAGCTGCTGTACCCAACTTAGGGCCCCTGTGAACCTTTATTTACTGGGGCGTGCTGGACCTACCAGTCCCCAGTAAGTATCGGTTGTTGGATAGTTCCCGAGTGACCAGCGAACTTCCCTTCCAAAAATAAAAAATTACACAAATCACGTCAGAATGTACAAATAGCGTTTGTGACCACTTTACTCTAATGGTATTAGGTCAGATTACTAACTACTGCACACAATTACGTGCGGTCCAATCGTTCAGTACACGAGCACTACTTGTCATGTACTGAAAGATCAATGGAATCTATGTTTCCGGCTGCGATTCCTTCAGCCAGAGCTTGTATGGCCTATATGGGTTCTGCACCAACACCCCAGGCGTTGTGCCACTGGACTTTTATAGCGGACCTTTTACCTTACGACCTCCTGGTCTTGTTACCTTATGACCTCCTGGTCTTGTTACCTTATGACCTCCTGGTCTTGTTACCTTATGGTCCGCTATACTCTAATGCTCAAATATTATTTAACCAGAGATGCCTCCCTAGCCACCGTATATGTCACTTACACGTATGTCCCTTGACGAGTACCCGGCTTTCCTTTTGGTTCCACCTTAAAGTTATATAAACTTTTGTATACAAAACACACTCACTCAACACATGTACACTTTTGTTTCTATATCTATTTCTGCGCAGAAATTTGTCTTTAGCCCAACAGTGTTACCAATTAGGAGCAGGATCTGTTAAACTAAATTTCCGATTTTCCAAAAATAGATTTGCGTTATTTACCGCTTCGCGTTATCTACCGCTGTGCGTTACTTATCGCCTTGCGCTAATTATCGCTTTGCGCTAATTCAACTTTTTCGTGACTTGAGCTACGTGAGCGTAACCGGACGCTACGTTGCGTAATGTACGCTGCGTGCGTCTGCCTTTTGGATTGTGTACGCTAGTCTTTGTTAGCGACACGTGTACGCAATGCAAAGGATCCACCGTAACACAATATATTTTTATCAATGTAAATGATCCCTGATCATCTACCGCAATCCACACTGACTGCCTTGTATCTCAGACAAACCGTGTGTTTGTTCTATACTTTAACTATCACCTCTACTATGAAATAACAGCAAATCTCTTTTTAGCACTTTCTATCAACTATAAAATTGGCAAACAGGAATAGTGATATACGAAAATGAAACAGAAATGCAGATATATGCGTGCGTACGCAAGACAAAAGAAAAATAAACAGTTTTAAAAAAGACACAAGCGTTTTGTTCTTACTTCCGGTTACCGGGTTCCTTCAGCACTCTTTATCTAAGCGAAGCAGACGCTTATCCCGCCAGCACTTATGAGACAATCTCCCACCCTTTGCTGGGGGATAATGTCTGCTGATCTACCTAGTGCAGATGTGAGAAGTATAGGACGAGCCCGCAATTGACAATGCTAAATTCCTTTGTCGTATAAACAACCCTTTATGAAGCTAAGAACACTGTACGCTGTTTACTTAAGAAGTACCGTAATGGTACGCTAGTTGCGTAACGATCGCTCAGCCGTAGGCGAGACGCTCAAGCGTCACGTTCGCTCACGGCCCAGTGATCACAGGACACGTTATTGGTTATGTCTAGGGTAATGATTCGCTATGGCGTAGCTTACGCTCGAGACCACGAGGAGGTCACCAGCGATGCAGACGCTCACAACACTATACCTTTATGATAAAACCTTATACCAATGAAATACACTGAATACCTTAATGTGAGTACAGGGTGTAAGTGCAACCTTGTGTAACCTGACTATCTACAAAGCTGCTTGAGCGTCACCGACGCTCAAGTGAACACTTATCACTATAGAAAATACACAGATGCTGGTTTAGGTTCCAAGGCCTATTAACTGTATTATATCTAATATACTTGTAAAAGGGGATAACAGTACAAATGATACACTACAATATAACAGAGACTTCCTAACCACAGAACTAAACAATAAATACAAAAAGACAATACTACACTGACCTAAATGCAATACAATACAATACTAGCCTAGTCTAGGGGAGATATGAGAGAACAGAACAGAGAGAGAGAGAGAGAGAGAGAGAGAGATGAGAGAAATTGGCTCACAGAAAGACAATGATTACGGAGAGAAACTTACGCACAAGGGGAAACGATCGCATGCGCCTGGACATCCAGCTCCCGGCTATCAGCAGATAACCGTTGATGAGAGAGTGAGAGCTGGATGTGGTCGGCCTGCCTATTTATGCCCCACACACAATGCAATCTCCTGGTCCTACAATCCCATTGTCCATTGGCCGAAGGAATTCGGCCCTGTATCATAACAAAAGGTCATAGGGTGATTCATACAGGTGGGCTGTGACGATTTCCAACAGCTCAGGTGGGTGGGAAACTGGGTTTCCCGCCGCATACCTGAGTATGTGTAATTAATAGAAATGGACATAAACTTCTTATGTCCATAACTATTCGCACGAGCGATTAATACGCTCCAAACCAACACCGGAATATTGCTAATTAAATACTCTTCCGATGGGTACCAAACACTGCTGTAGGATTCCTGTTAGACCCTTTGTACGATATAAAGAGGGATTCCTCAGCTCTGGGACATTGTATTTTAACCAAACTTTCAGAATCTATCAAAGGGACCATGATCTATAAACTACATTAATTGTGAACATTTGTAACGAATGAGTCGCACGCTACGACTACATAAACTCTACCGTAAATACGCATACCGCGCCTGCGAGTGCACGTTATTGCGGGTATGCGAATCCACGGGAGAGCGCATGCACGCGCAGCGCGGACCAGTGTGCGGTGCAAATATGGCAACGTGCATTGAGACATTTTTCTGACTTTGACAATTTATAAGTAAGTAAATGAAGGGTAACACATTTGACCTTTATTATACATTTTATGTGACTGAGAATATATATGATCTATGTATAGTATTTACATTTGAATTGTTAAGTTCGATTCAACAAAATGGATGTTCTGTTACCAACTAGCCATATTAAGATACCATGTCTGTACATGTATTTTTCTTTGTTCAAGATACCCCTGATGAAGTCAGAAATGCCGAAACACATTGGGTGATTATCGCTAAGTCATTTGGAATATCTCAAGTCTAATCAAATTCCCCAAAAATGGGTTATTAATATGTTATTCATGTAATTCATTGTGTATATTGTCAATATCGAGTGTGGTACAAGCCAATGATTAATTAACAACAAGTACTCCTCGGGACACCCCTCTCTCTCTCTCTCTCTCTCTCTCTCTCTCTATATATATATATATATATATATATATATTCTCATTTACATTTTACATATTTATTATTTATTACCAGTTATTTATATAGCGCACACATATTCCACAACGCTTTACAGTATGGGTGAGGACACCCATAGAGGGAGAAAAGCCTGTGGCGGCAGTATTTCACCGCTAGTTGGGATTCCGGCATTGGCATTGTGACGTCCAGGATCCCAACTACTGGTATTGTGAGTGCTTCCCCATCCCCAAGCAATGAATTGTGTCCTACTGTAAGTGAACTGGAGGAGAAAGGATATTTTTTGCATTATTATATTTATTATTGCTACGAGCTTTAAATAGCCTGAGTCTAAAAAACAAAGCACCTAATTCAGACCGGATCGGCAGCGATTATTGCCTGATGCCCATTGATTAGTTTGCAAGCGCAGTGGCCGCACTGCATGTGCGCATCCAGTGAGATGAGAAAGCATATCACTGCTCCGATTGCCTCTGGCTGATTGACAGGCAGAGGTGGTCGCAGGGCAGGAGAGGGCATGCCAACTGTGTTAGAATGCCATTGGTGGGGCATGGCCCGAAAAACGCAGCCACTGGACGTCCCCCCACATGTCAGAGATTCTGACCGTAGATGTGCTATTTTTAGCACATCTACAATCAGGTCTGAATCACCCCCAAAGACCTGCCCTGGGCAATTCAGGGTTCTTTACATCAAAACTGCTTTATAATACATAATAAAATTAATACAACAAGAATTGATATCTGTACCAGTTCAGGTAACTGTACAACAAATTAGACTCTTGGACAAAACCTGTTCTTTATCGTAACATTAAGAAATTAAAAAAAAAAAGAACCATGAAAAAGAAACGGTTGTTATATGGATGCTGCTACTCGTTATGGAGTATAGGTGTACCATAAAACATTAAATGTGTTTCAAGAGTGTTTTGGCATTTTTTACTAGCACAATACAGGTGCCAGCAGTTCTAGGTGTCAGGGCATGCTGTCCCTTGGGGTTTGCCAATGTCTGCAGCTGTTTTGTGTACTGGGTCATGCTGGTACCTGTAGTCCAAAATGTAATTGGACTGTTTTTTCACACTACTGCCCTGTACCCAGGGGTGTAGTGAGGGTGGAACGAGTAGAGCTTGATCTCCAGATGCCGCTGTGGACAGAAGGCGCCAGCTCTCTGTAACAGAGCTGAGAGACGGGATCTCGGGGTAGAAGGAGATGACTGGAAGAGAGGGAAGGGGTGGCCACCACACTGCCTGCATGTTCCATGTCACTGATTGCAGTGCAGAGAGTCCAGAGTAGTGTAGTGTGGTATGTTGTAAGGGAAGAGGGGAGGTTTGGAGGCTTGTCAGAAGAACCTTCCTGGCTGTCAGGTATCTGCATTCAGTGATATGAAAGAAGCAGGCAGCGTGGTGGTCACCCATTCCCTTTCCTCAGTCTTTTCCTTCTACCCATGGAGGTCAATCACATAGAAGTTCCACCCCTCCAGGCTATAACGAGGTGCTGCTCTGCTGCTGCCCTCTTGGCAGTGGCGTATCTATAATGGGTGCAGTGTGTGTGGTGCACACGGGCCCCTGGGTCCAGAGGGGGCCCACACCACACACACTGCACACATTTCATCTATACTTACCTTTCTGGTGTCCATTTGCATCTCCGCGTGTGGACCCCCTTCTCCTTCATAGCCGGCAGTGCAGTTAGTGCTCTGAGCAATAGAGAGACTCTGGCACTGTGCCAGAGTCTGAAACGCTTGTGCAGGTCTCCGGAAAAATGGCCGCTGCGCCATTTTCCCTGACACCTGCACAAGCGCTGTTGTTTCTGGCACTGTGCCAGAGTCTCTCTAGTGCCAGAACACTAAGTACGCTGCCGGCTATGGAGAATTAATGTGTGTATACTGTGTGTATATGTGTGTGTATGTGTTTACGTCCATGTATACTGTGTGTTTCTGTGTATATAGTAACATAGTAACATAGTATCTAAGGTTGAAAAAAGACAATTGTCCATCGAGTTCAACCTATTTGTGGTCTCCTATGCACGATTATTTTGTAGAAAATTTTGACTGAAGTTGATGACTGTCGTTACGTTTTACCCCTCTTTTTTATAATAACCATAGTGCGTGACTATGCCCCGTAACCCTGGATATCCTTATCCGTTAGGAATTTATCTAACCCATTCTTAAAGGTGTTGACTGAGTCGGCCATTACAACTCCCTCAGGCAGGGAATTCCAAACACGTATCGTCCTTACCGTAAAAAAGCCTTTACGCCATATTGTGCGGAATCTCCTCTCCTCTAACCTGAGCGAGTGTCCACGAGTTCTCTGTGTTGATCTAACCAAAAACAGGTCCTGCACAAGATCTGGATAATGTCCCCTTATATATTTGTAAATGTTGATCATGTCCCCTCTTAATCTCCTCTTTTCCAGTGTAAACATGCCTAGTTTTGCAATCCTTTCTTCGTATTCCAGCGTCTCCATAACCTTAATTAGTTTGGTCGCCCGCCTTTGAACCTTTTCTAGCTCCAGTATATCCTTTTTGTAGTAAGGTGTTTGTATGTGTGTACATGTATGTGTGTACGTGTGTGTGTGTGTGTGTGTGTGTGTGTGTGTGTGTGTGTGTTGTGTGTGTAAATGTGAGTGTTTGTGTAAATGTGTGGATATGTCTGTGCATATGTGTGTTTATGTGTATACATGTATGTCTGTGTATATATGTGTGTATATGTATGTGCTTATGTATGTCTGTGTGTATATGTCTGTGTATGTGTGTATTTATGTATGTCTGTGTGTATATGTGTATGTCTGTGTATAGCTGTGTGTATATTTGTGTGTTTATGTGTGTATGTAAATGTGTATATATCTGTTTATATGTGTGTTTATGTATGTCTGTGTGTATATGTCTGTGTATACAGTATGTGTGTGTTTATGTATGTCTGTGTGTATATGTGTATATCTGTGTGTACATTTGTGTGTTTATGTGTGTGTGTGTGTATGTATATGTGCATATATCTGTGTATATGTGTGTGTTTATTTATGTACGTGCCTTAATGTGTGTGAATCTATATATGTATGTATGTATGTATGTATGTATGTGTGGTGGTGGTAGTGGTGTTGGTGGTTGGTGGGGGTGCCTTGGCATGACCCTGCTCCGGGTGTCATGTCTCCATGCTACCCCTCTGCCACCACTGCATTTGTATTAGAGATGAGAACTGGACCCACCCGAACATTACGATCTGAGGCGAGATCCAAATACGGCTCGGGTTTTCCCGCCTTACTCGGATCCCAAATCAATGCAAAATGTTATCTTTCCGGATTCTCGCAGGTTTTGAATTCTACATAAGGCTGTGGAGGTTGTAGTGAAAGGATGCATCTGTGCAGTTTCCATCCAGGGATGCTCTGTTTTTGTCTAACAAGGGTCTGGGGCTGCTAAAGGGGTACCCGTGTCCTCGATGCAACCTTTTGGACTAAACTGGATGAAAACAATATTGTGAGCTGTGAGATATTTAAAAGAGACTGGAAATGAGTGGAAAAGAATGTTATTGAGGTTAATAATACTGTAGGAACAAAAACATGCCCAAATTATGTGATTTTAGCTGTATTTATGAGTTTAAAAGAAAAATACAGATCCAAAACCTAAACACAGAAGGGTAATTTTGGCAAACCAAATACAGATCCAAAATCACGAGGGAAAAATAGATACAACACTAAAACCAAAACACGGGGGTCAGCGCACATTTCTAATTTGTATGGTATGTGTCCTAGTGCTATTGGCAGTCAGGCTATGTATACCTGAGGTAGGGGCTGAAGTTTTTTTGCAGGCTTGATCCCCCTAGAACAGGCATTACCAACCTTGGTCATCAAGGCACACTAACAGTGCAGGTTATAGTGATATCCAGGCTTCAGCACAGATGGTTAAATCAAAATAACTGATGTATTAATCTAGTCACCTGTGCTCAAGCATGGCTATTCTTAAAACATGGACTGTTAGTGTGCCTTGAGGACCAAGATTGGGGATGCCTGCCCTAGAGGATCCAACCTTAGTGTCAACTTGCCTAGAGCTGGTTGGAATTTTGATGTGTTGACCCCCACAATGTAAGTCTGCAATCTATGGTTCAATATAGGTTCAAATGGAGATGGTTCATAAGCAACTGGACTAATAGGATCACAGACAAAAGAGAGAGGTCAGGGGTGAAGAGGTATATGTCATGCACATAAAGATTGTAGTGAAGGCTAAAAATGCATTTCACCAAGATATGAAGTATAAAGCATACCTCCCGGCTGTCCAGATTTTTACGGGACAGTCCCATTATACAGGCACTGTCCAGTCATCCTACTCATGCATTAACACAGCATCTATTCACAGAAAAGGGACTGGAAGAGAAGGACTGGGGGCTTGGCCAGCAGCTCCCTGAGCACTGGATATGCCCCCCAATGACAAAAAACAGGGGCACGGCTCATGATTGTGGCATTTCGCCCATGACTGTCCCGCTTCCTTCATCCAAGAGAAATGCAAAGGGACAAGAGAGAATTAAGAGACCCAAGTAGACAATGACAGTGATTGGAAGTGGGTGTTGCCCATAGCAACCAATCACATTCAATTGGTTTGTCTGTTTTAAAACTTTCAGTAACTCTACCCTTGAGTATGCAGTGCAGCAGTGACATTTAGCGTTAGCTGATCCCTGGTCACTTTAGAAAGGGTAATTTTGGTGGAATGTAGGGCAGGTTCCCAAAGCAGAGAATGGAGAAAGTGGGTTAAAATTTGTCTACAAGCCTCTCAAATACTTGGAAACAATGGGAAGATTTCTTTCCAAACCCTCAATGCAGCTGAAATAGGTGTGACTCTGAATCAGGCTTAGTATACTTAAATTGCTGGCAGATCTATGAGAAAAATCTTACTAAAATTACTTTGTGCTGGCAATGAGAGAGTTAAAGTCGTGCAGCAGTGGCTATTTTTGAAGCGTAAGAACACACACATTAAAACAATTGACTGTAGAGTAAGGCAAGCCTCTTTTTAAAGTATTATACCCTGACCTAAATCAGTCTTTCCTTTTGAATCAGTTTATGTTATCAGTTATTTAGCAGATTGATTGCTGCTATGGCAACTGCACAGCCTGCTCTATAGACAGTAACATTAGACTTGAATTCTTTCCACTGCTTATGTTGTCTCACAGAGCACATTCAGTGTAAGCTGGAAATGAGGGAACATTGAGGAAATTAATTTGCTTTGACATTGCTGATACCATGCCTGCATATGTATATTCTTGCAGAGATAAAAAAAAAAAGACAGTAGGTGCTAAAACATTCCTGTTTGTTTATTCACTTCCAAGTGATCTACAATTTTCTAACCTCAACTATTGCTCTTGGAAGATGGCTGAAGCATCACTGCTTATTATCTTGTGTAGATCAGGGATTATTAGGTTGTTGGAACTCATTTCAGGCTCTATTCATCTAATATTAGACTGGAGCGTTATTTTGTCTGCTCTCTTAAAGGCAAATATACATTTTCCCTATAGCTAGGCATCTGCTGCCCAGTCCTGCTGATATTTGAGATGAGACGTATGATTCTTTCCCTTTGGGCGATCTCTTAGAAATTCTGAGCCATTTATGAAGGTCAAATGATGAGACATCCGGTTAGCTTGCCCCTTCAGAAGTAGAGTCGCATTGACAGGGGATCACTTGTAAATCATCTATTCTCACGGAATAATAGTTGGATTCATCACTGTCCATCTGATGTAACAGGGAGACATTAAACAAGTGAATGCAGATTAGCGTTTAAGGTAAAGTTCATTTAAATACAATAATCCTGTTAACAGTCTATGACATTTATTTAGCAGTTTCACAGAAACAACTACACATCATTTCATGATGATAGGTAACAGGTGATATTTAAATAAAAGCTTTTTTATAGTAGTACTGTACTTATCTAAATGCCGCTCAAGCTTTGACATTTCTTATGGTTAACAAAACAGCAAAATACATTTATAATAGTATTTTTAACGGTAGCTAGATTATAACCATACAAGGATTTAAGACATCTTTAAAATATGATTCAAAACTTGAAATATTAATGTTATAATACATCAGTGAATTGAATGTACCATCATCTTTATCAACCTCTGACATCAGTAGTCATCAAAAACATGATAATATCTGTTGATAAGGTGGACATAGTAGGACATGCCTCTGTCAAAGTCAGAAAAATATCACTATGCACACTGCCATATTTGCACCTCATGCGAGCTCCCGCTGCGCGTGCAAGAGCTCTCCCGTGCGTGCGCATACTCGCCTTCGCGGGCACCCGCAGGCGCACGATATGCGGATTTACGGTAGAGTTTGTATGCGTCTAGCGGGCGACTCAATCGATATATATTTTAACCATATAATGTATTTTGTAGATCATGGTCCCTTTGATAGATTCTGAAAGTTTAGTTAATGTAGCATGTTCATGGACAGAGAGATCCCTCTTTGTCTGATACAAGGGGTCAGACAAAGATTATACAGTGGTGTTTAGTATCCATCGGAAGAGTATTTAATTAGCAATATTCCGGTGTTGGTTTGAAGCGGATTAATCGCTCGTGCGAATAGTTATGGACATAAGAAGTTTATGTCCATTTACTATTATTTGCACTTACTTATCCATGCGGCGGGAAACCTAGTTTCCCACCCACCTGAGCAGTTGGAAGTAGACACAGCCCACCTGTATGAATCAACCTATGACCTTTTGTTTTAGTGCGAAGACGAATTCCTGTGTCCAATGAACAATGAGATTGTAGGGACCATTGAATTGTATTGTGTGTGGGGCATAAATAGACAAGCCGATCATATCCAGCTCTCACTCTTCAACGGTTCTCATTGCTGATAATCGGGAGCTGGATATCCAGAGGCGCATGCGATCGTTCCCCTTTGTGCGTAAGTTTTTCTCCGCAATCATATTGTCTTTCTTGCTATTCTGAGCCATATCTCTCTCTCTCTCTCTTCTCTTTCTCTCTCGTTTCTCTTATATAGTTATTGTACTGATATTGTATTTCATGTGTAGTTATCTGGTTAGGTAGTCTATGTTATATTGGTAGTGTATAACTTGTATTGTATTATTCTTTTTGAACGTTCATTCATTTCCTTAAAAGGCGTTAGACCCTTAGACCGGTATTGTGTGTTCATTATATTTCAGTAGGTAATAAGAGCGTCTCTATCGCTCAAACAGCTTTAGTGTAAACCCGCTTACTAAGTGTTGCATTCTCATCTTATCACTACACCAAGGGTTACTGCATAATACACTGTTTTATGGTATAGTTATAAAGGTTTAACATTGTGAGCGTCTGCGCCGCTGGTGATCTCCTCGTGGTCCCGAGCGTCCGCTACGCTATAGCGAATCATTACGTTAGTCGGCAGCCATTAGCGTGCCTGCCTGTGATCTCTTTGCCGTGAGCAAATGTGGCGCTTGAGCGTCTCGACTACGGCTAAGCGATTGTTACGCAACGTGCGTACCCTTACGGTATTCCATACGTTAATAGCGTACAGTGTTCTTAGACCTCTTAAAGGGTTTTAAGTAAGATAAATATTTAGCTTTATCACCTCATACATATCTGAATGACAAAAGAGAATCTGCTTCACATTTGTTTTACACTGTTTGCCTGATTCAGAGATGTTTGCAAACCATACTTACTTTAATTTTCTGTCTCCTCTCCGGGAGGGAAGAGGCTGCTCACTTCGGGGGATTGGGGCTGGCCTGTCATCATGTCGTTAGGCTCTGCCTTCAGCCGAAGTAAAATGCAGTGATTTGCGGATCCATGGGTAGGGGACTGGCTAAATAACTTGATTTGTATAATTCAGCACCACGTGGCGCCGAACATGCAGTGATTTTTTTTTTCCCCGCATACTGACCCCTTCACTGAGAAGTGGGTGGGATGTTAGAGCTATGCCTACTCTTTCATTGGTGCGGAGTACTACCTGTAAAATCAGGAGTCTCCGACACTTATGGAAGTGTATGTAAGTATGATGCAAACTGATAGTTTATGTACATTTATCATGTTTTCTATGCTGTGCATGTGAATTCTATGCATATAAAAATCAGGTCCTGCATTGTCAGACACAGGGCCCCTTATTGACAGACTGCTGACATTTGTGGGCAGGGAATGGGCAGCACCCCCCGGAAAACAGGGGTGTGCTGGCCCTATTTTCTTGGGAGTGGTGAGGCCAATATACTGGTCTCAGCTATTGAGCTTAGACGCCCATTCTGAGTAGGCAAGGGCTCACTAAGATGGACGATGCTGCGATCGATGGTTGCAATGGTGATCTGATGCTGAGTCTTTGGATGTAGCACTTGGAACTGCGATGGTGGCAGTGAGCATCTTTTATCCTCAGATGTCTCCTGCGGCATGAGTATATTTTCACATCACTTACGCATTTAAAGACACAGCAGCAATGAAAACAATGTCCATCTCTGAATCAAGTCATGTGTTTGAACAAGATTTACAGATATTATTTTACACAATTCACATATACCAGGGCCAGTAATCAGAGAAGACTTAGGGGCAGATTTATCACCATCTGCATCTGTGGATGTGATGTGATAAAATTATCCCAATCCGCAATGAATAATTGGTTACATCGTATGGATGTATAAATTATTATATGCAGGGAAAATTCCTTTAGGAATTAATGAAGCGATTGCTGGCTGCGAATATTCGCAGCCTGGCATGCCATGCAGCAAGCCGTGTTGCCGCATGCTGAATCGCAGCAAAGATGAGCATGGCTACATCTGTATGTTTTTTTTATTGCAGTTGATGCTCACTTCAATGGGTTGGGGCTAAAATGCCAGTGGTTGGGATGACGGCGGTCAGAATACCAGAATACCAACCACGGCGTTCTGATATTTAGAATCCGGACAGGGGTCAGGTAAGCATGCTACCCCTCAACCCCTAAACCTCCCTTACCGCAGCCTCAACCTAACCCTCCTCCCTCTCGCAGCCGAACCCTAACCCTCCCTGGTGATTCCTAAACCAATCCCTCCCTTCCCGTAGCTTAAACCTAACCTATCCACTCCCACCAGCTTAATCATAACCCTCCTAGTGATGAGCGGGTTCGGTTTCCGAGAAACCGAACCCCACCGAACTTCACCCTTTTTAGACGGGTCCGAGCCATACTCGGATTCTCCCGTATGGCTCGGTTAACCCGAGCGCGCCCGAACGTCATCATCCCGCTGATTCGGATTCTATGTAAGCAGCCGCGCGTCGCTGCCATTTTCACACGTGCATTGAGATTGATAGGGAGAGGACGTGGCTGGCGTCCTCTCCGTTTATATAGTTATATACTACACAGTTGATCTGATTGCTTAGCTTATTGTGGGGAGGATTGGGGAGCAGCTGTTAGGAGGAGTACAGTGCAGAGTTTTGCTAATAGTGACGACCAGTTTTTTATCCGTTCTCTGCCTGAAAAAAACGCTCCATGCCATATCTGTGCTCAGTGTGCTGCATGATATATCTGTGCTGAGTGCTCACACTGCTTAATTGTGGGGACTGGGGAGCAGCTATAGCAGGAGTACAGTGCACAGTTTTGCTGACAGTGACCACCAGTATACGTTTGTCTGCCTGAAAAACACTCCTGTGGTGTCTTTTTTTTTTTTATACTATAAACGCAGTCTGCTGACAGTGTCCACCAGGTCCATTATACTGTATATAGCAGTATGGTAGGCCACTGCTGTACCTCCCTCTGTGTCGTCACTCGTCGTCCATAAGTATACTATCCATCCATCTACATTGTATACCTGTGGTGTCTTTTTTTTTTATACTATAAACGCAGTCTGCTGACAGTGTCCACCAGGTCCATTATACTGTATATAGCAGTACGGTAGGCCACTGCTGTACCTACTTCTGTGTCGTCACTCGTCGTCCATAAGTATACTAAGTATCCATCCATCTACACTGTATACCTGTGGTGTCTTTTTTTTTATACTATAAACACAGTCTGCTGACAGTGTCCACCAGGTCCATTATACTGTATATAGCAGTACGGTAGGCCACTGCTGTACCTACCTCTGTGTCGTCACTCGTCATCCATAAAGTATACTATCCATCCATCTAAATTGTATACCTGTGGTGCCTTTTAGTTGTGCGCATTAAAATATGGAGAACAAAAATGTGGAGGTTAAAAAAATAGGGAAAGATCAAGATCAACTTCCACCTCGTGCTGAAGCTGCTGCCACTAGTCATGGCCGAGACGATAAAAGGCCATCAACGTCGTCTGCCAAGGCCGATGCCCAATGTCATAGTACAGAGCATGTAAAATCCAAAACACAAAAGATCAGTAAAATGACCCAAAAATCAAAATTAAAAGCGTCTGAGGAGAAGCGTAAACTTGCCAATATGCCATTTACGACACGGAGTGGCAAGGAACGGCTGAGGCCCTGGCCTATGTTCATGGCTAGTGGTTCAGCTTCACATGAGGATGGAAGCACTCATCCTCTCGCTAGAAAAAAGAAAAGACTTAAGCTGGCAAAAGCACAGCAAAGAACTGTGCGTTCTTCAAAATCACAAATCCCCAAGGAGAGTCCAATTGTGTAGGTTGCGATGCCTGACCTTCCCAACATTGGACGGGAAGAGCTTGCGCCTTCCACCATTTGCACGCCCCCTGCAAGTGCTGGAAGGAGCACCCGCAGTCCAGTTCCTGATAGTCAAATTGAAGATGTCAGTGTTGAAGTACACCAGGATGAGGATATGGGTGTTGCTGGCGCTGGGGAGGAAATTGACAAGGAGG
The DNA here is from genome assembly GCF_028390025.1 of Pseudophryne corroboree. Classification (NCBI taxonomy): domain Eukaryota; kingdom Metazoa; phylum Chordata; class Amphibia; order Anura; family Myobatrachidae; genus Pseudophryne; species Pseudophryne corroboree. Next base: position 550,610,371 of record NC_086444.1, read on the forward strand.
ATTCTGATGGTGAGGTGGTTTGTTTAAGTCAGGCACCCGGGGAGACGCCTGTTGTCCGTGGGAGGAATATGGCCATTGACATGCCTGGTCAAAATACAAAAAAAATCAGCTCTTCGGTGTGGAATTATTTCAACACAAATGCGGACAACAGGTGTCAAGCCGTGTGTTGCCTTTGTCAAGCTGTAATAAGTAGGGGTAAGGACGTTAACCACCTAGGAACATCCTCCCTTATACGTCACCTGCAGCGCATTCATCATAAGTCAGTGACAAGTTCAAAAACTTTGGGCGACAGCGGAAGCAGTCCACTGACCAGTAAATCCCTTCCTCTTGTAACCAAGCTCCTGCAAACCACACCACCAACTCCCTCAGTGTCAATTTCCTCCTTACCCAGGAAAGCCAATAGTCCTGCAGGCCATGTCACTGGCAAGTCTGACGAGTCCTCTCCTGCCTGGGATTCCTCCGATGCATCCTTGAGTGTAACGCCTACTGCTGCTGGCGCTGCTGTTGTTGCTGCTGGGAGTCGATCGTCATCCCAGAGGGGAAGTCGGAAGACCACTTGTACTACTTCCAGTAAGCAATTGACTGTCCAACAGTCCTTTGCGAGGAAGATGAAATATCACAGCAGTCATCCTGCTGCAAAGCGGATAACTGAGGCCTTGGCAGCCTGGGCGGTGAGAAACGTGGTTCAGGTATCCATCGTTACTTCAGAGCCAACTATAGACTTGATTGAGGTACTGTTTTCCCGGTACCAAATACCATCTAGGTTCCATTTCTCTAGGCAGGCGATACCGAAAATGTACACAGACCTCAGAAAAAGACTCACCAGTGTCCTAAAAAATGCAGTTGTACCCAATGTCCACTTAACCACGGACATGTGGACAAGTGGAGCAGGGCAGACTCAGGACTATATGACTGTGACAGCCCACTGGGTAGATGTATTGCCTCCCGCTGCAAGAACAGCAGTGGCGGCACCAATAGCAGCATCTCGCAAACGCCAAATCGTTCCTAGGCAGGCTACGCTTTGTATCACCGCTTTCCAGAATACGCACACAGCTGAAAACCTCTTACGGCAACTGAGGAAGATCATCGCAGAATGGCTTACCCCAATTGGACTCTCCTGGGGATTTGTGACATCGGACAACGCCAGCAATATTGTGCGTGCATTACATCTGGGCAAATTCCTGCACGTCCCATGTTTTGCACATACATTGAATTTGGTGGTGCAGAATTATTTAAAAAACGACAGGGGCGTGCAAGAGATGCTGTCGGTGGCCCGAAGAATTGCGGGCCACTTTCGGCGTTCAGGCACCGCGTACAGAAGACTGGAGCACCACCAAAAATACCTGAACCTGCCCTGCCATCATCTGAAGCAGGAGGTGGTAACGAGGTGGAATTCAACCCTCTATATGCTTCAGAGGATGGAGGCGCAGCAAAAGGCCATTCAAGCCTATACATCTGGCCACGATATAGGCAAAGTAGGTGGAATGCACCTGTCTCAAGCGCAGTGGAGAATGATTTCAACGTTGTGCAAGGTTCTGCAACCCTTTGAACTTGCCACACGTGAAGTCAGTTCAGACACTGCCAGCCTGAGTCAGGTCATTCCCCTCATCAGGCTTTTGCAGAAGAAGCTGGAGACATTGAAGGAGGAGCTAAAACAGAGCGATTCCGCTAGGCATGTGGGACTTGTGGATGGAGCCCTTCATTCGCTTAACCAGGATTCACGGGTGGTCAATCTGTTGAAATCAGAGCACCACATTTTGGCCACCGTGCTCGATCCTAGATTTAAAACCTACGTTGTATCTCTCTTTCCGGCAGACACAAGTCTGCAGGGGTTCAAAGACCTGCTGGTGAGAAAATTGTCAAGTCAAGCGGAACGTGACCCGTCAACAGCTCCTCCTTCACATTCTCCTGCAACTGGGGGTGCGAGGAAAAGGCTAAGAATTCCGAGCCCACCCGCTGGCGGTGATGCAGGGCAGTCTGGAGCGAGTGCTGACATCTGGTCCGGACTGAAGGACCTGCCAACGATTACTGACATGTCGTCTACTGTCACTGCATATGATTCTCTCACCTTTGAAAGAATGGTGGAGGATTATATGAGTGACCGCATCCAAGTAGGCACGTCAGACAGTCCGTACGTATACTGGCAGGAAAAAGAGGCAATTTGGAGGCCCTTGCAGAAACTGGATTTATTCTACCTAAGTTGCCCTCCCTCCAGTGTGTACTCCGAAAGAGTGTTTAGTGCAGCCGCTCACCTTGTCAGCAATCGGCGTACGAGGTTACTTCCGGAAAATGTGGAGAAGATGATGTTCATTAAAATGAATTATAATCAATTCCTCCGTGGAGACATTCACCAGCAGCAATTGCCTCCTGAAAGTACACGGGGACCTGAGATGGTGGATTCCAGTGGGGACGAATTAATAATCTGTGAGGAGGGGGATGTACACAGTGAAAGGGGTGATGAATCGGACGATGAGGAGGAGGTGGACATCTTGCCTCTGTAGAGCCAGTTTGTGCAAGGAGAGATTGATTGCTTCTTTTTTGGTGGGGGCCCAAACCAACCAGTCATTTCAGTCACAGTTGTGTGGCAGACCCTGTCACTGAAATGATGGGTTCGTTAAAGTGTGAATGTCCTGTTTATACAACATAAGGGTGGGTGGGAGGGCCCAAGGACAATTCCATCTTGCACCTCTTTTTTCTTTCATTTTTCTTTGCATCATGTGCTGTTTGGGGAGTATTTTTTTGAAGGGCCATCCTGCGTGACACTGCAGTGCCACTCCTAGATGGGCCAGGTGTTTGTGTCGGCCACTTGGGTCGCTTAGCTTAGTCACACAGCTACCTCATTGTGCCTCTTTTTTTCTTTGCATCATGTGCTGTTTGGGGACAATTTTTTAGAAAGGGCCATCCTGTCTGACACTGCAGTGCCACTCCTAGATGGGCCAGATGTTTGTGTCAGCCACTTGGGTCGCTGAGCTTAGTCACACAGCTACCTCATTGCGCCTCTTTTTTTCTTTGCATCATGTGCTGTTTGAGGAGTATTTTTTTGAAGGGCCATCCTGCGTGACACTGCAGTGCCACTCCTAGATGGGCCAGGTGTTTGTGTCGGCAACTAGGGTCGCTTAGCTCAGTCACACAGCTACCTCATTGCGCCTCTTTTTTTCTTTGCGTCATGTGCTGTTTGGGGAGTATTTTTTTGAAGGGCCATCCTGCGTGACACTGCAGTGCCACTCCTAGATGGGCCAGGTGTTTGTGTCGGCCACTTGGGTCGCTTATCTTAGTCACACAGCTACCTCATTGCGCCTCTTTTTTTCTTTGCATCATGTGCTGTTTGGGGAGTATTTTTTTGAAGGGCCATCCTGTCTGACACTGCAGTGCCACTCCTAGATGGGCCAGGTGTTTGTGTCGGCCACTTGGGTCGCTTAGCTTAGTCACACAGCTACCTCATTGCGCCTCTTTTTTTCTTTGCATCGTGTGCTGTTTGGGGACAATTTTTTTGAAGGGCCATCCTGTCTGACACTGCAGTGCCACTCCTAGATGGGCCAGGTGTTTGTGTCGGCCACTTGGGTCGCTTAGCTTAGCCATCCAGTGACCTCGGTGCAAATTTTAGGACTAAAAATAATATTGTGAGTTGTGAGGTGTTCAGAATAGACTGAAAATGAGTGGAAATTATGGTTATTGAGGTTAATAATTCTATGGGATCAAAATGACCCCCAAATTCTATGATTTAAGCTGTTTTTTAGGGTTTTTTGAAAAAAACACCCGAATCCAAAACACACCCGAATCCGACAAAAAAATTTCGGTGAGGTTTTGCCAAAACGCGTCCGAACCCAAAACACGGCCGCGGAACCAAACACAAAACCAAAACACAAAACCCGAAAAATTTCCGGTGCACATCACTAAACCCTCCCCATGGGTGTCTAAACCTAATCCCGCTCCATGCAGCCTAAACCTAGTTTCAACTTCCTGCAGCCTATCCATCCCCCCACAGCCTACACCTAACCCACCCCCTGCAACTTACCTCTACAGCAGCCCTGCAGTCGCTCATTCGGGATCCAGGCTGATAGGATGCCGGAGCCGGGATTGCGATCTTATTTGGGATGCCGGCTCCGACATTCCAAGCAGTGTCAGGATTCTGGTGTCAGTAAGGTAATTAACATGAGATCATCAAACAAATTTATAACTGCTCTCTGGACTAATTTTGCCAGAATTGGGTTGCCAGAACAGATTTGCAGTGACAATAGTCTGCAATTCATGTCTGCTGATTTCCAGTGACTAATGAAAGGAAACGGAATTAAAAACATTTTACTTCCTGTCATCCATCCACCAATGGCCTGGCCATTAGATTCAGAAATACTTTTAAGAAAGCTGTCAAGGCCATAAGTAAAGAACTGTTGCCACTTAAGCACAACATTGATCTACTGCAACATGCTACATTCCTCTACTGGGCAATCACCTGTCATGTTATTTCTACAGAGGACACTTGAGGGCTCAGTGGAAATTAATCAAGCCAGATGTGAGGAAAGAGATAGAGGATATACTGTAGGATATAGTATGTCAAAGACCCACTTGAGAGTTTGCTGTTGAACAATTCATGCTTGGTCGTGATTTCAAAGGAGACAAATGACATGCTAGCAAGCTTATCTCCAAAATTGGACTCTTGAAGTACAATGTTCAGGTGGGAAAAGAACTGTGGTGACCTCATGTCAGTTAAATCATTGAGTTCAGGGGGCTAGTTAAAACCAAATAGACCTCCAACCTTCATAGCATGTAGGACATTTACTGGTGTCTCCTCTGTACAACTCTCATAAACTAAATAATCCAAATAATTTGATTGAGGCTTCACCTGAATAATTTCTGGACTCCAAGTACTCTCCTCAGAAGTAGAATCAGCAAGAGGGATTCAATGTCATGGGGCCTAATTCAGACCTGATCATAGCAGCAAATTTGTTAGCAGGTGGGCAAAACCATGTACACTGCAGGGGAGGGGGGGATATAAGATGTGCAGGTAGGGTGTGATAAAAAAGAAACCTAAATTGCAGTGTAAAAATAAAGCAGCCATTATTTACCCTGCACAGAAACAATATAACCCACCCAAATCTAACTCTCTCTGCACATGTTATATCTGCCCCCTCCCCCTGCAGTGCACATAGTTTTGCCCATTAGATAACAAATTTGCTGCTACGATCAGGTCTGAATTAGGCCCATGATCTTAACAAGTACGCAGATCCTCTCCCACAAATCTGAGGTTTTCTACAGTATAATATTTATACAGAAAGAGTATGTAAAGCTCTACACATACGTGTAATTATAGTTAGCATTGATGTTTTTTAAATTAATGTTGAGAACTTATCCTTGATGCGAAGATAAGATAAGCTGTTGAAAGTTGCGGTGAGTACATTTTATATTAGTGAAAAATGCAGGGTCTCCAAGATCAGGCTAACGCCCCCTCTCAGTTTTTTTAAAAGTACTATGCTGGGCTCAGGTAAGTAGTACCCGCTCAGCACATTTTCGGCACCCCATGAAGAAAACAATTGTACAGTATATGCTCTCCCCAGATGAACATTAACAGGTAAGTTGAATACCTAGTCAGGTGCTATGAGGTCATACTTCCCTACTTTTGAATAAACATTTCAGGGAGATTTTAAAGGCAGTACCTATGTGCCCAGCACTAAAGAGTGAGTGTATTGATCCAGCTGAAAACTGACTTACTGTATGCTCAATTGTAAATGAGCCGAATGTACTGTATATAGTATTTCAGTCTTTGCTGTACTGGGTTCCACAAGATAAGTAAGCATACTGACATTGCATTATGTTTACATCAAAAACTACAAAAAGACTAGCTTATGCCTTATTGCTATTTAGTAAATGGGCCAAAGACTGTGATCCCTATAACTTCCAATAGACATGTGGTAAACTGCAAAATGACAGGACCACATCAGAAATTTGTTTTCTAAGTGGTAAACCATTTCGTAAATTGGATAAAATTTTGTCAACAAAAGGGGTTATTACCACTGCTTAGCAAATGTATCCTGGATTTCTTATATAGGCTGGAATGCTTCTGGAAAGCACTAGATAATTACCGAAAGCTGTAATCATTAATGTGTGGAAAAAACAAATAGATACAGTAGCACAGTCAGGAAAGTCAGAGAGATGAGAGACAAAACCAGAGAGAACAAGGGGCCTAATTCAGACCTGATCGTTGCTGTGCATTTTTCGCACAGCAGCCGATCATGTCTGAACTGCACAGGCGCCGGTGCCACAGTGCGCTGCCAGACAGCCGACTACCGCCTCAGCCCTGCGATCGCCTCTGCCTGATTGACAGACAGAGGAGGTCGCTGGGTGGGAGGGGGCGGGCAAGAGGCCACCGTTATAGGGGCATGGTCCGGGTAATGCAGGCGTGTCTAGACCGTGCGGGCGGTGGGCCGTGGCGGCTGCGTGACATCACATGCAGCCACTGCGACCCGGACAGCGACGAGTAGCTCCCTGCCAGTGCGCAGGAGCTGCACTGGTAGGGTGCTAAACTTCAAGTACAAAAGCATCGCCTCTATGCAATGCTTTTGTACTTGTGCGGCAGGGTAGAGCCTGACATGCGGGGTGGACTAGCCCTGTGCTGGGCGTCCCCCCACATGTCAGCAAAGCTGATCATAGATGTGCTAAATTTAGCACATCTACGATCAGGTCTGAATTAGGGCCCGAGTGTAGTACAAAACCAGAGAGAACAGAGTTTAATGTAACAATCTGTTTTAGACAGATACAGTATTTACATTTCTGTTCCACCAGTTATTTATTTAGGTATTATGGACCTCATTCAGGTTGGATCGCTATTGAGACAAAAAGTGTGATTTTCTCAATCCTGCTTCTGATGAAAAAACACATGAAGAGCCACCCAGAAAGGAAAAAGACGCCCACCAATGCATTCGCAAATGTGCATATGCAGTCGCATAACTGCGATGCATACACAGAATTTGAGTACCATAGACAGTTGCGGTTGACCCAGGGCTACTCAGAGTAATGAGAATGCAGTCACACTGGTGCCATGTTTTTAGTCGCAATCCATTACAACTGACCTCAGATACACGCCCTGAAAATGGCCATGACCTGTCCTTTTTCCCAACCACTCCCCACAAATGCCATGTAACCTCCCTGGCAATTGCTACGCGATCGCACCTTGCTGGGCCTGTGATCACATTGCGGCTCTGATGCATGCGCAAGGCGTGCTCAGTGTATGCGCAGTCATCTAATAATCTGCCGATTTGCGATTTTGGTAAATTGCAATTGAAACTGAATAATTTCACATATCTTTCTTCTCTCTTTATTCCTTGTGTGTTTATGGCCCTGATTCTGACACACAATGATGATGTACAGTACACATAGTTGAGTGGTTATTTGAAACTGCGCTTGCATGAAAAGTTCTGAAAACCCCTATGCCACATACATTATACAGAGTGTCAGGGGCAGATTGGAAACTAAAAGTGGCCCTGGAAAATTTTATAGAAGTGGCCCGACATAGGCAGCACCAGAGGTATAACATGACATTTAGCTATGGCAGCATCACTGGATGGCAGAGTTACTGTACGGCAGAGATGGAATGAATTGGAACAATGCAATGTAGTGAGTGTGGTGTGCTGTCTGTTATGCGGGGGCACATGGCAGCAAACAAAGCAGGCCTCTGAGGTACGTCAATCCACCAGGAATCTGCCATGTGAGACCTTTTGCCAATCTGCCTCTGCAGAGTGTAAGCAAAAATGTGCTGTTGCTATTGATGCAGATGGTATCAAAAAGGTGGCAAAAAAGTGAAAACCCTCCTCTGAGTGACTGGGTGGTGGCCAGTGCTGGATTTCCCACTAGGCACGTGCTTATGGCTGTCGCCTCCTGGGGTCGGGCCCAGCAGGAGACTGTACCTGTCTCTCTGCCCCACATCAAAGCCAGATACTGTGGATGCCGCACAATCTGTTGGTGAACAACGATCTCCCCCTCTGGTCACACTCACAAGGCACACATCTCTGTGCCCCAACCATGCCCTTTGCACTGCATGGACATGTGTGCTGATCACTGGCCATCCTTTGTGCAGCAGCCTGTACACAGTCTACCCTCTGCCCCCCTCCTTATTAGCAGCTGCTGCCCGCACACTAAGGGCACTGATCTCAGCCGAGCGATGTGGCTGCATAAGTGAGCGGCAGGGCCGGAGATGCCTGCCAGTTGGTCTGTGCAGCAGCAGCAGTACTGTGCAGGCTGTATGACCACAGTTGCACAGCCTCCACCTGCCTTGCTGGTGGCTCCTCCGTACACTATAGAGTAGAGGAAGCCGGCTGCGCTGCGGGACCTGCTCCTCATCCTCCGATGGCAACGCTGTGTCTGCAGGAGCCATGAGCAACAGCGAGCGGCATCAGCATTAGGATGGTACATGTTGTGATCCTCTGGGCCCTGGGAGACTCCAAATATCAAGATCAGTGCACACTGAAATGGGAGTAATTTATTATTCACAGTAGAGGGTGACATTGAGGAGGTATACCACAGCTCCCAGCACATACTGGATTTTGGTTAGACCCACCATATGAAGTTATTTCTTTTCCTTTCCCCTGTCTGAACCCCCCCCCCCCAACATCCCTCATACGTCTCTCTGCCTGTATTAATCTTACTCTCTTACTGTCCCCCCACATCTCTCACTTTCCCCAACACGTCTTTTCTCCTCCATGTCTCTCTCTCTCTTCTCCACTTCTTTTCTCATTGTCTCTCTCTCTCTCAGTCTACCCCTGCCTCACCTCCCCCCCCTCCCCATAACAATCTTAGTGATAGCACCCTGGTCCTCCATAGTCCAGTCACTGAAAAGTGTACAAATGCGGCCAAACCTCCGAAAATATAGTTTCCGGAGGTTTAGCCATGTACTGCATATTCACCAAGCCTCGGAATGCAATAGATTCCGGACTTGGATGCGGTGGGCAACGCCTATCACACCTCCCTGCTGAGAGGGATCCAAAACGCAATGCTTGCTGCATGCCGCTCCATGTATCCCAGACCTGCCCCACTCTGTGTCTCACACAATCAGAGCATGAGTGTGGCCTGGTCCTGAGGTGAGGCTCTCTGAGTGAGAGCATGGAGGCAATTCTGTCTTCATCATCCCTGCCCTCACAGTCACCCACTATCTCCCTGTAACCCTTTTTATTTTGGGAGGGGGATCCAATAATATTATGCCTAGGGGCAGCCAGAACCCTAAATCCACCTCTGGTAGTGGCTAGCATTGTCAGTCAGTAGGCGTATTATGGAAGTGTTGTGTGCATGACAATGTAAGTGGCTACTTTCACACAGGTACAGCCGCAAACATAGGAGGCCATGGAGAACCTGCACTTGCCAAGTGCGACTGATGGTATAAATGGATGCACAAATTAGTATTACAGCTTGCATGGGCATTAAAAGTGGGCATCTCAATCCTTGCACATTTGGCCACACAGATGTGCACAAGGGAAGGAGTTTATAGCCCATTTACATAAACTCGAAGATGAGTGTCCGCCAGTAACGTGCGGTGAGGTAAATGCCTGGGGAGGCACTGGCTAAACTCGCTAACTGCACAGCGGGAACTCCTGAGCTACTAGTCACACTCCCCATACCAGCACAGCTAGTCCAACAGCATACCTACGAACTGTCCTGATTTTGGCGGGACAGTCCTGTTTTTCATGGTCTGTCCCGCTGTCCCACCCATGGGTTGCAGTGTCCTGTGGTGGGGAGGGGGCAGTTGGGAGATCCCCCTGTCACCCGCTGCTCTGAGCAGAGCAGTGGTGAATAGATGCTGTGCGCATGTGCACAGCGTCAGTAGCGGCTCTTGACACGGGCAAGCAGGCTTATTGCCCGGGGCGCCGCTACCCTGAGGGAGCCGCCGCCGTGACAAGAGCCGCTACTGATCCACCCTCCCTCCCCGCTCCCCGGCTGCAGCGAGCGCCGCATCGCTCACTGACGCTACAGGTCAAAATTGACCCCTAGTGTCAGTGCGGTGCTGCTATGGGAGAGACATCATGACATCTCTCCCATAGGGAAGAGCCGACGCCCGGAGACAGCGGCAGCAGCGGTCCGGAAGCAGGAGCGAGGCTCGTAAGTTTTTGGTTTTTTTTAGGGTTTCAAAGCGGCACTACTACAGGAGGCACATACTGGGGGCACTACTACAGGGGGCACAGCTACAAGGGGCACAGCTACTGGGGGCAGATCTACAGGGGGCACATACTGGGGGCACTGCTACAGGGGGCACTGCTACAGGGGGCACTGCTACAGGGGGCAAATTAACTGGGGGGCACAAGTACAGGGGGCACAACTACTGGGGGCACAGCTACAGGGGGCAAATCAACTGGGGGGCACAACTACTTGGGGCAAATCTGGGGGCACAGCCACTGGGGGCATAACTGTGGCCACGACCCTCCCCTATGAAGCCATGCCCCTATTTTTCGTGAACTGTTTTTCCGGGGGGGGCACCAGTGGAAACTTTCGCACTGGGCGCCACAAGGTGTAGACCCGGCCCTGCATAGTGTCTATTTTCGGCAGGGGTGTGGTATGTGAGACCGCTGGTCAGCATACTGACACTGGAATCCTGGCAGCGGAATGCCATGCGGGTGGGGCTCGAGAGCAACAATCCCCTTGTGGGCTTGCTCGATATGCTGCGGGCTCGGTGATGACCTGCGGTAGCCACAGTTTCTATTCCCACTCTATGGATGTTGTGGACACCCACGAGTGGAAATAGTCCCTGTTGGTCGGCATGAGGGAAGGCGGACTCCTGACTGCTGGTCACATAACTACCCCCCTCTCAGTGCCGTAACTAGACATTTTAGTGCTGTGTTCAAGAAACGGCATCGGCGCCCCCCCCCCCCCCCCCTTAATGCAAACCAGCGGTTTTGCGTGCCGTAGGCGCGCGTAAAAAATATAGGAACATGGCTTCACGGGAAAGGGGTGTGACCACAAAATAATACCAATTCATATAATGGTGCACAGTAGTCTCCATTATTCAAATTACGTCACACAGTAGCGCCACTACACCAGGTAGAGCCCCTTTTACACCTTATGGCAGACAGCGTCCCCTTTTTACACGTTACGGCAGACAGCATCTCCTTTTTTACACATTACGGCAGACAGCGTCTCCTTTTTTACACATTACGGCATACAGCGTCCCCTTTTTTACACATTATGGCAGACAGGGTCCCCTTTTTTACACATTACGGCAGACAGCTTCCCCTTGTTACACATTACGGCAGACAGCTTCCCCTTTTTACACATTACGGCAGACAGCATCCCCTTTTTACACATTACGGCAGACAGCTTCCCCTTTTTACACGTTACGGCAGACAGCGTCTCCTTTTTTATACATTACGGCAGAGAGCGTCCACCTTTTACACGTTACGGCAGACATCGTCCCCTTTTACACATTACAGCACACAGAGTCCCCCTTTAACACAGTATGGCAGGCATATTCCCCCTAACACACACACCCCTCCTACCCTTAGGGTGTAGTGTAGTGTAGTGTAGTGTACTATGGTGTAGTGTACTGTAGTGAAGTGTAGTGTAATATAGTGTAGTATAGTGTAGTCACTCACGTGCTGTTGCGGGCAGGCGGGCGGCGGCGGCTGCACCGGGACACGGGCGGGTGGGTGGCGGCTTCAGCAGCAGGAGTCTTGTGGGCGGCAGCGGCTTTCGAAATGCAGGGGAGGGGGGCCGGGCTGCCGCTGGCCCATTGAGAAGCCTGGCTGTCACACAGACGCCGCAGCGGCTTGAAAACTTCCTCTGAACTTGAAGCCACCCACCCGCCTGTGTCCAGCTAAAGCCGGCGGCTTCAGCTGGACACAGGCGGGCGGGCGGTGGTGGCTTCGAGTTCAGAAGAAGTTGTGGAACACAGGTGGGCGGGAGGTGGCAGCTTCAGTGGGACACGGTTGTGTCCAGGCGGGCGTGTGGTGGCTTCAGAGGGACACGGGCGGGCGGCGCCGACGTCAGCGGGACACAGGTGGCGCCGCCTTCAGCAGTCTGGGCTCGGAGCTAGCAGGTGTGATGCCCGATGGTGCGCCCTCAGTGCATTTGCGCTGTGGGCAAGGAATCATCGGCACACACCTAGTTACGGCTCTGCCCCCCCTCCCCCCGTAGAGAGGGACAGGGGGCATGGCCAGCAACTCACTGAGTGCTGTTCAAGCCCTCATAATCACAAAAATGGAGGCGTGGCTTGCATTCACGGCACTTGCCGCGAGGCCACGCCCCCTCACCAATAGGCCACGCCTCCTAAAAATATCGGGCCCTTGAAGAAATGGGAGGTATGCTACATTAAATGAGGCCTTACACTCACCTGGCAGCAGTACACATCAGTATGTCTGCATCCAGAGCCAGGAGATTCACCACTCTGCACTTCCCTTCATCTCTCCACTGAGCGCCCAGCACCACGATCACTCTGCTGCCCACAAGCAGAGGGACACCAGCAGCTGCAGGGAGCTGTCAGTGGCCGGAGAGGGGGTAGGGCACTCAAGCTGCTGCAAGCCCTGCTGAACTGGAGGAGGTGAGGAGCTGCAGAAGCTCCGTGGTTAAGCTGTGTCCACAGGCAGAAGCGGCTGGTGAGTGACTGTCACGCTCCCACCTGAAGGGACTGCTGTCTGTCGGTACTTAAAATGTGGCCGCCCTGGGGGAATGGCATCTGACACTCTGCCCACCCGGCTCAGTCCACCCCTGCCATTGTCCAATCACGTCTGCCTGATTGACAGGGGTGTGCCTTGATGTGAGCTAAAGGCACAGCCCCCTGTCAATGAGGCAATGGGCTTTTCCAGCCCGCCGCTTGGCCCCGCCCCCTTCCGCCCCCCACTTCAGCGTCTTTATTATTGTCAGTGGGAGGCAGCGCTCTCTCTGCCTCCCACATAGCTTTGGCTGCATTTTCATTCTGAAAATGATTACAATAATACAAAGTAGGATCTTTGTATTATATTAATCATTATGACAGGGGAGGCACTGCCTCCCCTGCCTCCCCTGACTGCACGTCCCTGGTGTCCGCTATTAGATGCTGCTGCATTCACTGAGCCTGATGCGACTCAGAATCAGGCTCTAGCGCAGGGATGTGCAGTCAGGGGAGGCAGGGGAGGCAGTGCCTCCCCTGTCATAATGATTAATATAATACAAAGATCCTACTTTGTATTATTGTAATCATTTTCAGAATGAAAACGCAGCCAAAGCTATGTGGGAGGCAGCGAGAGCGCTGCCTCCCACTGACAATAATAAAGACGCTGAAGTGGGGGGCGGAAGGGGGCGGGGCCAAGCGGCGGGCTGGAAAAGCCCATTGAAAAATGAATGAAAAGCGGCACTAGAACGTCTGCCTCATTGACAGGGCCTGTGCCTTCAGCTCACATCAAGGCACACCCCTGTCAATCAGGCAGACGTGATTGGACAATGGCAGGGGTGGACTGAGCCGGGTGGGCAGAGTGTCAGATGCCATTCCCCCAGGGCGGCCACATTTTAAGTACTGACAGACAGCAGTCCCTTCAGGTGGGAGCGTGACAGTCACTCACCAGCCGCTTCTGCCTGTAGACACAGCTTAACCACGGAGCTTCTGCAGCTCCTCACCTCCTCCAGTTCAGCAGGGCTTGCAGCAGCTTGAGTGCCCTACCCCCCTCCGGCCACTGACAGCTCCCTGCAGCTGCTGGTGTCCCTCTTCTTGTGGGCAGCAGAGTGATCGTGGTGCTGGGCGCTCAATGGAGAGATGAAGGGAAGTGCAGAGTGGTGAATCTCCTGGCTCTGGATGCAGACATACTGATGTGTACTGCTGCCAGGTGAGTGTAAGGCCTCATTTAATGTAGCATACCTCCCATTTCTTCAAGGGCCCGATTTTTGGGGGGCGTGGCCTATCGATGAGGGGGCGTGTCCTCGAGGCAAGTGTCGTGAATGCAAGCCACACCTCCATTTTGTGATTATGGGGGCATGAAGAGCGCTCAGTGAGCGGCTGGCCATGCCCCCTGTCCCTCTCTACGGGGGGAGGGGGGGCAGAGCCGTAACTAGGTGTGTGCCGATGATGCCTTGCCCACAGCGCAAATGCACTGAGGGCGTACCATCGGTCATCACACCTGCTAGCTCTGAGCCCAGACTGCTGAAGGCGGCGCCACCTGTTTACCGCTGACGTCGGCGCCGCCCGCCCGTGTCCCTTTGAAGCCACCACACGCCCGCCTGGACACAACCGTGTCCCACTGAAGCTGCCACCTCCCGCCCACCTGTGTTCCGCAACTTCTTCTGAACTCGAAGCCACCACTGGCCGCCCGCCTGTGTCCAGCTGAAGCCGCCGGCTTTAGCTGGACACAGGCGGGTGGGCGGCTTCAAGTTCAGAGGAAGTTTTCAAGCCACTGCGGCGTCTGTGTGACAGCCAAGCTTTCCAATGGGCCAGCGGCAGCCCGGCCCCCCTCCCCTGCAATTCAGAAGCCGCTTCCGCCCACAAGACTCCTGCTGCTGAAGCCGCCACCCACCCGCCAGTGTCCCGGTGAAGCCGCCGCCGCCCGCCTGCCCGCAACAGCACGTGAGTGACTACACTATACTACACTACACTATATTACACTACACTTCACTACAGTACACTACACCATAGTACACTACACTACACTACACTACACTACACCCTAAGGGTAGGAGGGGGGTGTGTGTAAGGGGGAATCTGCCTGCCGTACTGTGTTAAAGGGGGACTCTGTGTGCTGTAATGTGTAAAATGGGACGCTATCTGCCGTAACGTGTAAAAGGTGGACGCTGTCTGCTGTAATGTGTAAAAGGGGGACGCTCTCTGCCGTAATGTATAAAAAAGGAGACGCTGTCTGCCGTAACATGTAAAAAGGGGAAGCTGTCTGCCGTAATGTGTAAAAAGGGGACGCTGTATGCCGTAATGTGTAAAAAGGGGAAGCTGTCTGCTGTAATGTGTAAAAAGGGGAAGCTGTCTGCCGTAATGTGTAAAAAGGGGATGCTGTCTGCCGTAATGTGTAAAAATGGGGACGCTGTATGCCGTAATGTGTAAAAAGGGGACGCTGTCTGCCGTAATTTGTAAAAAAGGGGACGCTGTATACCGTAATGTGTAAAAAAGGAGACGCTGTCTGCCGTAACGTGTAAAAAGGGGACACTGTCTGCCATAAGGTGTAAAAGGGGCTCTACCTGGTGTAGTGGCGCTACTGTGTGACGTAATTTGAATAATGGAGACTACTGTGCACCATTATATGAATTGGTATTATTTTGTGGTCACACCCCTTTCCCGTGAAGCCATGCCCCTATATTTTTTACGCGCGCCTACGGCACGCAAAACCGCCGGTTTGCATTAAGGGGGGGCGCGATGCCGTTTCTTGCACACAGCACTAAAATGTCTAGTTACGGCACTGAGAGGGGGGTAGTTATGTGACCAGCAGTCAGGAGTCCGCCTTCCCTCTACATCTCGGAGGGACCTCCCCCTACATCTCGCCCCCTCACAATCCCGACGGTTGGCATGCCGACCAACAGGGACTATTTCCACTCGTGGGTGTCCACAACATCCATAGGGTGGGAACAGAAACTGTGGCTACCGCAGGTCACCACCGAGCCCGCAGCATGTCGAGCGAGCCCACAAGGGGATTGTTGCTCTCGAATCCCACCCGCATGGCATTCCGCTGCCAGGATTCCAGTGTCGGTATGCTGACCAGCGGTCTCACATACCACACCCCTGCCGAGAATAGACACTATGCAGGGCCGGGTCTACACCTTGTGGCGCCCAGTGCGAAAGTTTCCACTGGTGCCCTTCCCCCCCCCCCGGAAAAACAGTTCACGAAAAATAGGGGCATGGCTTCATAGGGGAGGGTCGTGGCCACAGTTATCCCCCAGTAGCTGTGCCCCCAGATTTGCCCCAAGTAGTTGTGCCCCCCAGTTGATTTGCCCCCTGTAGCTGTGCCCCCAGTAGTTGTGCCCCCCAGTTAATTTGCCCCCAGTAGCTGTTCCCCCTGTAGCAGTGCCCCCTGTAGCTGTGCCCCCTATAGCAGTGCCCCCAGTATGTGCCCCCTGTAGATCTGCCTCCAGTAGCTGTGCCCCTTGTAGCTGTGCCCCCTGTAGTAGTGCCCCCAGTATGTGCCTCCTGTAGTAGTGCCGCTTTGAAACCCTAAAAAAAAAAAAAAAAAAAAACGAGCCTCGCTCCTGCTTCCGGACCGCTGCTGCCGCTGTCTCCGGGCGTCGGCTCTTCCCTATGGGAGAGATGTCATGATGTCTCTCCCATAGCAGCACCGCACTGACACTAGGGGTCAATTTTGACCTGTAGCGTCAGTGAGCGATGCAGCGCTCGCTGCAGCTGGGGAGCGGGGAGGGAGGGTGGATCAGTAGCGGCTCTTGTCACGGCGGTGGCGCCCTCAGGGTAGCGGCGCCCCGGGCAAAAAGCCTGCTTGCCCGTGGCAAGAGCCGCTACTGACGCTGTGCACATGCGCACAGCATCTATGCACCACTGCTCTGCTCAGAGCAGCGGGTGACAGGGGGATCTCCCAACTGCCCCCTCCCCACCACAGGACACTGCAACCCACGGGTGGGACAGCGGGACAGACCATGAAAAACAGGACTGTCCCGCCAAAATCAGGACAGTCCGTAGGTATGCTGTTGGACTAGCTGTGCTGGTATGGGGAGTGTGACTAGTAGCTCAGGAGTTCCCGCTGTGCAGTTAGCGAGTTTAGCCAGTGCCTCCCCAGGCATTTACCTCACCGCACGTCACTGCTAGCCAGTATGTGAAATTCACTTCCGTTTGCTTTCTCTTGCTGAATTTCTTGTGTTACTTTACTGTTCTACATAGTGAATGCAAAACAGTTCACGGCTTTCCTTAGCAACTTCCACATTTGTCTTTCGCCCACATTCCTTCCACCCACGTATTCACATTATTAATATGGTAATTATATACCCAAATACAAAACACTAGATACTGATTTCTAAAGAACAGGTTTACTACCAAACAGCTATAATAAAATGACATTCAATGAAAACAGATAATTATGGAATGTGAATTCTCTGTATTGACAAATACAATACTGTACCACTAAATTAAGCCTATGGATGCCAGTTTCAATCAAGAAAGATGTGAGAAGAATTGTAAGGCTCCACTCTGATACTTAATATGTTAGTTAGCTTTCTACGTAGGGGAATACTTCTTTATATAAAATTGACTTGTATTTGCATGAAACACAAAATTGCATGTTAACATAGCATATATGGATACATAAACTTCCATGTCATTACTGTATTGTACATGTTCAATAAGACTATTTACCAATGGGTGGGGAGAAAACATGGACATGGTCCTAACAGCTAACCAATGTGTTTATTGATCACAGAGAGATACTGTAGAAATCCAGCCATAAATCAGCTTATTTGCTCTATTTAACTATACTGTTGTAAATTTCAACTTATTTAATTATATAATGCACAAACAACTTGTGACAGCAAGCTCAGTGCAAGAAACTGAATCCTGACCAGCTCACAGCCAGTAGTTAGTTTTCAGATATAGTAGTCATCCAAATCACAGAAAACAGTCTAATTCCGAACAGGGCCGCTATCAGAAATGATGGGGCCCGGACTGACAAATGAGGCAGAAGCACACCCCCCCCCCCCCCCCCCCCCACACCACCACCACCACACTTACATTTTGTGGGGGAGTGGATGGCAGCATTTTGAGGGGGCCCGGGAAGTAGCAGTGAGTATCGGGGACAGGGCCAGCTGCCTGCGCACTAGCAGGCAGCCATGACATGGATGGACGGTAGTATTCTTACTACAATCGGAGCTCCTGATAGGCTGACAGTCCACTAGCACCAATTACCTCACGTCCGGCTCTGTAGTACGAATACCACCATGGCTCTGTCCCTACGTGGCAGGCAGGCAGCTGGCATGGCTCCCGATCCTGACTGCAGCTACCTGGGCCTCATCTAAGTCTGGGCCTGGGAATGGAGTCCCCACTGTCCCCCCATGATGTTGGGCCTAATTTTGAAAACCATCAAAGTACTATTAAGTAGCAATAGGTCTGTTTTAATAGGATTGCTTATTGCAGTGACAGAAAATGTATCATCACTAGTGATGAGCGGATTCAGATCTCAGAGAACCGAACTAACTCGAACATTGGGGATCCAGGATGATCCGACCTACTGTTCAGATCTCCCTGCTTGCCCGCTGTCGGATCCTAAGGTTTTGGCTCGGACGACGGTCTCCATAGTAACCTATGGAAGACCGCTGATTGGCTGAGAGAGCCATCTGTCATGGCTCTCAGCCAATCAGCGTGTCCTCATAGGCTAATATGGAGCAAGATGGATGCCCCCACAGCACTAATAGCGCTGCCGCCCGGACTGCCAACACTACCACCCGCACTGCCGACACTTCTACACTGCTGGCACCCCCGCACTACCGGCACCCTGCATGGGGGACATAAACGGCACTCCTGCAGTGAAGACACCTCTGACACTCCCACATTACTGACACTGCCGGGACCCATACACTGAGGATACTGCATGCACTCCTGCACTGCTGACACAGCAATCACCCCTTCATTGCCAACACCTCCACACAGAGGACTCAGCCCACACTGCCGACTCTCCCGTACAGAGGACACCAGTGGCACCCTACGCTCTGACGACACCGCAGGCACACACTCCCCCCACAGAGGACACCACTTGCACCCCCCACACTGCCTACACAGCCAGAACCCTCGCACATATGGCACAACTGGGACACCCACACTGCAGACACTGCTGGCACCCACCGCTGCAGTGAGGACACCATCGGCACCCCTGCACTGAGGACACAGCCGGCACCCTTGCAATGCTGATAATGCCTGAAACCCAGCCCGATGTCAACAGCACCGACATACCCACATTAAGGACACCGCTGGCACTCTCACACTGTTGACACCCCCACAATAAGTACACTTCAAGCACCCCCGCATTGCTGACATCACCAACACCCCCGCACTGAGGACCCTTACTTAACCCACCACTGCTAACACCTCTTGCATACCCACATTGAGGACACTGCCGGCACCTTCACACTGCCAACTCCTTTGGCACCTCTGCATTGAGGACACCCCTGTACTGTGCACAGCCCAACACTGAGAACAACACAAACACTCCCCTGCACTGTATCGCATACTGTATCCGACACGCACTATCTCTGATCTTGCACTTTAGCCAACCCAAACTGCACGCTACCTGCACTGTATCCAACCCACACTCTAAAATGCAATGTATCCAAACCACACTGTATTCCACACTGTATCCGAAGCACACTGTATCCAAACTGCACTGTAACCTACACTGTATCCGACCCGCACTCCGACCTGCACTGTGGGCCTAATTCAGACCTGATCATAGCAGGAACTTTGTTAGCAGATGAGCAAAACCATGTGCACTGCAGGGGGTAAGATAAAACATGTGCAGAGAGAGTTAGGTTTGAGTGGGTTGTGTTCAAACTGAAATCTAAATTGCAGTGTAAAAATAAAGCAGCCAGTATTTACCCTGCACAGAAACAATATAACCCACCCAAATCTAACTCTCTCTGATCTTGTTATATCTGCCCCCCCCCCCTGCACTGCACATGTGTGGTCATTCCGAGTTGATCACAGCCAGCATCTTTTTGATGCTCGTGCGACAAGCTAATCCCTGCCTGTGGGGGAGTGTGTTTTAGCTTATCAGGGCTGCGAATGCTTGTGCAGCCCTGCTTAGCTAAAAAAGTTTTGTGCTGTTGAAGAATAAGGCTGGATCTACTTACCCTGTGCGACGGATCCAGCGACGTTCCTTTGACATCAGACATCCGCCCTCCGTTTGCCTGGAAGCGCCTGTGTTCGGATGACCACTCCTCGAAAACGGCCTCCAATGGTGAATATCCGCCCCGGAACGCCTCTCCGCTGTCAATCTTCTTGTGATCGGCGCTGCATCTTCTTTTTTCGCTGTGCGTGCCGTTGCAAAGAACTGCTGCGTGTGAACGGGTCAGAATGACCCCCATGATTTTGCCCATCTGCTAACAAAGTTGCTGCTACGATCAGGTCTGAATTAGGGCCCTCATTCTGAGTTGTTCGCTCACTAGCTACTTTTAGCAGCCGTGCAAATGCATTGTCGCCGCCCACGGGGGAGTTTATTTTAGCTTTGCAAGTGTGCGATCGCATGTGCAGCCGAGCAGTACAAAAACATTTTGTGCAAAACAAGATCAGCCCTGTAGTTACTTATCCTGTGAAATGATTCCAGCGACTGAGGTCCTGGAATTGACGTCAGATACCCGCCCTGCAAACGCTTGGACATGCCTGCATTTTCCCTACCACTCCCAGAAAATGGTCAGTTGACACCCATAAATGCCCTCTTCCAGTCAATCTCCTTGCGACCGGCTGTGCGAATGGAATCATCGCTAGAAGCAGTGCACAGCAACGATGTTGTTTGTACCCGTACGATGCGCGGGCACATTGCGGTGCATGCGCAGTTTTGCCATTTTTTACCTGATCGCTGCATTGCGAAAATCGGCAGCGAGCAATCAACTCGGAATGAGGGCCTAGGCCCAGTATCCCGCACTGTATTCGGCAATGAGAATAGGCATGTGCTGGGGGCATGTGCACTTGTGTAGAGTGCATCAATGTCTGCTGATGATATTTTACACATGGTTTCAGGGGGTTTTTCTTTGTTGTTTGGTAACTATTTTAGAGCAATGATATTCTACACATGATTCTCAGGAAATTTCTGTGTTGGATTGGTTTCTATTGGTAATACTTGTGAGATGGTTTAATTGGTTATTGCTAATACATTACTAATTTGTAAAACATTTTTAAATAGAAATGGCTGCCGTGTGTTTGTGCCGCTGCTCTGTTGCTTAGTCAGGCTTGACCTATGTTGGTGAGGTGGTCAAAATTGACAGGAAATGAGTGGAAATTAATGTTTTTGGGGTAATAATACTATAGGAACAAAAACAGGCCAAAATTCTGTAATTTTATCTGTTTTTATGATTTTTCTAAAAAATGCAGATCCAAAACCAAAACCCGCAAGGGCGGTTTTGGAAAAACCAATTCAGATCCAAAACGCGAAGGATATACAGATCCAAAACAAAAACACAAAACCCAAAATATGGCACAGCACACTCCCCTAATCATCACCAATACAACCAAGAAGAGGCATAACTAGGGGGGTGCAGGCAGGGCACGTATCCTGGGTGCACTGGCAGCCCCAGCAGAGGGGGGGCACCACTGGCTCCTGCATGGACTGCTCGCCCTTTGCGGCCACTGCCATTGGTGCTCCGCAATTCCTCCCCACCTTCCACAGTCGTGCTGCCGTTGGCTCTTCCTCCCACCCTACACCAGCTCATCCTGCCGCATGGAGCGTGGCCATGATGTGTCACACTCCCTGTCGGATCAGCCTGCTGCCTGCCGCCTCAACTGGCTCCCTGTACGTAAAGGGAAGGAAGGAGAGTGGTGACACTTTGATAACATATGAAGGGGGTAAAGAGAGATTCTGAGAGAAATTGAAGGGGGAAGACACTGAGAGACATAAAAAGGTGCGGAGAGAGACACTAAGTGAAATTAAAAGGGGGGAGATACATTGACAGACATAGAATGCGATGGTGCGCTGAGAGACAACACAGGATAGGTGATGACGTGAGTGCTGAAAGATGACACAGGGGGTGATGGTGTGCTGAGAGACAATGCAGGGGGAGGTGATGGTGTGCTGAGAGATGACACAGGGGGAGGTGATGGTGTGCTGAGAGATTATGCAGAGGTAGGTTATGGTGTGCTGAGAGAAAATGCAGGGGGTAGGTGATGGTGTGACTGAAAGACAACACGAGGGGGAGATGATGGTGTGGCTGAGAGATACAGGGGAGATAATGTGGCTAAGAGATGCAGAGGGAGATTGTGTTGCTGAGAGATGCAGAGGGCAGGATGTGAGTCTGGTTGAACAGCTGTTGTATGATGCTGACCTTGTTAATATTCCTACACAAACATGCATCTTCTGGACGATGTGAATTCCTACATGAATAGTGAATAATGAAAATGCTGTATGCCTTATAGCAGAGGTTCCCAAACGCGGTCCTCAATGCACCCCAATGGTCCTGGTTTTAAATGTATCCAAGCTTGACCGCAGATTACTTAATTAGCACCTTAGTCTATTTGATTTAACCATCTGTGCTGAGCCATGGATATACCTAAAACCTTGACTGTTGGGGTGCCTTGAGGACCACGTTTGGTAACCTCTGCCTTAGAGGATTCATTTCTTCTGAGGTTCCTCATTGTGAGAAATCATCATACAGGTAAGGTGCATGGGGAATTGAAAAGAATGTTCCCAGTGCGTGAAACAGGTGGGGTGTCATATTGACATGCCCCATTTTTAATGGTACCACCCTCCTGGTGTGTGACCACACCCACAATCTACTTTTTTTTTCGGGGTGGGGGTAAGGGTGGGGTGCCTTTCTTAATCTTGTCCTGGGCTCCAAAAACCCTAGTTATGCCTCTGTAAACAAGAAAAGATTGGTAATGCTAGCTGGCAGCAGTAGGACATGCTTTCCTCTAAAACAGGCCTGGCCAACCTGTGGCTCTCCAGCTGTTGTAAAACTACAAGTCCCATCATGCCTTGCCACAGTTTTGCTATTAGGGAATGCTAAAACTGTGGCAGGGCATGCTGGGATGTGTAGTTTCGCAACATCTGGAGAGCCACAGGTTGGCCAGGCTTGCTCTAAAAGGTCTTTGGTACATCTGCACATGCATGGACCTGCTTTGCTGGATCATACGTGCACAATGGAACTGGAAGCCCTGACTATAGGCTTCCAGTTCAATTTGGAGAAAGAAAAATAATATTAGTGCAAATTACTCCAAAAAAATGTAAATAAGTAAATATGTTTCAAGTTATTTATAAATGTATTTATGACAGGACACACTTGCCCCATCTACAGTGCCCCTATTTTATCCTTCAGGTAATCTCAACCCTATTTGATCCTTATTTCTTTGTAAGGATATTTATATGTCTATCCCAAGCATGTTTAAATTGCTCTACTGTCTTAGCCTCTATCACCTCTGACACTTATCCACTACCCTTTCTGTAAAGCAATTTTCCCTTAAATTTCCCCTGAACCTACCTCCCTCCAGTTTCAGTTCATGTCCTGGAGATCTAACAATTCTCTTTGTTTGACGAATGTTTCCCTACTGTACTTTGTTAAAACCCTTGGTATATTTGAAAGTTTCTATCATGTCCCTACTTTCCATTCTCTGTTCCACAATATACATGTTAAGCTATTTTAGTCTTTCTGGGTAAGTTTTGTGATGTACAGTAGTCTATGCACCATTTTAGTTGCCCTTCTTTCTACGCTCTCTAATGTATTTATATCCTTCAGGAGATATGGTCTCCAGAACAGGACACAGTATTCCAGGTGAGGCCATACCAATGACCTTCAGTATAAAGTAACATTACTTATTTTTATCCTGCAACTGATTCCACTCCATATGTAACCAAGGGGTATATTCAATTTCTGTCGGGTCCTTTCCGACGGAAAGGACCCAACAGCACTCTATTTAAACCCAAACCAAACACGGCTGGTTTGGCCCATTCCAGCCGACTTTTTTTAAAGTTGGATTGACATTGTCAGAAATGGGGCTAAAACCTGTCAGGTTTGGACGTGCTTACAACAATGCAGGTAGCCGCCAATCCACTTGCATTTCGACAGTCTTCCGACAAGTCGGATTTCCCGACTTGTCAGAAAAAACGGCCCGGATTGAATAGGTCAGAACCCCTTCTTTCCGACAAGACAGCAGTTTCCAACTTTAATTGAATATATCCCTAAGCGTCTGACTTGTATTTCTCATTGCTTTGTTGCATTGCTTCTCTGCGATTAAGTCACTTGAAATAGTGAATCCTAAATCCCTTTCCTCCTCAGCAGTTTCCATTATGGTACACTTGATACTATATTTAGCCTTTGGGTTTAGAACCATGTGCATGATTTAACTTTTTTAGCATTAAAATGTAGTTGCCGCATTCTTGACCATTCCTTAAGTCTAAAATGGAAAAGGGGGTGTGCTCTCTCTACAATGGCGCTGGTCTCTCTTACGGTCACCTATGTATGTGGATAATACCCAGGTCTGAAAGTGTATGTTGAAACACACTGGTATGGTGAATAAAATGGAATTTAATACAATACTAACATGCAATGTCTAAAAACAAGCAATACATAAAAAACACAAGTGGACTGGGAACAGGCCATGGGGGAATGTGATCACAGATTCCACCATGGCCTGTTCCCAGTCCACTTGTGTTTTTTATGTATTGCTTGTTTTTAGACATTGCATGTTAGTATTGTATTAAATTCATGTTATTCACCATACCAGTGTGTTTCAACATACACTTTCACACGTGGGTATTATCCACATACATAGGTGACCGTAAGAGAGACCAGCGCCACCGTAGAGAGAGCACACCCCCTTTTCCATTTTGCACTTTTGTACTGAGCCCTTAGGGAGCTCTGGCACTCTCCACACGGCCAGCTGTCTCAGTCCTATACAGCGCAGACTACCTAGTTCCTCAATCATTTGTTTTACCCTTCAGAGTGTGTACCCTGTTGCATATCTTTGTGTCATCTACAAAAAGGCATACTTTCCCTTTAATACCATTTCAATGTCACCATCAAATATATTAAAGAGCACTGGTTCAAGTACAGATCTCTGGTGTTCTCCACTGGTAACAATTCCCTCCATAGAATGCACTCCATTTACTACAACTGTCTGTTTCCTATCCTGCAATCAGGATCTTATCAATTTAACTTTTTTATAATCCAATCCCACGCTTTTGAGTTTATTAAGCAGTCTGCGATGTGGGACAGTGTCAAATGCCTAGATAAAGTCTACATATGCTACATCTGTGCACCCCCTTGCTATTATTTTAGTCACAGAGTCAAAATTTCAATAAGATTTGTTTGACATGATCTCCGCTCCAGTAAATCCATGCTGTTTGGGATCCTGTAAATTGTTTATTCAAAATATTTCACAATTCTCTATTTTAATAGTGCTTCCATTACTTTCTCTATTACTGATGTGAGGCTTACTGGACTGAAGTTGCTACTTCCTTGCTTCCATTTTTGTGCAGTGGTACTACATTCGCTCTTTTCCAGTCCTTTGGAATTGCACCTGCAGCTAGTGACTATTCTGTTAATGGTGCTACCAACACTTCTTTAAGCTCTTTTATCCTTGTATGTATCCCATCTGAGCCCATTGATTTATCTACTTAAGTTTTGAGAGTTCTGCTAAGACCTTCTCCTCTGTAAATGTTCTTTCAACTACTTTATTTATATGAATAGCCTTGAAACTTAACTGTGGCCCCTTACCCTCTCTTTCTGTAGTGGATACAGAGCAAAAATAGACGATCTGCTATTGCCTTGTCTCCCTACACCAAATTCTCACGTTCCATCTTATGTCTTATTATTCCCCCATTTGATTTTCTCCTTTAACTTATATACTTAAAAAAAAAGAAAGAAAATGTTTTGCCCCCTTTATCTACTGACTGGGCCATTTTTTCCTTAGCTGCCTTTGCATGCCTGATCACCTTCTTAGCCTCCTTCCATCTGGCAAGATACACCTTTTTGTCATTATTATTTTGAGTCTGCTTTTATTTCCTAAAAATCTTTTTTCTTTTTTTGCTTTCATACTAATTAATACTTTTTCTATAATACACACTGACTTCCTTTTCCTAGTTCTTTTCCTAACTTTTTGATACAAAGAAAAAAGAATTTTCCGGGCGCCAACCAAATACCCAGTCTTTATATGAACAGAATTGCAGCAGCCTTCATAAAATAAGGGATACTCAACCCTTAAAAACACAAGAAAAAGAAAAATGTGAAAGCGCTGACACTCTGTGTATATATATATGAAATATATTTTTATTTTTAACAGTTCTGAATACCAAAGATAAAATTGAAAAAAATATATATAAGATCAGCAGACACATTAAAAGCACATTCTTTTATCCGTAAATCACTGTATATACCCTATACACGACCCTTCTCTCTGGTCCTAAGAGACTGCTAGCAGGTATTTATTACCTTATTCTTAGACACAATTGTATCAAATCAGTCTCTGTGGAGCAGAGAAACCTAAAGACTCCCTTTTCAACTTGCAACACAACAATTTTGCTTACTATGTAGCTATATAAAAATACACATTCAAAGTTTCAGTGATTCTTATTATGACACCAAATCACTATCTTTTTATATGCTTTTAAAATAACATTGCAATGTCCATCTTATAAGGTTTTATGTGGTGTGAAGGTTAATTCACCATTCTGGTACCAGGTTTAATTAGCAAAATCAGCTGAAGCCGTTGGAGTCTTTTACTCAGCAATTGAGTTTTAACAGCATATACCTTGCTAAAATCTTTCAGTTGATATTCTGATGCAGGAAAAATGAATTGCACATTTAATGTTTACACATGGCCATGTAAATATATTGTTTTATGTAGCAATTTTACCCCTCTTAAGGTCCATACACACTTAACGATATAATGAGCGACGTCGCTCATTTTCCCCCTCCTTGAGCGACGTCGCTCATTTTATCGTTAAGTGTGTATGCCGCCAGCGACGACCGATGCACGGCCCCGCGGGTCGGCAACGATCGTCGCTGTCGGTAGGGCATGCATGAAGGATGTGGACTGTCGTCCACGACCTTCATGCAGGGCTGGCGGGGGCGTGACGTCACTGAGCGATATGAGCTGTCATATCGCTCAGTGCGTACAGGCGGCCGCCGATCGGCCGGCCCGGGAGGGGGAAACGTTAGACGATGTCGCTCACAGAGCGACATCGTCTAATGTGTATGGGCCTTTAGAGTTCATGGAAGATTTGCACTGGTTGATATGGCTCCCGGCTCTGGCAGCTAAATTCTGTTTTATCGAGCCACGTCTGGAGATCCAAATCCCGTTCCACGTCACTTTATAGGGGCTGCAAGGATAGTACTGAGGAAGCCACCGATGGTGATGTGAGGCGGAGAAACGCATATTTAGCAGTATCAGCCGACATACAAAACTGCAATCCTTGCAGCCCCTGTAAACCTGGTACCAGAATGGTGAATTAACCTTCACACCACATAAAACCTTATAAGATTGACATTGCAATGTTATTTTAAAAGCATATAAAAAGGTAGTGGTTTGGTGTCATAATAAGAATCACTGAAACTTTGAATGTGTATTTTTATATAGCTACATAGTAAGCAAAATTGTTGCAAGTTGAAAAGGGAGTCTTTAGGTTTCTCTGCTCCACAGAGACTGATTTGATACAATTGTGTCTAAGAATAAGGTAATAAATACCTGCTAGCAGTCTCTTAGGACCAGAGAGAAGGGCCGTGTATAGGGTATAAACAGTGATTTACGGATAAAAGAATGTGTTTTTAATGTGTCTGCTGATCTTATATATATTTTTTTCAATTTTATCTTTGGTATTAAAGACTTGTAAAAATAAAAATATATTTCATATATATATACACAGAGTGTCAGTGCTTTCAAATTTTTCTTTTTCTTTTTGATACAAAGGTCTGTTCCTTTTAGTATTGCACTTTTTAGTTTTTCCCACATCTCCTACACTCCTTTCAAGTTGATCCAATCTGCCAATGAATTTCTTAAATATCTCCCTATTTTTGCAAAGTCAGCCTTCTTAAAATCCAACACCTTTGTTTTCGTGTGACAGTAGTTGCATAGTAGCATACAGTAGTAGTAGCATACAGCTTGATGGTCACTGGATTCTAGACTCTCAACCATGTACTGTATATGTGTGATATCCTGACACCATTTGTGAGTTTTAAATATAATATTGTGTCTTTGTGAGTGGGCTCCCTCACCAATTGCTTGATGGATGCTCCTTGTAAGGAATTAACAAAATTGGCACTTGTAGTTGTACTTGCAAAAGACCCCTCCCAATTCATATCAGGTAGATAAAAGTTTCATATGATTATGGGCAGTACGGATGGTGTAATGGTTAGCATTACTGCCTCACAGCACTGAGGTCATGGGTTCAATTCCCACCATAGCTCTAATGGTGTGGAGTTTGTATATTCTCCCCGTACTTACGTGGGTTTCCTCCGGGTACTCCGGTTTCCTCCCACAATCCAAAAATATACTGGCAGGTTAATTGGCTCCCTATAAAAAAAATTAACCCTAGGGTGAATGTGTGTGCGTGTACATGTGATAGGGAATATAGATTGTAAGCTCCACTGGGGCAGGGACTGATGTGAATGGCCAATTCTCTGTAAAAGCGCTGCAAAATATGTGTGCGCTATATAAATAACTGGTAATAATAATAATAATAATAATAATAATTATGACCTCTCCCTTTAAAGCTATTTTAGTGATATCCAGCATTAGGTTCCTGACCAATTCCTACCCCTGTCCTGGTGGTCTGTAGATAACCCCAGTGTGAATAGTGTCCTTCTCCCTTGTTTCTATGGTCACCCAAAAGGCCTCATTTTTTTTCTACATTTTGCATTAAACTAGCATTTACAGTATGCTGTTATTCACATACATTGCTATCATCCCAGAGAATGCTAACAAGTGTAAATATTACACGTCCGAATTTGCCTCAGTATAGTTCTTGTGTATGCACAGACTTAGGTGATATACAGTATGTACTGCATTTGAAACTAGCCAGAGGGAGCAGAAGGATCTGAAAAGCCCATGCATTGCACTCTGATAGCTTTTTCCATTGCAAAAAGCCTGCTAAAACTATACGAATAAGACAATAGCTATTGGAGACAAGCTCAAAAAATCAAAGCTTTCAGAGTTTGCTAAATTGTACCAGACTACAGTCATTATAATATATGTCTAATGCAATAGATATATCGGATATCTCTTTTGTTCTGGCATTTGATAAATAGGCCAGTTATTTAAATATTACTGTAACTACCTTGTCTGCATGATTATCAGGTCAAATTAGTTTAATAAATAGGCCCCTGAATCTGATTGTGAAGTACAGTATGTCTGTGTTTGTGGTTTGTTCTTCTTCTCTAATCTAACCTGGCTTCTTTTCCATACCTTACTGCTTAGCTACAGTCTTATTCTACATCAAGAGAGCAAAGTCAATGCCCTGAAAAAAAAGGCGATAGTGCTTTACTGGTTCAGGTTTAATGCCCAAATAATTGTAACTACGTCCACTGTATGTATACTTACTAAGAATCCCAACTACTACTGTTGCTCTGCTGCCTTTATGGCTAGATATATTGTAGATTGAACTAATAATTAGTGTGAGGAATATAGCTATTAAGGAGAGTACTGTATATCAATATTAGAGCCTTGCAAATTAGGAAGGTACTCAGACCAAAAAACATAATCTTTTCATGTGGTTTATGACATAAGATTAATATTTCCATAGTCATCCAAATATCCATAAAGATATAGCAAGTCTATTTGTAGATCGGCTGCTATTTTCACATCACTCAGAAATATTGTTTCCAAGATGTGAAACATCTCAACAATCCCACATCACAAATGCATGATATTTATAAGCATATGGTAGCTACAATAAAATATATTAATGTGAACACCCCATATCTATCCACATGTAGAGTTATAGAGAATTATGTCATTTTTAAAATGTGACTTGGGCAGTTCTCGAATAGTCTGAGATTAGTTAACTAACCAGCCAGTCAGCAAAGACATTAACTTTGGTGTGGAGCTCTGCTGATAAAAAGCATGAGAACCATTTGTCCAGGCTTCAGACAAATTAACTGCATATTATCTGTGTTTCCTGTTTTTCTCTATGACATTGCAAATACAAGTATGGATTTTGAAACTATTTATAGATTGTAACCTATTTTTCTAAATAAGTATTGTACCCTTTTGTAAATAAAGTATTATTTGTTAGTCTTTCATACAGTATATGCTTCCTAACCCAGTAGTTTTGAAGAGATTCTTAGATCACTAGGTTACGTTAAAAACTGATAAATTCCAAAGCAAGGGGTGGACCAGTGGGCTATCTGGACATCTGCATCACCCAGCCTATGCGGAATTGTTATAAAGGTGTTAGGGGACCTGTGATTCCTTATTATCATGGGTGGTGGCAGAACATTGTTTTGAATTAAGGAGCTCTGACCATAGTCCAGAGTGTAAACGTCTGACTGTCAGAGATACTTAGAAACATAGAAAAATAGAATATGATGGCAGATAAACTCTTGGCCCATTTAGTTTGCTAATATTACTGAGGTCCCTGAGAATTAGCTTCATGTAAAGGTTCTTACTAGTAAATAAGATATCACTATTTCTAAATAAGTATTAACCATTTCACAGACAGTTATAATTTGCTGAGAGGTTATAACCAAACATACATCATTTAAAATAAAATGACAGGTAATTTATCACTGATTAAGCTCTAGGTTAACATTTAACTTTCTGATTTAAATAACGGACAGTTATCATTTACTGACAGGTTATCACTAAACATCTAACTTACTGACATAACTAGTACAAATTTCTTTCGCTCTTGGTCTGCAATTTGCTTTTGTTGCTCATAATTTATTTTACTCCATTATGGCTATTAAATTTCATACTTTTTTTTTACCTATATATTTTCCCTTTTTATACAGTACAGTCCTGTCTTTTCAATCTGTTTCTTGTTTTATTCCCTCTGTTCCACACAATTACCTCTTAGAATGTTCTTTCTTGTTATAATTAGTAACACATACTCATCTTTAATTTGTCTTCCTCTACGGTTGGTAGGACCTTAAATATTTCTGGTGTCTTGGTGGTGCCTCCTCTCATATCTCTTGATAATAGAGGGAAGGTGAGTCCACCAGGAGCTGGTTCAGGAGTAAGCACCATGACTTCATATATAAGGTGGTGGACAGAACCTACCCTTCCATTTACTTCACAATAAATAAGACACAGGAACAGTAAGTTACTAAGATAGAGGAATATTATAGACTAGTAACACCAAAAGTCAGTCAACTATTTATTATACTTAAAAATTAATTTATTGGTTGATTATTAAAGCAAATATTGCATAGGAAGTGTCTATATATTTAACAGAATACAATTCCCCATAGGGAATAACTACTGTACTCGAATAAATACATGTTTGATAGAAATATTAGCAACATATAATACAGAAGATCTTTCCTGTACTACCAAACCCTTATTTGCCTTTTAGAAAATGTCCCACTTTAGGTATATTACTGATTGCTCTAAACTCTAATCTAGCATTCACATTTTGCATGCAGCACTACACTGTAACTAAAGCAAAGCAAATTATGAATAGTTACTGTAATAACACTGGCCGTCATTCAGATATGGTTGGAGTAGCTATCGCTGCTGCTTACTTGTAAGCAACTACAATAGTTCTGTATGTACAATATAGCAGGAGGCATTTATTATAAGTATACACCTTCTGCTACAGTAGTTTTCTGAGCCATGTCCTAGGATGCAGCATCTTATCAATTCTACAGCATATGCATCAATGGGGCAGTGCAAGAAGGCCATCGCAGATCTTTGTAAGAGGCCAGGAAATCTCCATCCAATGATAGAGATCCTGGCCTCTTACCTCTCCCTAAACGGCGGTGATATGCCTCCATTTGCACAAATGGAGGACGTTACTTCCCCACTCCTCATCCCTAAACGGCATCAGACTGTCAATCACTGACAGTCTGATGCTGTTCTGCATCCTGTGTCACAGGATATTTGCACACATGCAGAATGGGTCCTACACATGTGCAAAGTACCGGATATTGGGGCGCAGGACCAACCACATCTGAATGAGGGCCATTACATGGTAAATGGCCATGATGCTGATGATGTGCATGTGAACAGTTTAGTTGGACCCTGAGTGGAGCTAAATTCTCTAAAAAATTTCTCAATTTCTAGTATGCTATACGTTATCATTTAACAATATCATTGCAATAATAAATACAGGTTGAGTATCCCATATCCAAATATTCCGAAATACGGAATATTCCGAAATACGGAATTTTTGGAGTGAGACTGAGATAGTGAAACCTTTGTTTTCTGATGGCTCAATGTACACAAACTTTGTTTAATACACAAATTTATTAAAAATATTGTATTAAATGACCTTCAGGCTGTGTGTATAAGCTGTATATGAAACATAAATGAATTGTGTGAATGTACACACACTTTGTTTAATGCACAAAGTTAAAAAAAATATTGGCTAAAATGACCTTCAGGCTGTGTGTATATGGTGTATATGAAACATAAATGCATTCTGTGCTTAGATTTAGGTCCCATCACCATGATATCTCATTATGGTATGCAATTATTCCAAAATACGGAAAAATCCAATATCCAAAATACCTCTGGTCCCAAGCATTTTGGATAAGGGATACTCAACCTGTAGTACTTCAGATTAATGTCATTATGGGCCTGATTCTGAGTGGTATATTTACTAAAGTGTTGGTGTTCAAATGTGGAGATGTTGCCCATAGCAACTAATCAGATTATACTTATTTATCTAGCACCTACTAGACGATAATAGTCAGAATCTGATTGGTTACTATGGGCAACATCTCCACATTTGAAAATCAAAACTTAATTAAATATACCTTTCATGCCAGAGGGTTTGGCTTGGGCAGGGATTTGTGGGTAGCTTGGAAGGAGTGTGAGTGAATGCCAAAGGTAATTTAAACATGAGCAATACTTTATTAAAACTGGTACTGTAGATCACTGTTGATCATGATAAAAGAATAAAATACAGATTGAAATGTTAGCCAGAATGGTTCCAGAATGATGACAGTGGAAAAGTCCTTGAAAGATATAAATGTACTTGAAATAAATGAAGACCAGAGTGGCACCATAATGGACTGAAGTGCTGATGGAGCTGGGGCTGAAATGATGACACTGAAAAAATCCTTAATAGATGCAAATGTACTTGTAGTAAATGCAAACCAGAATAAAACCAGAATGTACTGAAGGGCTGTATGGCCTGGGTCCAGAATGATAACCCTGGGGAAGTCCTTGAAAGATGCAGGTACAATAGTAGATACACTTGGTACTTAAAAATCACCAGACTGGAACTGGATCAAAGCAAATACTGAATATGTAAGAGCTCAGCATAGAGCTATTACTTCCTGAGAAGAGACTGTTGTACTGACTGCCTGATGTCAGCAGAAAATCACTTTTATGCCCAATTGTGCTCAAAGATTGGATGCTGCAATCAGCTGGCTGGAAGGGCTCCAGGATTGGACAATATAAGATCAACTTTCAGAATCCAAGAAGGATGTGCCCAGGTCTGGTTTTAGAGGGAACTCTGGATTAGCCCCACACACAAGGGAACAGACATCATGCTGCAGAGGCAGCAAGCAGAGTTCAGAGTCACTCACAGAGACTGTGGCAGCTGCCAAGACTTCACCTGAGAACTGTGCTGGCAGACCCCTGCTTGAACCAGGAGTGATGCATGGAAGCAGTCGACTAGCACCCTACACCAACCAGGACAGACATGGCAAAGGTAAAAAAACTTTTAGTACTCCGGACCATGACAATACCATTGAGTCAGATGCAGTCATGTCTGTGTTATGTATCTTTTTGTGGTTGCCTGTCTGCAACTACAGATGTGTCCACTTACATCTTTGCTATTTTGCTCAATTGGGCACAATATGAAAAATACGGCTAAGCTGATTTTCACGAGTAGCGAGTGGATAGATTTAAAAAAAAAATTGCCATAGTAGAATATGTATAAAGTAATATATTAAAGAAGCAAATTAGGAAAAATCACAAGCCATGGCTAAATCACTGAGTCTATGGCATGCAAAACTGTGCCATACATGGTGGGATATAGCAAAGATGTATGTGGACACATCTGGTATATGCATTTTCCACTACTGAGTCCTTACCTGGTTTACATCTATGTGTCCAAATGTGCAAGAACTGTGGCACCCAGTTTGAGCGTGCCCTTACGTGCTTTACAACTGTGAACAAAAAGTAAAACTTGAGACTGGGGAAATCAGATTATTATTGCCTCCTGTATATAAATTAAATGTAAGAACCTTCAGGCTCTGCTCCATCAGGAGAGCACTCCTTGCCTCCGACCCTGCCCCCCAGCTTTCCCCAGTCTCTGTCTCACCTTCCCAGATGGGTAAACTCCGCCTGAGCCAGATTGCTGACTCTGTTTCCTCCCATAATGCTCTTAGAGAGGCTGTGATTTGGCAGACGACAGAATTCAGACATGTACAGAATGATGACTTGTATAACAGAGGTGGTAGGGATAATTTGTGCATTAGAGGCATATCAGAGGACATTCCACCCCAAGGCCTCATCGATTTTCTTACCATTTCTTCCTATGAAATCTTGGGACAGGATTCCAATTTAACAGAGCTCACCATACTTTCCGGTCAAGGGGTGCTCTAACAGAATGACCAACGGGTGTCATATGTTATCTGCACTATTATATCTAAAACAAGGATATTCTTTACAAGGTCGATTGCCTGGATGACATAGATGTTGATGGACAGCATATTCAAATATTTCAAGACCTCACCTGTGCGTCTCTTCAGGATCAGGGAGCATGCAATAATAGTATAATTAAAAGCAAAAGTATAGCCCTGTCTTTCTTATATTGAGAAAAGTGCAGTGTTTTTAGCAGTGTATCTTCTGGTTGCTTCTGGTGTTTATCCTCAGTATTCAGCCATTTCCGGAGCAGACCAGTTCCATTTTCTGAAAACTTCACCAAGGCGTGGTTTTAACTATACTAACCTGCTGCTACACTGCATTTAAATACAAATCCATGGCCAGGATGTGTGACAACTAACCAATTAAGTGAACTAATTCATATTAAGTCTTCTTTACTAACAACTGATTGTAATAAAAATACTTTTTGATGCTTTAGGTGCAAAATCCATCTCCTCATTTTGGGCACTTTTTTAAGTATTGTTTACTGTGTGAATTTTTTTTTCAGTACATGAATGTCTAGTAATACAGGCCAGTGTTGTGTTTTATTATATTATATATATTTTATTGATTAATTACATAAAAATAACTAGCGCTTTCAAATATATATTTTTTTATCCCACTGGTGGACATTCCAGATTGGTGATACTCTCTTCTTGACTCTGTTTCACCTGAACTCTCTCCCTGTGAGGGTGACTGACAACTTGTGTGCTGTAGCCTGAAGCCTCTCAGACAACAACTTGCTGTGTCAGATTATGATGGACTGCTTTGTGCCAAAACAGGTCTGACAGCTCATCTGCTGCTTAGTTGCCTTACCTTTTTCCCAAAGCCACCTTCTTCAGAGGTTTTCCCACAGGAACTTTTTACAACCTTCATTCCTTGAACCAGGGAGCCTCTGAAAGTATGCTGCTATCTGAGGCCTCCAGTGACTGCAGTATGTTTCTACAGTATAATTTTGATGGACTGATACCTCTGTATTTTCTTTATCTTGCTCTCCAATATGTGTTCGTGGTAATACGTATTACCAGTTCTAGACTAATATGCACCTATTGTCTTTTATGATTGCAGGATAATTTTCCTTTTCTTGTTTGACATAGTGTGCCTTCACCTTCTCATAGTTCATTTGAAGTTCTTTACTTAGTTTTTGCTGTAAAGGATATTGTTGTCAAAAAAACATGGTGAAACTACACTGCCAAGGTTTTCTTTTGATTTGATTTTGGTCATGATCCACAAGCCCAAGCTCCAAAGGGGAAGTTACTTTTTTCTTTTCTGCTTCTTGCAGAAAAAATTCTTTCCATATGGTTTACATTTTGATTGTTGTTACTCATATCCCTTCCTCCGCTCCCTCCATTTTGTTTACCTTTCCCCCAGCACCTGCCCATTGTCCTTTTGTCATTCATGTGAAGGCTATTATTATATCACTTAATGCCAAAGGATTAAAGATCCCTAATAAATGCTCCCGGGCCCTTTGTTATTTATTTGCAGTCAAAGCAGATGTAGCATTTATCAAGGAACCCTATTTTAAAAAGAGGCCTACCTCTGTGTTCAAAGGCCACAATTACCCCACTTCCTTCTTTAATAATAATAGCTAAAATGCTAGGAGTTGCATTTTGTTTCCAAACACCTACCATTTCAGGATATTGTCCGAATTACCCTAGAATGTAGGGTGCTCATGGTTAAATGCACACTGTATGGTCAATTATATATTTTCATTAACCTTTATGTCCCCAACCAGAATCAACCTGCATTTCTTGCCAGAGGCTTAGACTGAGTGAAGCCTCTGGTAGATGGTATTCTGATCAATGGGGTGATTTGAATTATACCTTCCAACTTGAGTTGGATGTCTCAGGTGCTTCTGCTAGACACTCCACTAAATGGTACCATCATGCTCCTATCGCCCTGACACTGTTGATCTCTTACTCCTACGTTAAACAATGTGTGTTGCATTTCAGTGAACAAATTCTTGCTGGCCCTTGTTACAAATCTCAGCTGGAGGAGAGAGAAAAAGAGGGGGAAAGAAGAACTAGCATTGTTATAGCATGCTAGTTTTTCTTTCCCCTCTTTTCTCTCTCTCTCTCTCTCTCTCTCTCTCTCTCTCTCTCTCTATATATATATATATATATATATAAATATAATATTTTATACTTTATTGGATACCTTTAAGATACAAAAAAAAATAATATATATATATTTATTTATTAATAACATCATATACAGTATTATATATTACATATACATTTGGTGATGTAGTAGGAGGGTATATGTCCTATATCTCAAAACCCTCTCTCTGTTAATTTATATATTTATATGATTTTCTAGTTTTCTGCTGTATTTTATTTTTCAATAACAATATTATCCCAATATCTTTAATATTGTTCAATAATCTACAGTGTCTCCATATTGTGTCTTTTTATATTAGCTTGTAATCAACCAAAAAGGAAAGTTTATATTGTGATGCTCAAGGTGTCAATAAGTCTGCAAGCACTGTCCATTAGGATCAACTAACTCCAGAGAATATAGACTGATCTCATCAATTTTTAATAGTGAGATCCGTATTTAAGATCATCCCTACTGCTATGCAGCAGTGGGAACTATCTCTGTGGTTGGTTCGGATTGTTGTATAAGATCAACATCTTAAATCAACAAAAGAACATAATAGAATAAAAGTGTTAATATTATTAGCATTCTATGAATAAAACTGCTATTGTTATTTATATTATAAATATATGATTATCTAAATGAAAGCTGCATTGGACTCAAAGCTGGGTCTCTATATCTAGATGTCCCAAGCATTAGTGCAGTGAGCCATGGCAGCTCTGTGAATGTAACTGCTGTTGAATGTATATTTGAACCTTCCTTACTATCAGATTGAAAATAATTGATCCTGTCTTTCATTCCGTGATGCCATTTGTAAATTGTTGTAACAATTATGTTTCATTTAAATAGTTATTGATATTTTTATGTATAAATGTCTCTTGAACATCATGTGTGTGAGATTTTAAAATATAAGAGCTTCTTTTGTTGCTAAACCGCATCACTATTCACCTGTTAATAATGAAGTAATTGTTGGACTTAGATAAATGGTTACCACATCATTTAAATACCACCTCATTTACTCATCTGAATAACCTTGTGAAAAAACCGTTGGTTGTTTATGATGGAGAAATGTATCAAGCAGGGGCGTATCTACCCACTGGCCAGGATGGCAACCGCCAGGGGCGCCAGCCAAAAGGGGGCGCCACATGACGGCACCACCCGTGGTCAGGGGTGTCAAAGTCGAAAAAATATCATGCTTCACATTGCCTTGTACTAACCCCAATGCACGTGCCCGCTGCTCGCGCACCGACTCCCCCGTGCGTACGCATCCCCTCAGGTTGCGTAAGGGACGCTCCGAC
The DNA here is from genome assembly GCF_028390025.1 of Pseudophryne corroboree. Taxonomy (NCBI): domain Eukaryota; kingdom Metazoa; phylum Chordata; class Amphibia; order Anura; family Myobatrachidae; genus Pseudophryne; species Pseudophryne corroboree. Next base: position 550,648,096 of record NC_086444.1, read on the forward strand.
GTCGCCTGCGCACGGAGATGTGTATTTACGGCGGTGTTTGTGAGCGACTAGCGAGCGACTCGATCGCATCATATATAACCTTTATAGTGTGTTTTGTAGATATTATTCCCCTTAACAATATCAGCAAGTATGGTAAGTTTAAAACTTCTTGGACCTGAGAGATTCCTCTTTACATGCTAGGAAGGCTCAGACAAAGGTTGGAAGGTAGTGTTTAGTATCCAACTGTAGGGTATTAAAAGGGTATTATGCCTATGATAGTTAGGAAAGATTTGCATATTCCTACGCATAGTTATGCGCAGAAGTAGAAAATAAGATTAATTGTATTCCGAATAAATTACACATAAGTGCAGGGTAGGTGAATGGAATTCAGTCATTTCTTTCCCACAGATTGAATACAATAGCCTTATTTACACTAAGCTTTGAGATTCTATGAAGAGGGCTTACACCTTTGTTTATGAATAGGACCAGGTTTCTCTCCAGAATAATGAGGGCTGAGTTGTCAATTGTCTCAACTGAAGGAGGGGACAGTGGGGTGAACAAAGCCCAGAGACAGAGTTTGTTTGGAAGATCCAAAACAATAGCTTTCCACAATATAACCAGACAAAGAGGAATTTAGAATACTAACAAGTCCTAGCCATCGCCCACTTCTTGAACTAACCAATGATCCCCGGTGCAGTACATGTCCCACCCCCTAACCAATGGAAAGAGAGCACACAGTATCTATTGTATTATGTCTTGAGCTAGTGAATAAATATAGCTTGCAATAGGTTTGGTCACACAAGACTCTGCAAGGCTTTCTTTTTGATAAGCTGAGGACTGAATTCAGGTTGCGCCGGCTAAGTCATTCACACGTGTGTAAGTTTCCCTGTGACCATCTTGTTCTCCTTCTGTGTTAGCCATTTACTCTCTCTCTCTCTCTCTCTCTCTCTGTTATTGTTTGCGATTGTGCCGCTATTGTATATTCATGTCTAGTTATTCTGTTTAGATATTAATGTTAGTTTTGTAGTGTATAAGCTGTTAACTGTACTTTTTCCCTTTATACTTACTAATATCATCTAGTAAAGGTGTTGGAACCTTAGCAAGGAGTGTGTGTTTTACTAGTTACTATATAGGGTTTCTGAGTGTCTTAATCGCTCCAACAGCTTTCATATGATAAGGGTTAATCAGCGTTACATTGTGGTAATATTACAGTAACAAGGTTTTACAGTATAAGCATATCCTTTCAGTGTGTTGCTAGCAAGGTTTACTGAGTGTCATTCTGTGAGCGTCTGCGCCGCTCGTGTTCTCGTGGGCACAGTGTCTGCTACGCTATAAGCGTACCATTACGGTACTTCATACGCCAATTGCGTACTGAGTCTGGTACAAATATATAGTGAATGTTATAAGGTAAAGAATAGGCTTTATCAATTGGGGATCTCGTCCAGTCCACCTCATATCCGCAGTCAAGCGAAACCAGGCAGACTTTATCCGTCAGCAAAGGGCGGAAAAGGTAGTATCCCCTGTATCCGTGTTTGTGGTTGGGGATACGGTAGTGCTGATCAGATAAGCGTCTGCTTCGCTTGGTTTGTAGGGATGCTGGTGGAATCCGGTTCCAGAAGGTAAGAAGGTTAAGCTATTGTCTTTTTAAATCAGATTGGATTGTTATCTGTTTAAATAGGTTTAAAAGTATTTTTAATCGCTCTGCATAGCTTGATAGTTTTATTTTTAACCCAGGCCTAAAATAACTTCAGGGGCTTGTATGATGATTTTCTTTGTGACAAAAGAAGCCGCATGGTCTGTCCTCCATTTTGTGTAACCCTCATGGATGTGGAAGGGGGAGGAGCAGTGGCCATTTTGGGAAGGTAAAAAAAAAAAATTTCTGAATGGCTGATTTTCAGTTGACTCAGGAATAATCAGCCGTCCTTTGTAAAAAAAAAAAAAAAAGAAATCACCATTTATGAGTTTCCAATGCATCTATTTAATCCATATCATACTCAATTATAAATAGTTTAGATGGGGTTTAATGTAAGTTAATAGTAAAATGAATATTTGATTTAAGAGCGATGCGCAGATAGAACGGGGTTTTGGGTTTTTTTTTTGTTTCTTTGCCTCCAGGCTTCTGGGATTCTCTGCTTGTTGTGGGATGGCCATTGAAGTGCAAGTTAACCTGTGTGGCTGGTTTTTTTCCCCAGCAGTGAAGAGACTCACCCTCACACACAGTCAAGGGCACATTCATATGCAAATTAGAGAAGTGAATGGGTCTCATAGATGTAATAGTGATTAGTACATAGATGTAATATTATATGTGTGTGTTTACATTAATGTATGTTATTAGATTAATTTAGAATTGTATTGTATCTGTGTATTTTCACCTATCTACCTTCCTGTTTGCCATTTGCATTTGATAACGTGCTGAGAAAGATTTGTTGCTATTGATAGTTAAAAATAAAATTAATACTTAAGGGAGTAATTATAAAAACACGCACACAGCCTGGCCTAGTTAAAGGTTGATACAGTGGAATCTGTGTGGTGTTCGGTAAATGATTATAGCTAAGTATCATTTGCATTGATAGATACGTGTTATTTGTGTTACTGCGGACGTGTCTGGCCTGTGTACACGTGTCCCTAACAAAGGGCGGGACAAGTGTACGCGACGCAAGGGCCTACACACGTAGCGTATATTACGCAACGGAGCGTACGGGTACGCCCACTTAATACAAATCACACGATAGCATTGTTTTAGTAAGGCGATACGGAAGCAACGCGATAATAGCGCAAGTTAATCTCAGTGTCCAAAATTTTAATCCTTCTCTAGTTGCAACTCCTCTGGGACTAGCCTGTGTTACCTGAGTGAAAGGAATTTTCTGTACAGAAAAAGTAAAGAGTATATAAGGTGAAAGAGTGTGTATATATATATATATAAGTTTCTCATTTTGGTTGGAACCCCAGGAAATCGAGTTCTCGTGAGGTACATCCGTGAAAGTGATAGCACGTGGTGGCTTGGGAGGAATCCCTTGTTAATATTGAAGTAAGAGCATTAGAAGTACAGCAGACTAGGAAGTCTACTGTAGATACAGACCAGGAGGTCCAGGTACAGCAGACTAGGAAGTCCGCTAGAGATAGAGTAAGTTCCTGACAAGGTAAGGTCAGAGGAAAGAGGCACAACCCCGGGAGGGTTGGTGCAATACCCATATAGGCCATTACGCTCTGGCTGAAAGGAATTCGCAGCCGCAATTATCGATTCTGTTGGTCGTTCAGCGCATAAGTATAGTTACTTATACGCAGTGCGACTGTACCGCACGTAATTGTGTGCATTAGTTTGTTACCTTGATACCCACTAAAAATTTGCTGTGGGATCATAAACGCTATTTGTACATTCTAACGTGATTTGTGTAGATTTTTTTTATTTTAAGGGAGGTTCGCTGATCACTCGGGAATTCTCTAACAACCGATACTTGCTGGGGAAGGGTAGCATACTCCCACGCGCCCCAGTAAATAAAGGTTCATAGGGGCCCTAGGTTGGATACGCAGCTCTGTGACAGTGATTGAAGTATTGGCCAACGTGGGCGAGAGTGAGTGGAAGCACTCGGTTGAACTTTCACCGTCGGCTTACCCCGGGCAACTTGGTTTTTGTAAGGGTTCGCTGAAGACCCTGATTTGAAGGTCAGAGGTAGTGAAAGCAACACCTGCAAAGATGGGGGCCAGTTGTTCAGGTAAGGGACGATCAACCCAGGTTCAGGTTGATTTAGTAACCCGGCCAATAGGGTCGGCAAGGTATATCATGTGTGAAAAATACGGATCACACACAGAGGTTTTGTGCAATGAATGGGAAAGAATAACTGTACATGACGGGAAAGAGTTCCCAAGAGTAGGCAGTTTTAGTCCTGAGGTGTTACAAAATTTAAAGAAAAGGATATGTCTAATAACATCTGCAAAACAGAGGATTAGGCATTATGATTGTTTACAGTTATGGCAACGGGAAGGTGAGATACAAGGAGGATTAGCTTACACAGCTGACTCTCACTTTTGTAAGAAAAATATGGCAACAGGAGAACAAATGGCTGCAGAGAATGGCACACTGGTATATGATAATTGTGCACTTAGCAACTGTATTAATAATGATAAGAATAAATGTAATAATAATAGAAGTAAAACTGATAAATGTACAAATTCTAACCCGTGCAAGTTGCACCCCATGTTAAACTTCCCTCAGGATTACAAGCAAGAAAGTGAGCCCAGCACGATGTCGGCACCTTTTCCAGCAGCCATCATACAAGACATCCAGGTGGACACGGCCCAACCGGTAAAGGCAGTAGTCAAACCCCCTAACGGAGGGTCAGGTGAGGTCGTGTCCACAGGTAAGTACGGTATTGTATGTCATACACAGACAAAGGCACCTCATAAAGTAGTAGTTTATGTATTAATGGATGATTTAAAGGAAGTATTGAGGACGAGGGTACAGACCACCCAACCATGTTGGCGAGGTTTGTCGGTGGCTACTTTGAGAGAGGCCGCTATTGATCATGATCGGAACATCACGAGACACAGGGAGTCACAGGAGGATAAGAAGCCCCAGACCCCTGTGGGTAAGTTGAATGTGATAAGATGTTATAGCTGCCAGAAGGAAGGTCATTATGCACGAGATTGTATGTTTAAAGATCTACAGAAGGTATATCAACCCCCTAGACAACAACATAACCGTGGTATCCAAAGAATCAGGGAAGCACAGGGAGAGCGGTCAATGGTGATGAACATCCAAACACTAGAGGAGGCATCAAATCAACCAAAACCCCAGGCCACTGGCACATGGAGGAAGCCAAGGGTTTGTTAACTTTGTAAAAGAGAAGGGCATTATGCCAGCAACTGTAACAGCCCACATAAAGTCAGACCCCCTAGACAAGAACACGAGCAAAGTCATGACACACGAAATTGTAATCAGGTACCATATATGTAAAACTTTGAGCTACACCTATAATTTGCAACCAGGATAGTTGGTCATTAGCCTTGATAGTAAGCCTGAGGTTACAGTCAATGTAATTGGGAGGTCATTCCTTGAAGACACAGGGACGGCCGGGTAAGCTTTGTAATTTATCTGTAAATGTTTCTTTTTCCCATCTCTGACGTTCACCACGACAGCTCGAACGTCACATGACTACTTGGTCTTTTCAGAGGTCTACCCAACCCCAGTATGTCCTACCAGCATCGTTGTGTCCTGGCCAGGCACAAAAGGGTGGAGTGTGGAAATACTGGTGGGGGAGACTGTGCAAAGATACCAATGGATGTGTTGATGTGACAGCCTGATGGTGAACGGAAGATCTGACAATGTTTTTTTGTTTTTTTGTGTCTTATGTAACATATATATATTGTTCTCTCTCTCTCTTTAGTTTTTTTCTCATGTTTTCATGCTTTACAGATGGTATGTCACACATCAGTTAGACAAATGGTAATGCAAGATTTATTCTCCTTACAGAAAGATCGCTGAGTCGGAAAGAATATTGCATCACCGGAATGTTCGTTTGGAAGACTGAGAGACAGCACCTTTGAGATGACGACAGAGCAAGAAGAACAACAAGACTAGAAGACAAGGAAAAAAAAAATCATCGTAACATTTTTCTTTCCCCTCAATTATTTTCTGTACCCCCATTACAAATTTCTCTTTCTCCTCCTGTAAGATGGACTCGCCCCAAGAGACTGCAGTCCGTGTTTTCCTGTTGACCCTGTTGTTGACCAGAGCAGTCTGTTTCGGTGAGAGTACCAGTGAGGTCGAGAAAGGATCTGGAATGGGTTCTGATGATCAGGATGGATTCGTAGAATTCCAATAGCAACATAATCACCGAGCAAAGGCGAGTACCAGAAAACGATCTAGTAGCCATGTTATTGATAGACATTGTGAAGGATTGTTAGCTGAAGAGAACTGCATCTGTAGGCATTGTGACAGTATAGTTGAGGATGGGTGCATCAAGAAATGTCAGTCCAGTTTTAATATCCACATGGACCGGCATCCATTGAGTGACTATCACTCCTTAGTGGGTAAAGTGTTAAACCAGACAGACTGTTGGGTGTGCTCTCAAGTACCTCAAGGTCATAGCAAATCAGGACTAATACCATTCCCTTTAACGACAGGAGAGGTACTTGAGTTAAGTGGTGGGAGGCCGGTGGACAAGAGGTTTAATATCTCTAGTCCTCCTAGTTTGAAGCTCCACCAATATCATGTAGATAGGTCCTTAGTATGCTTTAACATTTCCAATCCCCGAAAGCCGGGAAATTGGGAAGTGTCATGGAACAACCAAACCATGACATTCTCACACAGAGCCGACAGAATGCCCCTAGACTCAGAACTTATACGCCAAATAGCCAACAGGGGAAAATATTTCCAGTATAGGTACACCCTAGGAAATAGGATCATGCGAGTTGGAGAAGTATCACCAGGATACTGTGCACATGTCATACAGCCTGATACGTGTACTAGACAAATGAGAGAGTTAGGGATAGGACTGTTTTCATGGAAGGTTTGTAACATGGTTATGTCATACTCCGTCCCATATGTTCTCCCCGATGATGCATATTTCATATGTGGGAGGAAGGCGTATAAGTGGCTTGCCCCAAACTCAGAGGGATTGTGTTACATTGGAAAAGTACTGCCTGAAGTAATGACTGTATCCCATAACAAAATGAAAGACATTCACCGCGGTGCCCAAGCTCCTTATACTCACACTCATTACGAGCACGTCGTTAAAAGGCACCTGATAGAGAGGACGGAGCATCCGGCCTCTGATCTGATCCATGAATCCACCGGGATTCAATTCCTACTCGCGTTAGATATCACTTGTACCGCCAGAGGAGTGATAAACTTTAGGTATATAAACGCGCTTGCGAACCTGATAGACAATATCACCGAAATGTATGAAGACACGTTCAGGTATACTGGAAGAGAGCTACAAGCCTACAAAACAGAGCTGGTTCAGCATAGGATGATTCTCAATTACCTCACAGCAGTGACAGGCGGGTATTGTGTTACACTAGCAACTCAGTATGGTGTAAAGTGCTGCACGTATATTACAAATGGCACTGAGGACCCGACCAAGGTCATAGACCAAAAGATGGATGACATTTTGCAATTGAAGTGGGAGTTCCGAAGGAGACACAACCTTACACTCGCTGCAGTGGGTAATGAGCTGACCGGCTGGGTGTCATGGTTGAACCCACGAAATTGGTTCTCTGGTTTAGGAGAATGGGCCCAAGGCATTATCATGGATGTAGGGAAATTTCTCTTGTGTATTCTGGGAGTCGTCATATTGATTGGTCTAATATTTAGATGCGTTCGGACTTTAATGAAGTGTAAACGTAGTACCAGAGTGATGAGTCTGAGGAGCGAGGACACTGTAATACCAATTGGTTTAATTTACGACGCAACGATTGAGACAATGTTGTGATGAAAATGTGATTCCACGGTCCGTTTCTTTCACCCGTTTCTCCTTTGTTTTCCTCCGAGGAAGAAGAATTTGACAACCTCTTTTACACAGACCATTGATGAACTGTGTCACAGACACCCAATACTTTTAGTGACTTTAACTATCTACTGGAAACCCAATACTTTAGAGACTGTAATTTTATGGACACTGGAAAAGCTTTTGTTCACCACTTACAGCAAAAGCACCGCGAGACATCAGACAACATGTACATCAGACAAGACATCAACAAGACCCCAATCAGCGACTGTCTACTAAAACTCACATAGTATGACTGCATTTATAACACTTGTTTCATATCCTCATCTCTACAGCCTCCAGGTAGTATCCCACATAGTCGACAGGTGATTTTCACATACTAGCATCCACATACTCTCCCCCTTCATGTATCATCAACTAATGTGCACCCCATTTGTTGTAACCAAAAGCCGAAAAGAGCTCGGTAGAGTTTGACAGCCCATCCACAGACCCTTGATACGGGATAAGAAGGATTCTAATGTATACTTTGCAATACCTCGAAGCTTGATTTAGAACACGTACGGCACGATGATACATGACCCCTCAGACATGGATTTCATACACACATGCTTTTACTATCTCACTAGGTCATATCTTTCCCACCTTCTCCTCTCCTCCCTTTACCCAATCATAAAAAGGTATTTACATGATGACATATATTTTTCTGTTTGAATTGTTTAGGAAGTGGCAGTTATTGGTGACTGCCAAAGGGTGGACTGTCAAAGTCGAAAAAATATCATGCTTCACATTGCCTTGTACTAACCCCAATGAACGTGCCCGCTGCTCGCGCACCGACTTCCCCGTGCGTACGCATCCCCTCAGGTTGCGTAAGGGACGCTCCGACGTCGCCTGCGCACGGAGATGTGTATTTACGGCGGTGTTTGTGAGCGACTAGCGAGCGACTCGATCGCATCATATATAACCTTAATAGTGTGTTTTGTAGATATTATTCCCCTTAACAATATCAGCAAGTATGGTAAGTTTAAAACTTCTTGGACCTGAGAGATTCCTCTTTACATGCTAGGAAGGCTCAGACAAAGGTTGGAAGGTAGTGTTTAGTATCCAACTGTAGGGTATTAAAAGGGTATTATGCCTATGATAGTTAGGAAAGATTTGCATATTCCTACGCATAGTTATGCGCAGAAGTAGAAAATAAGATTAATTGTATTCCGAATAAATTACACATAAGTGCAGGGTAGGTGAATGGAATTCAGTCATTTCTTTCCCACAGACTGAATACAATAGCCTTATTTACGCTAAGCTTTGAGATTCTATGAAGAGGGCTTACACCTTTGTTTATGAATAGGACCAGGTTTCTCTCCAGAATAATGAGGGCTGAGTTGTCAATTGTCTCAACTGAAGGAGGGGACAGTGGGGTGAACAAAGCCCAGAGACAGAGTTTGTTTGGAAGATCCAAAACAATAGCTTTCCACAATATAACCAGACAAAGAGGAATTTAGAATACTAACAAGTCCTAGCCATCGCCCACTTCTTGAACTAACCAATGATCCCCGGTGCAGTACATGTCCCACCCCCTAACCAATGGAAAGAGAGCACACAGTATCTATTGTATTATGTCTTGAGCTAGTGAATAAATATAGCTTGCAATAGGTTTGGTCACACAAGACTCTGCAAGGCTTTCTTTTTGATAAGCTGAGGACTGAATTCAGGTTGCGCCGGCTAAGTCATTCCCACGTGTGTAAGTTTCCCTGTGACCATCTTGTTCTCCTTCTGTGTTAGCCATTTACTCTCTCTCTCTCTCTGTTATTGTTTGCGATTGTGCCGCTATTGTATATTCATGTCTTGTTATTCTGTTTAGATATTAATGTTAGTTTTGTAGTGTATAAGCTGTTAACTGTACTTTTTCCCTTTTTACTTACTAATATCATCTAGTAAAGGTGTTGGAACCTTAGCAAGGAGTGTGTGTTTTACTAGTTACTATATAGGGTTTCTGAGTGTCTTAATCGCTCCAACAGCTTTCATATGATAAGGGTTAATCAGCGTTACATTGTGGTAATATTACAGTAACAAGGTTTTACAGTATAAGCATATCCTTTCAGTGTGTTGCTAGCAAGGTTTACTGAGTGTCATTCTGTGAGCGTCTGCGCCGCTCGTGTTCTCGTGGGCACAGTGTCTGCTACGCTATAAGCGTACCATTACGGTACTTCATACGCCAATTGCGTACTGAGTCTGGTACAAATATATAGTGAATGTTATAAGGTAAAGAATAGGCTTTATCAGGGGATAGAATCATGCAGTAGTGACAGAGCCTGATCGATCATGACATTGAGTGCCTGCTGCTGCTGCTGTTCACACAGTTAGACCTGGAAGAGGTGGTGACGGAGACTACCTGCACCAATCACATCTAGAAGACCGCCCCAGCTCATCAACCAATAACTGGATGAATATCATGTCCTATGACACCAGGGGCGGACTGGGCTAGGTGGCAGGGCACGGATCATGTGCTGTTTTGAGCTGTCTGTTTCCACTCCAGCACTGCTATCATGGAATGTGGAGCATGTGCAGCGGCAGCTCACGCGGTGCTTCATTAACTAAACATGAAGGCACAGTTCTATCATCACCTCCGAGTCCTGACTGAGGCTGCAGGAGGCGGGGCTTATTGATCAAGGGGCGGGGACTCAGAAAGAGTGACAGACTGCTGCTCTCAGTCCAGTCCCAGTCATGAGAGAAGCTGTTGCTGGGAAAGATTCTGAGAAGCAGTCAGAGGAGTGCCAGGGTTCACTTCCTACAGCTGCCCCACACAGGAACCTGTACAGAGCTCATGTAACCTAATGAAGTCTGGTGCATCCTGGCTTCCAGAAGTGCAGGTAATAGCTGAAAACTCCCCTGTCATCTTGTATGAGCCTACAACAACATGTCCCTACTACTTGTACTTCCCCAAGCTTACATCTGTGTCCCTGCTATTACTCTCACCCAGTGTGTGCTACTACCACTATTCCAGCACACCCAGCTGTTTTCAGTCAGTGCTGCTACTACTACTATGGTTGAATCTATTTTCCCTTCACCATAAGCACCCAGATGTGATGTCAGGTGAGTGCGGGGGATCCGGTTGTGATCCTGACAGTCAAAATATCGACGCCGGGATCCCAACACTACTTACAGTACCAGGGCAGAGAACCAGACAAGTATCACTATCCCAGTGACAGAATCCCGACCACCAGGATGCCGAACGAGGATGTCACAGGCCGCTGGAGAGGTAAGCCCTGGGGGTGGGGGGGAGGTTAGGGTTAGGCTGCGGGGGGAGGTTAGGTTTAGGCTGCGGGGGAGGTTAGTGTTTGGCTGCGGGGGGAGGGTTAGGGTTAGGCCGCGGTGTAGGGAGGATTAGGTTCAGGATGGGGAAGAGGGGTTAGGGTTAGGCCAAGAGGGGGGGAGGGGTAGGGTCAGGCAGTGGGACACGTTGGTTAGGTATCAGCGATAACTTTAGAAATCAACCACTGTCTGTATTTTGAACATCGGGATCCCGACAGCCGGCATCCCGAATGTCGGTAACTTGATACCAACCCGAGGGCGGAAGTCCTTTCATGCCCTTAAAGTGTTTTTATGTTTACCAAAATGTACAGTAATTAGAATTTTTTTGTTATTTGGCCTCCATTGCCATGCATAGGGCCTTATGGCTCGCTTCGCTCGCCACAAGTATCTATTCCCAATAGATTATGATGTTGCCCCAGTGCCTGATTGGAAAGGTCCTTTCTGCACAAAAAACAAAACAAAATCTATGTCACTTATATTATCCCCAACCTGATGTTGACACTAGCTTCACTAACCCCACTATCTCTATCCACGGCTTAGTAAATATACCTCATAGGTGCCCTATGAGGTATATTTACTAAGCCGTGGATAGATATAAAGTACCAGCCAATCAGCTCCTAACTGTCATTTTTCAAACCCAGCGTGTGACATGGCAGTTAGACACTGATTGGCTGGTACCTAAACTCCGTCCACTTTATCTCCATCCAAGGCTTAGTAAATTGACAGTCTCTGTTACAACTGTCATCTGTCACCTGTATCACTGCTACTAGTAGTAGCTGTCATCTACATTTCTACGGCTGTCGCCATCTGTCATTTCTGTCTCTGCTGCTACCGCCATCTGTCATATGTGTCCCTGCTGCTACCGCCATCTGTCATATGTGTCCCTGCTGCTACCGCCATCTGTCATATGTGTCCCTGCTGCCAGCTCCATCTTTCATATGTGTCCCTGCTGCTACCACCGTCTGTCATATGTGTCCCTGCTGCTACCGCCATCTGTCATATGTGTCCCTGCTGCTACCGCCATCTGTCATATGTGTCCCTGCTGCCAGCTCCATCTTTCATATGTGTCCCTGCTGCTACCGCCATCTGTCATATGTGTCCCTGCTGCTACCGCCATCTTTCTTATGCATCCTTGCTGCTGCCATCTGTCTTCTGCGTCCCTGCTACTACCACTTTTGAAGAATGGGTCACTGCTCGTAGGCTAGTACTGTGAGTGGGCTCCCCAGGCTAAGATTTGCAAGCCAGCCCCTGCCTGTAGCTGGTGAAGAATTGTGAGTGGAGTTGGGGGAGGTTGAGGGCTAAAGGTGGTGAAGTTGGGGAGGTGTAAGTCGAGTTGGAAGAGGTGAGAGGTTCATCTTAAAATACTTTTTTTTTAAATTTAATTAATCTATTAATTTTTTTGTTAACATGAGGTGAGAGAAAAAAACATAGGGAAGGGAAAATATCAGGCAGGGCGGGAGGGGGCGCCAGTCTCTTTAATTGCCAGGGGCGCTGTGAACCCTAGATACACCCCTGGCGAGGATTCACTAACCGCTCCACAGTGCATTAAGATTCGGAAGTGCCGCTACCGGAGGTCTGAACACCAGAGGCTACCCACATCAGTTTAAACACTTGAAGCCGCGTCCTACCTCGCCGGGACTGATTACATACACAGTCGCTCCCACCTGGTCTGTGCATATCCACTCGCCCAAGCACTGCACCTGCTTTGTGCCAATCAGCTGCATAAGCACTACAGGATACAGCATCCTGGTGGTGAGCATATCATAGGCGGCGGGTGTTCGTAGCATAATGCTGGGTCCTAAAAGACTCAATTATTGTCCGTTGTTGGGATATTAAAGCACCTTTAAAGTTATACCCAAAAGGGTGACTCATACAGAATATATACATTATTTGTGTCCACGATCCCCACAACACCTTTTGCGATTTACTGCAAAATTGAATTATAGTACCAGTAGACATTATGCACCAATCTTACCTTTTTACATTGATGGACTTTGAATGAACTGTGTCATTCTTGTGGTAACATTAGTGATTTTACATAGTGCGGTTTCTAGACTGTCTAGTACAGCTGTTTTATTGTGGTATTAATAAATTGTTATATTTTTTTATCCATATATGCACTCCGTTTTTGTTATTGTAGTTTTTCTATTACTTCAGGAAAAGCTTATCCAACTGGTCACGATGTTGAAGGAAGGAGAAGGAAGGTCAGAAACTTTTTTTGCAACAACTTAAAATTCATACATAGGTTTCCCTTTCCATTGCAGTACTGTCAGAATTCAGCTAGGGTCCTTTGTTCTCAATGAGCTACCTTACAGTAGATATACAGAGGGTTAAGGACTTTACGGGCATTGAACACACACTTACTAGAGATATTGTGTCTGCCTTTCATTCATACTGCAGTAAACTGTATAATTTGTGAGACCCTAAATACCCAGAGAAGATAGCTTCCTTCCAAGGATTAGTTTCTCAGTACCTTCATAACACAGGTTTTCCCACGCTCTCTGTAGAGGCTCAGATTCTACCTTTTTCCCATATTGAGCCCCCTACAGTAATATCCTAGGCACTGACAGCTTTGCCGTTACCTACTACAAAGTCTTCCAGGCCTCATTACTCCCTAAAAGGCCAATGGCCTTTAATGCAATAACTGGGATCCACTATTACTCAGCAGAATCCTAAGAGACCCACAACACAGTAAATCATAAGGCAGGTAAGGACCCAGCTCAGTGTTCCAGCTAGTGCCTGATTTCATTAGTTAATACAGACATAAGTTGTTCCCAAAACTTATAGCCAATAGGCTTAAGAATTTTGTCCCTGCAGTCATACATTTGATCAAGGTTGGATTTGTCTCCGAGAAGGAGAACCAGGACAATATCCTCTAGTAGTTCCTTTCAAGCAATCCTGCTTTCTACTGATGCTGAGAAGACTTTTGACAGGATGAACTGACTGTTTATGCAGAGAGTTCTAATGCAGTTGTGTTTGGGTCCTGCCTGCCATCATAGGATGTTGGCACTTTGCCATTTCTCCATCAGAATTAATGGTGTCCTTTCAGATTTGGTGAAGATTAATAATGGTACCAGGCAAGGATTTGCCCTCTCCCCTCTAATTTTATAGTTTGCATGAAAGCACTTCCTTGCATTATATGATCTAAAAAGGAGGGTGGGGCTGATCTGCACACCCTATTACTAAAAATATCAAGAAGTGCTACTATGATAAGGCTTCTAATACTATGCTGGAGGAAGAAAATTGCTGATGAACACTCATTAGCACTAAGAACACTGATAGTAAAAATAATTTTAATAAACCCTCACAATTAACATGGGGTATAAGTGATGTTTTCAGGACACATTTATGCAAATATGTGGACCCTATTTTATCTAATCTTGATCTGATAGCAATCAAAATTGCCAGGGTAGCACTTTTTGGGGATGAACAGGTGATTCTCTACAACCCAGCCGTTTTAGTCCCTAATTTGTTAAAGGCATTTCAGATATTTAGCTCCATATCTAACTTGAAGGTATGCTACTGTATTCTTAATCTATAGTAGTTAACATGACAGCACCCTCACATCTGTAGATAATGTATAATAAAGCTATCCTCTGCTTTCTCTTGGCATTACTCTAGCCTTAAGTATCTCAAGGTTATCTCGAGGGACCCCTCCCAATTATTTGTGGATCATTTTAGACCTTTACTTAAAACCATGTGGACTAATCATCATAGTTGGGGCATCAAAACATTCTCTTGGTTTGGTCGTGCAAGTATTGTGAAAATGAAAATTCTCCCTAGAGTTTTATATTTGCTGCAAACACTACCCATTCATGTCCCTAAACAGTGGTTTTGGGACTTACATAACCTGGTGAGGGAAGTTGGTTGGGGGTGGGGCAGGAAACCTTGTTTCAAACATATGGGGGGACTTCAGCTCATATACTTCCCCACATATTATGACGCAGTTATGTTAGGTCAGGTTATAGACTGGAAAAGGTCTGGGATGCTAGACAGTGGGTCCAGCTGGAAAGCCACTCTGCCCTATTGCTCCTGTGATTCCCGTGGACATCCAGGGTGCCCATCATAACACAGCATACGATAGGTCTAACTTTGACCAGTGGAATAAATTAAAGATGCATCCCCATATTTTCCTGTTAATTTAAGCATGTACCATGCTTTTTGGCAACCCCAATTTGCCCCCCAGTAATCTATGGCTCAGAATCCCATGTATGGACACAACAGAGGGTTCTATGGGTTGGCCAGCTGGTGGGCACTGAGGGTGTGTTGTCCTTTGGCTCATGAGCATTGCCAGGTACTGAGATTTGTCAAAGCTGGGTTATATGATTAGCAGTAGACCATTGACTCCTTTTGATGGCATGTGCCTGGCTCCTTTATACCTGTCTCATTTCCTCTCTAAGTGTTATAAATTGTTGATTGAGCATGCATTTTCTGAGGCCTCTAAATTCACTAGTGACTGGGAACAGGATCTCCAGATTTCTTTAGATTATAAACACTGGCATAAGATCAATGTTAATACCATTGCTAGGTCAGTTATCTACTCAGTCATAGAAACCCAATATAAGATGCTCTCATGCTCTAATGTTCCCCTGTGTTTATGACAGATGCTGAAAGTGTAACTCTGCAGAAGTCTTGCCAGTCCACATCTTGTGGAAGTGCATAGCTCTGCACCCCTTTTGGGAGAAGGTCATATCCCCTTCCACATCAATTCTGGGTTATGCAGTTTCCTCCAATTCCTCCTGCTGGATGTTGACTTGTTTCCTGGCCCTTTGGCGACCTACAAAATATCCTTGCTTATACACTTCAATTGCGCTTTGAAGGCAGTAATTCTGATATAGTGAAAGTCCATGTCTCGACACTCCCTAAAAGAATGGTTTACCATGATAGATCTATACTTGACTATGAATGAATTTCGTCTTGGGATTGAGAAAAATAAAGAATTTTGTTCAACCTGGTGCACATGGTTGGAGTTTAAGTACTCTGTGACTTACAGTATATAAGTTTAACAGCGAATGTTTGAGTCCCTGGCACATTTAGTATGGTACTCCCATCTTCAAAATTAGATTTTCTGCTGGCAGAAAGCCAATGCTTACTACTTCCACTTCATCATCTAGAGAATAATTCCCTCCTTCTAGATACATACACTGACAGACCTGATCCTGCAATGGTCCATCTGCCAAATCAGCACCATCAGGCTGAAAACATTTCCCTCAGCAGCTTTGTCTATGCAACTCTTTCTGCTTGCTGGGAGGAGTGTCTGTCTTTTTATTAGCCATTCAGTCACCCAATAAAGTCTTGCCTCCCCCTCCTCTCCTAAAAAGCAGAATCTGCAATCCTTACTGAATGAGGTGCTTAGTTTTTAAGCTTGCTAATTCTGTACTCAGGCTTTGATATATATTACATTGTAATAGGAATATTATGTGCTTTTTTCAAAACGTTCAAGTAAACAAGAGAATTAGGTATATATGAAATGGTGTATTCATTGTTGAACAATTCATACGAAAAAAAGAAATACTAAACGGAATACTGTGAGACCAGTGATAACAACAGATGTGTAAGAGAATAATCTACAGCTCAGTATATCCCAAAGTAAATAGTCTTGTATTGAATATGGCAGCACAAACATGAACAGATTTCTTTGGTAAACAAAGTAAATCTTTATTTAAGACATCACATATGGTCAATAGAATACACTTCATAAGAATATCATGCAGTTTCTGGAAAAATAACAGTAAAAAGCATGTGTTCCTATTTGTCAGCTGAAGTAGCTACATTTCCAAGCAGACTTAAAAATGAGGACACACATGCCTATATGTTACACAGTATATAGAGCCTAATTCAGCCTGGAATGCATCTAAATGCGTTCACATGCTGAAGCCCTTCTGGAGTGTGTGCATGCAGTGAGATGCGATGGCATATGCAAATGCTTTTGCCTGATTGACAGGCAGAGGTGTTCACAAGGCGGGATGGGGCATGTCCAGACCATTTGAGGGGCGGGCCATGGCAGCAGCCTTATGTAACATGCAGCCGCTGCAAGCCTAAACATGGCAGATTGCCAGCTGCCTTTGTAGCTAGGCTGCGCAGGCAGATCTCTACCCCAAACATGTGAGCACATTGCTGCTGAGCAAAGCGTTCACATGTTAACAGGGGTGGAAGGGTGTGGCATGCGGAGCAGACTTGCCCTAGCTACAAAATGAGATGTCAGTGACTATTACAGAAAAACCCATGTGTGAAAGCTGCATTTTTGGGAAACAGAGTCATCAGCCATTTCCAAAGTCAACAAGTAGAGCTTCAGCACCACTAGAGATAATACATGCAGATATGTAAGGTCTGTCCATGATATGACATGGACTCCATGTATACAGATACTTTGTGACATTTATAGATTACTTCTGAAGAATGACTAATGTGTACTTCATAAGAGAGAAATCTGAAGTGACAAGGAAGCTTGCAGATTACAAGAGAGTTGTGGGAAATCAAACCTGCTGAAGACTCAAAGTCCTGAGATCTGATAACAGTGGAGATTATCTGAACATAGAGGTGGAACACCTTTTAAGAGAATATGGACTAGTGCATCAGTTGACCATTGCCTATACTTCTGAGCAAAATGGTGTTAGCAAACCATGCACTAGTGGAGAAAGCGAGATGTATGCTGAAAGACGCAAGCATGGAGAAACAATTTTGGGTGGAAGCCTTGTCCACAGCAGTTTAATAGAAACATCGCTTTCCTACAGTTGCCCTAAAAGACATAATACCTATTGAAGCCTAGTCAAAGAGAAAATTAAGTGTGAAATAGCTAGCAACCTTATGAAGTACAGCTTACTGTATGTCCGATTAAAGAGAGAAGATGCACACTGGATTCAAAATCAATAAAGTGCATCAAGATTGGCTAGTGTGATGAAAGTTATAGGATACAGATTGTGGAATCCAAATACCAGAAAACTTGTCAAGTGATATTGTATTTAAGAAGACAGCACTAGTTACAGAAAAGTTAAACTTTGACATGCAAAACAAGTACAGTATGTGTTTCTGAACATGCCAATAACTGAAGATATATCTGAACTAGAGACTGCCAGTGTGGAAGTCCAACCACAGAAAATATCATCTGCTAGATCAAATATCGGCAAACCACCTAAAAGATATTATGAAGAATTTGTAAACATTGCATATAGTGAACTTTAGGATATACAAGAGCCCAAGTCAAAGACTAATTGCTGTGTATGGTAATGCTCAGTCCAAAATGAAACTTTGTAAAATTTGGGAGTCAAAAGTACAAAACAAATCAAGAATCATGTTTGTGAGTCCCCAGGCCTATGCCGTCAGTGAAAGAGTCTTGCTAATGTACAGTACATGTCAATAAGGCAAAACCAAAGTTGTTTGATATAATGATTTACTTTATGTGTTTAACTCCCCCCCCCACCCCTTTTCTTACAAGTTGCTACGAGAATGTGTTATATTTTAGTTTATATTTTAGTTTGTGTAACAAGGAGAAGCTTGTAGGAAGGGGGGTTGTTAGAATGGAAGAGCACTACTGCGCATACTCCAAAATGGCTTCTCCATGGATGATTCATTCCCTAACTAATGTGGCCACCAGTATTACTACTGTGCATGAGCAGCACCATCTTGTTATTGTATACAGTGACATAATGGGAGATGGATCTCTTCCATAAGCTCCAAGAGACTTGCTGATTTAACACACATTACTGCTGTTTGAGCATTTTGCACCGCTACCTGCATCCAGAAGACAGTCACCGGCTGGTGAATTGTCACAACCCTGCTCCGCTACAAGCTCCACTCCATGGTTAAACCAGTTTAACCACACTAATGAGGTTAATTGGGTTGGTTATAAAACCAAAAAAGTTAGCAACTGGACAAAACCATGTGCACGGCAGGTGGGGCAGATGTGCAGAGAGAGTTAGATTTGTGTGGGATATATTAATTCTGTACAGGGTAAATACTGGCTTCTTTATTTTTACACTGCAATTTAGACTTCAGTTTGAACACACCCCACCCAAATCTAATCTCTCTGTACATGTTGCATCTGCCCCAGCCGCAGTACAACATGGTTTTGCCTGTTGAATACCAAATTGTAACCATTTGTTTCCTTGTTGCATCTAAGTAAAAGATTGAATCCAAGTCAGAATTATAAAACAGATAATTATTTATTTAAAAGGCCACGCCCGTATACAGGCTGAGAGGTACATTCTGTCAGCCCGGGTGAAAAGACATCAACAGAGAAAACAAGGAGTTTCACTTATTATTATAATACATTGTTACACCCAATACTTATAACACTCCCACTGATTTCATGCATCTTGAAGTACAATTTTATGCTCATATTAGGACAGGATACCAGCTAGAAGCTGGGTAAGCCTTTCTTGGTACAAATTCCAATTCTATTACACACAATGAGTCTGCTAAACTCTGTTAAAGGTACATGAATCTTATAAGTGGACCAATGTCTTTATAAAGGTCACCTAGAAAACAAAATGGATGGAGGGTTAGGGTATATTATATGATAGGTATAGCTGGTATACCTACTAAATATGTGAGTATATTTAATTATTAAATTAAATTATATTCCTTATGCACTTAGATATTTAACATACCCAATTGCTAACTTTTTAACAATCCTGAATAAGGAGTGTACCTTCATTTCTCCATAAACCAGAATGCTTGTTAAGCCACTGAACATGTGATTGGGTAATAAACATTATGGTGGTGTGTACACTACTCTGCCAAACCACCATATGTACACCAATATTTCCTACAGGTATTGGGCTCAGAGCGCATAGATATGAAGCACCCAAATCACCACATGTACACACATATTTCCAATTGTTCCTTTTTAAAAAAAGATACTGACGATGTTGAAAAGACTCTTGGGTAAGAACTTGAACACTGTCCACTTAAACTTTTCTCCTTTTGTTTCATATCAAGTGTAGCATCTGACGCTGGCAGTTTGTAAATGTGACTTTTCCACCACAGAGGAGCTTCAATATAACCAACAGATGACAAACTTCCCTCACAATTATTACACAAGACCAGATCACGTGTGGTCCCAGGAGGATTGGTCAGTGTTATACTACTGATAAATTGTGTAAATGCTAGAGCTAATACATATTAAAGACATTTAGTTATATATATAAAAAAAAACATCCTAAATGAAAGTTAGATGGTGAAGGCACACTAGGCTGTGAAATAAAGCAAATAAAAATGCAAACTCTAGAAAATTATAACTCTAAAATAAGACAGACTAACACCATGGACCTGATCCAGAGATGGACACAGTTTGTACAGCACCTGTGTTTTTGGATGCCACCTGCCAGCTTCTGCGATCCACTGCTGTGTCCAAAGACATAGCAACAGATAACCCTGCTAAAACATTGGCCATGTGAGTAACCTTCAAGATATTCAGGATGACCAGGGAATTCATGATCTGGGGCCAGGAAATTGCTGCCAGACACAGACCATGGCCTCAGCATGCCTACAAAATGGGGTTGCCACTCCTTCATTTTTTAATTAGGTCTCTTGTAGTTTAGTTGTAACTGCATGTACTGACACAGAACCTGTTCTGCACGTGCTCATTACAGATCCTATGCATGTACAGTTCTACAATCATCAGAAATGTACATAGACCATCAGGTTTGCATACATCTCTGAATAAGGTCCCACATTCCATTAGTCACCTTCTGGATAAGAATTAACAGGAAGATCTAATACCAACTGGCCAGTACCCAACTGGTCATGAGAAACAAAACTATCTTCTTTGTGAAAATACTGTAAGATGTCTAGTACTTCAGACATGGAGGCCAGTAATGAGAATTTTGTGATATGTGAAAATAATATCAATGTAACATCACCATACTAAAGTTTTAAAGAGAGGGTTTTTCTGACAATGCCATGCCTAAATAACAGTTAAAGAAGAAATTAAAGACACATTCATAAGTATTGACATTACATAAAAGGAACAGAGATGCAAAGATCCAATCTATACAAAAGTTATATAGGTACATATTCCTCACTGGGGGCCAGATTTGAGGCAATTCATAATTAACCATTGGAGCAATTCAGTATTGCTCCAGTGTGGGGACAGCGCTCCACAAAACAGCTGTCCCCATGATCACTAACACTGCTACTGAAGTAGCATTGATACTTACCATTGACAGTCTGCTCAACTGTGTTCATGTATGTACTGGAATGCAGGGCATTCAGTGCAGAGGCAGAGAAGGAATCAAATTGGTTGCCTTGTCGCAACCCTGGACCTCATTTACATACAAAGGTGCAGGGCTCTGCGAATCAATGCCATCTGGAGATTTATTTTCTAATACCCAAAGACCAACTCTACAAACTCTACTAGGTGGTACCCCATCTGCATGTTTTTAATAACAAGCCCATAGCGGATGATGAATAGGCTATGCACATATGACAAATATGACAAAATGTTTGCAAATAAATTAGAAATTGCAAGAGGAAGGTAAGAAGGTTAAAATAGCTGGCATGAGCGCTAGGAGTTCATCATCACCAAGAGCAAAAACCAAACTTCCAGAGAAGAAGAGCTATGCTAGCCATGGAAGGGGCCAGAAGATGTCAAGCAAGAAGACTTTAGGGACAGGAGAAGATTGTCGGCTGTCATCTGAGTCTAAAGGATAGCAGCCATTCCCAAATGAAGAATGAGGTTTAGGACATGGAATGCTTGTTGTGGTGGTGGTAGGCAAAAGATCTTAGCAAAGCCTCCCACTGCAGTTTAACCACCCTTGACCACCAGGTGAACAGGCATTAGGCTTTTGCCCCCAAGGACAAAATGGGTGCTACCCAGGGTTCTAAGGTCATCCCAGTTGTTCAGAGTCAAGCGGAAATTTGGTGCACCACCTTAAAAAAGGGTAAAAAAATATGATGGGGTGCGTGTGTGATCTCAGCTGGTCTAAAGGGACCGGAGCCCACAGTGAATTAGCAGGGTTCCAGCTACACTGTGATTCAGCTATCTGCAGCATGCAGAATCAGCATTCACTGGTGGGTCCCATTACATAAACCAGCAGCAGCGCTGGGTGCACTGTCACTTGCTGCAGCACAGGGTGAGCAGTACCAGGCAGGAGCTGTCCTGTCCCCTATTGCAGGTGTTTGCAGGGTTCCTGGGACAGAGCCAATTAACTTTGCATTAAGAGCAGTGGTCACACTTGGATCCCACTGTGAGCTTCACAGGCGCTGTTGTACATTCAGATGCCCCTCAGGGCTTGCAGCCTGGTGGCAGGTGAATCCATTGCCTCTGGGAGTTATGCCCCTGGTGCTAGTCCTCCTAAAGTTACTATCAGCAGTAGGCCTGCACCATGGTTAGGTTGGACACTAGGCCCATGTTCCATTAGTAAGTAGGGCACTTGGTTTATTTGGCTATTTGAAGGATTAAGATTTGAAGGAGTAAGTGGCCCCCACACACTGTGCTCAATTAGAGAAGTTCCCAGGTAGTATGACAGATCTGACCAGCTGGTAGGGTTTCCAAAGGGCAATGTAAAAAGCTAATTGTTATAGTGTGCTCCCATGTATTGACTGATCTACTGTTTAAGTTTGAGGTAGATTGCTTGCAGTTTTGTACTATAGACCAGATTTAGATACATGTGGGTGTGTCTCAGTCTTTTCCCACAAGGCACTGTTGGCAAATGATGCATCAAGTTGAAGAGAATACTACTGTAATTGTGTGTTCTTCCTGTCTTTTCGGGCACCAATGGGTTTTACATTTCAGTCAAAGGTGGCTGTTTCCATCTGGTGCACAAGTACAAATGATGATCTTCCACTCTTCTCTAAGAAGTTATATCTGTTAACAGGGGTGTATTTAGGGGTCCGAGTGCCCCTGGCAAAGTAAAGGACTGGTGCCCCCCCCACCATATTTGAAATAGGGATGACATGTGTGCCAAAAACAGGGGCATGGCCACTCAATAGTACACCAATTCAAATTACACCACAGTAGTAACATTATTCGTGTTATGCTACACAGTGCCATATGCTACACATTATGCCATACATTATGCTATGTTATGCTACACATTATGCCATACAGGAGTGCCTATACGTCCAGCAATAAGCGGCTCTCTGAGACTACATGAATTCAAAAACAAGTATATTCCTTAGTCAACGTTTCGGAGCCCAAACTCCCTCATCAGGACAAAGTAGCAAGCAGTATAAACAAACAATCACACACTTACCCACGTAAGTACCCATGAAAGGCTGGTAATGCTGCCCGCCGCGCTGCCGTCCACATCCCACACCCCAAGCTGGCTTCCGTCCTCTCATTTCCGCTCCCAGCGCTAGCCGTCACCTAGGGAACCACTGCGTATGCTCCACCAGGCAGCGGTCTGTGTTCCAGTGACAGGAAGAGTCTGGGCTTCACCTTACAGGGGGGGAAGGGCTGCAAAAGAAACAGCGAAAGCTAAGCATCCTAGCAAAAATATATATGTACATCACAGAAAATACATAACATAACAACATACACATAAAATAGCAGAGATTACAAAATAGAATAATAAAGAGTAATGTCTATTTAGAGTGCAAAAGGTATTAAACCCAAATAGCGTTTAACATCAGATACTTCTGACGATATCACTTATATAAGCATAAATATACAAAAACAGCTAATGAAGCACTCATGTAGGTATATTGATCAATTATACTAGCGTGTTCCAAATGATCTTATCATTAAGGCAAATGATCGATCATAAAGTAACGGAGTGATGCGAGTGAATGCCCTGCATTTTTAAAATGTTTAGCCACTGGTTGGTCTACCAGTTTACCTTCCAAAGTTAACTTTATTGCCGATCTATGTGCTGCCATTCTTTCGGAGAACTTCCGAAGGGTTTGATCCACGCAGTGATCTGCAAAATGGATAAATATCAGTTTAGAGAAGAGCAACCAAATACTAGTGCAGCTGCTGCTACCAGTCATGATGATGAAGCTAGTCCAGCAACATCATCTACTAAAGACAATGCTTAAGGGCATAGTGGGTCTAAGTCAGGGCATCTATAATCAAAGACCAAGTATACAGTATTAAAGAAAAAGACAACTCTTATAAAGAGAAGGTTTTTGGCAGAAAAACATTAAATTGCCAACATGCTATTCAACACACGCAGTGGCAAGGAAAGGCTCAGGCCTTGGCTTTTATTTCTGAGTGGTGGTTCTGCAACTGCAAGACCTTTTCACTAAGAGACTATAAGAGTTGTAAAAAAAAACCTGAAAATCACTAAGGCAGTAAAACAAACTATGCATTCAGAAACAGAAATGTCACAAATCTCTGAGGAGCGTCTAAGTGTGTACTTAAGTACTATGTGTGAGCCTGACCTTTCTGATGCTGTACTCACTCTGCAAATGTGGGGATGAGCAGCAAAAGTATAGCGGATGAAATAGCAATTAAGGATGTCACTGTGGAATTGCAAGAGGATGAGGGGGATACTTGACTAGCTGACTCCGGTGCTAATGAGGATGTTGAGGATATGTGTAGGTCAGGCACCAGTGGTAGCAGCTCTTGGCCTTGATAAGAAAATGGCTAATGTGATGCCTGTGCATAGGACCAACAAATCCACAATGGATGTGTGAAATAATTTTTACCCAAATCCTGACAACATTTGTCAAGCCATCTGTAGCCTTTGTGGAACCACAGTAAGTAGAGGTAGGGACATTAAGCATCTAGGAACCTTCACCCTGTTACGTCATTTACAAGGAGCTCATGACAAGTTATTAATAACATCAAAAGCTGGTGCTAAAAAAAACAAGCAGTACAGCATCAAGTAGCTCCCTTTTCTCAACTAGATCCCAGCACATGCAATCTCCACCACCAACACCTTCATCCTCAATCTCCTCAGTAATTCTATATCCAGTTTGTCAATGCTAGGTGACTCCTCCCCATTCCAGGATTCCTCAGAAGAATCCTTGAGTGCTAGGCCTGCTGCTGCTGGGGCTGGTTCTTTATCTCAGAAGGGGACCAAGAAGACTTCTAGTAGCATTGTAAAAAAATCTATTGACTGTGAAAAAATCCTTTGCAAGGGAAAGTATTATAGCTCTCACCCAGTCATACAGCGGATCACTGAGGCCATCACGGCTATGCTAGTATTGGATCTGCATCCAATATCCACCATTAATGCAGTGGGATTTACACATTTAATTTAGGTCCTGTGTCCCCGGTACCACATTCCATCTTAGTTCCATTTTAGCCAAAAATAAATTTTCCGGTTCTACCAGGACGTTCAAAAAATAAATTATTCACCTATAAAATGTTATTCTACCCACTGTGCACTTAACCACAGATAAGTGGGCAAGAGGTAGTGGGCAAACTAAAGATTACATGAGATAGCCCAGTGGGTGGGTGAATTGCTTTCAGTAGCAGCAGAAGCAGTATCTAACAAACAACACCAGCTCATTCAGAGGCAGGCTATTCTCTGTATCATCGGATTCAATAGGAGGCATACTGCTGACAACCTCTTAGAAAATCTAAGGGATGTCATAGTAACATGGTTTACCCCACTTGGACTCTCCTCAGGTGATAGCTGATAATGCCACAAATATTGTGAAAAGATAACAGCTGGGTGAATTCCAACCTCCTGTTTTGCTTACATGATCAACTTAGTGGTACAGGTTTTTTTTACAAAATGACAGGGGCATGCAGGAGATGTTGTCTGTGGCCCTAAAAATGTCAGGACATTTTTGGTGTTCAGCAACAGCATGCAGGAGATTGCAGCACCTGCAAGAACAGTTTAATTTGCCCTGCCATCAACTGAAGCAAGAGGTGGTAACAATGTGGAACTCCACCCTTTATATGCTTCAGCAGATAGAGGAACAGCAAAAAGCCATCCATAACTATACAACAAGCCATGACATTGGGAGAGGAGGGGGAATGTACCTTAGCCCAGCACAGTGGAGAGTACTTTCTGTCTTGTGCAAGGTGCTCAAACCCTTTGAAGTAGCCACCTGTGAAGTGAGTGCCAACACTACTAGCTTGAGTAAGGTCCCCTAATTAGGCTTTTGGATATCAGCTGGAGAAATTTAAGGAGGTGATTAAACAAAGCAAATCCACAAAGTATGCCAGACTTGTAGATCAAGTCCTTTATTTGCTTCACCAGAATTCACGGGTTGCCAATATCTTGAAATCTGATCGCTACATTTTTGCAACCATGCTTAATCCTATATTTAAGTTGTACACTGTGTCTTTCTTTCCAACTGATCCATATCTTAAGAGATGCAAAGAGCTCCTGGTGAGCAAGTTGGCAGCTTAAGTGACACATGGAACTACAACGTCTCCTCATTCAGTTTCTTCATCGACAGTCAGAAGAAAAGTCAGCTTTCCCAAATGACTCAGTGGTGATGCAGATAAGTCAACCCAACATTTTAACATCTGGTTGGGTCTAAAAAAATTGCCCAACATTAGTGATACCTCTACCAAAACTCCATCTGATACGGTCACCATTCAAAGAATAGTGGAGTATTATTTTCATGACACCTTACAAATAGACATGTCACTTCCTTCAGTACTGGAAGGAAAAAAAGGCAATTTGGAGGTCCATATACAAACTGGCTTTGCAATACTTAAGCTGCCCACCTTCCAGTGTGTACTCAGACTTTTCAGCACAGCCGGGAACCTTGTGAGTGAACAGCATAGGAGGCTACTTCTTCAAAATATGGAAAAGATGATGTTCATTAGAATAAACTACAAATACCATGAGGAAGGCCTTTTCCAGCACATATTTCAAACTACAGAGACTTCTATAATGGTGGATTCCAGCGGGGATGAATACATATTATGTGAGGATGATGTACACACTGATGTGGGTGAGAATGAAAATGACATCTTGCCACTATAGAGCTGTTGTCTTAAACTGATTGATTGCTTGTTTTGTGGGAGCCCAAATAAACCAAGCACTTCAGCCACAAAAGTAGCAGTCCCTGTTGCTGAAGTGCTTGGTTTGGTAAAGTGTGTATGTCTTTTAAAATATCCAACATATGGGTGGGTGGGAGAGCCCAAGGATAATTCCATCTTGTGCCACCTATCATTTATACCACTGCTGTGTGGCAAAGTTTCCTAGATGTGCTATAAAATGGCGAGTGTTTGTGCCACTGCTCTGTTGCCTAGTAACCAGCCAGCTCATTGCAGCCTTTGGCCAATACAAGTAAAAACAATATTGTGAGCTGTGAGGTGGTCAAAATGAACTGGAAATAACTGGAAATTAATGTTATTGAGGTTAAAAATAGTCTAGGAACAAAAGGCCCAAATTATGGGGTTTTAGCTTTTTTGATCAATTTTTGAAAAGATCCAAATCCAAAGCCAGTCACGGCAGTTTGGCAAATCCAAAGGCAAACGTCAAATCAGAGCCAAATATAAATCCAGCAAAAATGGTCTGGCACACATCTCTAGTGTATAATTGTGAAGATATGCAAGGTGTCAATCAGATGTTATATGTCTGAGAAAGCTGTTTTATTTGAGGGTGACCAAGGCAGGAGCAAATAATACAATATTACATAAGTAGAAACATCTGGTTCCAGAGCCAGAACTAGACATTTTAGCTTCCTGGGCAAGAAAGAGCCCAGGTGCCTTTCCCTACAAAACAGTTATGATCAATATACTGTACAAATATATTTAACCAAAGATTTAATATTTGGTGGATAAATAAAAATGAATTAGACATTCCATTGACAGTAGGGATGAAAAAGAGTTTTGGACAAGAAAAAGTAAAGGAGAGATAGTATACAAATTACTCAATTAGGGAAGATTCACACCTGAGCCAAATATTAAATTATTTAAAAATAACATGAAAAAAGGTCATCCAAACAAATACTGTTTTTTTTAATTATTGGTGCAAATATATGCAGAGCTTGTTGCGAGTTCTACATTTCCTGTCTTTTGTTTTCTGATATCTTTCTTCTTCTTCTTTTTCTTTTTCTTCTTCTTCTTCTTCTTCTTCTTCTTATCTTCTTTTCTTCTCGACGGCTCAGGATGGCCTTGCGCTCCATTCTCGCTCCTCTTCACTATGATCTCCTGGGTATGAGATTTCACGACAGTGTGTTGTCATGACTTCTCATTAATTCTCCATTGTAAACTGCAGTGCCGGAGTTATAGGGGATAAGCTGGGTACAGCTGGGTACCTGCGTATCATCTATTGTATTGTGGCTGGTGATCCAGCACTACCACTAACAATGGAACTACATTTCACTACATTCAGACATACTTCAACAAGTATTCCAACATTTCAAAATTGTTTTGTGCTATTATGGGCCTGGGCAATGGCCACACTGATCCAAGAGCTACAGCCCCGTATGGTGCTCTGATTTTTTAACACAATATTGAAAAAACAGTATTCATAAATTTAATTAAATAAACTGAAATTTAACAGTCCATAGTATAGTCTCTTCTTTGTCTATTCTTATTAATAATACCTGTACACACAAAATACTTCAAATGAAAAAATAGGTATACTGTAAGTAAACATATATCTCAAATAGTGACATTTCTAATTACTATACCAGACTACTTAATCTTTGAAATCACCATTGTGTTTTAATCACTTCAAAACAACAGGTTATTATAACCACAATTCCAAATCAATTTATTAAAAACAATAGTAGCGTTTAACGGCCATAAAATGGACTACGAATTAAGGGACTGATTCAGGTTTGTTAGCAAAGCAAAAAAAGAACACACTTGAGCAAAACCATGCTGCACTGCAGGTGGGGCAGATGAAATAAGTGCAGAGAGATTTAGATTTGGGTGGGGTGTGTTTAAACTGAAATCTAAACAGTGTAAAAATAAAGCTGTCTTACATTTGTGGGCTACATGCAAATGCCGCCAGTATTTACCCTGCACAGAAACAATAGAACCCACCCAAGCCTAAATCTCTAGGCACATGTTACATCTGTCCCACCTGCAATGCAACATGGTTTTGCCCTGTTGTGTGCTTTTTTGGATTGCCAAAGTTCAAAGTGTACAATAAGAAATGCGTGAGGTTCAATATAGAAAAATACAAAGTTATGCATTTTGGGACAAAAAACACACATGCATCGTACACTCCAAATGGGGAAATTGTAGGGGTAACTGTGGTGGAAAAAGATTTGGGTGTGCTCATAGATAATAGGCTTAATAACAGTACACAATGTCAAAATGCTGCAAAAAAGGCAAGTAAAGTGATCGCATGCATACAGCATGCACCATATTATAAAAAAGATATCGGGGAACTAGAAAGGGTTCAAAGGTGGGCTACTAAATTGATTAAAGGGCTAGAGACACTAGCGTACAAGTAAAGGCTTGCTAAGTTAAATATGTATACACTAGAAAAGCGGCGACTAAGAGGTGACATAATTAATATCTTCAAATATGTAAAGGGTCATTACAAGGAGTTAGCTGGGGATTTGTTTATAACAAGAACTCTGTATAGGACACGTGGGCACTCGCTGAGGCTAGAGGAGAGAAACTTCCGTACACAACCTAGGAAAGGGTTCTTCACGGTAAGGGCAATAAAAATTTGGTACTCCCTGCCAGAGAAGGTAGTAATGGCAGACTCTGTAAATGCATTTAAAAACCTATTGGACAAATTTCTATCTGAAAAGGGTATCCAAGGTTATATCATTTAACATAGTCACATTAATCTGGGAGTGGTAAGAATCATTGCTGTCAATTGGTACTAAGCCATTACATCAGCAGGTGCATTATAATATGGACAGCTGACCACAAAATACAGGTTGAACCCGATGGGCCTTTTGCCTCTTTTCAACCTCACTTACTATGTAACTATGTAACTATGTAACTATGTAACATAACAAGGATGATTCTTTAAAAAATGCACACATAAACTTATATAAAGGTACTAGCTGTTCTACCTGTTCTTCGCACAGGAGTTTCTAGTTTTCACAATTGAAAATATAAATGAGTGTTAAAAATTTGGTAAAGCTATAGAGATGTAAATTTGAGATGTCTCAATGTAAATAAATATTTATCCATGGCTCTTGGCATTACCCGAAGAGCAGATAAAAAGTGACAGGACCATATCTGTAGTTTATTAAATTCTACACACTGGAGATGCAATGCAAATTTTGATCTGATTTGGAAGTTATCGTTAACACAATGCAATCCATGCATCGGTGATGACGTCATTGTGTCAAGCCCCTTTTATCCCCTTAGGGAAGGTTTATTAAAATTTTAATTACGGAATTTTCCTGTTTCCCACCTGAAGAATACTTACGTTAAATTTTAGCTTCCTAACATATTTGGAATTAAGAGAATTATGGGTCTATTTACTAAACCTTGGATGAGATAAAGTGGACGGAGATAAAGTACCAGCCAATCATCTCCTAACTGCCATGTCACAGGTTGGGTTTGAAAAATTACAGGAGCTGGTTGGCTGGTACTTTATCACCATCCACTTTATCTCCATTCAAGGCTTAGTAAATAGACACCTATGTGATAAGTGAGTGAGGACTTTTGTATTTATATATATATAGATAAATATAAATTATACTAATGGTAGTCTTTACCTGTATTTGTATAATTAGAATATTTTGGTATGTGACTAGAGTGTAAGAAGTAGTGTGCTGATAATAGGTGTACGACATTCCAGCGGTCGGGATCCAGACCGCTGGAATGCCGGCAGCAGGGCAAGCACAAAAGAGCCCCTTGCGGTCTCGCGGCACTCACCATGCTGCGGCCACAGTGGCGTGCTACTTGCGCCACGCTATTTATTCTCCCTCCAGGGGTGTCGAGAACATCCCAAGAGGGAGAATAGTCATCGGGATCCCGGCACCAGTATGCAGAGAGTTGGGAACCCGACAGCCGGGATATCGAGTGCCTCCCCTGATAATATATTCAAGTCAAAATGCTTGGTGTACACCGATTCTAGTCCTTTGAATACATTTTTGAGAAAGCAATGTTATAGAGCTATGTTTATTGAAATACATTTGCTGTGTTGTCTTGTCTATGACAGAGTAGATATGTTGAGTTTTAGACTTAATAGTACAGTACATATTTTATTTATGTTAGCAGTCAGTGACCAATTGTAAAGCAATGTCAGTCTCCACAGGTTAGATTGCTGACAACAGCTAGCTCCCATCACCTCATGAAAAGCACTGTACAGTATATGATACTCTTTAATAGTATTTGAGAACAATGTCAGAAAATAAGCAAGATCCGTTATTGAATGCAATTAGTACTTCTCAGCCTTAATAGTGTAATTAAGGTAGTCTCAGTGATATCCATATTGGTGCTGCTGACACAAAGAAGCAAGCTATGATCATTATCTGCAGTAACCACACATATGGAATGATAAAAATGCAAGAGGCAGAAGTAATTACGAGAATAAGGCTAGTTACCATTGTTTATATCAACAACTTATAACATAAAGACATGAAAATAATGCTGGAATATGTGTTGGCTAACATAGCAATGTGAGTATCTATTTCTATGTTGAAAAGATCATAAACTGTAACAAAACTATACATTATGTAAAAATAGCTAATGAGAACTCAAGCTTATTGCAATATACTGTACAAGAAGAACTGATCATGGTTTAATGTGGCTGCCAAAAGTCTATAACTACAGTATTTAAATAAAAGTATTATTTATCTAAATGGAGAAAATGTTACAGTGTTGTTTTTGCAGAACAACAATTTTCCACGTGTTATTAATAATAATTCAAATGTTATCACACCCGCTATATCCCATCTAAAATGACGGGAGATAGAGGGGCTATATGCAAATGTGCCCGTTATTGCGCCGATCACGTTCATTACAGTCTGGTTTGGGCGCGATCGTGAAGAGACCCGTTTGGGCGCCCAAACGGGTCTCTTCACATGCATTTTATCTCGCTACGTCCAGGGGTAGTGAGCTGAAATGAAGTTGTCACGCCCGTCGGCTGTAATATTAGAATACCGCCGATGGGCGAGATAGGGGCACATTTGAATCCTGCCCCATATGTTTGGTTGCAATTTATATATAACTAATAATTTCACAGACAGTGAATATGAATAGAAACAAAACTATGTGTAACAGTGGATCTAGCTGTTCTACAACAATCTATTCTAGTAAACATGAAAATTAGCCGCTTCCGGGTGCATGCGGAGTGCAGCTTGAAAACGCTGCTCCGTTTCGGGACCCGCTCACCCACCATTACACGGCTGTTTTCAGACGTACCCACCGGCCTCCAGTCCACACAGCTCCACTCTCCCCTATATGGAGAAGTTCCTCGCTCCATGCGCAGCTCAGAAGCCGCAACAACCCCGGCAGGAGAAATGCCGCGCAGACCCCAATATGGCACCGGACACGGACAACGCTCAGTCCACGCCGGCTCACAAGAAGGCTGATGCACCCCAGGACAACTCAGAGTTCCCTCAGGTACGGTGCAACCGGGACTCTCCGGTCACCTATGGCGACATAGTAGAAGCCATTAAAACGACTATGTCCCCCTTACTGACGAAAGCAGTGACAGATATATCACAGCAGTTGCTGCATCTTACGACAAGAGTCTCTGACTCAGAAAATAGAATAGGTGCACTTTGCCATGACACGCCTTTAGGCCAGTGTGATGTGGTTAAACTGCAAAAGGAAAATTACCAGTTATGAAATAAGCTCGATGACGTCGAGAATCGATCGCAACGTAACAACATTAGGGTGGTGGGGCTCCCCGAAACCGTGAAAGGCCCGGCACTGCAGTCATTTGTTACAGTTTCCTTACCCAAACTACTGGGCATAGAAGATGAATGCAAGGATTTATTGGTGGAAAGGGTGCACCGTGTCGGCCCTCCTCCCAGACCTTCTGATACTCGCCCCAGGGTCACACTGTTTAAATGCCTGAGTTACCTCCATAAAGTCGCCTTCTGGAGAGCCTCTCGTAAAATTCAGAATATCATGTGGGAGGGTAAAGACTAAGACTTTTCCAGGATTTTTCCGTCGAACTCTCCCATGTGAGAAGATCATTCTCTCCTATTTGCTCCCGGTTGGTTGCCGAGAAACGAAAGTTTGCTCTGATTTACCCGGCTAAACTCAGAATCTTCGTTGCCGATACCCACTATGATTTCACTAATCCAGAAGATGCACAAGCTTTCCTGTCTAATTCCCATGATGCCACATCTGCTGATATTACTGATCACCCAGCTTGAGATATAAGCATGCTGGCTTTCAAGGATTCTCTACTCCCCCCCCCCCCCCCACCTCCGAGCTGCAGTTTACTTCACCCACGCTGCTTCCTTTGATTATAATTGTTGCACCTACACTGCTCACGACGGACCTTGTGGATGCTCCCCATACCCTCTCTCTGCTGCTTTCTCGCATTAATAACCATTCTTTTTCCCTACAGGTGGACTTTAACTAACTGTAACATCCATATACATGTTATCACTATTTTTTATCCTTTTCTATTTTTCTCCTCTATACCAAGATGCTCTGACGTGTCCCTTATCCTCCTAGAGGAAATGTATAATGTTATACGATGTGTTACTGGTTCCTATTATTAACCTTCAAAGGGCCCAGAAGCGGCCGTTATGTTCCAGTTTACTGTTTGTTATTCTCATAACCTATCTTTTAGGTAGGCCACAACATACTGCTTTTGCTAAGTCTGCGGACAGTCAAATTAATCTCTAAGACTTTCGGTACGTTGACCGTACTACCATTATTTGTTGCTGTATTCCCCATGTCTCGTCATTATATGTTTCCCTCCCCCTCCTCTCCCTTGTGTTTTCTACCTTCTAGATTGTATGCATTGAGGATGTTGCGACCGCGTCTGCTATGTAACGAAGATAGTCTTCTCCACGACGGCTATGGCTGAAATAGTGAATGGCTCCTTTAATGTCGGTGGTATACATTCCCCAGCTAAACGCCGTAAGGTTCTATTATATTTACAGAAACAAGGTATTGACATTGCATGCCTTTAAGAAACCCACCTTCTCCCACCTGAGATTTTAAAACTTCAAATGCTCAAATGGAAAGTTTTAGCCTCAGCCCCATACAACTCCAAAGCTAGGGGTATAGTTATTTTAGTCTCTTTATCTCTGCCCATTGACTCTGTCACAGCAATCCCTGACCCAGAAGGCAGATATCTAATTGTATCTTTTTCTCTATTTAATACAATTTATACTATGTGTTCAATATATGCGCCCAACACTTATTCTAAACCATTTTTCCAGAAGATTTTGTCTTTATTACTTCCCTTCATGACTAATTCTCTAATTCTGTGTGGCGACTTCAACTTAACCTCGCATCCCACATTAGATAGGTCTACTGACCGTAAAACACGGATGAAGAGTCCGACCCTTGGTATTCTCTCTTTACTGAAAACACTACAGCTAGTTGATGTCTGGAGAGCACTACATCCAACGCAGAGAGATTATACGTGTCTTTCTGCCGCACATCACTCCCTATCTCGGATCGATTTCATATTAGTATCTAGTTCCCTCTTTCCCCTGGTCACAGACGCTAATGTCAATCCTATACTACTTTCAGACCATGCACTTATAATTGTTTCCCTTCGCACCAAAAAACAACTATCTCCCTACAGATCCTGGAGGTTCCCTGCCCACTTGCTTAGCTCCTCTGAATTTAAAACACATCTTGATGCTACATGGGATGATTACCATTCCAATAATAAAGAATCACTAGCTACAAATCCATCAATGTACTGGATGGCGGCTAAGGCAGTATTAAGAGGATCAATTATGACCTATGAAGCCACCCTACGTAAACAACACTCCCGCTCCTATGTTACACTCCGGGAATCCCTCACATCGGCATATGTAGAGTATACGCAAACCCCTTCCACAGTCAATGGGACTAGATATTTGAATGCAAAAGCTCTTCTAGATGACTTACTTCAGAAAATGTCGGATAAACTACAATTCTCCTCTCATTACCGCTTTCATAAATTCGGCAATAAAATGAGTAAATTGCTTACAAACATCTTAAATGGCTCTAGACCGCCCATGACAGTTAGGCCCCTAAAACTGGAAGATGGCTCCTATACCACCTCTAATGCACAAATTTCAAAAATTATGTCAGAATTCTATGCTAATATATATTCTCCCCCTGTTCATAATCCCACTCCACCCCCTTTATCTTCACCCTTGCTGTCACCACATAGATTGGCAGATATCTGGAAACGGCTTTCTTGTCCACAGCTGCCGACAGAGTTTTCAGATTCCCTTTCAGCACCTATATCCATAGAGGAAATAATAAAAGTAATTAGATCCCTCAAACCTGCCAAGGCACCTGG
The DNA here is from genome assembly GCF_028390025.1 of Pseudophryne corroboree. NCBI lineage: Eukaryota > Metazoa > Chordata > Amphibia > Anura > Myobatrachidae > Pseudophryne > Pseudophryne corroboree. The sequence goes on from NC_086444.1 coordinate 550,683,053, forward strand.
CCTTGATGGATTGTCTGGGGACTTCTACCGTTTCTTACTAAATAAAGCAGCTCCTGTTCTGGAGTCTACCTTTAACTATATTCTGAAAAATTAATCCATACCTTTATATTTTAATTCCGCAATTATTAAGGTGCTCCCCAAGCCTGGTCATGACCCTTCTAACCCGGGGTCATACCGCCCCATATCATTGTTGAACTGTGATTATAAAATTTTAACAAAAATTTTAGCAGATCGATTGAACTCAGTTCTCCCTATTATTATTCACGTCGACCAAACTGGATTTATTAAAGGAAGACACTCAGTTTGCAATGTTAGGAAGGTCTTAGCTGCTACTCAGGCTTTGTACTCGAACCTGACCTCTGATTCCCCCCATGTTATACTGACAATTGATGCCGAGAAGGCATTCGACTTGGTTCATTGGTCGCATCTATTTGACACGATGTCAAAATTTGCAATCCCCCAGGCTTATACTTCGTTTATCCAAACCCTTTATTCTAACCCCACCTCTCAAATAGCCTGTAATGGCTTTCTGTCTCCGCCATTCCAAATTTATAAAGGGACGAGACAGGGCTGCCCCCTCTCCCCCCTTCTTTTTGCAATTGCTCTTGAGCCCCTCACACTGGCCCTTCGTTCTGCACCTAAATTCACTGGCATCTCCTTGGCAAATTCGGAACTGAAGCTAGCCCTATTTGCCGATGACATGTTACTCTTTGTATCCAACCCTCTCTCCTCTATCCCAGTAATCATGGACATCATATCATCCTTTGGCCCACAGTCAGGCTATAAAGTTAATGTGAATAAATCTGAGATCCTCCCCATTTCCACTCTGTCACCTTTAGTCTCATCGCTCCCTACTTTCTCCCAATTCTCTCTCCAGACTTCGAAAGTAAAATATTTAGGTATATGGATAACCCGTAACCCCCATGAGATGTATAGATCCAATATTATGCCCCTACTCACCAAAATTAAATCCCAATTGGACTCATGGGCGAAACTCCCTATTTCACTCCTTGGCAGGGCTGCTGTTCTCAAAAGCATAATTTTTCCAAAAATACTTTACTGTCTACAAATGGTGCCTTGTCCTCTTCCAAAGACAGATATAATTACTCTAAATAAAATGATGTCCTCATTCTTGTGGTGCGGTAAACGTCCTAGAATGAAGCTCACCAAACTGATTCAGCCCAAAACTAAATGTGGCCTGGGCATACCAGATTTCCGCTCTTACCACCTGTCAATCCATTTTCGTTATATTTTAGATTGGATGCGTAATAAATCTATTTACACTGATCGATCGCTAGATGAAGCAGTTTTCTCCCCCTTTTCCCCGAGTGCATTACTACATACTCCAACACATAAACTCCCTCCCCATATATTAAACCACATTCTCTTTAGTGGGACTTATGATGCGTGGTGACAGATAAATAAACTTTTGGGTAGAGACTTCACAACAACACCCTTCATCCCCCTTTGGGGCAACCCCGCATTTCCCCCTTCTCTTCAGAACACTTCCTTTTTGAACTGGCGTGACAAAGGTCTAGACCTAGCTACTAAATTATTTGACCCGGGGGGATTCTTTCTTGCCTTTGCTGTTCTGCGCTCCAGATATCAACTCTCGAAGTCCCATTTCTTTATGTACCTACAAGCTCGACATTATACAGATACTTTCAAATCGTCTATAGTCTCCCCTCAAGTACCAGATCCTCTGACTCAGTTTACTATGTCTTTATTCTCCAGACCTTATAAAACATCCTATCTGTACTCTGAATTGCTTCAGTCGGAGGAGAACTCCCCTCATACCACATTAACTTCATCTTGGAACTCTGATATCCCTGATGTCACAGACTCCCTAATCTTGTTCTCCCATTACCCCTCTACCAGTGACGTGCGGTGAGGTCATTGGCTGGGGAGGCACTGATATTTTTTTTATATATATATATATATATATATATATATATATATATATAGTGTTTGAAGTGGAAATTTTGAAGTGGGGGTATGCAACAGTTAAGGATGCAAGTATGTGCACGCCGAAGGCGCGCACGCTCCAGAAAAGGGGGCGTGGTCACCCAATAGGTGGCGTGTCCAGTGTAGTAGAACCCCTTATACTATCTAGTACTGGTGCCCCTTTTACCTTGTAGCACACGGTACGAGCCGAAATTCACATTATAGCACATGGTACGAGCCGAAATTCACATTGTAGCACACTGAATGAGCCGACATTCACATTGTAGCACACTGAATGAGCCGAAATTCACATTATAGCACACTGAATGAGCCGAAATTCACATTGTAGCACACTGAATGAGCCGAAAGTCACATTGTAGCACACTGAATGAGCCGAAATTCACACTGTAGCACACTGAATGAGCTGAAATTCACATTGTAGCACACTGAATGAGCTGAAATTCTCATTGTAGCACACTGAATGAGCCGAAATTCACATTGTAGCACACTGAATGAGCCGACATTCACATTGTAGCACACTGAATGAGCCGAAATTCACATTGTAGCACACTGAATGAGCCAAAATTCACATTGTAGCACACTGAATGAGCCGAAATTCACATTGTAGCACACTGAATGAGCCGACATTCACATTGTAGCACACCGACTGAGCCGACATTCACATTGTAGCACACTGAATGAGCCGAAATTCACATTGTAGCACACTGAATGAGCCGAAATTCACATTGTAGCACACTAAATGAGCCGAAATTCACATTGTAGCACACTGAATGAGCTGACATTCACATTGTAGCACATTGACTGAGCCGACATTCACATTGTAGCACACTGAATGAGCCGAAATTCACATTATAGCACACTGAATGAGCTGAAATTCACATTATAGCACACTGAATGAGCCGAAATTCACATTGTAGCATACTGAATGAGCCGAAATTCACATTGTAGCACACTGAACGAGCCGAAATTCACATTGTAGCATAATGAATGAGCCGAAATTCACATTGTAGCACACTGAATGAGCCGACATTCACATTGTAGCACACTGAATGAGCTGAAATTGTGATAGCAGGGAGAGCCAGAGTGACGACAGGGAGAGCCAGAGTGACGACAGGGAGAGAGAGTGACGACAGTGACAGCAGGGAGAGAGAGTGACAGCAGGGAAAGAGAGAGTGACGATAGTGACAGCAGGGAGAGAGACGACAGTGACAGCAGGGAGAGAGAGTGACAACAGTGACAGCAGGGAGAGAGATTGACGACAGGGAGAGAGAGTGTGACAGTAGGGACATGGACAGTAACGACAGGGAGAGAGGGTGACAGCAGGTGAACATTACCTGACTCATTTGTTGCGGCTGGTGGCGGTGAGTGGCTGGCGGCGGTGGGCGGCTGGCGGAGGTGAGCGGCTGGCGGTGGTGAGCGGCTGTGTGCTCTATACAGCCGCCGGCCGTCAAGCAGGGGCTCCTGTCTGAGAGAGAGCGGAGGAGGAGAGCACCGGGCGCCGCTCAATTCACGCTGGGTCTGTGGCTTCCCGCCGCTGTCGCCGTGCACATTAGCCAGCGTTTGGGCCAGCGGGGGACATGGAACACACTTTAGCTAGTAGGGGGAGGGGGGTACATGGCACACACACATTAGCTAGTAGGGGGAGGGGGGGACATGGCACACACACATTAGCTAGTAGGGGGAGGGGGGACATGGAACACACACATTAGCTAGTAGGGGGAGGGGGGGACATGGCACACACACATTAGCTAGTAGGAGGAGGGGGGGGGACATGGAACACACACATTAGCTAGTAGGGGGAGGGGGGACATGGCACACACACATTAGCTAGTAGGGGGAGGGGGGTACATGGAACACACACATTAGCTAGTAGGGGGAGGAGGGGACATGGCACACACACATTAGCTAGTAGGGGGAGGGGGGGGCATGGAACACACACATTAGCTAGTAGGGGGAGGGGGGGACATGGAACACACACATTAGCTAGTAGGGGGAGGGGGGACATGGAACACACACATTAGCTAGTAGGGGGAGGGGGGGACATGGAACACACACATTAGCTAGTAGGGGGAGGGGGGACATGGAACACACACATTAGCTAGTAGGGGGAGGGGGGGACATGGAACACACTTTACCTAGATTACAGTAGGAAGATCTGCCGTTCCGCTCTCCCCCTCCTCCCTGTACCGCTGCTGGTGCACTCCTGTCTTCCGCTCTCCCCCTCCTCCATGTACCGCTGCTGCTGCACTGTCTTCAGGCTCTGCCTGTGTGTGACAGGCGCCGGACCAGCAGCGGCAGCAACAGCAAGAACAGTACTATGAAGTCAGCCCCGCATGGACTCCTGGGCATCCCGGCGCCGCCGCAGCTGGAGCAGTATGACTGGTCCCGGCGCCGCTTCTCCCGGCCGCGTCTATGTGATTGGACCAGCGGATCCAGCACTGGATCCGCTGTCCAATCACAGGTGCCTCGCTAGCAGGGGCGTGCTTTCCCTGCCAGCGAGGCACTTGTATAAGTGCCGCTTTCCACTGTTTTTGTAATGGGCTTTTCCAGCCCAGTGCATGGCCCCGCCCCCCCGCTTTGTCCCGTTATCACTAGCTACGGGAGGCACTAGCTGTCAGTGCCTCCCAAACGTATTAGATGGGCTAAAATGATTATATTAATATAAAGAGGGTACATATGACACAGAATATGTGTCTTATGTATCTTCTTTCTATTATTTTAATCATAATGACAGGGGAGGCACTGCCTCCCCTGACTGCACGTCCCTGCCCTCTACCATGCGGATTCTCCAATCGGTATACCTCCAAGAGGTTCATTTTAAGTCGTTACACAGACTCTATATTGCCCCTGCTCAAAGAAAACATATGCTTGCATCCGAGACTGCTGATTGTTGTAAATGCAAAATGATGAATGCAAAATTCTTTCACTGTTTTTGGTCATGTTCAAAGATTCTAAAATTTTGGCGCCAGGTTATTGTTTTCATTAATAGACTCCTTTCCATATCAGTATCCCCCGACCCCTTAGCATGTCTTTGTCTGAACTTCTCCAACTGGAAGTTCCCACAACACAGAAGTACCATTATCCCCTTACTCACGATTATTTTAACATTGTCAAAGAAACTTATATTGATCCACTGGACAGACAGGTCAGCTCCATCTTTGTGTGAGTTGAACGACAGATTATTTCAATTATTTCTCTTTGACAAACATACCCTAACTCTTGATTCATCCTCATCATATAGTAAATTTACCGCAAAATGGGATAGGTTTATGGCCACGTTACATCCTTCATAATGAGTCAAAGTACTAATCTTTCAATTTGTCTGACCAAATACTGTTTACACATTTTTCTATTTTACTCCTACTTCTATATAATACAGTATGTTTCCCTTGTGGCTCCTAGTTGGTCTTAATTGACTCTAATCAGGTTTATCCATCCATGGTAGATCTAGGTCCAAGGGAATGTATATACACTGTGATATTTATGTTAAATTCAGAACGATGCTTCCTATAGACCCAGGATTAGTTATTTTCGGTAAAGTTTTCCTGCTGTTTGTAGCTTCCAATACTTTCGTGTTCCACATCCTCTACCTGTTAGTTCCCACTACCCTCTTAAACATTTGATGTGTTCATTGGTAATATATTAGGAAGATATGCCTTATAACCCCCCTCAGTGTCTTTTCCTCCCCCACTCATGTCTTGTCTCTATTTGTTCCCCCCCCATATACATTGGTTTGCTCAGATTATGATATTAATGTCTAAAAACAAAACAAAAACATGTACTGTGTCTCATTCATTTTTGTTATGGTGAATACTCCTGTACACTACTCATCGGTTTAGTGATGCTTTATGCTATTCATATATATTGTATATTAATATTGAAAAAATCAATAAAATGTTTAAAACAAACATGAAAATTATCCATGTACTGTAGGAAGTACAGCATATGCACTGTTGAACAAATTAACCACTATGAAAAGGCAATACAAATGAAATGCTAGCAATTACAATATTAGTGCTGTAACAGCGTATATGTTCACTACAGAGAATGATGGGCGGCACTTGATATATCGGCTGTTGGGATCCTGGCGCTCAGCATACCAGTGCCGGGATCCCGACAGCCGGTATACATACAATTATTCTCCCTCTTGGTGTATCCACAACACCCCTGGAGGAAGAATAAATAGTGTGACGCACAAATTTATTCGTATTTATTGCGGTGGTCGGGATCCCGGTGCCGGTATGCTGGCCACCAGGATCTCTACAGCCGGCCAATCATAGTACACCCGAGAATGATATATGAGGGTGGTACAATAAGTAAGGTAACAAGACCTCTCATGTGTGTAATGTTCTGTTTTATTCTAATTTCCCACCAGGCCAGAGCAGGTAGACCACTGCTACTCCTCACGGCGGTTAGACTGTGCCTCATATCAGTCATAATGTTCCAACATCAGTTTGAAGATGGTGGGGCTGGCGGAAACATGGTCAAACATTGAGGTGCATAGTGTGATCAGATTTCTGCATCTAAAGGGCACATCAGCAGCTTCCTTTCATATCATAGAAGTAGGTTGGTGAACTGCCTGTGGTGGTCCTGCCATTATCAAAGGCAGTGCAGCAAACCCATACCTGTTTCCATGACAACACATTATCACCATACACCTTGACAAGTTAGTGATGAATTTCAGCTGCTGATGTGCCTTTAGATGCAGAAATCAGATCACACTACAGACTTCAATGTTCGAGCATGTTTCCACCAGCCCCTGCCATCTTAAAGCTGATGTTGGGACAGTATGACTGATATGAGGTGCAGTCTAATGGCTGTGAGGGAAAGCAGTCGTCTACCTGCTCTGGCCTGGTGGGAAATTAGAATGAAATAGAGAACATTACACATGTGAGAGGTCTTGTTACCTTACTTATTGAACCACCCTCATATCTCAGTATCTTACAAACAAAATTAATTTTGACAGCAAACTTTTTAACATTTTGAAATATTCAGTAAAATATTTTGGCTTAAACAATTTTTACTAGGAACTCTAAAATTGCTCAGTCATTTCCATTTCTTTTTTTCTCATGACCACTAGTCATGAGAATAGCATAGCCTTGTGAACATTGGGAAATTAACAGTAAGCAACAAGACTCACAAGCACATGTGACATAGTATACGAAAGCAGTATAGATAGTACAGTACAGTATTCATATATCTTTGCTGAAGTCATGTCAAGCACACCTCTCGGCACGCCAGGCTGCGTGAGAATCTTCTAGTTTCGGGCAGCTTTTTTTGCTTCTTTTTACCAAAAACGCATCTTAGGCTCAACACGATGTGACTAGCGCACACCAGAAGACTATGCTGATTCCAAAGGCATAGCTACCATAGGTGCAGGCTGTGCAGCTGCCATGGAGCTGAGAGGGGTCCACTTTCCCTGTCAAAGTTATATATGTTATATACATTTTTCACCATTGGGTGGTATGTAGTGGTCCTTTCAATCTTTTTCCTTGGGGCCTGTAATATATCTAGGACCTGCACATTGTAGTGTGGTATAAAATGAACTGGAGGGCATTTTAATGTTATATAATATGAACCGGGGCACTGTAATGAGGACAATATGAATGGGGAACACTATATATCATAATGTGAATTGGGGATACTGTGCAGCATAATGTGTACTGGCAGCTCTGAAATGTGACATAGGGTGAACTTAAGTACTACTGCGATTCATAAAAGAAACTAGGGCACTACTATGGGGCATAACATTAAATAAGGCTCTGCTATGTTTCAGAAAATGAACTAGGGCACATTATACTGTAGATCATAAAATGAACAACTGCTGAAGATAAGTGTCTCTCTAGAAGCACTTCAAAATGTTGCTATAGGGCCCACAAAGTTCTGGCTATGCCCCTGGCTGATTCATTTGATATATGACACCTGTATGCTGCATCTATGTGTGTCTGAGTCTCTGAATCTATGGGGATAATTCCAAGTTGATCGCAGTAGGACATTTTTTAGCAGTTGGGCAAAACCATGTGCACTGCAGGGGGGGCAGATATAACATGTGCAGAGAGAGTTAGATTTGGGTTGGTTATTTTGTTTCTGTGCAGGGTAAATACTGGCTGCTTTATTTTTACACTGCAAATTAGATTGCAGATTGAACACACCACACCCAAATCTAACTCTCTCTGCACATGTTATATCTGCCTCCCCTGCAGCGCACATGGTTTTGCCCAACTGCTATCAAAATTCCTGCTGCGATCAACTTGGAATTACCCCCTATATTTTAAGTGCTACAATGTAGCAGCTGCAGCTTTTTTCCAAAACAAGTTCTGTTAGGCTCTTTATATAGACTCAGTCACACACACAAAATACAAGTATATATCAAATTAATCAGGATAGTCTCCTTGTGTGCCCTAGTCACATTGCATAGTGACTAGGATGCATTTTCGTCAAAAAAAGATGCCCAACGTTATTAGAGTTACACGGGACCTGGTGGTTCACTGATGCCAGGCATCACCTGCTGCATGGCATATTGAGGCTACATGTATGAGGACGCATCTGTAGATATGATATTAAGTGGCACAAGTGGTAAACATAACAAGCAAATACTAATAATCTAAGGGAGGAGTCAAATAAAAATAACAAAAAATAAGTGATGCATTTACAGTACAGATCAGGATGTTACAATGAGCACACATGATATACTGTACATGTGGAATACTAATGGAAGAGGCATATGTTGCAGGAAGTTCAGTTATAAAAGAATAGGAGATTGATTAAATACATTTTCATTTTTACACCACTTTGTAAACAAGTTGCATCAGTACCATGTACAGATCATAAGTATGTATGCCATTGTTAGGGCATTATGCCAAGGGCTGCCATCAGACATTGGGGCCCAGGACAGCAGGACTGATAATATAGGCAACCCCCCCAGAGCTGTGGATGCCATGGGTGCAGCCCAGCAGGGGTGGGTATAAATTGGTGCATAAACCGTAAACCAGTTTAGAAAATTGTCAAAGTTTGGGCTGTAGGAGTGGGTGTTATAATATGTACATTTATCATAAATTGCATGATACCCTAGCCCTGCCTCAGTCATCTCAGTATACAGATATAGCAGCCATTGCTGAAATGCATACGCACATGCCTAGTAATAGCACCAATGACTAAGTGCGCTCAGCTGCGACTAGTGGCACCCACATACTCACAATAGAAAGTCTATGCGCCGCAGGTGCGAATATATGCACATTGCATGTATACATGCACATACCCCACAGCAAACAGATCGTGGGAGCGACTAGTTGAAAAGTTGAAACCAAGATGACAGCTGCTACATATGTACATAAATACTCTCATGGCAGCATCACCTCATGCATGCACACACACATATACCCAGCCCTGCACCAGCCAACTCCCTCTCAGACACCTATACAACAGCCACCTACTGTACCTCTCATGCATATATGATCCTGCCCCTGTCTCATCCCTCTCACACATATAACCAGCCCTGCCCTATCCACCTCCCTCTCACACACATATCCCTCAGCCACCTACCTCTCACATGTATACCCAGCCCTGTCCCAGCCACCTCCCTCTCACACACATATCCCTCAGCCACCTACCTCTCACATATATACCCAGCCCTGTCCCAGCCACCTCCCTCTCACACACATATCCCTCAGCCACCTACCGCTCATGTATATATGCCCCTGCACCAGACACCTCACTCTCACACATATACCCCAGCTCTGCCCCCTCCACCACCCTCTCACATCTGCGCTGTCAGCCAGAAGGAGCTTCCCAGTGTGATAGATGGTCTGCCATAATTCTGCAGACATAGGGATAAATTTAATAAAGCTTCTAATGTTGTCCATAGCAATCAATCAGATGCTGTCTATGATTTCTTTAATGCCTTTTAGAAAATGATAGAAAGCATCTGATTGATTGGTTGCTATGGGCAACATCACAAATTCTCTGTTTAGAAGAATTTACCCATATTGGTGTCTTATCAGTAACAATTGTTAAATGAGATGTGATAATGACAGTTGTTTTTGCAAATTTGTTGAGGACACACACACACACACACACACACACACACACACACACATATAAATATATATAATATATATATATATATATATATATACACACATATATAGTGTGTGTGTGTGTGTGTGTGTGTGTGTGTGTGTGTGTGTGTGTGTGTGTGTGTGTGTGTGTGTGTGTGTGTATATATATATATAGAGGAAAGGGATGGGGGCAGCGACCGATGGTGTCTATAAATAATTACAGGATATTTAAAAAAATATGTAAAATATAAACATTTATTTAAAATCTTATAACAGAACTTTTTCTAAAAATGGGATAAAAAAGCAAATGCACAATTATACAAGCAATAAAAGCAATAAAGTGCAAATAACGTATGAAGTCTTTTATGACGAAACGCGTTGGGCATCCAATTGACCTCTGACTCAGATAAGCACTTTAATACGTTATTTGCACTTTATTGCTTTTATTGCTTGTATAATTGTGCATTTGCTTTTTTATCCCATTTTTAGAAAAAGTTCTGTTATAAGATTTTAAATAAATGTTTATATTTTACATATTTTTTTAAATATCCTGTAATTATTTATAGACACCATCGGTCGCTGCCCCCATCCCTTTCCTCTATAAACACAAATCAATTCGTGGGTTCACCATCCCGATTGTATTTGGGGGCTTAGCTGACGCCCACAAACAGGGAGTGTCTGATATAATTTAACTACTCTGTGGTTTTTAAGAAAGGACATTATTTCCATCTGTGGCGCAGTACTTTTCTCTGTTTTCACGATATATATATATATATATATATATGTGTGTAGTATGTCTGACCGGCGGTCTCAGCATACCGACGCCGGGATCCCGGCGGGGAGGGGCGAGTGCAGCAAGTCCCTTGCGGGCTCGGTGGCGACCTGTGCTCGCCACGGGTTCTATTCCCACTCTATGGGTGTCGTGGACACCAACGAGTGGAAATAGTCCCTGTTGGTCGACATGCCGACCATCGGGATAGTGAGGGGGTGGGATGTCGGCAGATTTCATGTGACCGTCGGTCTCCCGACCGCCGGTCACATGAATACCACCCATATATATATTTATACACATATATATATATATATATATATATATAGACTCTAGCAAAACATTTCTACAATGTAGCATATTAGCATTACCACAATACGTAGATTCATCATGTGATCTCAAATTACAATAATTTAGCCATTTGCCTTTCAATATACTGTATAACATTGGCAAGGTAAAAAAGAATTCAAAGTAAAAGAGCAGTTTACATCTACATCAGACAAAACAATATGAGTTCAGGTAATACAATCACGGAATGTGTCGATAAACTGAATAATCCATAAAATGACAGTAAAATAAAGGCATTATACTTTATAACAATTGATTTCAAAAGCCTAACATTAAAACAATAATAAATACAGAATGCCACAAGTGGATTCTTCACAAGAAAATAAAGTGGATCTTTCCCAGGGGACTGCAGGATCAAGTAGAAGAAATAGCAAAGAGGGGATAATTGGAGGTTCAGAAATGAACACAGTTAGCATCTCTGATATATCTTTGGACGCAGCAGCGATGCAAAAATATGCTAATGCCACAAGAGGTGTCTGAGGATAAAAGACACATCCTGCCAACAACACAGATCCCAGTGCTGAGCATCACGGCCATCTAAGCTTATTCAGAATGACTGGCAGATCTTCTTTGCCAGGGCCAGGAAATCTGCATCTGTATACGCTGACCCTGGCCTCAACATGACCGTTAGCAAGAAGTCTAAGCACATACACAAAAGTTTAATATTTGTGTCACAGAATATTTGCCTTAGTGGCACATGTTTTTCCATGACATGGAGATTGACACTGTACTTTCCTAAATGTATACATTCTGTGAAATATGGAATGCTAAACTTACTAATACAGTATGGAATGGAAATCCATGTGATAGCAAAGTACGGGATCAGTACGTAATCCCGCTGGACGGGTTCCCAGCGGTCGAAATACCGACGCCGGAATCCCGACCACACAATCCCGACAGGGGTGGCAAGCGGAACGCAGCTCCTTGCGGGCTCGCTTTGCTCGCCACGCTGCGGGCACGGTGACTCGCTACGCTCGGCACACTATTATATTCTCCCTCTATGGGTGTCGTGGACACCCACGGAGGGAGAATATGTCGGGATTGTGGCGGTCGGGATTCCAGCGTCGGTATTTCGACCGCCGGGATCCCGTCCAGCGGGATGTTGACCGCATCCTCAAAGTACTGTACTCAGTGTTGGACTGGGGCAAGAAGGGCCCATCGGGGAAATGCAGTGGTAGGGGCCCATGCTTAAAGATGTGGCCAGGCAATAGCGGAGGTGTGGCCAACCACCACAGAGGCCCACCTAACCGTAAGAGACTGCATGGGCTGGTCCCATAGTCCTGTGCAGTATAAGGTAACATATGTATAATGTATAATTAAAGTGCACTAGGATACAGCCTGGAACCTAATCCCTAGAGGAGGAGGTGGGCCCACAGACAGTGGGGCCCACCGGTGGTTTCCCCTGTTCCCCTGTGGGCCAGTCCGACCCTGACTGTACTACCAGATCTTCCCACTTCTCTATACAGTAAGCAGCAACTCACTATCATCACTATTTTTGAGGTTAAACCCCAAATTTACTGTACTTTAAATATGCACTCCATCATGGACAACCTACAGTACATTATATACTTTATAAAGTAATGTGGAAATGTACTGAATTGCTGTTTCACCAAAATGCAGGTGTGGCCCGGTCCCCAGCCCCAATGCTGGATCCCCCCACATGGCTGATGGTGGCCATGACAAGAGGTTACCCATGTGCTGCGGTGCCATATTTAAATAGACCAATCTGCGCTAGGCACCAAATTCAAATGCACTTGGCATAATTTTTTCAAATGTATTACCCTGTAGCATTTTACGAGTGGAGAGGGCCTGTGTGCCCGTCTGTATTTCCCAAGTGATTTGTGTCTGCAGCGCAAGGCCGCCACTGCGGGTCTCCAGAAGGGTAAATATAATATATGGGTGTTGGATGCAGGGTGTGGGCCCCACTGGACCAAGGAGCCCATGTGCACCGCACACACTGCACCCATTCTAGAAATGCCTATGATATTATGGGCACTAGGTCCCTGGTGTTTAATAAATGTGTATTTTAATGTTTGTATCCGCCATGTTCCCAGACCCCCTCCAGTGGCAGCAGCAAAGTTGGTTGGATGCAAGGAGCTGCTGCAGCCTGCACTTAGTCCTGGGGTTGCTGGGCTTTGTATGCTGACTGCTGGGTACCAGGGGCTAGCTCCCTGCACTACAGGGCTGCCGAGCTGCGTGGATGCACACTAGAGGACAGGGAGAGTTAATTTCCTTGGACCCCAGCTCTGAAAGCAGACAATTAGTATGTTTAACCCACATGCTACATTGGGGGAGAATGCACAGAGCTGTCTGCTAGGGCGACTGCGAAAGCTGGCTCCACATGGTGCACTGCACTGCACTGGGGGAAAGTGCCCCAACACAGTCCCAGTCTGCAGGGCTAGGTCAGTAAAGCCCATAACAAAAATAAATGTAAACATTTTAATAATAAATGGTATAAATGTATTTTAAAACTGACTGTATGAGCAGCACAGGGATAGGAAGTGTAACTTAAAATGTATAAAAAATATGTTTTTACTGTAAAATGCAATTACTCTCTTCCCTGGTGGTCTAGGAGGAATCAAGAGCTTTTTATGGGCTGTTGGAAACCCCAGCCCTCTCCCAGTGAAACAGAATATCTTCCTTTGCAGCCTCATCCCTGAAAGTGGCATATGAAGGTAGAAGGAAGGCTGCATAACATAGTCAGCTTTCAAGGAGCTCCAAAAAGCTTCCCCTCCATGGCAAGGAAACCCTGCCTGGGGACCTTGAATGATCATCTTTGGAGCTCGGAATCAGGCTTTAGGTGGCAGCCTTGGTCACTTAGCTGCATCCTGGAAGTCAGTTTTGGAGGGATAATTTCCCCCACTACAGACATGCCAGCACCTGGGCATTGCCTATCACTGTAGGTGGGCTCATGAATGACAACTCCCTACTGTCCATTAGGGACAATGTTAATGGTGATTATGCCTTATGCATTCATGCACATGCACTTAACTTGTTTGGGTAAAAACCGCAGGGTGGAACTATCCCCTGTGGTATTGTGAATTGTATTAGGATAAAAGGAGTACCTAAATACCTAATAAACAATTATAAAAAAAGGAGGCCTGTGAACCCTGTTTTGTATCTTCTGTGGCCTCAAGAAGAGCAATATCTGTAAAGGAAGTCTTTTGAAGAATGTTTGTATAATAAACATCTTGTCTTCTGAATGAATGAATGAATGAATGTATCTGTATCATGCAACAAAAGGATTGTGCCAAACGCAATTCCGTTCTCCGGCTGATCCGGATTAACCCAGTGTCCCCAAGCTCTGTCCTCTGCCAGCTAACAGGTGTTCAAGGTGCCAATTGAAGGACCCTGGTGGTGGCAGCAAGTTAACTGCTCACTGCAGTGGGCGGAGTTAGTAACAATCTGTTACTGACAGTAAGGGGGAATCCCCTATTGACCCATGTCCTGTGGGATCAAACATCGGAGAAGACACTGTTTCGAAAGATAATTACAGATTAATGAATCTGATTTGAAACTTCCAGTTGCTTTAATAGTCCTCAAAGAAGGTGCTGCAAGGGTTCCAGAGCAAGTCCCCATGATTTTTCCTAAAAAATAATGATTTTAAGAAACATCAGATGTGCTGCATGGTTTTGTTTTTTATCTCCCTTGCTTAATAGAATTCCCCTAATAGTGTCCATAGTTTTTTGTCTCAAAGGAGTTGATATAAAGTCAAAGACTGATAAAAATGCTGCATGGCATGATACATGGCACAGCTCACTCATATCGGCACTCAGCCTTGTTACCCAGCTTAGTGTACAAGTCACACAAAGTTGCTAAATGCAATGCCAGTGCCAGTGTACAAGGTAGAGGTGCTTTGTAATTTTGTTGCATTGGTTTTGGGAATAATCAGAAATTTTGTACAAAACTGTGTGGCAGGATGCATCTCAGTCTGTGGCACACTAAATAGAGTTATTTGGCACAATTTGAGGATACTGTGGCTGTATGTGGACACTACTGCAAGTCAAAACTGCAAGGTCTAAAAGTGGAGACTTTGCTGGAATACATAATGACCCATGTATCAAGTGGCAGTTTGCCAAACTGCTTTGCATCCACCACATAATAGTAAAAAATAAAGAGACATGGGGGCTGATTCAGAAGTACAGGCAGCTCATGCATGCTGTGATTTTTAATGGACTCTCAATTGCAAAAATCAGCAAATGGGAATTGAACCATTCCTCTTGTGCACTACCATGCAATGGACTTCGCAAGCCCTGCAATTCCCACTTTGAATATCTGAGAAATGATCAAGTGCACCAACAGATCTGATCTAACCACCACTGATGTACCATCAGTAACAACATCGATTCCTTGAGCAATGCCCGCCTTGGGCAGAGTCTACCTTTTCATTTTCTTAAAATTTGGTCACTACAGCTATGGTGCTGCTTAAGAGATCTCAGCCCCATGCCAAAAGACGTCCATGACACCTGCTATTTTTGCAAAGACTCTAGGTCACCTCCCAGTATCCATCCTAAACATCCCATGGATCGCAGAATCTCAAGCAACAGCACTGTTGTACATGGATAGGTATGCCATCGCACAACTTGCTTCCCACACTTGCAGTAAGACTTTCCTAGACTTTCTGTGCATGTGCAATAGCAAATAGTTGCTCAACTAAGCAACATCAGTACTTTGTGTAACTATGAATCAGGCCCATGGTTCTGACATGTGAGATATAGCAATGAAGCGTTGGGTCAGTGGGGAATTGATAATGTTTTTGAGCTCCAACCAGATGACTAGGTCCTACTGCTTGCTGTGTAAACATGCAGATTATGGTTTTACAAATTGTCACACATGAGTTGCAACTTTTTGCAAAGTGCATACTAAATTGCACTTTAGTGAATTATGGCCCTCATTCCGAGTTGTTCGCTCGGTATTTTTCATCGCATCGCAGTGAAAATCCGCTTAGTACGCATGCGCAATGTTCGCACTGCGACTGCGCCAAGTAACTTTACTATGATGAAAGTATTTTTACTCACGGCTTTTTCTTCGCTCCGGCGATCGTAATGTGATTGACAGGAAATGGGTGTTACTGGGCGGAAACACGGCGTTTCAGGGGCGTGTGGCTGAAAACGCTACCGTTTCCGGAAAAAACGCAGGAGTGGCCGGGGAAACGGTGGGAGTGCCTGGCCGAACGCTGGGTGTGTTTGTGACGTCAACCATGAACGACAAGCACTGAAATGATCGCACAGGCAGAGTAAGTCTGGAGCTACTCTGAAACTGCTAAGTAGTTAGTAATCGCAATATTGCGAATACATCGGTCGCAATTTTAAGAAGCTAAGATTCACTCCCAGTAGGCGGCGGCTTAGCGTGTGTAACTCTGCTAAAATCGCCTTGCGACCGATCAACTCGGAATGAGGGCCAATCTTCTGTTTTCTGCATATACAGTATATTATACTACAGCAGACAAGACCAAATTATGTATATGTGAAAGTAAAGGATGTTCCTTGCATATACAGTAGTTGTCGAAGTAGGTTATTGTCACTTAATCTGATTATACATCCTTTGCATACCGAAACACTTATTAGCATGATTATAATTAAAGGTACATTAACAAAACTAAAGGAAAGTTTAAAAAAATGAACAAGTAATGAGTTCTGGCTGTCTCGCATGTTTGGAAGAGAGGTTTTGTTACTTGATAAGGAGTGGGAGGATATATTTAGAAGCATCCATTAATTAAAATCATTTCCTACTCACCTTATGCAAACCCATTTGAATGATAATGATCCTTGACATAAAAATCCATTATCTCCATACCATCAAGAAAGCATCACCCCAGCAACTTTTAGAAAATTAATGTTTTGATGTAAATGATGAAGCTGGGGGGGGGAGAATACATTAACCTTGGAAATCAATAAAATCTGTTCAACAGCATGTGAACATTACTAAAAGCAGATAAAATTAAATTAAACATGAAACAGAATAAAATATCAATATGAAAAGAATAAACAGTGATATTGACACAATAAAAACAAACAGTGGGAACATACCTTAAGTGCTCCATTTTGAAGATTTACAGTATTTATGAATTTAAATTATTCTCCAACCTCTTTTCAGCCAGCATAAATGTAGCTTGAGCCCCTTTCATAAACAGTATAGGAAATCACAGTAGTTCTGTGAACGTCTGTACTAGGACCTTAAGTATGCTGTCAGTAATAGCCTCTGGTACCAGTAATGTACAAGGCAACCATTTGTATCAGTACCTAGACATCAATCGTGTATAATGCAGCTACAGAAAGTATCCCGGGGCCGGTAATGTCATATTGATAATATTTGACGTTTAGGACTGAGGACCTATTTACTTGAAAAAAGCATGAGAAGATTATAAACTGATCCCGTGAGCATGCACATCAGTCAAGTGAACACCCACATTAAGCTGTTTTGCGGGAATTCAGATTTTACTCAAGTGCAGGAGATGGAGGATGCAGTGGCAGTTGCTATGACTGACTCCTTGTGCCTCTCCTATTAAAATCATTATGAACCCTAACTCCTTAGCAAAAAGGAGGGTTACGGTATCCTCTTCTTTCTTTTTATCAGAGGAATTGACCATTAAGAGCAGAAAATCATCCACAATTTCACCTGCCCCGTGGGAAATGTTTTGTCTCAGATTATGAGGCAGACAATGACTCAGGTAATGTTGACTCCATTTCTCAAATAGGGAAATCAAGCTTTGGGATTTCTTAAGGATAAAATGTAAAAAAAAAAAAAAAAATTCCCTCTCCTGTCTCTCGCAGGGAAGCGTGTTCAGAAGACCATTGAATAATCCTGGTCTTGCCATAGCAAGCAGACAAGAAAGGTCCATAGCCAGACTACATAGCAGACAGAATTCTCTGGCTACCATTTCTAGGAGGCCTGTTCACAGTATAAATGTCAGGAACTGTCAAATTGTAAGAACAGATACTGCATTGTAAAAGCAAGAAATTAGTTCCTAAATTACATTTCAGTCCTTACCAGCAATAGTGGAGTTAACTCTAATTGACTCTGGTCCCATCTGCAGCACTTTGAAGATGTTATCGGTTTAAGCAGCAATCTCTGGACTCTGCAAGGTGTTGTTTCATCATTTCCTGTGCCTCTTGCCTCACTGATCATAAGCAGTCCTGAAGTTCTTCAGTTCCTGTGTTGCATCCTTCTCTGCTCCATTCCCTGTGGTTTACTCCATTCTGGTATCCGCCAGTAATAGTTCTTTCTATATCCCGTGAACATACTAGTTACAACTAGAGATGAGCGGGTTCAGTTCCCTGAGAACCGAACCCCCCTCCCCAAACTTCATACTCCGAGCACGCATTCGAGTCTGACTCAGGACTTCCCGTCAGACTTGGAAACCAGAACGAGGCAAAAGTCATCATTCCACTGTCAGAATCTGGATTTCATATAAACAGCCGCACGTCACCGCCATTTTCACTCCAGACTTAAAGAGTGAGGGAGACAGACCTCTGTCTCTCTCTATGGGTGGTGGCGTCAGGTGGGGTTAGTGTGTGCTCTGTAGGGGTGCTGCTGCAGTCACTGTGGTGTCCCTGTGCTGTTAGGGGTGCTGTCCTGGCTGTCACTGGTGTTTCATGTGCTGCTATGGATGCTGCAGCTGTACATGGTTGTTGCTGTCCTGGCTGTCACTGTGCTGTACAGGGTGCAGGGGCACTGTCCTCCTGTATGCTGTAAAATATAAGGGTGCTGCTTGCCCTGTATGTTGTAAAAATTCAGAGGTGCAATTGTTAAAAATTAAAAGCATACTGCTCCTGTATGCTGTAAAATATTGGGGTGCTGCTGGCCCTGTATGTTGTAATAATTCAGGGGAGCAGTTAAAAATTAAAAGCACACTGCTGTATGCTGTAAAATCTAGGGGTGCTGCTGGCCCTGTATGTTGTACAAATTCAGAGGTGCAGTTGTTAAAAATTAAAAGCACACTGCTGTATGCTGTAAAATATAGGGGTGTTGTAAAAATTCAGGGGTGAAGTTAAAAATTAAAAGCACACTGTTGTATGTTGTAAAATATAGGGGTGTTGCTGTTCAAATAACATTACACTTACCCTGTATGTTGAAAAAAATTCAGGGGTGCAGTTGTTAAAAATTAAAAGCACACTGCTGTATGCTGTAAAGTATATGGCTGTTCCTGTTCAAATAACATTACACTGGCTCTGTATGTTGTAAAAATTCAGGGGTGCAGAGAAAAACAATGTACACTGGCCCTGCCTTGTATGCTCTAATAATTGTAGGGTGCAGTGAAAATCAATGTACACTGGCCCTGTCTTGTATACTGTAATTATTCTACGGTGCAGTGAAAATCAATGTACACTGGTCCTGTCTTGTAAGCTGTAGTTATTCTACGGTGCAGTGAAAATCAATGTACACTGGCCCTGTCTTGTATACTGTAATTATTCTACGGTGCAGTGAAAATCAATGTACACTGGCCCTGTCTTGTATACTGTAATTATTCTACGGTGCAGTGAAAATCAATGTACACTGGCCCTGTCTTGTATTATGCTGTAATTATTCTAGGGTGCAGTGAAATTCAGTGTACACCGGCCCTGTCTTGTATGCTGTAAAAATTCAGGGGTGCAGTGAAAATATATGTACACTGGTCCTGTATGCTGTAAAACTTCTGGGGTGCTGTTATTAAAATAACAGTACACTGGTCGTGTATGCTGTAAAATACAGGGGTGCAGTGAAAATAAATGTACACTGGTCCTGTCTTGTATGCTGTAAAATTCCAGGGGTGTTGTAAAAATACAGGGGTGCTGGCACTGTCTGCGGTTGCGATGTCTAGGCCTGACTTGACAACACTGTATGGGAAGAGGAGGCTCCTAACACCATTTGCATGCCCTCTGTAAGTGCTGGTAGGAGCACCGACAGTCCAGTTGCTGATATTGAGATTGAGGATGTCACTGTAGAAGTACACCAGGATGAGGAGGATATGGGTGTAGCTGGCGCTGCGGAGGAAGTTGATGATGAGGTTCTGATGGTGATGTGGTTTGTTTGAATAAGGCACTAGTGGAGACAGTTGTTGGCCATGGGATGAAAAAGCCCATTGTCATGCCTGGGCAAAATACCAAAAAAGCCACCTCTACAGCGTGGAATTATTTCTCCAGAAATCCGGACAACAGGTGTCAAGCCTTTTATTGCCTTTGTCAATCCATAATAAGTAGGGGTAAGGATGTTAACCACCTGAGAACATCCTCCCTTATACGTCACCTGCAGCGCATTCATCATAAGTCATTGTCAAGTTCAGAAACTTTGGGTAATAGCATAAGCAGTCCACTGACACCTAAATTATGTGGTTTTGTTTGAATATTATTTCTCTGTGAGGATGAGGATGTAAACACTGAACAAGGGGGGGGAATCTGAGGATGAGGACAACATCTTGCCACTGTAGAGCCAGTTTGTGCAAGGTGAGATTAATTGCTTCTTTTTTGTTGGGGGCCCAAACAAACCACTCATTTCGGCCACAGTTGTGTCGCTGAAATGATTGGTTTGTTAAAGTGTGCATGTCCTGTTTATATAACATACAGTAAGGGTGGGTGGGAGAGCTCAAGGACAATTCCATCATGCACGTCTTTCTTTTTGCATTATGTGCTCTTTGGGGCCTAGTTTGTAAAAGTGCCATCAAGTCTACCACTGCAGTACCACTCCTAGATAGGTCAGGTGTTTGTGCTACCCACTTGTGTCGCTTAGCTTAGTCATACAGCTACCTCGTTGCACCTCTTTTTCTTCTTTGCATTATGTGCTCTTTGGGGCCTAGTTTTTAAAAGTGCCATCCTGTCTGCCACTGCAGTGCCACTCCTAGATGGGCCAGGTGTTTGTGCCGCCCACTTGGGCTGCTTAGCTTAGTCATCCAGCTACCTCATTGTACCTCTTTTTCTTCTTTGCATTATGTGCTCCTTGGGTCCTAGTTTTTAAAAGTGACATCCTGTCTGACACTGCAGTGCCACTCCTAGATGGGCCAGGTGTTTTTGCCGTCCACTTGGGTCACTTAGCTTAGTCATCCAGCGACCTTGGTGCAACCTTTTGGCCTAAAAACAATATTGTGAGGTGTGAGGTGTTCAGAATAGACTGGAAATGAGTGGAAATTAATGTTATTGAGGTTAATAATACCGTAGGATCAAAATTACCCGAAATCTGTGATTTTAGCTGTTTTTTTCTTTTTTTAAAAATCATCCTGATCCAAAACCAAAACCCGAAAGGTTGGTTTTGGCAAAACCAATCCGGATCCAAAACACGAGCGAGGATCCAGATCCAAAACCGAAACACAAAACACGAAAAGTGCCCGCCGCACATCTCTAGACTGTATACCCATTCTTTATGAGGCATGTGCCTTATGTCCCTATTGGAAAAATGGGGGGAGGGGCGCCAAATTCTCTATCTGGAACAGAGCACCGAAAAGTCTTGATACGGCTCTGGCTGCTGCCTAACTCATTCTTGACCCCAGCCCACCCTGCCCTGGAGGAAATAACTGCAGACTCACAGCATCTCCTAATCCAGAGCCTGCGAAACAGTAAATTAAATGCTAAGTGAGAGGGGATCCATTCAGGATACCGGCGTTCAGCTTCCTGCTAGTTGGAATGCCGACTCCGGAATCTCGACACTGCTTGGAATTCCAATGCATGCATACCGACATGGATCGAAATGCCGGTGCTGGGATCCAGAACGGTGGAATCCCGATTGACCTATCCCGGGACTCCTGCGTGGTTAGCAGCGCATGCCGGGACAGGGAGTGTTTAGGTTTAGGCTGCAGTGGGGGGGTTTAGGCTACAGGGGAAGGGAGGGTTAGGGTTAGTCTGTGGGGAGGGTGGGGTTAGGGTTAGGCACCCCCCATGGGAGGGTTAGGGTTAGGCTGCAGGTAGGGAGGGTTAGGTTTAGGCTACTGGAAGGGGGGGGGGTAGGTTTAGGTACCCCCGTGGAGGGTTCATTTTAGGCTGTGGGAAGTGGGGGTTACATTTAGGCACCATTGGGGAGGGTTAGAGATAGGCTGCATGGGGAGGGGGGAAGGTCAGGGTTAGGATGCAGGATGGGTGGGTTAGGGGTTAGGGGGGTAGGGCAAACATACTTACCCAACCTCTGTCGGGATTTTCAGCTTTGGGATGCCAGTGCCAGTCATGTGGCTGCCGGCATCTTATCCACCAGGATACATACGGTGGGTGGGATGAGAGGTGCATGATGAGGGTGCATGATGAGGCTATTGCTTACCTCCTATAATAGGGTTTGTTATTGTCACCCTCTGGTCCACACTCCCCATTGGCTATGTCATAATGTGGCCTGGCTTTAAAAAATATTTGTGGTATAAAACTGTATAAAACAACGCAATCATACACATGAAAAAAATAAAGTTCTTTTAGAAAAGGAGGAGAGAGGGCTAACAGGAAGCATTAGGAAAGTGTATAGGAATGCTGACATGTAAAATAGGGAACACATTAGGGGACACTTCATGGTATGATCATACGGGGGAAAGGGAGGATTGTCAGTTGCTGACAGGGGACACTGAAATTATTTGAATATATTACACACACACAAAAGCAGTATCTTTAAATTTATCCAGTGTGTATCAAGTTTGTATTAATAAATAATCTGTTATTTTGATAGACTTGGAGGAGGTTCATATGAAGATCAGTGTGGTACTGAAAAGCCACAAATTAGTGGTGAGGGGCGTATGGGGTGCAATCTCTTTGGGGTGGGAAAATCAGAGGTAATGTGTACTGGTGGGGAGGATTTGGGTGCTGCCTGTACTAGGAGGAATCAGCGGTGCTTTGCTGCCTGTATGGGGGAAGTTAGAGGTGCCGACTGTAATGGCGAGGGTGGGGGTGCAGGGGGATTGGAAGTGACATCTATACTGGGGAGAGGGTGCGGGGGCTCCTGTGCTTCTTGTACTGTTTTGGGGATGTCACCACTAGAGGAAATCTAAGGTACCGTGTGTAGGGGGGAGGGGTGGAGGATCGTACTGTGCAGGGAGGGAGGTGCGGGGGTGCAGTGCTGCCTGTATTCTGCAGTAGAACACAGGGGATGGGGCAGGGACACTCCAGGAGACTCTTAGCCCAGTACCTCATCATTGACCCCTGGATCGGTCCCTGCTACAGGCGGGGAGACAGACAGCATGTTCCACCTGGCAACTAGAGTTTACAGCTCATGCAGTGCTCCCACTGATGACAGCGCTGATGACAGGATGCCCGCAGTCATGGATCCTGGCGCTGAGGACATTCCCTGATCCCGGCGTTATGACAGGAGGACCACTGTGCTAGAAGGTGACAATGACAACAGTAGGCGGACACTGCCGACTAGTGTCCTCCTACTTATTGTTCAGAGTGAGGGAAGCCTCAGGATTCGTCACCAGGGCCGCCTTCACAGAGCTGAGGGTGCGTGGTCTTGGCTTCATGTTTTGCCACTGTGGAGAAGGTGGCGCCGATCACAATGCAGCGCAGGGGGAGCGATACTGAAGTCTACTGTGCCAACAAGTTTCAGTGGGCAGGGCCTTGGATGGCCGCTGGCTGTAGCAGGATTTTTTTTTCCTGTCTATAGCAGCAACTGAAGAGAAGATGCTGTGGGCCTATTTTCAATGGGAGGCCTGGAGCTGCAGCTCCACCCGCCCCATTGTTAATCCGGCTCTGCACACACATATACACGCACAGCACCTGGCACACACACATATAGACATGCAGCACCTGACACACACACACATACACGCGCAGCACCTGAAACACACACATATACATGCGCAGCACCTGACACACACACACACACATATACACGCATAACACCTAACATACACATATACACGCACAGCACCTGGTACACACACATATATATGCACAGCACCTGGCACACACACATATACATGCGCAGCACCTGACACACACATACACGCACAGCACCTGACACACATATACACGCACAGCACCTGACACTCACACATATATACATGCAGCACCTGACATACACACATATATACATGCAGCACCTGACACACACATATATACTTGCAGCACCTGACACACACATATATACATGCACAGCACCTGACATACACATATATACACACGCAGCACCTGACACACACATATACATGCACAGCACCTGACACTCACACACACGCCAGCTGATGCATACACAGGTAGCATCAGACACACTTATTATAAACACTCAGCATCTGACACACATATACACACACAGCACCTGACACACATATACATGCACAGCATCAGACACTAATATACACATGCAGAACCTGATACACACAAAAACACGCACGTAGCATTTCACAAATTTAAATACACGGCACCACATATATGTACACTTGCGGCACCTGACACTCTTGTGGGCGACCTCAATTAACCTTGTGGTCTACCGCAGACCGCAAAGTTACCATCATTGAGTATAATGGAAGATCGCGATCCTCCATTATTGCCTATGCACTCCCGGCCTGATTGACAGGCCAGGAGTGCACAGCCAATCAGGAGAACGTTATGATGTGGCACTACCTGATTGGCTGTTCCTCTAGTGACAGGAGTCACACGTGTAAACATGTATCCCCTTTAGTTGCGAGGACTAGGTTGTTTCATTTTGTTTTTTACCCTGTGGATGCGTACTTGGAACGAAGACGACCGATATCCACTGGATTGTTGGTGAGTATTTATATATTTTTTTTACAGGTATCCTAATGGATTCTACTGGAGAAGGGGATGTGAATGGCAGCGTTGTATGTAGGAAAGTATGTGTGAGTGTGTAAGTGTGTTTTAATAAACTTATACTGTCATGGTTTGTGTGTCTTTATTTGAATATTTCTTTTGTTGTGAAACTACGAGTACCAGCGGGGCCCTTCAATGCCCTGCATGCTGGTACTTGTGGTTCTCCAAGTACCAGCATGAAAGGGAGGCTTGCTGTGACCTGTAGTTCCACAACAAAAGACCATATTTATTTAATTTACACTTTTAATGGCTATCAGCCTGGCACCCAAAGCCCACGGGTGCTGGGGACAGCCTCGGGCTTCATCCCTGGCCCTTGGGTGCCTGGAGGGGAACCCAAGCCAGGGGTGACTAGTTGGGGTGAGTGATGTTATGGCCATGGGGACCTGTATAAAAGTGTCCTCCGACTGCGACATTACCTCCCTGGCTAGTGGAGCCCAGTGCTTGCTTTAAAAAATATGGGTGACACCCTGTTGCTGGTTGATGAAATACGGGGAAACCCTAGTAAAAAAAATTCCCGTATATTTTCAACCAGGACGGGCTCAATGAGCCCGCGTCTGGTTATGCTTTTGGGGGGGGGGGGGGGGGGGACCTGCACGTATTTTTTTTTTTACTATTTCTTAACTGTTCCATACAGAAGCATGCACGGATCACTCTGATCTATGGGGGTCATTCCGAGTTGTTCGCTCGGTAAAAATCTTCGAATCGCAGCGATTTTCCGCTTAATGCGCATGCGCAATGTTCGCACTGCGACTGCGCCAAGTAAATTTGCTATGCAGTTAGTAATTTTACTCACGGCTTTTTCATCGTTCTGGCGATCGTAATGTGATTGACAGGAAATGGGTGTTACTGGGCGGAAACAGGCCGTTTTATGGGCGTGTGGGAAAAAACGCTACCGTTTCCGGAAAAAACGCAGGAGTGGCCGGAGAAACGGAGGAGTGTCTGGGCGAACGCTGGGTGTGTTTGTGACGTCAAACCAGGAACGACAAGCACTGAACTGATCGCAGATGCCGAGTAAGTCTGAAGCTACTCAGAAACTGCTACGAGGTGTGTAATCGCAATATTGCGAATACATCGTTCGCAATTTTAAGATGCTAAGATTCACTCCCAGTAGGCGGCGGCTTAGCGTGAGCAAATCTGCTAAAATCCGCTTGCGAGCGAACAACTCGGAATGACCCCCTATGCACGCTTCTGGCTAAGTGAACATAGTAATGAAAACATGTTTCCCTTACATTTGCGATGTTTATGCGATTTTTTTTAGACACCCGAAAAATCGCACTCCATTACATGTTTATTCTTACAGTGAAATATTAGATTTCTGAATTAAAAACATAAATAATTAAAAAAGCTATGAAATTCACATGTCCCATTAAGGCTTCTTACACATGATCTGGCATTTCAGAAACCTGTTGTAACTCTTCCACTCAAACTACAAAAAGCAATGAAATTACGATCATTAAGGCTGGCGCCTTAATGGACATGTTCCTTGCGCAATACAGATATGGTATGCCATCACAGCCTGTGGGCAGAGGTGGATTGGTATGGAAAAGCAGCCTGGGAAACTTATGGAAGCAGCCCTAATGGGGGTGGGGTTTGTAGATGGGTGGGGTCTGTTGGGGGGTGGGAACCCTCCTTACAGGATCTGATTCAGAGTTGGATGCAGATTGCGTCATTCACTGCAGTTGCTTCTGTGACTTCAGGCTTATGCCGCTACAGTTGGGGGCAGGATGGGAGTAATAGTAGTGCAGAGCAGGGGGGCAGAGTGGAATTTCTAGTGGTGGATAGCAGGGGGCAAGCTGCGAGTAATAGAAGGGGAGCAGGCTGGGTGTTGTAGTGGTGGAGAGCAGGGGGGCAGGGTGGAAGTAATAGGAGGGGGGAGCAGGGGGGGCAGGATGGGAGTAGTGGTGGGAAGAAGTAGTTAGGATGGGAGTGGAAGAGACTCATTCAATGAAAATAAATTAGAATAAGGAATAAGGATCTCTCCTCCTCCTCTTTGCAGCTCTTGGGTCCTGGACATTGTCAATCCCTCCATTGATAGCAGGATCACACAGGAAGGACAGTCTGTGTGTAAATGATGGGTCCCTCTCCTTCAGCAGCTCTCCCTCATTTCCCTGCATGGTGGACATAGCCTGCAGTAAGAGGGATGGGACCCAGTGATGTGCGGTGGGGTGAGGCAGGTGAGGCAGAGCCTTTCCTGTCATACTTACGTTTAAACTAGAGTTTTGATTGAATAAAGTATATGAAAAATACTAATAATATGTTTGAAATATCTTCTTTGCATTATTCTAATAATTTTTATAGCCCAAACTCTGGAGTAAAAAGTCTATGGCAGGTGAGTATCTTTTCCGCACATCTCTGATCAAAACTCACCAAATTTCCAGGAGTTTATACTGCTGCACCTGTGTATAATGCCCAAATGTACCCTTTGGCTTATATATTGCATGGAAATCTGGCTCTGGGGTTAGCCAGGGCCTCCTGAGCCATTTAGCTCACCGCACGTCCCTGATGGGACCGCACCTTCACAGCGTGAGGCAGTTGGTTGACGCAGCCTGTGGTAAGGGGGATGAGCCGCACCTCCACAGCGAGAGGCAGGGGGATGGGGGACGCGGCCTGCAGTAAAGGGGATGGGCCACACCTCCACAGCGTGAGGCAGTTGGTGGATGTGGCATGTGATAAGGGGGACGGGTTGCACCTCTGCAGCGAGAGGCAGGGGGACGGTGTATGCGGCCTGCGTTAAGGGAGACAGGCCACACCTCCGCAGAGTAAGACATTTGGTGGACGTGGCCTGAAGTAAGGGGGACGAGCCGCACATCCGCAGCGTGAGGCAGTTGGTGGATGCAGTCTATGGAAAGGGGGACGGGCCGCACCTCCGCAGCATGAGGCAGCTGGTGGACATGGCCTGTGGTAAGGGGGATGGGCCACACCTCCTCAGCAAGAGGCAGGGGGACGGTGGACGCAGCCTGTGGTAAGGGGACAAGCTGCACCTTCACAGTGAGAGGCAGTTGGTGGATGTGGCCTGCAGTAAGGGGGAAGGGCCACACCTCCGCAGCATGAGGCAGTTGGCGGATGCAGCCTGTGGTAAGAGGGATGGACCACACCTCCACAGCGAGAGGCAGGGAGCCGGTGGACATGGCCTGTGGTAAGGGGGATGGGCCGCACCTCTGCAGCATGAGGCAGTTGCTGGACATGGCCTGTGGTCAGGGGGATGGGCCACACCTCCACAGTGAGTGGCAGGGGACCAGTGGACACGGCCTGTGGTAAGGGGGATGGGCCGCACCTCCGCAGCATGAGGCAGTTGGTGGACGCAGTCTGTGGTAAGAGAGCCAGGCTGCACCTCTGCAGCGAAAGGCAGGGGGCGTTGGACACGGCCTGCGGTAAGGGGAATGGACCACACCTACACAGTGAGAGGCAGTTGGTAGATGCAGCCTGTGGTAAGGGGGCCGGTCTGCACCTCCACAGCGAGAGGCAGGGGGATGGTGGACAATGCCTGCTGTAAGGGGGACGGGGCTGCAGCTCTGCAGTGAGAGACATCTGAGCAACATTGAGCTTCTGCACAGAAGCTGTCTCCCAACACTGCGTGATCGGAGCTGAGCTACAATCATGCTGCTGGTCAGCCTGACAAAGGTGAGAGTGGAGGTCACTGAGGGGACATTGGGACCGGCCAAATGGGGACTGGTCCGGTGTCCCAATCTGCGCCTGCCTGTGTGTGAGTGAGATTGCAGACACTCACACAATGGTGGAGCTGCTCATTCACTGACCTGTGTGCTCATTGAAATACACACATGCAGTCTATGCAACAGAAGGTCTGAGCAGTTATGTGGTGCACTCATCCCACGTAGTGCCCCCAACCATCCCATTTCGGTTTACCACAATAATCCCACCTTGTTCCAACATCCTTCTAACTCCATACATCCATCTCATTTAGTATACACATTCAGCTCCCTCAAACATCTTGGTTAATTGCTAAAACTATAATACCCCATCTACTGTCTATGCATCTACACTTACTTCCCCAATACACCTCCATGCTGCTCTGTCTTCCCCAATCCCTACTGTTGTGTTATCCCTTCTGTGCTAGTCTGTATTCACTTATCTGCACCATCTGTCTTTTCCCATCTGTGCCTTTTCCGTACCACTGTTTCCTTCTAACCGCGCTGCTCAGTATTTCCCTCTTCAACGTCACTCTGTCTCCTCCCATACATGCCACACTGTCTTCTCTCCCATCTGCACCAGTTTTCTACCCATCCATGCCAGTGTTTTCAACCCATCTGCATCATTGCCCCCCATCCGCACCATTCTTCCTCCCTTCCCATACTGCTTAATCTCCCCCCTATCCACACCAATCTTACCCCATTCATGTAGCTGACATCATCAACACCCCGAAGGTAAGTATCGGGGTCACTGTTAGGGTTATGGCCCAGGATGGAGTGGTGGTTAGCCCTAGCCACCCCCCCACCCCACCCTGAGAATTAGGACTAGCTGCCACCCCCCAAGGGTAGGTAAAAAAACCACTATGATGTCAGGACTGTCTAACCCTCATCCATGCTGTTCTGCCCCCTCATCCATGCCAGTTTCTTTCCAGCTGTACTGTTCTGTTCTCCTCATCCACACGGCACTGTCCACCGATCCACACCACTCTATCTCCCCACCATCTGTGCCACTGTTTTTCCCCCATCTGCACCATTCTCTTTCCCCCATCTGTGCCACTCTCGTTCCCCATCTGTTGCACTCTGTCTGCACCACTGTTTTCCACCCGTCTGTGTTGCTCTGTCATAGTCCCCATCAGTGCTGCTTAGTCTTACCCCTATCCACTCTGTCCCCCCAACCACACTACTCTGTCTCTTCCCTCCTATCAACATCACTCTTACCTCATCCGCACAGCTTTGTCTTCTGCTCAGACCTTCATTTGCCAAGACTGCATGTGTGTATTCCAATGAGCACACAAATCTGTGAATTAGCAGCTCCACCATTGTGTGAGTGACAGCAATCTCACTCTACTCTATGAGAATGCTGAATCTGCACTTACCCACAGGTTGTGATGGTACACCATATCGTTTTCACACAGCAGGCATTCAGATCTGAACTGCACATGCGTATGCACCGCAATGCGCAGGCGCAACGGTCCGTAGCGCCAGGCAGTGACGGGATGGTGTGAGAAATGCAATCGTACCGGCGAATGCAAGAAGATTGACAGGAAGGGAGTGTTTGTTGGTGGCAACTGACTGTTTCTAGGAAGTGTCTGGAAAATTGCAGGAGGGACCCAGCGTTTTGTGGGAGGATTCGTGATGTCAGCTACAGCCCCGATCATCGCAGCGGCAGAGTAACTCCTGGGATTTGCAGAGACTCTCCTGCACTTGTGATCGCACACCTGCACAGCGAATTCCTCCTTCCCCTGTAGGCAGTGACTACCTGATCACAGGGATGCAAAAAACGCACCCTAGCAATCAGTTCTGAATTACCCCCTTATAAACAGCCGCTCCTCTTGGTATATACTGGTTTCAACCAATAAACAAAATAGGACAAAGAGGAATGAGAACACTCACTACTAGGAACACGTTATGTTGGAACAGTCAAAGACTTACTGTACAGTATATACAGTAATATGGAATGATCTCCTTATGTTGTCTGAAGTTAAAGCAACCTCTACCATATATACCTCATTTTTAATGTGAAACATTATTTCACTCTTCTTAGAATAATAAAGGTATTGGTATGCTAAATGATTTTCAAGTATTTTCATTTAGATTTTATTTTCTAAATGCCTAGTATTGTCACTAGTGAGTAGAGACTCTGTAGCTATAAGATTGCCAAATATAAAGGTTATTTCAGTGTATTGCTACATAGTGTTCGTGGACTGAAATACCTAGGCTTTCCATGAAATAGTTACTTTGTTTCAGTATGTTATTAATAACGCTTTCAGACTGCATATACCGGGCCATACCGGGCGAACCGGCAAGCGGCCCCTTTCAGACCACGTCCAGAACCGGGTTGGTGACGTCACTAGTGACATGTGCAGAGGAGTGACCGGTTGCAGGGTCGCATTGACCCGACTTATCCATTCACACCGCACCGTAACCCGTGTTGAAGCCATGTTCAACCCTGGTCACTACCCGAGTTGAAAGTTGAGCTTGACCCAGATTTTTTCACCAGTACCCTTTCAGACTGCACACCAACCCAGATTCACATGCAATAACCCACTGTTGTTGATCTGAAAGGGGTATAAATAGTGTTCATAGACAGTTACTGTTATAATGAAGTGCAAATACCTAGTGCTGCATTTGAGGCTAAGATTCTAGTCCCTTTTTGTTGACTGGGTGACAAATTATCAAAAATCATCTGTTGGTAAATGTGTGATTTAGACCTTTAAACACAAAATCGATCAAACATCGACCAAACATAGACTTTTAGTCATAGCCAGATTAAGGGGGGGTCACAGGACATACTGTACCCCAGGCCCCCCTTTGTCACGGGGCCCCCCAGCCAGAGTACACTGACATCACTTGCTTTCTCTCTTATGCAGCAGCAGCAGAACCAAACAGTATGCAGTATGCTGGTTACAAAAATACAGGGAAAAAATTGACTGGGGTTCACCGTATTTAAGCAACCAGCACTGGGATTCTTGGATCAGTCCTGGTTTCAAAAATATGGGGGACAAAAGACGTACGGGTCCCCAGTATTTTTGAAACCAGCACCAGGCTCCACTAGCCAGGGAGGTGATGCCGCAGCTTTTATATAGGTCCCTGTGGCCCAGTGACGTGCGGTGGGGTGAGGCAGGTGAGGCAGAGCCTTTCCTGTCATACTTACGTTTAAACCAGAGTTTTGATTGAATAAAGTATATGAAAAATATTAATAATTTGTTTGAAATATCTTCTTTGCATTATTCTAATAATTTTTATAGTCAAAACTCTGAAGTGAAAAGTCTATGGCTGGTGAGGCAGTGCCTCACCTGCTTATCTTTTCAGCACATCTCTGATCTAAACTCACCAAATTTCCAGGAGTTTATATTGCTGCACCTGTGTATAATGCCCAGATGTATCCTTTGGCTTATATATTGCATGAAAATCTGGCACTGGGGTTAGCCAGTGCCTCCTGAGCCATTTAGCTCACCACACGTCCCTGCTATGGCCTCAGCATCACTCCCCACAAATAGTCACCCCTGGCCAGGGTTTCCTGGGTGAGTGTGGACCCCTTAAATAAGTGGTCTTCCCACCAGGCACCCAAGAGCCAGGGGTGAAGCAGGAGGCTGTCCCCCCTTCCCTGGGTGGCAGAGAGGGGATGATAACCTTTACAAGTGTGTAAAAAGAAAAAATATTGTCCTTTGTTGTGGAACTACAAGTCCCAGCAAGCATCCCCCGCTTGCTGGTACTTGGAGAACCACAAGTACCAACAAGCGGGGAAATAACGGGCCAGCTGATACCTGTAGTTCCACAACAAAAATACCCAAATAAAAACACAAGACACACATGTGAAAGTACAACTTTAATACACATACATGCACACTAACACACTCATACATACTTACCTACATCCCACACCGCCATTCACGTCCCCTTCTCCCATGCATTGGCCATCTCTGCCTTGCTTACTTCCTGCCATCAGGCCACCTTCTGCTTGCTCACGCCTCATGTAATTTCTCTGTTTCCCCCCTCCCCCTAGATTGTTAGCTCTGTGGAGCAGGTCTCCATTCCCTCCTGTTCTCAGAGCCCTCTTCTCTCCCACTTCAATTACAGCTCTTTCCTTCTCAGCCCCCATCTATACCCACATCTTCTCTTGCACTTAATCATTCATCTCTTCCAGTGGTTGCCCATCCCCAGTAGTACGACAATTACTCCTTTTCTTTCTTACATCACAGCTGCATTGTGTACTGAGAATTGTGGTGCTAATTGTTACCTGTTCTCTGTTTTAGTTTAACAGTTAAGCAGGGCCGAAACTAGGATTTTCTTCACCCGGGGCAAGGCAGAAAATTGGTGCCCCCCTCCCAAAAAACAAAAACAAACTCTGTCAGACTAAAATAATCATATTATCAAAAAAATGCAAAAAAAGAGGATACTATTGGACAATATTCCCCTATGTGCCTCAAATACCCTATGCGTCACATACCCCGCCAGCGTGTTCAACTATATGCTCCTTTGTGTGTCCCCATACATTGCACTATATCATACCACTTCATCACTGCACTACATCACTATACTACATCCCCTACATGCTGAACTACATCACTACACTACATGACCCTATGCACTGCACTACATACCCTATATGCTACACAACATCACTACAATATATCCCCTTATATGCTACACCACATCAGTGCACTACGTGCCCCTATATACTGCAATACATTACTACACTACATACCCTATAAGCTACACCAAATCCCCCCATCTGGGAGGCAAAGTGGAGGTTGATACTGCTAACTGGGAGCACAGTGTGCTCTATAGCTTGTACAGTGCACTGCACGCTAGTCGCAGCACTGCATGGCAAAGAAGAGAGTTTAAGACACTGGTCGGCAAAGGAGAGATCCCAGATACTGGAGCTCATCTGCACAGCGCCGGGGCCAGCTGCGGGCAGACAGGTGGGTCAGAAACATTGCCCTGGGAGCTGTCTGCTGCCTCACAGGAGCAGCACAGCACTGCCGGTTTATAAAAAAAACAAAAAACCTGCTCCTCTGTAACTCCTTGGCTCCCCTTCAAATCCTGCACCCGGGGCGCATACCACCTTTCCAGGACCCACTTTAAGCTCCGATATTACTAACAATATTTTGTAATCAATAAAACATTGCCCAGTCTCCCGCCAATGCGGTATGCACATGCTGATGGATGAACTATTACATTTAAAATTTAAATTACATTGTAAATCCAAACTATTGTGTTTAACCCACATTCACCTTCATAAGATGTTAATCACAGAAATGACTTGCAGATGATTCAAAATAGTCCTATGGAAGTTTTGACCTTTAGAGGCCATCTATGGGGTATATTTACTAAAATTCGTATTAGTACCGATTTGGAGTGAGAATCATCACGAATGACATCGAAAGTGTATTTGTGCAACTTTTTTAATTTGTTACGCCTCATTTACTAAGCTGTCGTATTTTTTTTTTCCTATTGTCCGATGTCGATGTCATTCGTATTTTTGTTAGGTATAATGCGGCCGATTTAGAGGTTTGTCGGCCGTGTTCTGAGGTTTTTGTTACGACTGCGTCACATTTCGGTTACGGCAGTGTTTATCCGTTACCTGCCGCGTTTTTTTTCTAAGTTTCTATTTTGTCACTCGTCCGTGATTGGTTTGATTCGTGATGGAGGAGTTCCTGCGCACATTACTATAAAAACGCCCCAAACCGGCCGCACCTCGTGGGTAAAGCTAGTGGAGAGGAGAGAGGAAGGTGTGTTAGGAGTTGGTGAGTTTTGTGGAGTTTGTGGAGGATTTGAGGCGGAGTTTTGCGATTGTTGAGTGCTGTACTGTGTGTGTAAGTAGTCTTGTCATACTAGTTGTGTAGTTATTTAAAAGTCTGTCTAGTTTTTTGTCTGTTTTTTTTGTTACGTCTATTGTCATTGTTTGTGAGTGAGTGTGTGTGTGTGGTGTGTAGTGGTAGTGGAGGAGTGTGTTATTTGTTTTATTTTCTCAGTGTTATTTGTTGTTTGTCCTGATTATGTCCCAGTCAGAGGTGAGTGTGGTGGAGGAGGTGAGTGAGGTGGAGGAGGTGAGTGAGGTGGAGGAGGTGAGTGAGAGGGAGGAGGTTAGTGAGGTGGAGGAGGTGAGTGAGAGGAGGAGGTTAGTGAGGAGGAGGGGGAGGTTGCTGCAGCGGCTTCCACTAATAGTGATAGTGATGGTGTTGTGGCTCCGCAGCCACGCACCACTACAAAGACGGGCCGCAATGTTAAGTTCAGTTACGCTGAAAATATGGCTCTGGTGCGGGAGCTGATGAGGCATCATCGCAGAGGCGTCACTCACCTCTGTGACACCCGATGCGGCAGCGAGGATAAAGGGGGTGGGGCTTCACTGGAATGGGCGTGGCTTAAATAGAGGGGTGTGGCTTCGCGGGCGGAACCCGTTTTTAGACCATTGCAGGCACGCAAAGGGGGCGGGGTTTTCCGGAGGGGCGGGGCTTCGCATCCCGACACCCGTTTTTTTTTTTTCACTGGGGGGTGTGGGAGGTGAGGGCTGACTCCCGGGAGGTGCTGTCCCTGCAGTGCTGGCTCCTACACAGTGACAGGAGCCGAGTGCTGCACATAATATAACAGTGCAGCACTCGGCTTCTGTCACTCTGCAGGAGCCGGCATTTTGGTGTCACCCCTTGGCGGGTGACACCCGGGAGCGGGCCGCACCCCCCGCACCCCCCTTGTGACGCCACTGCATCATCGCCAGTTGTTTGGGTCTGATGCTGCAAAGGTGTCAACACGCAGGAAGACTGTTCTGTGGGGGAAGGTCGTTGCCGCTGTGAACAGTGAGGGTGTGGTGAGGCGGACCGAGGACACCTGTCGTAAGCGCTTCTACGACATCAAGCGCTGTGTGAAGGCGAAGATGGCGAAGGAGGCTAAATCTGCCCGCCAAACCGGGGGTGGACACCCCTTCCGAGCGTCTTATAGAGATTGGGAGGAGCCTGTTCGTACGCTGATTCCGTCTGAAGTGGTTTGTGCAACTCATGTCCGGGATTCGGATCGGCCAAGGCAGGATGGTGAGTTTTATCATTTTTTGTCATTATTTGAGACATCTGTGCTTTGTCCTTAGTTGTGTGAAATGTCTTTGCGCTAATTGTGTTTGTTATTTGGTTCTTTCTTCTAATGTGTTGGTGATGTAGTGCAGGCCTGGGCAACCTGTGGCTCTCCAGCTGTTGTAAAACGACAAGTCCCATCATGCCTTGCCACAGTTTTGATCTTAGTGAATGCCAAATGTGTTGGCGGGCATGCTGGGATGTGTAGTTTCACTACATCTGGAGAGACACAGGTTGGCCAGGGCTGATGTAGTGTTACACTTAATTCTGTTTTTTTTTTTGGCATTATGTATTGTCAATGTTTCTGGTTGTGTTGGCCTTTTTCTGGTGTCTGCTTTTCCAAGTAAATGTTAGTCGGTGTTTTTTAATGAAGTGTGATTACTGTGTTTTATGCATATGTTTTCATATAATATCATTTTCAATGGATGTATGCTTATTTTGTGTTGTTCTGGGTTATCATTTGTGTTGATTATGTGTATTTGCATGCATTTGTAGGTTTGATGATTTAATTTTAGTGCAGATATTTGTGGCTACTGTATTCTTGTTAGCGTCTAAAATTGGTAACTGAGCATGCAATATTGTGGCTGTGTAAAGCTACGACGTATGTGTTTTAAGTAGTATAATATTGTGCATTATTTGCCTTTGTGTATGTATTGTTTGGTGAATTTGTTTTGCATTTAAAGTATACACACCCAATGTAGTCATGCATTCAAGGCTAAGCATCGCTTAGTTTAAGTCACAGCAGGTACCACATATGTTTACATCCCAATAAGTAATTGGCATAAACATATCAACCAAAGAGTATGTTCATATCGACATTCTCCATCTTTCTACAGTACGCCAGAGAAGCAGCACAGCCAGGCCACATCCAACACTGCCTAGAGCTGCAGATGGTGGGAATGCAGGTAAGATTTAACTGTAACCACATATTCTGCAAACACATAGAAACACAAAATATTAATGAAGATCTTATCACACAGGTTCTTCGTCTAATCCGCCTCCACTAAGGCGCCCATCACAGGGCTCGGATACTGTGGCTCCGAGGCCACCCAAGAGGCCCCGTCTTGAGGCTCAAGCTCCAGCACCAGCATCACCACCCCAACGGCGCATCTCCGCAGTGTCTGCCGTGCCACCACTCGCTCTTTTGGCCAGCCCCCAAAGTGAGGATCCACAATCCCCACAGTTGTCTGGTGAGGAAACCTAAAATTTATGTGTAAATAAGTTAAAAAACAGTGGAGTAGATTTAATAACCTGGAGAAGGCATGGCATAAGGAAGTGAAAAAACACTGTTATGTGCAAGATGATAAAGGCAGCAGTACAAAATAAACACAACTGTTAATGTACATTTTGGAGCTGTTTGCCTTGTGCCTTTAGCACCTTGCACATATCACTGGTTTCTCACTTCCTTATGCCTTCTCCAGGTTTATACATCTGCACCACTGTTAGTACTGAAAAAACAAAACACAAAATGACCACTCATACTTGCAATAATAAACAACTACAAGCAGATGGTGTTAACATATTTTTAGAAGGTTAATTGTCAAATTTGATGTTGCCCATATCAACACATTTTCGCAATTGCTTTTTTGCAACCTAAAAAAACAAAATAAAAACCAATTGTTTGTCATGGGCAAAAATACCACTTCAAAACATAGGGCACCTTAAAAATGTCACTAACATTGTTAATGTGTACATTTTAGTCCACTATATTAGTTAACGTTTTGGCCAGACCACTGACTGCCTTGACCAATGTATGAGTGTATTGTTCCACACATTTTTTGATTTGTGTGTGTTGTTCCAAAGGAAGCTTCATAATCAAAATGTAAATGTAGTACTTTGATTTTGTTAGAGTTCATGGTGTTTAAACAGTAATTATGACTCTGAATCCTACTATTTCCACAAACTTTAAACAACTGAGTAGTGTACGTTTGAAGCCACATCATTTAAATAAAAGGTGACCAACATAGTTAAGTTTAGGCCACAATCTATTTAGCTATTACATTAATATTAAGAAGTAATGCATGTTGACGTAAAGCTATCGTAAGACCAATGCGACATATGTACTAAATATTGCCTGTGTTCAACCCCATACAGACCCAGCCATCATGACCGAGGATGTCCAGCAGGACCGTGACCAGGAGACCTTCACACTCCACCTGCAGCCCATCGATCCAACACAGCCAATATGCCTCAGGACATACCCCAACCACCACAAACATCCCAAAGCCCCCAATTGAGCACAACACAAGGCCCAACACAAATGGGCCCAGAGTTTTGGTCCCGTTGGTCCTCACATCAGGCACAACACTACGCGTGCCTCACCACCCACAGCCAATACCTGTCAAGTCTGCCCCATCATTTGCCAAGACTGAGTCGCAACTCAGGCAGACTTATAGTGGAGGTGGGCCGAATTGCGAACTCTATGGAACAGATGAGGGCAGACAACACCCAAATGCAGGCAAACCTACAACGCATCTTGGATGATCAGCAGCGGCAGCAACAAACACTCATCCAGATGATCCAGCATAATCAAATGATCAATGATAATCTGTCTAGAATGATCGCAAACAACACTGCCGCTAATACGCAGCTCACGGCAAGTTTGAACATTCTGAGCCAAAGTCTAAGTGTGTTGGCCTCACACCATGTGACCTCGAGCTCAGGGACAACAACACCAAGCCACACCCCAGTTCAATCCCCAGTTCGACGCTCAAGTCGAAGCCGCGCCCACGAGCCAGCACAATCCTCCGCACCCAGCACCCAAAAAAAATAATAATAATAATGGCTGGCCAGAATATGGTGACCATTTAATTTTTTTCTGTTTCTGTTATGCCCAAATTAGTGTGCTCTTAAAAATAAATTGTTAACACAGAATATGTGTATTGCTTAATTAGCAACACAAACAACCTCCACATTAGTGTCTAGGGCCAGATGAGTATTGGTATAAATATATTGCCTGCCCCTAGGTGTCCTCAGCTCACCGTATATCTAATCTATGATACCCAGCACATTGGCCATGGCCGCAAGATCACATAAAGCTACCCTGACTGCAGGCCACTGCGACTCCTGGGTATGGAAGCAGAGAGAGGCATCTATGTAGCCAGCCAAGACATCCAAAACCTGAGTGGGCCTTAAAAAATTAAAGGTGAGTGTCATGACCTGTAAGCAATTCAAAACTGTGTTCAATTACATTACAGAAGCAACACTTAGACGTAGACGTGTATGTATGTTTTCACTCACCTGAATTACATATTTCTAGAAGGTGGCCTGTGAGATACTAATTACATCGCCAGTCACAGGCTGGAAGCTGCCAGTAGCCATAAAGTGCAAGACAGGAAGGAGTTTGTGCAGGCCTGAGACAGAGCGAGAGCGTACTGTCTCAGGGTCTAGGTTCAGTTTGACCAGGTCATACAGAGTGAAAATATTTTTAACATTTAGTCTGAGCATCTGTATAACATGGTCATCAGCAATTTTGTTTTCGTTTAAACGACCACTAAAAAATAAAGGCATGCCCAGCCTACGCGGAACATGTACAACCTGCTGACCCTGTTGATTTTCCTGGCCTGGGTTTATTGTAGCTTCATGGAGCAGGGTCAGGTATCCCCCAGCAAACAATACAGCAGTACTACACACAGTAGCAGCCATTTCAGATTGAGAGTGTTGAGAAATGTGTTGGGGCCCCTTTTAAAGGCCAAAAACGTCAGGTGTGAGTAATGTAGAATTGACAACACATGTAAACACGCTTCTCAAAAGCAGGTCTACTTTTTTTTAGGCTTTTTGTACGATTAGTAATTTTTTACGACCGCAAAACCATTTTCACGGTAGAAAATACAAATACGAATGCTTAGTAAATGACCGAGTTCTATATCTAATTATCCGCGTTTGACCGATGGTGTATTCATTCGTACTTTTACTACACAGCCGTAATAAAAATACGAATGCCCTCATCACTGCCGTGATTTGAGTTTAGTAA
Source organism: Pseudophryne corroboree (assembly GCF_028390025.1). Taxonomy (NCBI): domain Eukaryota; kingdom Metazoa; phylum Chordata; class Amphibia; order Anura; family Myobatrachidae; genus Pseudophryne; species Pseudophryne corroboree. The sequence goes on from NC_086444.1 coordinate 550,722,582, forward strand.
ATTCCCGAGATGACACTTTGAAGAAAAAACACCATCTCGGTCAAAATCGGGACCTTAGTAAATATACCCCTATGTGTTCATAATGTGCACTAATCTACATTTTTTTACTAAGGGCGTTGATTAATGTGCACTCAAAACAGTGGAGAGAAAATCTTTTGTTTGTAATATACACAGTGAGGTGAAAGCTTTGTTGTGTTCTACCTGGCACACATGCTTATTTATGTGTAATCTGATTAGTATGATGGGTTCCATAAATGTGGGTATTGGTTTAGCTACTACTACTTACTGTAAATGTATTTACATGCCGAATAGAGGTGAATGCACAGAGAGAAACTAAACTAAAGAAGATTTTTTTGTTTCATTGCTGCATTCTTTGTGTTTATGTAAAGCTGGACAACTTGCCTAATACAAACACAGGTAGTACCTAGATTTTCAGTGTACTGTACTTTGTTCTGTACATGTTGATATTTGTTTTTATTAGAATGTATTTTCTACATATATGTGTAAATGATATATCAATATATAATATACAGGCATACAGAAACATAAAAAGTGTTTATAATGTACATAATATGCTTTTCCGTTAATTATATGTACTGTCAGTGGCAGATACAGTAGATTAAAAAAAAACTCACATTGGTGGCTATTATGATGTCATGGGGCTAACTTAAGTTTGTTTTCTGTTTTTTTTGGGGGGGGGGTTTCTTTAATGAAACATTGGTCAGACCTCCCAACATGACCCACTCCAGGAGGGGCAGAATATCCTGCTCCTGGACTTCCCTCTTAATTTATGATTGCAATCACCTGTGCTGGCACACCTTTCTTATCCATTAACCTGTTCAAAACAGATGCCAACAATTAAAAATTAAGCAAAAAGTCCAGGAGCAGAGCATTTTGACCCTCCTGGAGAGGGTCATGTTGGGAGGTATGTAGTGGTGAAGACAGAACTGGCTGCTGCAGATTTATCTGGGTTGGACCTGGGCCATGAGAATACTGCAACAAAATTGCTGAGTTTCCAGGTTGTTTCCTCCTTTCCTGTGACCAGCCACCTCATCAAATGCACATTGTATATTAGTCTTATCCATGGTTTTCTTCTATCTCCCCATATTCTCTCTTTGGGGTATATTTACCGTTAATCAGGAACAAGTCCAAATATCATAATTTCTTATTGCTGCAGTTAACTTTTTCTTGGAAATTTACATGCTGGTTTAATCACCCAGACACAGCTACAGCCACTCAGTTCCCTCTCTCAAAAAACTTACTGTAACATATCACATAGGTTACTGTCATGATCCTGACTTATTTAATTTGTGTACTAAGTGGTTTCCCTTTTACCGCTTGTCCTGCAGTGTTTTCAGAGTTTCTATCAGCCTTGCTTTAAGCTCCAAGCAGACTTCAGCTGCTATACTGTATCTTCAGTGTAATACTGTGTTCCTGCTGCAGCTGATTGTGCACCTGCGCAGACTCCAGATTGCAGCAGTGATCGGAGACTAGTTGATAACTACTTGTCTGCTTGTTTGCAGAGGTTATATAATCTCTGCTGCTTCGTTCCTGGCTCCTGTGTTTGGATTCCTGGTGCGGTAGCCTCGTTGACTGCTGATTGCCTACACAAAGATCACATTTGCTATCCAGTTACCCGGTCCCAACTGGTTTAGTTTAGATGGTCCTAGTGAGTCCAGTTACATGGCCCTAGACAGTCCAGTTTCCCAGTCATTAGCCAGTCCAATTACTCGGAACTAGCAGGTCCAGTTTAATCAAGTCTTGCCGGTCCCAGTCCGGCTCAAGTCCTGATGGTCCCAGTCCGGCTCAAGTCCTGCCAGTTCCAGTCCAGCTCAAGTCCAGTAGGTATAGACTCCGCTCTTTTATCCAGGGCATTTGCCAACTACCCCAAAACTTAGCAGTGTGAGTCCATATTCCACTGACTCCTCCACGAGACCTCCAGTCTCTCCGCTAAAGCTACTTTTAGATCACCTTGCTTTTACTATTCAACATCTATCACTGGTCCACTGTGGTCATATCTAGGAACACAAAATCCTACAGACCTGACAGCCACAAAGACTAACTCCATATAGTGATGGCATTAGCAATCAGGGCCAACATCCTATGAGTGTAACTTCCAGAGGTTGGTAAATTTACCAAAAAAAAACAATGGGAGCTATTTTTGCTACCTCTAATATCTGCTACAGTTCCTCCTTTCCGACATCCTGGTGACAATTAACTTTCACAGGAATCCACCAAAACATCTCTAACTGTAGGTTATTGCTATTGTTTTTGTTTTTTTTATAAATATGCCTCTTTGTATTAAACCTCTTGCCGCATGTGAAATCCTGTCTCCTAACTGGCAACCCAGTGTCTTTCCACGGGTATGGGTCATAGGGTCGACATGCATTAGGTTGACAGTCATTAGGTCGACCACTATTGGTCAACAGTGACTAGGTCGACACCTTAAATAGGTCGACACGGTCATTAGGTCGACATGAACAATGTCGACATGATTCTTTTTACTTTATTTGTGTTGTTTTCATTGTAAAGTGACGGGGAACCCCAATTAGTGCACCGTGTCCCCTCCCATGGCTCGCTTCTCTCGCCATGCTTCAGGCAAGGTGCCTCGCTCCGCTCGGCACAGGTTACTATTCCCAATCGTAGTCCACGTGGATCGTAAAGTATGAAAAAGTTTAAAAAATGGAAAAAAATGTGAAAAACGCATGTCGACCTTTTTCTATGTTGACCTAGTACATGTCAACCTTTTGACCATGTCGACCTGGTGACCATGTCAACATAATGTATGTCGACCAATAGTGGTCAACCTAATGACTGTCGACCTAAGTGTGGTCGACCTAATGACCGTATCCCCTTACCACATTGCACAATTGAAAATCCCTTTCCCCTTTTCCATCTACTCTGTGTATGACAGTCTCCCTGTTCTCACCTGAGCATGTAAGAGCCTACCTTCCTTTCCGCAGTGTGTAACAGTCCCCCACATCATATCTAATCTTCTCTATTATGTTTAATATTTCTGTGGCGCACTTTGAGTCCATTTGGAGAAAAGAACTGTATGAATAAACAGGGGCGGTGTCACGATCCATGCAGTTTCTCCTTCATGCCTGGAGTGGCGCCCTCTGCTCTGGTGCTCAACACTCTGCTCTGTATCTGCAGCTTGGTAATTAGCTGTTACCACAGCTGTGAGCAGCACCTGAACTCACTATATAGGCCAGCCACACAGGCTCCCAGTTGCTAGTTCATTGTGTCAAGGTTGTCTCAGTTCCTGTTCCTGGTTATGCTGGTCTCTACTGCTAAAATCATCCATAGTACTGCCAGGCTCCAACAGCTATCCTGTGTAGCTATTCTGCTACAGTGCAATCCTGTTATCCTGCTACATTGCATACTCTACCACAGTGCTATCCTGTGATCCTGCTACGGTGCTAACCTTCTACAGTGCAATCCTGCAACCCTGCTTTCTCTGCTCAAGTGCATCCTGCTACGGTGCTAACCTTCTACAGTGCAATCCTACAACCCTGCATTCTCTGCTCAAGTGCATCCTGCTATGGTGCTAATTCTGCTACAAAACAATCCTATTACAGTGTCTATACAGTCTACAGTGGTACAAGTGCCTTCACAGTCCACAGTGTCTCAAGTGTTTCCACAGTCTACACCATTTTCATGTAATCTCAGTCTTCAGTGTGTCCGTGTACTCACAGTCTCCTGGCATCCTGTGTACCCACAGTTTCCAGCGTCTCTGTGTCCCCTTAGTTCCCAGCATCATAAGTGAGTTTTCAATCCCAGTATCACAAGTGTGTTCCCAAGTATCCAGTACTGCCAAGTACTTCCCAGACTCCCAGCATTGCAAGTACAATTCCAGTTCTCCCTTTCATTTTGTGTTCTCTAATCATTCCTGGTTTTTACTTATTGTTTATAGTTGTACACTGCTTTACCCTGTATAAATAAACCTGCTATTGTACCGAGAATATCAGTCCCTGTGAATATGTTCCTACAGAGGGAATTCCAAACGGATTCTGACAGACGGATCCAGAAGAAAATGAAAGGGGGGGGCACGATGATAGGGGAATGGTAATAGTTATATTTACATGCACCTAAGGCACGCATGCTCCCAGATAAGGGGTGTGGTATCACAGGGGGCGTGGCCTCACAGAATACACCATCAGGTAATGATTGGCTGCAGGAGCGCATCCTGGTTTATTGCCAATGTTTCACCCTGATAAAAAGGCTGATTGGGCCTTGAAATGTTGGTCACCTGCTCCATTAGTTATGGGAGCCTGGAAGGCACCCCAGCACAATATAATTATTATAGTTTTAGTTGGTGGTGGCCGGTTCAGCATACCTTGTTTTGGGCACTGCACTGAGACTCAGACTGCAGGACACGAACTAACCATCATTGATCAGCAGAAGCAGCCAGCTGGATCTCCAACAAGCAGCATAAGACATCTGCAGGACAGCCCTGTCACAATCACACAGGCCGTCTTCTCAAGGCTGAGGCTGAATTTGACTGCACCTAGCATGGTGGTAAAGGAATTGGAGGAGGAAGCGCTGGGAAACTGTGCGGTGCAGTGAGGGCTAATGAAGCCTTCTGCACCATCATAAGTAACAGTCTTACTCAATGCTGGCATTTGATCCCCGCGCCTAGGCTGGATTCTGGCTGGCTGGCAATGGGGGAGGTAGGTTGCGGTGTAAGCAGGCGAAGGCTGGTGCTGCAGCTCCAGCCTCCCCATTGGTTACCACAAGGATTTGCTGTTAGGGCCGCGGTGGGTCCTAGTGCCTGCCGGCTCTTTTATCAAATCTGACTGATGGAAATAGCAGTAGTGCTGCTGCTGTTCTCCTTTTGAAAAAAAAAGTCAGAAATGACAGAGGGGGGGGGGGGGGGGGGCACGGGCCCGAGTGCCTCCCCTCTGGATCCGCCTATGTGAATAAATGTATTATTATATTACGTGATACCCTTCCCTTCTGTCTTTAACTCCATCTTCTCTCAATGTGTGGTGCTGATTATGATAATAATAATAATAATAATAATAATAATATTTCCAATCTTACCTTGAACAATACTTTTCACCCATGTATCAATTTTCAATAGTGCAACAAAATATTGCAGTTCATAGTTCAAATATAAAATGTATCAATATAACATATCCCCTACTGTACAGTACTTAGGCAGAAAGTCAACTGTAATATTAACAGTAAATTAAATTCTAGAATTCATGGAATATTAGTTGTGCAGGAGGAAAACTTTTGCATTTGAATGCACAGAGAATAGAAATAAAAAGAGAAACAAGAAAATAAAAGAAGCTATAAACTTTTTCATTGTTTAAATACACAATAGAAAAAGGAAACTGACAAAATTAAATGTCATAGACATAAAAAGAGGAAAGGCTGTAATATAGAGAGACACTCCCAGTGGACAAAGTCTGTGTAAAAATGTATTAGTAATTCTTCCAAGCAGTACAAAAACATTACAAGACAGGTGAAATAAAACAAAACGTTATCATACATATTTAAAATCATATAATTATTTAAAAAAGTACAAATAAAAAATCTAGCGATGTTATGTACAGTATTTTGAAAGGAACAAAGCATCAGATAAATTATCTACAGTATTTAACACAATGTCAGCATGCAATTTATGATAATACTGACAATTACTTCTAAGTTTAATTAACAACTTTTAATGAGTTACTAATCCATACTGTATAACCTTCTAACCAATTGAATATACTGTATTTCTGATTTACTGACAAACAAGACTAGTATCAAATGAGAAACAACTAAAAAGTGGTATACATTAAATTGATAAAGAAAATGAGGTCCTTTGTCATGGCTATTGACACATGATTCTTTCACAGATTCATACTTTCAGTACTTATAGAAAACACTGTGGAAGATACAAGCTAAAATAAAACATAACATTGGTATATGATGTTATATTTAAAGGTTTATATTTTAGCTTGTATCTTCCACAATGTTTTCTATAAGTGCTAATATAAGTGCTAATAATATTTCCAAAGTGCAACATAGGGGAAATTTATCAAGCCATAATTTGGTAAAATTACAATTTTGTTTACCACAATGTTGTACAATTATCAAGTCAGTAGGTCTATCACAGCAAGACCATCATAGGCTCGCGGCAAAACCAGATAACATTCCCATTTTTTCTTCCATTAAAAAAATACAAACAGCCACATTTATTAACAAAGGGCTCCATGAACTGCAAGAAAAGCTAAGAAAACAAGGCCCCCAAAAAAGTTTGTTATGAAATGCAAGGTAGCCAAAACTGCAGTTATCTTTTATTCTTAACAAAAACTATTATTCTTAACAAAAAATAAATAAAATAACAGTTTTGAAGTGTGTGGGAGTCCTGGCACTGAGTCTAAATCAGATCAAGTACTGTGGTAACATTCCAACATAATCAATAAAATGTACAAAGAAAAATGGAAAGTGGTGGGCGCAACACCATATAATCTTACATATAAAATAACGATGGACTGAAGTATTCTCTCTTAGTCCGACAGCAAGGGCTTAGTGGGTCTGAGGTGAATTCTCTCTGTATGTCTTCTCAAGGTATAGTTTTTATCTCGGTATGAAGAGACAAATCATAGAACAGACCAGTTTGACAAAAGACAACAGATTTATTCACACTAAGCACTCACAATTTGACAGTTAAAACGAGCATGTAACCACAAGTAAAGTGGATGGGCATAGCTGGCATCTGGTACTCAAATTACCCTCCCAAAAGGTACTGGAAACTCCGGAATCCACAGCACATCAGGAGAAAACGACAGTCCAGGTCAAACAGCTAGAGCCCTTCACAATCGAACGCCACCAGCTTAACGCGTTTCGGACTACACAAGTCCTTCCTCAGAAGCAGGAGGAAGGACTTGTGTAGTCCGAAACGCGTTAAGTCCATCGTTTTCTTATATGTAAGATTATATGGTGTTGCGCCCACCACTTTCCATTTTTCTTTGTATATGTATATCTTGGAATTTTGGTGAAGGTTCCTGTGTCAGTGGTAGGCTGCTCCTACACTATTGGTAGCGCATTGTGATTGTTTTTTCCATTTTTACTATAATCAATAAAATGACCATACATAAATGAATGTTATATATTTAAAGTGATTATGCATCAATTTATTGATAACTATCACAAATGAAAACAAAATTCAAGTTAAATATCATAGAGTCTATAAGCTTGAGATGGGTGGTATTCATGTGACCGCCGATCAGCTGACCGACAGTCACATGACCTCCTCCACCAGCCCGACGGGTCACTATCTCTCCTCCGACCTCCCCTCTATCATCCTTGGTGACTTTAACATCCCTATCGACATCACTAATGCAGCTTCCTCTAACCTTCTTGCTCTTTCCACCTCCTTTGGACTTTCTCAATGGTCCTCCACCCCTACTCACAATCTCGGCCACTCCCTCGACCTTGTCTTCACCCACCGATGTGATCTCTCTGATTTCTCTAACTCTTCCTTCCCTCTCTCTGACCACCATCTGCTTTCTTTCACCCTCTCATCTTCCCCTCTCTGCTCCACACCCAGACACACCATCACCAGACGCAATCTCGGGTCCCTCAACCCCGCTATCATGTCCTCCCTCGAGACTTTCCTCTCTCCTCTTTCCACTATGACTTGTCCCAACCAGGCAGCCTCCTTCTATAACTCTTCCCTTACTGCTGCTCTTGACTCTGTGGCCCCCCTCTCATCTGTCCCCCTCCGCCGCTCCAAACCCCAACCCTGGCACACCAAACTTACACGATTCCTACAAAAATTTTCACGGTCCGCAGAACGCTCCTGGAGGAGATCCCACTCTCTGGCGGACTTTCTCCATTTCAAGTTTATCCTCTCCTCGTATAGCTCTGCTCTTTCTCTCGCCAAGCAATCCTTTTTCCAAACACTCATCTCTTCTCAGTCCTCTAGTCCATGCCGACTCCTTGAAACTTTCAACACTCTCCTTCGCCCCCCTCCTCCTCCCCTCCCCTCTTCCCTCACTCCCACTGACTTTGCCTCCTTCTTCATCTCCAAAATTGAGGATATTCAAAATTACATCTCCTCCTGTCACCCCTCTGCTGCCCCCCTGCTCCCACCATCCCTACCGTCCATCTATTCCACCCTGTCCTGCTTCCGTCCCACCTCAGACAAGGAAGTCCACTCCCTCATCTTATCCTCTCCCCCCACAACCTGCCACTTGGACCCCCTCCCCTCCCGTCTTCTCCGCTCCCTCCCCCCCCACTGTCTGCTCCCACCTTGCTCACCTCTTTAACCTATCGCTCTCTACTGGCATCTTTCCCTCACCATTCAAATATGCTCTGGTGTCCCCTATTCTCAAAAAAGCCAACCTCGACCCTTCATCACTCACTAGCTACCGCCCCATCTCTCTTCTCCCTTTCGCCTCCAAACTACTTGAACGACTGGTCTACAGCCATCTCACAAGCTACCTCTCTGACCACTCCATCCTTGATCCACTACAATCTGGCTTTCGCCCACTCCACTCCACCGAGACTGCCCTGGTGAAAGTCACCAGTGACCTGCTTTCGGCCAAATCCAAGGGCTACTTCTCTTTGCTCATCCTTCTGGACCTCTCTGCTGCCTTTGACATCGTGGATCACCCTCTCCTCCTCCGCACACTCCAAAATGTTGGCCTCTCTAGCACCGTCCTTGACTGGTTTACCTCATACTTCACTAACCGCTCCTTCTCTGTGTCTGCCTCCAGAACCACCTCACACCCTTCCATCCTTCCTGTTGGTGTCCCTCAGGGTTCTGTCCTAGGCCCCCTTCTGTTCTCCCTGTACACCTCTTCCCTGGGTGCGCTCATTAACTCCTTTGGCCTTCAATACCACCTCTATGCTGATGACACACAACTCTACCTCTCCTCTCCTGATCTGTCCCCCTCTGTCCTCTCTCAGGTCTCCAGCTGCCTCTCTGCCATCTCCTCCTGGATGTCTGAGCGCTTTCTGAAGCTCAACATGGATAAAACTGAACTTATTATCTTTCCCCCAGCCAGAGCAACACCCCCTACAAATATCTCTATCACTGTTGACAACACTATCATCTCCCCCGTTCCCCAACTCCACTGCCTGGGCATCACTCTTGACTCCTCCCTCTCCTTTGCACCCTACATCCAAGCTCTGGCGCAATCTTGTCGGTTTCAGCTACGCAACATTGCTCGCATCAGGCCATTTCTCTCCCAGAGTGCAACTAAACTTATCATCCACTCACTGGTCATCTCACGTCTCGACTACTGCAATGTGCTCCTCACTGGCCTCACTTGCTCCCACATCGCAACCCTCCAATCTGTCCTCAACTCCACAGCTAGGCTCATCTTCCTCTCCCGCCGCTCCACTTCTGCCACTCCCCTTCGACAAAATCTACACTGGCTCCCATTCCCCTACAGAATCCTCTTCAAAATCCTCACCCTCACATACAAGGCCATCTCTAATTCCACTGCTCCCTACATCTCCAACCTCCTCTCCCTTCATACTCCCTCCCGCCCACTACGGTCGGCTGATGACCGTCGCCTCTCCTCTGCCTTGGTCACTGCTTCCCATGCACGAGTTCAGGATTTTGACCTTGCTGCACCCCTTCAGTGGAATGCGCTCCCCCGCTCCATTAGACTCTCCCCGACCTTGCAAAGCTTCAAACGGGCACTGAAAACCCACCTATTTATCAAAGCGTACCCCTCCAATGCATAACCTAGTCCTTAGGCAGCTCCTCCATCCCCCTGCCCCATGCCTTGGACATCTCTGCTTTGCTCGCATACCACCATCAGGCTTCTACCTGCTTGCTTGCACCTCATGTCATCTGTCTGTTGCCCCTCCCCACTAGATTGTTAGCTCTTCAGAGCAGGGCCCTCTTTCCTCTTGTCTAAGCCCTCTTCTTGACACATTTCACTCAGCGACCATCTTTACCTGCTTTTTCTCCTGCTGGTAAATGGCCCTTCTCTATCTATGGCCGCCAGCCCCAAGTAGTACAATGATTACTCCTTCGCTACTTACATCTAAGCTGTATTATGTTTTGAGAATTGTGGTGCTCTTTGTTACCTGCACTCCATTTTTGTTATTTATTTACTGTTATGCTAAGTTTTGTCTCCCTGTACTGTCCTTTGTACGGCTCTGCGAAACACTTGTGGCGCCCTATAAATAAAATGTAATAATAATAATAATAATATCCCGATGGTCGGCATGCCGACCAACAGGGACTATTTCCACTCGTGGGTGTCCTCGACACCCATAGAGTGGGAATAGAACCCGTGGTGACCGCAGGTCGCCACCGAGCCCGCAGCATGGCGAGCGCAGCGAGCCCGCAAGGGGCTTGCTGCACTCGCCCCTCCCCACCGGGATCCCGGCGTCGGTATGCTGCCGGGATCCCGGCGTCAGTAAGCTGACCGGCGGTCAGGAGACCGCCGGTCAGCAGTACTACACCCCTTGAGATATGTATATACTATATATATATATATATATATATATATAGCTAGATAGATAGATAGATAGATAGATAGACATATAGATAGATAGATAAAAAATGGAGTGTGCAAAGGTGAGTCTAAAATTCAAGTACTTTACTACAAATATCAGCTCATATACATTTCAGTTTATGGTGAACAGCACAATGTTGAACTGTGTACAGCCTCCGGAAAGCTGACCAGCGGCGATCGCCACAGCTGTGGATCACCAGGTGCCGCTGAGCTCTCTTACAGTGGATCAGACCAGGAACATACCACAGACATAAGACCAATTCAATCAATACGTCACAGGTCCCGCTGGCCACGCCCAATGCGTTTCATCGTAGGACTTCATCAGGGGGTGTGGCTAACTCGCTTGTGCATGCAATTTATACTACAGCGGCTTAATTATACCAAAAGAGTATGTTTAAAAAACAACATAATAATAATAATAATAATAATAATACAGTACATTAGATACATATACAGGTTTATACAATCAAGAATACATTTTAAAAAAATAAACAAAATGACCATTCCAGTTAGAAACATTATATCCGTATCACACATTAAAAATCACTGTTAAAACCACATTAACAACAGTATTCGTGTTTATATAATTAAAAACGAAGCTCACATAGCACCACATCTATCTGGTTACTATAATAGCAAGTCTCCAACAAACATTTTTACATGGAAGAAAAAAAGACATTACAAACTGCACACCATTACCCATTGTAACAGGGGTTACAATTGATAGAAAGGAACCAATGATCCAACTACAATGTATCAGCCTGCCCCTGACATCCTTTTTTCCTTTGTTGCTGTAAATCTATTTGAATGGAGGTGGAAAGAGCACCTTGTCGAAATGGATTCATATATCTGTTGGATTGAGCTAGATTTGTTTCCAAACTGACAATTGTCACAGTAAACAAATGAAAGACACTTTTCTGCTACTTACTGACCATTATTGAAGAGGAGTATGTCTCCTTCTCCTGCATGCAGAGACACCCCAGTGGGATGACATCACTGACATGTTACTGCAGGTGTGCAACCCAATGTTAAGAATTTCACAGTACTGCACATACTTGCAGTACTTAGTGTCGGAGGTTAGACCTGTGTTACCACTATTATAGTTGCAATAGCCATTAGCTGTTAACCCTGTGCATACCGCTAATCACTGCATTACTGTTGTTACAGTGTTTACCTAAATAAACCCAGAATCCTACCTAAGCACATTCTGTGTGAACTAACCTCCATTTTCACATTCCACTGATACCTATTGGAAACTGACAGGTTCCATTATAAAGGAGTAGCAGAAAGGGCAGTACATTTTGTAAAGCACCTGTTAGACAAATGTTATAGAGAAGGTTCTTATGTGTTCATGGCCCTGCTCAATTTGTGAAATACTCTGAGAGTTGGATTTCCATTTCCTGCTCAACACCTTGTGTCCAGATGCAACTGCATCATCAGTCCCACCACGAAGTTCAAACTTTGGACCTTATTCAGCTTCAGTTGCTATTTTGCTAATATGGCAAAACTGCAACTGCTTGGCATTGCATGCTGGGGGACGCCAAGCACAGGGAAAGGCTGCCCAGCATGCTAATTGTGGACAGTGATGTGATTGCAATTGTATTGTGATTGGATCACTGACTAAAGGAAGCCCCTGCCTCCGCAGCCTGGCTGCACAGGTAGTTGGGCTGCCACCATTTTCTCTATCACAGCTGCTGCCCCAAACCCACCCTCATTTCCGACACCACACCTCAGCAGCGCCATTTTCGCTGCCCATGACCACCCCACGAACACCTCTGCCTATCAGTCAGACAGAGGCGTTTGCATCAATGCAATGCAATTGCATTGACCGGCCAATGCACACGCAGATCAGGACCTGTGTGTAAGCACTGGCCATGAACAGGGAATAATGAGTTCCCATCACATTAGCAGCCCTTGTTGAATAGGGTCCTTAGACCACAAGTTGAGAACTTCTAACAAGATGCTCTACAGAATTCCAGTTTGTTGCTCAAAGTCACTCATTATAGGCATCTGATCAGTTAAGACCATAGTCCCCTGAATAAAACATCTGTTTCCAGACCCCTGTTGGGTTTGGTAGATTCGGCACCGGGCACTGCCTTCTAGAGATGGGTGAGGCAACACCTCCACCTGAGCAGGCACTGACCTAAGTGTGTCAGAACATCCTTCATCATGGACAATGAGGTCCCTGAATAAGCTTCTATTGTGGTGTAGGACAATTCCATGTTCTTGCCCAATATTGAGCCTATTCAGACACAGGAGACACCACTAGACTTTTTCTTTGTCACCAGTTTAGGGAGAGTTTCCAGGTCTAGTTCAAAATTCCAGTATTGTGTAACTTAACCTTTTTTCAGTTTATGTTTGTTCTTTGTTGCACACTGTCCGCTGTCTTACAGTCAAGCACCAGTTTTCTGTTCTTTATGTTGAAAAAGGAGAACATAGGTGTTTATTCTGTATGGTGGAAGTTGCATCAGTGCCATTCACTTGTTACAGAGGAAATTTTATACAGGAAGTGCCTCTGCAGTCATTGTTCAGTATTGTATACAGCTAGTAAAGACACTTCTGCAGCTCTAATGAATCATGTGGTGATTTGCTAACAGACATCTTTACAATAATTATAATTGCAAGACTAATATTAATTTGTTTCTTCTACAGTTTTTGGAAGCTGAAGAGCTAACAACAATTTCATGACACTGTTAGTGCAACTATATTCAGTGGCTGGGACAAATGCTACTATACCTTCACCTGCGGGAGGACAGCATTTGATTATTAATTATATTTTGGCAGATTATACAAGAGTTGCATATCAAATTAATCAGCACAGTCTTCTGGTGCATCCTAGTTGCATTCTGTTGCATCTAAGATGATTTTTTGCCAATAATGTATATGCCTGAAGCTAGCAGAGTTGCATGGGACTTATCATCTTACTTGCGACAGACATCTCTCACTGCATGGCATATTGAGGCTAGATGTATGAGGGTATATCTATAATGCCAAGCTAAATCTGTTCTGAGCAGCAAGTAAGTAGCAATGCACAACAGAGAAACCACCCAGAAACAGATGAAGCAGTACTCATAAGCACAGAGTGGTAGTAGAGGCAGATTTCTAGACATGCACTGTCCGGGATTACTGACAGCCTGGACTCCAGACCACTAATATCCAGACTGTCTGGAGTAATCCTGGATGGTAGTTACTCTAGTTTAATAAAAACAGATAAAATGCACAATAACAACACAACTTCTTACAACAGGTCAATTGATATTTTATTTAATATCTACAGGTTTTACAAATAATGTGTCTTTATCCAAATATTAAAAAATAATAGACTTCTATAACAGTTTTACTCAAAAAAAAAAAGGAAAAATGTGCACATTATAAAGGTTCAGGATATATAAGATATTTGTGACAGAAGCAATGATGAAAATGAAATGATTAAATCATAAACCTATTGAAAGTTATTGAAAAATTATTTTCCATAAAATATTGGATGCCAGAGAACAATCACTTGACTGTAACTGCAAAGCAAATGTGCGGGAAATACAATTTCATCGATCACAAATTCTGTCAAACTATGAATATTAGCAGCACAAATTTCATGTTGAGTTTCCCCATATGATAATGTTGAAATGGACTTACAAGGCTGTTGCTAATTTGTTCACACGTCTAGTAAGAAAACAAAAACAGAACATTTAAACTGTCTGGTAAAATTGTCAAATAAAAGATTAACTCACATGATTGCCTTTTACATAAAAATATCACAAGTTTGATCTTTCCATAACCTCTCATAACATAAGGTCAATTGTACAACACCAAGCATGTAATTATGAATGGAAACAAAATTCGAACTAAGTAAAATAACCACCTACAGTAGAACATGAAATTCAGGTAATTATTTTGCTGTGTAATTCAACTAATCACTTACAAAGCTTGAAGTACATTTTGTTGATTTTAAGTCAATTATCAAGCATGGCTGAACTAGAAGAAAGGTGAATTAGCATGTCAAGTCACTAATACATGGCTTAGTATAAAACGTTAAATTCTAAATTAATATGGAATATCAATATTCATAGGAGACACATTGTAGATAAATTGTATTCATAGTCATGGTTACACAGCAGAGTAATTTGTAATTTGCTATGGACAAACACCTATATGATTACTCAACAAAATAGAAAATATGCTTGAATAGGTCATCTTTTCACTAGTCGATTGAAAGAAATACATCTTAACTGTTAATTATCCCTTTTTAATACTTATTTCCAATAAGGCAATAAAACAATTGCCTTTTTTCACTGTGTCCCTCTCTTTCATTTTATAACTGAAATGAAAGGAATTAATAAGATTCATACCAGCATGACACAGACTGTAAAATGAAACCTTGTAATAAAGCTCATTTTAGTAAATGCGTTAATACATACTTCTTCATGTCAAAATCTCCAGGTTGGAAGTTTTGTTTGTAAATGTTTAAGTTAATTGAACAACTCATAATTATGTGTCATGTTTTTTTTTTAGAATAACAGGCAGTAAATACTTACTTGAAAAAAAAACTTCTGAATGGGAATTTATCACATTATTGCAAATTATGAAATAAATCATGCTTATGCATTGTGAGTTCTTATTGCTGATGGAATTTACTGCTGTTTGTCAGCACCTCAAGTTTCTTTCCCCTGTGTTCATGGAAATAAATTGAAAAACATTTATCTGTTTAATGCTAGCTGTTGTAGTTTATTGTATCATGGTTTATTGTTCCATGCCAAGTGATTAGAGAAGGGTTTAATGTTTTACCTACTTGATATCACAGTTTTGGTGGGTTAGGCAAGGTGATGAGGCATTGGAAAATCAGAGAAAGAACGATAATAAGGCCTTTGGTGATTCAATGCTCAGACATCCAGATTTAATGCATGAGATTTTGTACCAGATGTTCACCTGAGCGGTCCGGGGATGGATTGTTTGTTCAGCAAAAGTTTTGGTTAGATAGTTGTATTGTGAGGTCACAGTGCGTGGTGGGCTAAAGACACAGATTTGCCAGGAGAGTACTAGTTTCTGGTGGTCATACTGGATGCTAAAGTGGTTGTAGGGCATTTCCTTTTTGATACATAGCAAGTTTTGCCTTCACCTCAGTAGTTAGAACTGGGCACTTCAGGGATCCATCACCAATTGTTTGAGTTGAAACATTAACTGTTGTCATCAACCTGGAGTATTTTTGCACATTTTATTATTACTATAAGTTAATCAAGAAGGCTGTGTCTTTAATTTGCAAATCAGTTTGTCAGTGTATTCATTTATGGGTTTTTGTTTATAAATCATGAATCATTTACAATAGCAGGTAAGCTACATTATAGGAATACTGTAGTATGTATAATCAATTAATAGGACTTATATAGTATGTGAGGGCCATTTAAGAGTAAACGCCTATAAACCCCTTGGTTTGGGATTCATAATGGCAGGTGACTTGTCGACCTCTCTTTATGTGTGATAGCCAGGAAAGGAAAGGGACTTATTTGGGCTTACAATGGGCTGTCACAGGAAGATCATCCTTTTACCATTTTGTATTTCACCTCACACTTGTCATAGATTTTACATTTTGTGTACTGTCTGCATGTTTGTGTTTCGTTCTTGTTTTCTAATTTGTTTTTGACATTTATTTATCCAGTCCAGAGCTGGAACAGCTAGACAAGAAAGCACATGTCGCTGGTGGTCATAATGAGAACTACAGTGGTTTAAGGTACATTTCCTTTTATGTAGGGCAAGTTTTGTCTCTACTTCTGGGATAGGACTTGAGGGGAGAAGTAATCTAATCATGCCTTGTGGAGTGAAAAAAATGGAGAAGCTGCCCAAAAGAACCAATCAGCTTTACCATGTCTTTTATCTAGCAGTGTATCCTTCACAAAGGTTTGACATATCTCCCTCTTTTTCTGAGAGAATGGTCTTGTGCTGTGCCAAATAGTGGTTCCCTGGCAACCCATGGATTGCTTAAGTTGAAAGATTGGCTGTTGCAGGTGACCAAGCGCTTTAATGCCACCCTGTATTATAACTACAAAAGCTGTGTCCTTGTTTTGCCAATCAGTGTGTCATTATCTTTATACAGAATATGGGGTTATGCTTGGTATAGGCTCAGAGTGTTTATTGGTCATGATGAGGAATTTGCAATGAAAGGTAAGCTATAAAATGAATTTGGCATGGATCAGAAATTAATAGGAGGCTTATATGATATCCTACACTGACTCCAGTCAAGGTTACTTGTGACTTTGGTAACCAGACTCCCTTAGTGACTTATGTATTTTCTACATAACTCCTTATCAACAAATTTACATGATTCTTTGATTGTTTACATTACTCAGATAAACCTGTCATGTTAACAGTCATGACAATGAAGATCTCACAGCCCACGGGCAATTATATAAAGTACTGTATATACATTGTGTGATGGATACACTCCATCACAATACTGTGTCAGAGTTTGGGTGTAGACACAGTTAAGACTTTGTAAAAAAAATGTCTGATTGTTTGTGCAGCAGTGAAAAGAGACTTCAGTTTGTACTGTCTGCCTTAGGCAAGGCACATTAGATACAGACAGAAAAATATTTTCAGAAATGAGTAGTGAATACGCTGAAATCTTCTGAAGGAGGTTCGAGCTGGGGTATTGATTGAGATTTTGCTAAAACAAGAAAAAAAACATGAAAAATAAATACCATATTAAAACAAAATCTACTGGGAGTACTTGTAAACTATATCATTTTACACTTGAATAACCTGTTAAAACAAATGTGCCAATAAAGAGTTTTTTTAATTAAAAATAATTGAATTTAACATATATGTTTCAAAAATAAGATTAATTCAAGTTAGTCCATACAGAACTGGCACATCAACTGAGTACAGTCTAATCACGACAAACATAACTCTTTTGTCATGATTAGCGCACCCACGGATGTGTGTTTGCATAAAGATGAACGCAAGCATATCTGTAAACAAATGTGTGGCAGGGCCCTACTGCGCAACCCTCATTTGCTGCCTATATGGAAATACTCTGGTCTCCCCTAAACCACAATGTGTAGCAATAAGAATTGTATAGTCATCCACAATGGGCACTGGAGTCTTCTAAAAAAATAATAAGATTTTACTTACCGATAAATCTATTTCTCGTAGTCCGTAGTGGATGCTGGGACTCCGTAAGGACCATGGGGAATAGCGGCTCCGCAGGAGACAGGGCACAAAATAAAAGCTTGAGATATCAGGTGGTGTGCACTGGCTCCTCCCCCTATGACCCTCCTCCAAGCCAGTTAGGATACTGTGCCCGGACGAGCGTACATAATAAGGAAGGATATTGAATCCCGGGTAAGACTCATACCAGCCACACCAATCACACCATACAACTCGTGATCTGAACCCAGTTAACAGTATGATAAATTTTAAAGGAGCCTCTGAAAAGATGGCTCAACAATAATAACCCGAATTTTTTGTAACAATAACTATATACAAGTATTGCAGACAATCCGCACTAGGGATGGGCGCCCAGCATCCACTACGGACTACGAGAAATAGATTTATCGGTAAGTAAAATCTTATTTTCTCTAACGTCCTAAGTGGATGCTGGGACTCCGTAAGGACCATGGGGATTATACCAAAGCTCCCAAACGGGCGGGAGAGTGCGGATGACTCTGCAGCACCGCATGAGAGAACTCCGGGTCCTCCTCAGCCAGGGTATCAAATTTGTAGAATTTAGCAAACGTGTTTGCCCCTGACCAAGTAGCTGCTCGGCAAAGTTGTAAAGTCGAGACCCCTCGGGCAGCCGCCCAAGATGAGCCCACTTTCCTTGTGGAATGGGCTTTTACTGATTTTGGCTGTGGCAATCCTGCCACGGAATGTGCAAGCTGAATTGTACTACAAATCCAATGAGCAATCGTCTGCTTTGAAGCAGGAGCACCCAGCTTGTTGGGTGCATACAGGATAAACAGCGAGTCAGTTTTCCTGACTCCAGCCGTCCTGGAAACATATATTTTCAAGGCCCTGACAACGTCCAGCAACTTAGAGTCCTCTAAGTCCCTAGTAGCCGCAGGTACCACAATAGGTTGGTTCATGTGAAATGCAGAAACCACCTTAGGTAGAAATTGAGGACGAGTCCTCAATTCCGCCCTGTCAGAATGAAAATTTAGGTAAGGGCTTTTACATGATAAAGCCGCCAATTCTGACACACGCCTAGCTGAAGCCAAGGCCAACAGCATCGACACCTTCCACGTGAGATATTTTAAATCTACCGTAGACAATGGTTCAAACCAGTGTGATTTTAGAAATCTCAACACAACATTGAGATCCCAAGGTGCCACTGGAGGCACAAAAGGAGGCTGTATGTGCAGCACCCCTTTCACAAATGTCTGAACTTCAGGTACTGAAGCCAGTTCTTTCTGGAAGAATATCGACAGGGCCGAAATTTGAACCTTAATGGACCCTAATTTTAGGCCCATAGACAGTACTGTTTGCAGGAAATGCAAGAAACGACCCAGTTGAAATTCCTGTGTAGTGGCCTTCTTGGCCTCACACCACGCAACATATTTACGCCAAATGCGGTGATAATGTTTTGCGGTTACTTCCTTTCTGGCTTTTACCAGAGTAGGGATGACTTCTTCTGGAATGCCCTTGTCCTTCAGGATCCGGCGTTCAACCGCCATGCCGTCAAACGCAGCCGCGGTAAGTCTTGGAACAGACAAGGCCCCTGCAGTAGCAGGTCCTGTCTTAGAGGTAGAGGCCACGGTTCGTCCGTGAGCATCTCTTGAAGTTCCGGGTACCAAGACCTTCTTGGCCAATCCGGAACCACGAGTATAGTTCTTACTCCTCTCCTTCTTATGATTCTCAATACTTTCGGTATGAGGGGCAGAGGAGGGAATACATACACTGACTGGTACACCCACGGCGTTACCAGAGCGTCCACTGCTATTGCCTGAGGGTCCCTTGACCTGGCGCAATATCTGTCCAGTTTTTTGTTTAGACGTGACGCCATCATGTCCACCTTTGGTCTTTCCCAACGGTTTACAATTTGGTGGAAGACTTCTGGGTGAAGTCCCCACTCTCCCGGGTGAAGGTCGTGTCTGCTGAGGAAGTCTGCTTCCCAGTTGTCCACTCCCGGAATGAACACTGCTGACAGTGCTATCACATGATTTTCCGCCCAGCGAAGAATCCTTGCAGTTTCTGCCATTGCCCTCCTGCTTCTCGTGCCGCCCTGTCTGTTTATGTGGGCGACTGACGTGATGTTGTCCGACTGGATCAACACCGCCTGACCCTGAAGCAGAGGTTTTGCTTGAATTAAGGCATTGTAAATGGCCCTTAGTTCTAGAATGTTTATATGAAGAGATGTTTCCATGCTTGACCACAAGCCCTGGAAATTCCTTCCCTGTGTGACTGCTCCCCAGCCTCTCAGGCTGGCATCCGTGGTTACCAGGATCCAATCCTGAATGCCAAATCTGCGGCCCTCTAGTAGATGAGCCCTCTGAAGCCACCACAGGAGAGACACCCTTGTCCTTGGCGACAGGGTTATCCGTTGATGCATCTGAAGATGCGATCCGGACCATTTTCCCAGTAGATCCCACTGAAAAGTTCTTGCATGGAATCTTCCGAATGGAATCGCTTCGTAAGAAGCCACCATTTTTCCCAGGACCCTTGTGCACTGATGCACTGAGACCTGTCCTGGTTTTAGGAGGTTCCTGACTAGCTCGGATAACTCCCTGGCCTTCTCCTCCGGGAGAAACACCTTCTTCTGGACTGTGTCCAGAATCATTCCTAAGAACAGTAGACGTGTCGTTGGAATCAGCTGCGATTTTGGAATATTTAGAATCCATCCGTGCTGACTTAGCACTACCTGAGATAGTGCCACTCCGACTTCTAACTGTTCCTTGGTTCTTGCCCTTATCAGGAGATCGTCCAAGTAAGGGATAATTAAGATGCCTTTTCTTCGTAGAAGAATCATCATTTCGGCCATTACCTTGGTAAAGACCCGAGGCGCCGTGGACAATCCAAACGGCAGCGTCTGAAACTGATAATGACAGTTTTGTACTACAAACCTGAGGTACCCTTGGTGAGAAGGATATATTGGGACGTGGAGATAAGCATCCTTGATGTCCAGCGACACCATATAGTCCCCCTCTTCCAGGTTCGCTATCACCGCTCTGAGTGACTCCATCTTGAATTTGAACCTTTTTATGTAAGTGTTCAAAGATTTTAGATTTAATATTGGTCTCACCGAGCCGTCCGGCTTCGGTACCACAAATAGTGTGGAATAATACCCCTTCCCCTGTTGTAAGAGGGGTACCTTGATTATCACCTGCTGGGAGTACAGCTTGTGAATGGCTTCCAGAACTGCCTCCCTGTCGGAGGGAGACTTTGGTAAAGCAGACTTCAGGAACCGATGAGGAGGAAACGCCTCGAATTCCAGTTTGTACCCCTGTGATACTACCTGTAGAATCCAGGGATCCACTTGCGAGTGAGCCCACTGCGCGTTGAAATTCTTGAGACGGGCCCCCACCGTGTCTGAGTCTGCTTGTAAAGCCCCAGCGTCATGCTGAAGACTTGGCAGAAGCAGGGGAGGGCTTCTGTTCCTGGGAAGCGGCTGCATGGTGCTGCCTTTTTCCTCTTCCTCTGCCCTTGGGCAGAAAAGAGTGACCTTTTGCTCGCTTGTACTTATGGGAACGAAAGGACTGAGTTTGAAAAGACTGTGTCTTTTTCTGTTGATGTGAAGTAACCTGGGGTAAAAGGTGGATTTTCCAGCCGTTGCCGTGGCCACCAGGTCTGTTAGACCAGCCCCAAATAACTCCTCCCCCTTATACGGCAATACTTCCATGTGCCGTTTGGAATCTGCGTCCCCTGACCACTGTCTGGTCCATAATGCTCTTCTGGCAGAGATGGACATTGCGCTTACTCTTGATGCCAGGGTACAAATATCCCTCTGCGCATCACGCATATATAGTAATGCATCCTTTAAATGTTCTATAGTTAACAGAATATTGTCCCTATCCAGGGTATCAATATTCTCAGTCAGGGAATCCGCCCATGCGACTCCAGCACTGCACATCCAGGCTGATGCGATTGCTGGTCGCAGTATAACACCAGTATGTGTGTATATACTTTTCAGGATATTTTCCAGCCTCCTATCAGCTGGTTCTTTGAGGGTGGCCGTATCAGGGGACGGTAACGCTACTTGTTTAGATAAACGTGTGAGCGCCTTATCTACCCTAGGGGGTGTTTCCCACCGTGCCCTAACCTCTGGCGGGAAAGGGTATAGTGCTAATAACTTATTAGAAATTAGCTGTTTTTTATCGGGGGAAACCCACGCTTTATCACACACCTCATTTATTTCCTCAGACTCAGGAAAAACTATTGGCAGTTTTTTCACACCCCACATAATACCCGCCTTTGAGGTATTTGTAGTGTCAGAAAGGTTCAATGCCTCTTTCATTGCCGTGATCATGTAACGTGTGGCCCTACTGGACATTACGTTTGTCTCGTCACCGTCGACACTAGATTCAGTATCTGTATCTGGATCCGTGTCGACCCACTGAGGTAGCGGCCGTTTTAGGGCCCCTGAGGGTGTCTGAGACGCCTGAACAGGCACTAATTGATTTGCCGGCTTTCTCATGTCGTCAACAGTTTTTTGTAAATTGCTGACATTATCACTTAATTGCTTAAACACAATCATCCAGTCAGGTGTCGACTCCCTAGGGGGTGACATCACTAACACAGGCAACTGCTCCGCCTCCACCTCATTTTCCTCCTCATACATGTCGACACACGCGTACCGACACACAGCACACACACCGGGAATGCTCTGATAGAGGACAGGACCCTACTTAGCCCTTTGGAGAGACAGAGGGAGAGTCTGCCAGCACACACCCAGCGCTATATATATACAGGGATAACCTTATATAAGTGTTAATCCCTTATAGCTGCTGTTAATCTAGTTATTTGCTGCCAAAATGCCCCCCCTTCTCTTTTTTACCCTGAATCAGATGCAGTACTGCAGGGGAGAATCAGGGAGCCGTCCTTCCAGCGGAGCTGTGAGGGAATAATGGCGCCAGTGTGCTGAGGAGATAGGCCCCGCCCCTTCACGACGTCCTTAACTCCCGCTTTTTTGTGTAAAATGGCAGGGGAAAAAATACATCCATATAGCCCTGGAGCTATATGTGATGTATTCCTTTTGCCAGCTAAGGTATATGTGTGTTATATTGCGTCTCAGGGCGCTCCCCCCCAGCGCCCTGCACCCTCAGTGACCGGAGTGTGAAGTGTGCTGAGAGCAATGGCGCACAGCTGCGGTGCTGTGCGCTACCTTAGTCTTGAAGACAGGATGTCTTCTGCCGCCGCTTTCACCGGACCTTCGTCTCTTCTGGCTCTGTAAGGGGGACGGCGGCGCGGCTCCGGTGACCCATCCAGGCTGAACCTGTGATCGTCCCTCTGGAGCTAACGTCCAGTAGCCTAAGAAGCCCAATCCACTCTGCACTCAGGTGAGTTCGCTTCTTCTCCCCTTAGTCCCACGATGCAGTGAGCCTGTTGCCAGCAGGACTCACTGAAAATAAAAAAACCTAACTAAACTTTTATTCTAAGCAGCTCTGGAGAGCTACCTAGTTTGCACCCTTCTCGGCCGGGCACAAAAATCTAACTGGCTTGGAGGAGGGTCATAGGGGGAGGAGCCAGTGCACACCACCTGATATCTCAACCTTTTATTTTGTGCCCTGTCTCCTGCGGAGCCGCTATTCCCCATGGTCCTTACGGAGTCCCAGCATCCACTTAGGACGTTAGAGAAATGTATTTATTTCACATTAACCAAAAAAAATTAAAAAATCCTTAGTACAGCAAATGGATGTATAAAACACCTGTTTAAGACAGCAAGATCTGAAAAACGTGATGAAAATGACCAAAAAGCATTTGGTAAATGGAATAACTAGGGGAAAAGTTCTCAATTGTCCCAATAGAGCAGGTGGGTATTATTCTTACCCAGTTATTGGAGATGGAGCCACTGGTAAGTAAGCAGAGTGCAGTCCGGACTACGCACCCTGCTGGGCTCCAACACTTTAACCAGGCAGACAGATCCCTCGACCTGATGGTTTTTACATTTTCTATGTTGTTTTCATGTTGCTGCTGATGACACCTGAGGTGTCTTTTTTATACCTATATTAATATTGTTTTGTTTAATGTGAAATAAATACATATGTTTAAAACACTCCAGCGCCCATCGTGGACTAACATAGAATTCTTATTTCAAGCATATCTGTATTCAATAAAATTTGATATACATATGTAGCCATACTCATCGTGGCTATATCTGCCCTAAACAAGCACTCTCGGCAGGGCTAGGTTCACCTAGCCGTGCCGAGCTGTGGCATTTGCAGCTCCCATTCTTGCGAATGGGGCACGTGTGCATCTCAGATGCACCCATGCCCTGGACGTGCACGCGGTTGCGGATAACAAGTCACTATCACGGCAAGATGTAGCCATGGTCATCTGTATAAATATTTGTCAGATTTTGAAAAAGCCATGTGGCACTTCTGATTTGTCCATAACAAAATACCTTTCCTATGGTATTGCCAGTACTTTTCACAAAATAAAACTTTATTTTCAGTACAACATTATGATACACACACACACACACACACACACACACACACACACACACACACACACACACAAATATTGATTCTGAATCACACTCACACTTAACATGAATGTATCTCCGGCTGTACCCTTTGAGCCAACAGTCACGTATTTTGCCTCAACATATGGAGGCTTTTTGAAAAGACTTGGATAATTGCTTGAACTTTGCTTTTGCTCCCCCCCCCCACATATATTAATACATTATATTGTTTAAGATTTCTCTTGATAATTTATTATTTCTACCATATCACAACACTCACCTTTATTAGAGCAATTCCACTCATTTTTGTTCTTTTTTTCAGTATTATTTTAGCTTATGGGCATATTCCTTATCATTTATTTGTCACAATTGCTACACTCCCCATTCTAAAGTGTGGGGGTGTAGAAATTGTGACATTCATCACGGAGTTTGAAAGGGAAACTGTTCACCATCCTGAGATGGCCCTTAATCTCTTCACAAGCTGCAGTTTACATGGCAGCTTGTGCAGCAGAGAGGTAGTGGAGTCAGATGGGATCCACGGCTGCATCACCATCTCTGCAGCCGGGCAGCTCCGGCACTAAAGTCCCAGGTGCTAGTACCAGCAACAGGTAATGTTTTGCGGATTTCTTGAATTATGAAAAGGTGAGTTAATCTATTTTGATGGGTCTGTAATTATAACAGGTGCTACCTCAGACAGAAATCCTCAAAACATGACCTGTTGGGAAGGGAGGGTTGAAGATGAAAACCATTGGTCTAAACTAATAACGTACACAAAGATCAACTTTAAATGATATCAGACTGTAATATACTGGTGCCTATTGCCAAGTACTGGCTGCTTCAGTGGCAAGACCTGCCGTCACATCTAACAGTAGAATTGTGCTTGAGCTAAAAGGCCCTTAACATTTTTTTTAATACATACACTTATTTAAAGTAAATGTATGGGCAAAGATGATTGTTTAAAAGGGAGATTGGTACTGAGAAATTGTCCACCCTCCCCAGATAGCAGTATGTGTGTCATCTGTCTATGGTTGTTATGCACACCAGTGCCTGCAGGAAAGCACTGGTGTCAGAACTGTCATGCACTCCAGTGTCTGCAGGAATGTACCGGTGTCTGAACTGTTATGCAAAACAAATGGACTCACAGACAAACTGGGGAACATGACATAACGTACACAGAAGGTAATAGGGTAACAAAATACACACAAAGTGAACAGAGAAGCCCAGAGGCTAAGGAACTGGGTATCTCCTTTGTATTAGAACTGCACAGATGGAAAAAGCAAGATGTTGTGTTTTAATACATAGAGAACCCGAAATGCTGTTGCTAAGGGCAACAGCAAAACCCTAAAGGGTTACCAACGGGTGTGGCAGTAAACTCCTTGGTCAGAGATGGAATGATAGACACAAGGAGAGTCTCCACAATCCTATTTCTCACTTGCAGTGCACAGGTTTTAGCTTACTGCCACTAAACTGACCCCTGACACCTAGCACAGTGAGACAGGATTAGACAGGCAAGTCTTAGAATACAGCCGCAAACTTGCTAAGTTCACAGAGTGGTAACAGAACCCCAGCAAGCTAAACGACTGACTCCAGTCTTACTGCTAGGTCTGGATTGGCAGCGTGTAATACCAAATCCCCAGGCCTATTTGCAGTAAGCAACAAACAAATACAAAGCTACACAGTACTGGCTAACTTTCATGAACTGACTAACCAACAAAGATTCAGCAGCATCTGCTTACCCTGAAAAGAGGCCTTATAAAGCAGGTGCTGTCCACGCCCCACTCAGACCTCACAGACTGTGAGCACAAAAACCAGCACCGGATCCCCTGCCGTGCACAGAGCCTATAACCACTGCACAGCAAAAGACCCGAACCGGAGTATCAGCTGCGCTCAGGTTACTCCACTAGCACTTGTCTCCCGGTTGCCATGACGACGTGGCAGCACAGGGCAGGAGACCCTAACAGTACCCCCCCTCTGACGAGGGGTCAAAGAACCCCTACCACCGGGTTTATCGGGGAACTGCGAGAAGAAAGAGCGTATCAGTCTGGGGGCATGAAGATCACAACTGCGCACCCACGACCGCTCCTCCGGGCCATACCCCTTCCAGTGCACCAAAAATGACAGCCGACCCCGAACCACCTTGGAGTCAAGAATCCTTTCAACAACAAACTCCCTCTGGCCACGTATCAGAAGAGGGGAAGGTCTTCCACTGGAAGAAGGATTACTAATCGCCCGTTTTAAAAGGGAACAATGAAATGTTTTATTGATACCCAAAGAACGGGGCAGATCTAACTGAAATGCCACCGGATTGATAACCCTGGTGATCTTATAAGGGCCGATGATCCGGGGCCCTAACTTATGAGATGGCTGTCTCAACTTCAAATTCTTGGTAGACAACCAGACGAAGTCTCCTAATTTGAAGCTGCAGGGTCTTTTCCGCTTATCAAAAACCCTTTTGGTCACTAATGACACAGACACAAGGGCTTTCTTCACTTTCCGCCAAATACCTCTAAGGACCGAAACCACAGAGGAACCACCAGGCGTGGAGTCCAGGGGGTCAAAAGAATTGGCCTTAGGATGATGCCCATACACACAAAGGAAGGGAGAGATCCCTGTAGCAGAGTGAGCCGCGTTGTTATAGGCAAACTCCGCCATGGACAGATGAGCAACCCAGTCAGTCTGACACTTAGAGACATAACACCTGAGGAACTGCTCCAAGGACTGGTTCACCCTTTCAGTCTGCCCATTAGACTGCGGATGGTAGCCTGACGACAAGCTGACAGAAATCTGGAGATCGGAACAAAATGCCCTCCAGAATTTGGCCACAAACTGGGATCCGCGGTCAGAGACCACATCAAGTGGCAACCCGTGGAGACGCACAACATGCAGCATAAATAATTCAGACAGGCGTCTGGCTGATGGCAGCCCAACCAGTGGAACGAAGTGCGCCATCTTCGAAAACCTGTCAACGACAACCCAGATGGCTGTCATCCCCGAGGATTTGGGCAAGTCCACCACAAAATCCATTGAAATGTGGGTCCATGGCTTAGATGGGATAGAGAGTGGATGTAATGGGCCAACAGGAACCCCTCTAGGAGTCTTATTTCGGGCACAGATGTCACATGCCCGAACCCACTGATCCACATCCTTAGCCACCGAGGGCCACCACACCGCCCTAGATAGCAACTCCCGAGTTCTGGCAATACCCGGGTGACCTGCCGACTTCTTGGCATGGAATTCCAGGAACACTCGCTGTCTTAACCTAGGAGGCACAAACAAAAGACCTACCGGAAGGTCTGGAGGAGCCTGCTCCTGTGCTCTAAGGACTAATGATAAGAGGTCCTGGGTAATGCCCACTTTAATACATGATGGGGAAACAATGGGCAACGGCTCCTCGGTGGTCTCCTGGATTGGAGCAAAACTCAGCGAGAGCGCATCAGCCTTGATGTTTTTTGACCCAGGGCGATATGTTATCAAAAAATTAAAGCGAGCAAAAAACAAAGCCCATCGTGCCTGCCTGGCATTGAGACGCTTCGCTGACTCTAAATATGCCAGATTCTTATGGTCAGTGAGAATTGAGACCACAAACTTAGCCCCCTCAAGCCAGTGTCTCCACTCCTCGAGTGCATCCTTAATAGCCAACAATTCCCGGTTACCCACGTCATAATTCATCTCGGCAGGCGAAAATTTACGAGAAAAGTAAGCACAGGGATGAAGGCGATTATCAGACACTCCCATCTGAGAAAGCACTGCCCCAATACCCATCTCAGAGGCATCCACCTCCACCACAAAAGGATGCTCTGGATCTGGGTGTCGCAGCACCTTGGCCGAAACAAATGCCCTTTTGAGACGGGCAAAAGCCGCTTTAGCCTCACAAGACCAGTGAGCAACATCCGCCCCTTTCTTAGTGAGTGCCACCAAGGGCGCCACTATAGACGAAAATCCAGCGATAAATCGTCTATAAAAATTCGCAAAGCCCAGGAAACGCTGAAGCGCCTTCAAACTAGTGGGCTGCACCCAATCCAGGACTGCCTGTACCTTGGAACCCTCCATTTGGAAACCTTCTGGGGAGATAATATATCCTAGAAATGCGATTTGCTGAACTTCAAATTCGCACTTCTCCAGCTTCGCCCCAAGCCGGTGGTCTCTGAGTTTCTGGAGGACTAAGCGTACATGCTTCCGATGTTCCTCCAGGGAATGGGAGAAGATTAGGATGTCATCTAAGTATACAACTAAGAATCTATCCAAATATTCCCTGAGCACATCATTCATGAAATCCTGGAAGACTGCCGGGGCATTACAGAGCCCAAAAGGCATCACCAAATATTCATAATGCCCTGAGTGGGTATTAAAGGCAGTCTTCCATTCATCCCCCTCTCTTATTCGGATTAGATTGTACGCACCGCGTAGGTCAATCTTAGAAAAAATGGTGGCAGTACGAAGCTGGTCAAACAAGACCGAAATGAGAGGCAGTGGGTATGAGTTTTTAATCGTGATACGGTTCAATTCCCTGAAGTCGATGCAGGGTCGCAACGAACCGTCCTTTTTACCCACGAAGAAGAACCCCGACCCAACTGGAGACTGTGAAGGTCTGATAAATCCCTTAGCCAAGTTCTCCTGAATGTACTCTGCCATAGCCTGAGTCTCAGGACGTGACAGGGAGTACAACCTGCTCTTGGGAAGCTTAGCATTTGGCAACAAATCAATGGCACATGGGGAGGTAGTACCTCTGCAACTTTTTTGGAGAACACGTCCGCAAAATCTGCATAACACCCTGGCAATCCTGGCAAACTTAGCTGAGAGAGCCTGACTGGAAGGCTCAAGCAACTCCTGAAACAATCAGTACCCCAACTAAGAATCTCCCTAGAGACCCAGTCAAATTGAGGATTGTGGGCCCTTAACCAGGGTAACCCCAACACCAATGGGGCAAAAGTACAGACAGTCACATAAAAGGACAATTTTTCAGAGTGTGTGGCTCCAATAAACAAAGAAATCTGGCTAGTGCAAGAGGTAATTTTACCTTGGGATAATGGTTCCCCGTTTAACCCACAAATCTCAATTTCCGATGCCAAGGGTACTAAGGGAACAGAGTGTTTCAGGGCGAATTGGCGGTCCATAAAAACCCCGTCGGCCCCACTGTCCACAAAGGCCTCAGTCTTGACAGTTTGACCGAGGATCTTCAAGGTCACCGGAATGATAAAAGTCTTCTTGGGAAATTCTGACTTCTGGCCTGACAGGATATTTCCCATCACCCTCAGGCCCTGAAGTTTTCCGGCTTTTCTGGGCATGATACTACCACATGACCTTTATTCCCACAGTACAAACACAACCCCTGCTGTCTCCTCCGCGTCTTCTCACGCGAGGAGAGGCGGGTAGCCCCAATCTGCATTGGCTCCTCAGAAAATTCCTCAGAGTCTGAGGTTCCCTTGGGAAGGAAGGAAATCTCAGTCTCCCTTTCAAGCCTACACTCTCTCAGCCGTCTATCCACCCGGATGGATAACTGCATGAGCTGATCCAAGCTATCAGGCAAGGGATATTGTACCAGTTGGTCCTTTATCTGGTTAGAAAGACCTCTTCGGTACTGGTGTCTCAGGGCTGGGTCATTCCACTGGGTATCATGGGCCAACCTCCGAAACTCCGTACAGTAAACCTCAACTGGCCTTCGCCCTTGCTTAAGGATCGAAATCTGAGCCTCGGCTGAGGCCGTCTTGTCAGGGTCATCATACAACATGCCCAGTGCCGTAAAAAAAGCATCAACACTTTTAAGCGACGGACAGTCAGGCTGCAACCCATATGCCCAGACCTGTGGGTCTCCTTGTAGCAAGGAAATCACTATGCCCACCCGCTGAATCTCCGACCCAGAAGACTGAGGCCTAAGCCGGAAGTATAGCTTGCAGCTCTCCTTGAAACAAAAGAACTGAGAGCGATCTCCAGAAAAACGATCCGGGAGATTTACTTTCGGCTCCTTAACCCCTGCAGGTGCTGCTGCTGCGGGAGCTCCACCAGCAGCCTGGGAGGTGTGCATTTTAATGGACAAATCATTAAATTGTCGAGTCAGGACCTGCACCTGATCGACCACCTGTTGCAACGTATTTTGAGGGGTATGCTCCATATTCCCACAAAATTTCAACAGGAGTATTAGGCTGCTGAATATGTTATGCACACCAGTGCCTGCAGGAAAGCACTGGTGTCAGAACTGTCATGCACTCCAGTGTCTGCAGGAATGTACCGGTGTCTGAACTGTTATGCAAAACAAATGGACTCACAGACAAACTGGGGAACATGACATAACGTACACAGAAGGTAATAGGGTAACAAAATACACACAAAGTGAACAGAGAAGCCCAGAGGCTAAGGAACTGGGTATCTCCTTTGTATTAGAACTGCACAGATGGAAAAAGCAAGATGTTGTGTTTTAATACATAGAGAACCCGAAATGCTGTTGCTAAGGGCAACAGCAAAACCCTAAAGGGTTACCAACGGGTGTGGCAGTAAACTCCTTGGTCAGAGATGGAATGATAGACACAAGGAGAGTCTCCACAATCCTATTTCTCACTTGCAGTGCACAGGTTTTAGCTTACTGCCACTAAACTGACCCCTGACACCTAGCACAGTGAGACAGGATTAGACAGGCAAGTCTTAGAATACAGCCGCAAACTTGCTAAGTTCACAGAGTGGTAACAGAACCCCAGCAAGCTAAACGACTGACTCCAGTCTTACTGCTAGGTCTGGATTGGCAGCGTGTAATACCAAATCCCCAGGCCTATTTGCAGTAAGCAACAAACAAATACAAAGCTACACAGTACTGGCTAACTTTCATGAACTGACTAACCAACAAAGATTCAGCAGCATCTGCTTACCCTGAAAAGAGGCCTTATAAAGCAGGTGCTGTCCACGCCCCACTCAGACCTCACAGACTGTGAGCACAAAAACCAGCACCGGATCCCCTGCCGTGCACAGAGCCTATAACCACTGCACAGCAAAAGACCCGAACCGGAGTATCAGCTGCGCTCAGGTTACTCCACTAGCACTTGTCTCCCGGTTGCCATGACGACGTGGCAGCACAGGGCAGGAGACCCTAACAATGGTACCTTACTCCATCCCCTAAACTAATCCTAATACCCTAACCCAAACCACTAAACCAACCCTAACATTCTAACCCAAAAGGGCAGACTGGATGGTTCTTATCTGCCATCAAATTCTATGTTTCTATGTTTTATTCTTGTTTTACTTTAAGAAAACCATTTTATTGGGATGTAGTTATGTGACCAGCGGTCTCACAATACCTCCCCTTACATCCCTAAGCCTCACAAACCCAACTGACTGCATAATAATAATAATAATAATAATAATTTTATTTATATAGCACTCTTTCTCCAATAGAACTCAAGGCGCTTAACAGATACGTAGCATAATATAGTACAGAAAATAATGAAGTACATTTTCATAAAATACAGAAGCATGAAGATACTAAAAGGACATTATGGAAATGCTTGAGTAAACAGGAAAGTCTTGAGTCTACTTTTGAAGGATTCTATAGTTGGGGCCTCTCGCACTGTGCGGGGAAGTGAGTTCCATAGAGTCGGAGCCGCATGACTAAAAGCTCGACCCCCAGATGAATTACGGGAGATTCTAGGTACTGCTAAAAGTCCTTCATCTACAGATCGCAGTAATCGAGTGGGGCAGTATGGGGTCAGAAGCTGCTTCAGGTACCTTGGGCCCTGGTCATGTAATGCTTTGAAACTTAGTAAGCCAATCTTGAAGATGATTCGCCATCTTACAGGCAGCCAGTTAAGGGAGTAGAGGCTGGGTGTTATGTGGCTAGAACAGGGCTGGTTGGTTAACAGCCTGGCAGCTGTGTTTTGCACCAGCTGTAAGCGGTGCAATTCTTTTGCTGGGAGACCAAGGGATAGGGCATTTCAGTAGTCTAATCGAGATGATACAAATGCATGTATGACTTTTGACATATCATCTGAGGAGATTAAGTGCTTGATTCTGGCTATGTTCCTCAGGTGAAAGAATGAGGATTTGATTGTGGCTGATATCTGATGTTTAAGTGTCATGTCACCATCCAGGACAACACCAAGATTCCGCACACGATCACTGGTCTGTAATTCTGAATCCCTGAGTGTAAGTCCAGTTGGTTGGCTATGCTGTGGTCTTGTCCTTTGATGTTGCAGTCATATCATAAGGACCTCTGTTTTATCCGGGTTCAGTCGCAACCAACTGGCACTCATCCACTCCTGTAGCTCTGCTAGACAGCCATTTAGGGTTGCTATTGGGTTATCAGTGCCCGGAGCAAAGGACATGTACAGTTGTGTATCATCTGCATAGCAGTAGTAGACCAGGCCATGGCGCCTGATTATTTCACCCAATGAGAGCATGTATACTGCAAAAAGCATGGGGGATAGTATAGAACCTTGTGGGACACCACATGGCAATGGCACTGGGGGTGATGAGTATAATCCAGACGATACTCTCTGTGACCTGCCTGTGAGAAATGATTTGAACCAGCTTAGGACTGTGCCATCCAGACCACAGAAATGTATCAGTCGCTCAATCAGAAGCCCATGGTCCACGGTATCAAATGCTGCCGAGAGATCCAGAAGGATTAATATTGAACAGTCACCTCTGTCTCTTGCCATCAGAAGATCATTTAACACACACCAGGGCTGTTTCAGTGCTATGTCTTTTCCTGAATCCAGATTGGAATGGATCATAAATATCATGGGTTGTCAGGCGGGTTTCCAGTTGTTTTGCAACCACTTTCTCAATAACCTTTCCTAGGAAAGGAAGGTTTGATACCGGTCTGTAGTTGGTCATGCAGTCGGGATCTAAATTAGGTTTTTTAAGAAGTGGTCTAACAATTGCTTCCTTTAGGGGTCCAGGAAAGATGCCTGTCTGCAAAGAGCATTGAACAATTTTTGCAAAGACAGGACCAATTATATCCATACAACCTATTAGAAGCTTGGTTGAGGCCAGGTCCAGATCACAGGTGGTGGGACGCAAAATCCAAGCAATTTCAGCAGTGTCCTTTACATCCACTTGGTCAAAGCTGGTCCATGAAGGCAGGTAGCTTATATTGGCAGGCTTTGTAGTTTGGCACTCCTTTGATGGCACTGTGGAGATTCCAGCCCGGATGGTGGATATTTTATCTGCAAAGAAGTTTGCAAACTCGTTGCATCTTGCCTGGGA
Source organism: Pseudophryne corroboree (assembly GCF_028390025.1). Taxonomy (NCBI): domain Eukaryota; kingdom Metazoa; phylum Chordata; class Amphibia; order Anura; family Myobatrachidae; genus Pseudophryne; species Pseudophryne corroboree. Next base: position 550,755,864 of record NC_086444.1, read on the forward strand.
GAGGGATTCATCAGTCTGCAGGCATGCTGGCTTGCAAAGCATCTCCACTGTGCGGAAAAGTTGAGCTGGCCTATTGTTTGCTGCTGTGATCTCTTTTGACATTGATTTCTTACAAGTGATTGTCGATTGATATTCTTCGTTATGCTTTACTAGTTTTATTTTGTCATCCACTAGGTTAGTCTTCCTCCATCTTCTTTCCAGTCTACGCCCCCTTTTCTTGAGCTCACTAACACTGTTGTCGAAACATGGAGCTTGATGTTGTGGTTTACGAGGCTTATACGCACAGGGGCGATAATATCAATTGCAGCCATAACATCCGTATTATAATAAAGGACTAGGGAACAGGGATCTCCACAGGCACCCAGTATAGCAGAGAGATCCAGATTTGCTGCAAGAGCCTGGGGAGTCATACCACTCCTTGGACGATACCTGGTCAACTCCACGGGCAGAGATTTTATTTGAGGGGTTGCAACTGAGAACCAAATGGAGTAGTGGTCTGACCAGATGACTGGGTTTATTTTTAGGTCAGTGACTTCTAATCCAATCTGAAAGACAAGATCGAGAGTGTGACCACTTTTAAGTGTGGCAGAAGGAATGACCTGTGTGAAGCCCAGACCATTCATTGTGCACAGGAGGTCTTGGCCAAGGCGTGAGAGCTCATCATCCACCCATGCATTGAAATCCCCGAGGATGAGCCATATTTGATGTTCCAGAACCAGGCCAGCAACAGTGTCTGCAATTTCTTGTAGAAATATCTTTCCATCTCCAGGGGGCCGGTAAATGAGAAGTACTCTGAAACCTAATCCTGTCGAACTCCAGGCAGCAATGCACTCGAATGAGCGAGTAATTTCAATAGGGTGGACCCTAAGTTTAAGTTCTTTTTTGAAGCAGATAGCCACTCCACCACCCCTGCGGTCCAGTCTTGGGTTGTGGATGACAGAGTAGTTTGTTGGGATCGCAGCTTCCAATATAGGTGCTGCATTTTCATCTAGCCAGGTCTCTGTACTACAGGCTAGATCTGCAGATTCAATAAGGTCAGCAATTGTTGCGGTCTTGTTTCTTATAGATCTGGCATTACAAAGAACTGACCTGATTGGGCATACCAGAGGGCCTTCAGTTTTCTTTACGTTAAGTGCAGGAGCTCTGGGTATGGGGGTCACAAAGCGAGAGTTGACAGTTCTGTTCTTCCAAACACAGGGCCGTCTTTTGGGTATCACTTCTATATGATTGTTCTTTGAATATGGGGGTGAGCAGGTGGGCAAAGGACTTAGGTGGTTACCGGGGGAAATAAATTTCTGGCCTGCTCACTTCCCACGAATGTGCCTGTGTTTTCTTTTTAAAATGCCAAGGGATTGGAGAACAGAAGCCTGTGATGATGTGACAGGAACTGCGGAACGTGGTCGGCGGAGTGAAAGAATGAAGCTGGAGGAATACGTATACATTTGGTCATCAATGACATATTACTATAAGTATGAGCTGCATATGATGATGAGAGAGGGAGAGAAAGCAGTGTTTTTTTTTTTTGTTTTTTTTTTGTGTGTTTTGCTTTCCCCCAATTCGGTATGTGATCCAAAATTATAATGGGTTTATGAACAAAGTTATTGCTATAACCTATTTGGTATATTTTAAGCAAGTGATAAAATAACTGCTGATTTAGTCAATTATCCTAGAATAGGCAGTCTTGTGCAAAGGTGTTAGAATCCAATTCCTGTGTAGGTGTGAAAAGTCTCAGTGTGAGAGGCCTTTGAAGTAGATTTCTTGTGGGGGTAGTGATAACATGTCCTGGGGAATGGATCCTGATTTGAAACAGAGAGCCTTCAGCAATTCAGAGCCTGAATATACTGATATTAGTTGATTAATGCAATAAGTCAGTTATTTGTTGCTCAGAGAACAGAGGTGGATGATGTCTAAGTGAGGGGCTGGATGGAGCCAAAGATAGGTTGTAGTCCACAGTACCTTATCTGGGATGTCCAATGCAGAGTACAGCAGCTGCTAAACTGAAGGACTTCTCAGTGGAGGTATGCAGACGATTCAATCCAGTGTGTATCTCAGCGCAGGAATGCAATCCGTTGGTTTTGATGAGATGTCCGCGTAGAGTAGTACAAGTTAAAGGGAAGTCCTTGGATATTTATGATGATTCATAGGTCAGTTGTGGTGAATTTAAGCTGTTTTATGGAGATGATCAGGAAAGGTGAGGCAGCCATCTTGGGCGCCAGTTTGAGATAGTCTGTCTGCATGCTGACTAAAAGAGACTATCCCCACCCACGGGTGTCCATGACACCCACTGAGTGAGAATAGAACCTGTGGTAATCGTAGTTCGCTACTGAGGCCGCAGTGTGGAAAACGCAGCATGGCAAGCGCGCAAGGTGCTTTGTTGCGCTCGCCAGCCCCGCCAGGATTCTAAATTAAAATGGTTTGGGTATGTTTTAATTCATATTTCTATATGTAGATTTGTTACCACTACCCATTTTTAATAATGTTCTTTAGCTGTGTGCATTAAGGGTAAAAGGGTAAATCTTATTCAAATATGTGAGAGCAGTTTTAACTGAAGAGTGTCAGTTCTTTAACCAAATCTTAGTGATTGCAGATCTGGGTGTTTTCATAGGAAGTGTGAGAAATAATATTGAGGAGATTTTAGTTATTTTGTAGCCAGACCAAACTTTGTTTTGATTAACCCTTTCCTAACCTCATGTCATGCATCTTCAAATCAGGTTTCTTGTGAGAAGTGTTTATTTTTTTATTTAAATTCTTCAGCAATCATCAATAACAGAATGGGCAGAAAGGAAATAGTGCAGAAAACATGGAGTGGACAGATTAGCATGAGCAGGGGTGGATGTAGGAGTGAGGGCGCCCTCAGGCACAACACTAATGCCACCCCCTGCCTGCCTAATTTTGTTATTTTTATTGATTGGCTATCATCAAATGAGGGCTTACAACCAATTTAATAGAATAATAAAAAGCCACTAACTATTTACTAATTACAGCAGGTTAGAGGGGCAGTATGTGCATGTCCTACCCATTTACACTCCATTGAAGATGGCATATGGTACAGTACAGTGGAAATCTTTTGCAGTTACTGATGCTTTTTGGGCTGATAGTACCACCACAATAATCCAAGTGCTGCCCCCAACATGTGCCACCCCTAGGCACGTGCCTCATGGGAAATATGCCACTGAGTAATTAAGCTCTTAAAACCTGTTAGAACTCATGGGAGGGGCCAAATGATTAAGGATATTTCTGCCCATAAATAGTCATCAAGGTCTATGTGTTGTACAGCCCATTTGTGTAGTGCACAAAAGGGCTGCACAATGCCATGGGTACCGGGAACTTTTGTTATAAGGTTGTAGTCAATGGGGAACACTCAGTCATCAGCTGAATGTGTGTATCATAGGAGTGAGCCAAGGGAGTCAATCAAGCCCTCTATAGCCTGGTCTCATTCATTCTTCTGAATCGGTGATAGTATGATGTACTCCTATCTGGAAGCATTACCAAGAGATTTCTGTTCCTGCTCTTAGTCTTGTCTGATTAAACCTTGACCTCAGACACATACTTCAGTCCTACTCACAGTTTCTTGTTGGGAAACATGTTTGGATTTATCTTGTCTCTGGCACAGACTTCTGAACCTGCTCGGATCATTACCTCCCCTCTGCATGTCTGCATAATAATCTGAATTTCAAGTCTGCTGCCATTTATCTCTTCACATGAAACAACACTTTCTCCATCATCACAGACATATGCATGTTTTCAGGAAATTCTTGCAAACCACCTCACATCACAGCAAATACTACACTTGCCTTATTTTCAAGTCCTAACCTTTGCATGTACACCTAATTCCATTTGCCATTTCTAAACTCAACTCCTCTCTACAAATAAAATGGACTGTCTCATCTTCCTGCTATTCCTGTCTGCTGATTAAGTTTACTAGTGACAATCTTGCTGAACTTCTCCTTGCACTATAAAATGGTGAGCTTTTGATCTTTTACTTTAATTTAATGCTGGTTGTGTTCTGTTCATATTTCATAAAAGTTTACAGTTCATAAAAAATTAGCAGTTTCTTAAAATACTGTATTGCAGTTTTGATATTTCCACTTAAGGCTGTTTGAATATTTTGGGATTGTGCCATTAATTCTGTGATCTGAATTAGACATGTTTCATAACATTATGCAGACCTACAGGGACTTCAAAATGTAAACAAACAAGGGCAATATGCATAGCTCCTATGGATCACCAACCCCTTCATATCATGCAAAGCAATGAACATCCATTCCGTTAGATGGTGATGCTGACCTCTGGATAGTGAATATCAGCCAATGCCTACTAAGAAAAAATCCACAGGACAGGAAAAGGAGGAAGAAAAAGACATCACAGATATGGCACTAAAGAAGAAATGGTAGCAGGAATGGCAAGGAAGACACCAGGCAGAAGCATCAATGAGCCTCAAGAATTAGGGCATCATTTTGCGGCAATAATACCAACCATCATATCTCCAAGCTGTTGTGGGGAGTGTGTATATATATATATATATATATATATATATATATATATATATTTGATAAAAAATATTATGTATCTATTGTGTTTGTCCATGGGAAACATTCCACAGAAGCATTACACAAGATACATTTTATATAATGGGGTACATCGCTCTGCAAGTAGCTGTACCAGCTATATGAAACAAAATCAAGTCTTATGCCAGCCAGTGGTGAAAACATCCCAGTGGCTGTAGGGCTCATGGTAGTAAATAAAAAAAGTTTGTACTGTATGTTCACAAGAAAAAAAAAATCAGTTATTGTGTTAAATTCATAATGTGCCATATAAATTGGAACGAAGTGACCATGTCACGTCTACAGTTTACCCTTTTACAAATGAAACAAGAATCACTTCTTCTCGCATATCTATAGTTTACCCCTTTATAACTTAAACAAAGAATTACCTTTACTGCAGTAGTTTTAATCCAAATGGCAATTAAGTAATTTGAATAGATTGCTACAACTTCATATAATACATAATGATTTAAGTATTCAGTTTGAAACAATCAATATGCAACCAGCCAGCCATAAGTAGATGATAATCATAATTATCACCATCGCAATATAAAAAAAGAAATACAACACCATTACCTACAAGACATGTGCTTTCCACATGTATATGTGCATAATTATGGTGTTATAATAAGAAAATACCCATTCTACATATTTAAGCATGAGGGGTTGTAGGTCAACAATATGTACAAATATACATACTGTATATGCATATCAATTTATTGTGTGTATGGAAATGTCTTTGAATAATTGGTGTTCACTTACATCCTAATGAGCAGCCTTTGTGTCCATAATAAACTCTTTAATGGCTTCTGAGATAAAATCTGCTTTCCCAGCATGTTCAATTCATGATATGCAACTTCATTCACATGCAGCACCATGCACTTCAATCCACAGGTCCAATCATCAAGCATTTACAAATGTCACTCAGTCCAAGAAATAATCCCCATCAAGTGTCTTCTTTCAGTAAACATTCATATTTTATATACTCCAGCAAACAACTTCCCTCACTTAACTACCATACTTCCTATTGTGACAAACAATTTTACTACTGTTTCCTCTTCAAAAACTAAGCCCACCATTCTTGAGCTCAACTCTTCCCGGTACCTACGCGAGGGTCCTGTTTGTCGATATTAACTTGGCCTTCAATACAATCATCCCCAGCATCCTCCACCCCAAATTACTTCACCTAGGTTTCCCAGAAGCTACCTGTTCCTGGATAGTAGAATTCCTGACAGATAGGACACAGGTGGTGAAAACAGGGGAATTCACCTCTTAAGCGCAGTCCATTAGTACAGGAGCCCCTCAGGACTGTGTCCTCTCACCCCTGCTCTTCTCCCTGTACACAAATGACTGCACCTCAGAGGCGCAATCAGTAAAGATCATCAAATTCGCCAACGACACCACCATAATTGGCCTCATCAAGGACATGGACGAATTGGCTTATAGATGGGAAGTAGACTGGTTGGCCGAGTGGTGCAGCCACAACAACCTTGAGCTCAACCCCCTCAAAACTGTCGAGATGATGGTGGACTTCAGGAAGAAGTCAGCTAGTGCACTTCCACTAACGATTGCTGACAGCGTGGTATCGCTAGTGGACTTCTTCAAGTTCCCAGGGACCACAGTCTCCCGGAACCTTAAATGGGAGTCCAACACTGATGCTACTGTCGGGAAAGTACAGCAGAGGTTGTTCTTCCTCAGGTAACTGAGGAAGTTCAACATCCTGCAGAAGCTTCTGCTCCTCTTCTACTCAGCGATTGTGGAGTCAGTACTGTGCTCCTCGAAACTGGTATGGTATGGCTCCACCAGCATGAGGGACAGATGCAGGCTCCAAAAGGTGATCATAACCGCAGAGAAGATCATTGGGGCCAACCTTCCCTCAGTCCAGGACCTGTACTTGTCCAGAGTTAAAAAGCAGGCAACAAAGTTAGTAAAGGACCAGCTACACCCCGGCCACAGCATGTCTAACTTGCTTCCTTCATTCAAGCATTACAGGGCCATCCCCACCGGGTCCACCAGAAACCTCAAAAGTTTCTTTCCCCAAGCGGTTCACCTGCTGAACTCCTGAACATTGACTGACTAGACGTACATGTAACTCACTTGTGTCCCTATGGTATACCTATCTGTATGACTTTACTCGCTCCACCTACTTATCTACTTGTCCTTTGTGTAGCAAAGCAAAGACAAATTCCTAGTATACGCAAGTATACCTGGCCAATAAAGCTGATTCTGATTCTCTTCTGTAAAATACAATTTCCCCTACCAGATAATATAACCACCTTTCCTTTCCACATCCCTCTCAACATCCAACTGTCTTAAACAATAAATTCCAAATAACAGTACCCTGCCTTAGTCTCATACAACTCTTCCATTAAAATAAACCATCTCTTATTTCAAATAACACAATTAACCATTCCCCATATTATCTCTGGTATACTATTCTAAGTTAACTCTAAAACACCCCAACATTATAGTTCTCCCCAAATTTCTTTATCCAAGTAAACTACTTGTTACTGACCGATGTGTTCTCCTTTACCTAACTTTTGAATTGACATACAGTATCATGAACTTATTTCAGTTATAAAAATACAATGGGTGCAGAGTACAGTATGCATCTGCTATGGGGAAAACAGTTGTGTAGGTCATGTCAATGCCAGTAACCCCAAAGACATCCTTACCCCCCAGGCACTCACTGCATTCCCCAATGCCACTACTCAGCTCTGAAGGAAGCAGTGGGGTCGAAATCTTGACATTCCAGGAAAATCAATCTTATAATTTTTTCTTGACCCTGTATCCCAAGCTAACCAGCATGTACTCCAGCATTTTTCAACAAGACTTAGACTCTGTGATCAACTTAAGACTAATTTACATTACTTCAGTGGGGACTCATTATCATAGTCACTTTTTTTTAACAGTAGAAACAAATCTAGGCTGTTTAGTATAGGGGCTGTTTGAGGATTTGGAGGGTAGCACATTGCTTGTTTTTTTTACAGTATATATTTTTAATGACAAAATACATAGTATGGATGTCACGGACTGCCATGGACCTAAGATTGTCAGCACATTATAGTACAATGCTAAAATGGTACATTGGGGCTACAGGTGGATGTGCAGTCATCTGCCTAGGGTGCAGGGCCCAGGGGGTACAACTGTAGCTTCTCCATGGTACCTCTATTTGGCATGCAGGGTGCACAGCCTAGTAAGTAACCAGCTGGCCTGTCCGAAGCTTCAGCCTTTCCCAGTGGCAAGTCACCACAGAGCCACCAAGAACATACTCCAAATGGACAATCGGATCAAAATTTGGACTGCACCTCCAGTGTGCAGAATTTGATAAACTACAAAAATGGTCCATTCACTTTTTTTAATCACTTTTATCTGCTACGGATGCTCCTCAGAAACTCCAAGAACCATGGATTAATATTTACTTTATTAAGATGTCTTACATTTACTGCTCTATAGATTTATCAAATTTTTAACACTCATTTATATTTACAACCGTGAAAATCAGAAACTTTCGTGCCAAGAACGGGTAGAACAGCTAGTTAAAAAATAAATTTATGATCATAGAGCTTTAAGCCACATAAAGTTACTTATTTGCATTATAGTTTACAGTATACAGAATTAGTTTCAGAGACTGGATGAAATGATTCTAGCATGGTTTTGTCTTGCTGTTAATGAACATTTCTTGCCTTTGTTTAACTCTCCAGTAGTGAAGCCAAATTTTGTGACATGAACACTGATGCTAGGTCTGAAATACTCATTTGTATTTCTGCTTTGTTTTAGAAATATTATGGATATTGATCAGTAATGCCATCAGGGATGGAAATGGAAACCCCTTGTTAATCTCCAACTATTAATTGTTTTATTAATTCATCCAGAAAACATTATTATTATTATTATTATTTATTTATTACATTTCATGTCCAGTTTTTTTAAGCATTCCTCACACATAAATTTTGCATGCTCCATACAAGGAAAATTATAAAATTTTCACAGTAATATTGATTTTTTTTCTCTCCTTCTTGATGCATTTGCTGCATCTTCCTTGTTTTCCTGGCGCTGGCAATTTTTCAATACAGCAGTGACTACAGGCACTCAAAAGAGTTATTTCAGTACTGATTCTGGGTCTCTCAGACCCAGCAAACAAAGGAAAGGCTGTTGCAGCAATTGCGACTAGCACATCGTTATGCTTTATCTATGCACGGACAGTGAACAACACTATACAGAGGTACTGAAAACTTTATTGCTCCTTCTTCGACCAGATAAAGGAACAATCAAAACCAGTCTCAGCAGAACCAGCATCATCAGTGAAGGGATAAACAAGTAAATCTTGATCAGCACATAAATTTCCTTTCCTCTTGTTATTTATCAAAGAAACAGAATAATGATTATTGCAAGTATGTATAAAAGCTAGCTAAATTTTGTGTAGGACATTTTTTTTACTTTGACTGAAGAGAGCCCAAACTGGCATGGTATCTTAAATAAAGAAACTTGCTGTATTCACATTCTTGGATAAAAAAAATATATTTATTCATCAGTTTGGAAGTCCTACAATTACCTGCATTGGTTTCCTTTGGCACACTTTGATGAAGTTTGCAAACTACAGTAAATACAAGGCTTCACTTGCTTCCTCACATGGCAGTACTAATATTCTCTGTGTATCCTAGGGGATACAGCCTCTGTAGCTGATCCTTCATCATCATATTGCTTGTGATGAAACCAACGCATCTAGCCCCTGTGCTGAGATATTCATCCACAGCCATGTTTTACCACTCCATCTCCCTCTGTAAACCAAAGCTGATCTGGCACTGTTCCCCATGTTCATCCACCACCAGAACTCTGACCATCTGCGACTCAATAGTAGCCCTTTATTGGAATTAGAATTTGGTTCTGGTTCCATGCTTGTGTTTTGTATCTGGATTGGTTTCGCCAAAACCACCCTTTTGTGTTTTGGTTTTGATTTTGGAAAAAAAAATAAAAACAGCTAAAATCACAGAATTTGGGGGTAATTTTGATCCTATGGTATTATTAATAGTGATGAGCACCGGAAATTTTTCGGGTTTTGTGTTTTGGTTTTGGGTTCGGTTCCGCGGCCGTGTTTTGGGTTCGAACGCGTTTTGGCAAAACCTCACCGAATTTTTTTTGTCGGATTCGGGTGTGTTTTGGATTCGGGTGTTTTTTTCAAAAAACCCTAAAAAACAGCTTAAATCATAGAATTTGGGGGTCATTTTGATCCCAAAGTATTATTAACCTCCATAACCATAATTTCCACTCATTTTCAGTCTATTCTGAACACCTCACACCTCACAATATTATTTTTAGTCCTAAAATTTGCACCGAGGTCGCTGGATGGCTAAGCTAAGCGACCCAAGTGGCCGACACAAACACCTGGCCCATCTAGGAGTGGCACTGCAGTGTCACGCAGGATGGCCCTTCCAAAAAACACTCCCCAAACAGCACATGATGCAAAGAAAAAAAGAGGCGCAATGAGGTAGCTGTGTGAGTAAGCTAAGCGACCCTAGTGGCCGACACAAACACCTGGCCCATCTAGGAGTGGCACTGCAGTGTCACGCAGGATGGCCCTTCCAAAAAACACTCCCCAAACAGCACATGACGCAAAGAAAAAAAGAGGCGCAATGAGGTAGCTGTGTGAGTAAGCTAAGCGACCCTAGTGGCCGACACAAACACCTGGCCCATCTAGGAGTGGCACTGCAGTGTCACGCAGGATGGCCCTTCCAAAAAACACCCCCCAAACAGCACATGACGCAAAGAAAAATGAAAGAAAAAAGAGGTGCAAGATGGAATTGTCCTTGGGCCCTCCCACCCACCCTTATGTTGTATAAACAGGACATGCACACTTTAACCAACCCATCATTTCAGTGACAGGGTCTGCCACACGACTGTGACTGAAATGACGGGTTGGTTTGGACCCCCACCAAAAAAGTAGCAATTAATCTCTCCTTGCACAAACTGGCTCTACAGAGGCAAGATGTCCACCTCATCATCATCCTCCGATATATCACCGTGTACATCCTCCTCCTCACAGATTATCAATTCGTCCCCACTGGAATCCACCATCTCAGCTCCCTGTGTACTTTGTGGAGGCAATTGCTGCTGGTCAATGTCTCCACGGAGGAATTGATTATAATTCATTTTAATGAACATCATCTTCTCCACATTTTCTGGATGTAACCTCGTACGCCGATTGCTGACAAGGTGAGCGGCGGCACTAAACACTCTTTCGGAGTACACACTTGTGGGAGGGCAACTTAGGTAGAATAAAGCCAGTTTGTGCAAGGGCCTCCAAATTGCCTCTTTTTCCTGCCAGTATAAGTACGGACTGTCTGACGTGCCTACTTGGATGCGGTCACTCATATAATCCTCCACCATTCTTTTAATGGGGAGAGAATCATATGCAGTGACAGTAGACGACATGTCCGTAATCGTTGGCAGGTCCTTCAGTCCGGACCAGATGTCAGCATCAGCAGTTGCTCCAGACTGCCCTGCATCACCGCCAGCGGGTGGGCTCGGAATTCTGAGCCTTTTCCTCGCACCCCCAGTTGCGGGAGAATGTGAAGGAGGAGATGTTGACAGGTCGCGTTCCGCTTGACTTGACAATTTTGTCACCAGCAGGTCTTTCAACCCTAGCAGACTTGTGTCTGCCGGAAAGAGAGATCCAAGGTAGGTTTTAAATCTAGGATCGAGCACGGTGGCCAAAATGTAGTGCTCTGATTTCAACAGATTGACCACCCGTGAATCCTTGTTAAGCGAATTAAGGGCTCCAACCACAAGTCCCACATGCCTAGCGGAATCGCTCTGTGTTAGCTCCTCCTTCAATGTCTCCAGCTTCTTCTGCAAAAGCCTGATGAGGGGAATGACCTGACTCAGGCTGGCAGTGTCTGAACTGACTTCACGTGTGGCAAGTTCAAAAGGTTGCAGAACCTTGCACAACGTTGAAATCATTCTCCACTGCGCTTGAGACAGGTGCATTCCACCTCCTATATCGTGCTCAGTTGTATAGGCTTGAATGGCCTTTTGCTGCTCCTCCAACCTCTGAAGCATATAGAGGGTTGAATTCCACCTCGTTACCACTTCTTGCTTCAGATGATGGCAGGGCAGGTTCAGGCGTTTTTGGTGGTGCTCCAGTCTTCTGTACGTGGTGCCTGTACGCCGAAAGTGTACCGCAATTCTTCTGGCCACCGACAGCATCTCTTGCACGCCCCTCTCGTTTTTTAAATAATTCTGCACCACCAAATTCAAGGTATGTGCAAAACATGGGACGTGCTGGAATTTGCCCAGATTTAATGCACACACAATATTGCTGGCGTTGTCCGATGCCACAAATCCACAGGAGAGTCCAATTGGGGTAAGCCATTCTGCGATGATCTTCCTCAGTTGCCGTAAGAGGTTTTTAGCTGTGTGCGTATTCTGGAAAGCGGTGATACAAAGCGTAGCCTGCCTAGGAAAGAGTTGGCGTTTGCGAGATGCTGCTACTGGTGCCGCCGCTGCTGTTCTTGCGGCGGGAGTCCATACATCTACCCAGTGGGCTGTCACAGTCATATAGTCCTGAGTCTGTCCTGCTCCACTTGTCCACATGTCCGTGGTTAAGTGGACATTGGGTACAACTGCATTTTTTAGGACACTGGTGAGTCTTTTTCTGAGGTCTGTGTACATTTTCGGTATCGCCTGCCTAGAGAAATGGAACCTAGATGGTATTTGGTACCGGGGACACAGTACCTCCAACAAGTCTCTAGTTGCCTCTGCAGTAATGATGGATACCGGAACCACGTTTCTCACCGCCCAGGATGCCAAGGCCTCAGTTATCCGCTTTGCAGCAGGATGACTGCTGTGATATTTCATCTTCCTCGCAAAGGACTGTTGGACAGTCAATTGCTTGGTGGAAGTAGTAAAAGTGGTCTTACGAGTACGACTTCCCCTCTGGGATGACCATCGACTCCCAGCAGCAACAACAGCAGCGCCAGCAGCAGTAGGCGTTACACGCAAGGATGCATCAGAGGAATCCCAGGCAGGAGAGGACTCGTCAGAATTGCCAGTGACATGGCCTGCAGGACTATTGGCTTTCCTGGGGAAGGAGGAAATTGACACTGAGGGAGTTGGTGGGGTGGTTTGCGTGAGCTTGGTTACAAGAGGAAGGGATTTACTGGTCAGTGGACTGCTTCCGCTGTCGCCCAAAGTTTTTGAACTTGTCACTGACTTATGATGAATGCGCTGCAGGTGACGTATAAGGGAGGATGTTCCGAGGTGGTTAACGTCCTTACCCCTACTTATTACAGCTTGACAAAGGCAACACACGGCTTGACAAATGTTGTCCGCATTTCTGTTGAAATACTTCCACACCGAAGAGCTGATTTTTTTGGTATTTTCACCAGGCATGTCAATGGCCCTATTCCTCCCACGGACAACAGGTGTCTCCCCGGGTGCCTGACTTAAACAAACCACCTCACCATCAGAATCCTCCTGGTCAATTTCCTCCCCAGCGCCAGCAACACCCATATCCTCCTCATCCTGGTGTACTTCAACACTGACATCTTCAATCTGACTATCAGGAACTGGACTGCGGGTTCTCCTTCCAGCACTTGCAGGGGGCGTGCAAATGGTGGAAGGCGCATGCTCTTCACGTCCAGTGTTGGGAAGGTCAGGCATCGCAAACGACACAATTGGACTCTCCTTGTGGATTTGTGATTTCGAAGAACGCACAGTTCTTTGCTGTAATTTTGCCAGCTTGAGTCTTTTCATTTTTCTAGCGAGAGGCTGAGTGCTTCCATCCTCATGTGAAGCTGAACCACTAGCCATGAACATAGGCCAGGGCCTCAGCCGTTCCTTGCCACTCCGTGTGGTAAATGGCATATTGGCAAGTTTACGCTTCTCCGACGACAATTTTATTTTAGATTTTTGAGTCCTTTTTTTACTGATATTTGGTGTTTTGGATTTTACATGCTCTGTACTATGACATTGGGCATCGGACTTGGCAGACGACGTTGCTGGCATTTCATCGTCTCGGCCATGACTAGTGGCAGCAGCTTCAGCACGAGGTGGAAGTCGATCTTGATCTTTCCCTATTTTTGGAACCTCAACATTTTTGTTCTCCATATTTTAATAGGCACAACTAAAAGGCACCTCAGGTAAACAATGGTAAACATCTGATATCCTCTTTGCAACAGGATGACTGTTGTCACATTTCATCCTCCTCACAAAGGACTGTTGGACAGTCATTTGCTTAGTTGAAGCAGTACAAGTGGTCTTCCGACTTCCCCTCTGGGATGACGATCGACTCCCAGCAGCAACAACAGCAGCGGCAGAAGCAGCAGTAGGGGGAAGCGGTTCTTGATCTTTCCCTATTTTATCCTCCAAATTTTTGCTCTCCATTATTTTTCTGGCGTTATATAACAAAATGCAGCAAAGGACAGTGTACCTCTACACCACACAGGGCAAACCCTGTAAAAATTATTTGGATTAAATATTAATAACTCCTTTATTTGGAGAAAATAATATACAGCACAGGACAGCACCACTGAACTGGTCTTATATGGCAGTACCACTGCACTGGATTTATACACCAGTACCACTGGATTTATATGGCAGTACCACTGGACTTATACGGCAGTACCACTGGACATATACGGCAGTATCACTGGACTTATATGGCAGTATCAATGCACTGGATTTATACGCCAGTACCACTGGATTTATACAGCAGTACCATTGGACTTATATGGCAGTACCACTGGACATATACGGCAGAATCACTGGACTTATACGGCAGTATCACTGGACTGGATTTACACGTCAGTACCTCTGGATTTATACGGCAGTATCACTGGACTTATATGGCAGTATCTCTGGACATATACGGCAGTACTACTGGATTTATACGGCAGTACCACTGGACAAATACAGCAGTATCACTGGACTTATGCGGCAGTATCACTGAACTGGATGTATACGCCGGTACCACTGGATTTATACGGCAGTACCACTGGAATTACAGTATATGGCAGTACCACTGGACATATACGGCAGTATCACCGGAATTATATGGCAGTACCACTGGACATATACGGCAGTATCACTGGACTTATATGGCAGTATCACTGGACTGGATTTATACGCCAGTACCACTGGATTTATACGGCAGTACCACTGGACATATACAGCAGTATCACTGGAATTATATGGCAGTACTACTGGACATATACAGCAGTATCACTGGACTGGATTTATATGCCAGTACCACTGGATTTATATGGCAGTACCACTGGATTTATACGGCAGTACCACTGGACATATACGGCAGTATCACTGGACTTATACTGCAGTATCACTGGACTGGATTTATACACCAGTACCACTGGATTTATATGGCAGTACCACTGGACATATACGACAGTATCACTGGACTTATACAGCAGTATCACTGGATTTATACGGCAGTACTACTGGACATATATGGCAGTATCACTGGAATTACAGTATATGGCAGTACCACTGGACATATACGGCAGTATCCCTGGAATTATATGGCAGTACCACTGGACATATACGGCAATATCACTGGACTTATATGGCAGTATCACTGGACTGGATTTTTATGCCAGTGCCACTGGATTTATATGGCAGTACCACTGAACATATACAGCAGTATCACTGGATTTATATGGCAGTACCACTGGACATATACGGCAGTATCACTAGGCTGGATTTATATGCCAGTACCACTGGATTTATACGGTAGTATCACTGGACTGGATTTATACATCAGTACCACTGGATTTATACGACAGTATCACTGGACTTATACGGCAGTATCACTTGACATATACGAATGTTTCACTGGACATATACGGCAGTATCACTGGACTTGTATGGCAGTACCACTGGACGTATACAGCTGCACAGGGACACCACCACTGGACTGATGCAAGACAACACAGCACCACTGCAATGGACTCGACTTATACAGCAGCACTGGACATATGGCAGCAGAGGACATCACCACTGTGACTGGACTGATGCAGCACAAGACACTACCACTGGACTGATGCAGCACAACACAGCACCACTGGACTGGACTTATACAGCAATACTGGACATATGGCAGCAGAGGACACCACCACTGTGACTGGACTGATGCAGCACAAGACAGCACCACTGGACTGATGCAGCACAAGACACCACCACTGGACTGGACTTATACAGCAGCACTGGACATATGGCAGCAGAGGACACCACCACTGTGACTGGACTGATGCATCACAAGACACTACCACTGTACTGATGCAGGACAACACAGCACCACTGCACTGGACATATATAGCTACACTGGACATATGGCAGCAGAGGACACCACCAATGTGACTGGACTGATGCAGCGTAATTCACTACACTGGACTGAGCAGCACAAGACAGAACTCGAATTGCCACCCAACAGACACTGAGGACGGAGACACGTCTTCTCGCTACACTCTTCAATTCCGGAGTGAAAATGACGGCGACACACAGCTCCTTATATGGAATCCAAAACCCGCGAGAATCCGACAGCAGGATGATGACGTTTTGCCTCATTCTGGTTTCCGAGTCAGGCGGGAAAACCTGAGCCGGGCTCAGATCCGGGCTCGGGTAGTGAAGTTCGGGAGGGTTCGGTTCTCAGGGAACCAAACCCGCTCATCTCTAATTGGAATACATCGGCAAGGGTTTTCAGCAAAGGCTTTCCTCCAGTACATCCTCTAGCTTCACTGTTACCAGGCTGGTATGTCCTATTTATATTTTCATTTTTGTACTTGCTATGGAACTTCTCATCTAAAAACTTAGATCCCCTGCGAAGTTTCCCAGTTTCTAAGTGGCGCAAATTCTACCTTTCCATTGATGATGTCCTCCCTTTTAAAACAGTGGCCTTACATATTAATATCCTCCTCCCCTATATATGCCTTCCCAAACAGAGATTTAAAAATGCTGAGAGGGAAACTTCCTTGATGTAATTAGGTATAGAAATCCCTGCCTTAATTAAAGATGCCTATGATTTTAATTTAACCCCATTGCTCTGCCAATTATCTACACTAATCAATACCAGGGTTTCCTATGAGATCTCCTGGCTGGGCATTATAGTTTCCTTGAAAAAGACTTTACTCCAGAAACTGATGTACCTGTTCTGAACTATCCCCGACCTTCTCCCTTCCAGTTACTTAAGGTGCATACACACGGAGAGATTTTGACTATGAGAGATTTTGACTGAGTGATTTCCCTTGACCTGGCAGTAGGAGATTTTGACTAACTTTACCAGAGATTTTGACTAACTTTTCCAGCGATTTTAGCTATGGGCGATTTTGGCTAACTCATTCAAGCAAGGGGATGCTTCTTCTTTTCCAGCGACCTAGCCAAAATTGACTTGCCTGCACAGTGTATTTTTAGCAGCGATAGCGACCTGACGGGGACGCGCATCGCTATCGCTGGCTGTGTACACATGGAGAGATATGCACTAACTTTCTGAGCGATTTTGACTATATAGTCAAAATCGCTCAGTTATATCGCTCCGTGTGTATGCACCTTTAGTGTTGTTATAAAAAAATATGTGTTATCTTATGTTTCGAAAAACAAACCATCTCATTTAGCAGGCCATAAGATGATCTTTCAAAGTAGATTGGTGGCTTCCAGCTCCCTAATCTCTCCATTTACAGGACCAGAAACAAGGTTTTGTTAGCACTATTTGGAGTATCTTTGATACTTCTATATTCTGCTGGTTAAAAAAAAGCCTTTCCCTAGGATAATAACAAATATCCTATACTGGTCATTACAAGTGGATATATATATATATATATATATATATATATATATATATATATATATATATATGTAAAATGAACCTTATAATGCAGCAAGGTTCAGACCTAGTGGTATTTCACCACCACTCAAAATCTCCTGTGTGTTTTCCTTAATGAAATTTTAAATGTAGTTAAAAAGAGAATTCCCTTCAAATTAAAAATAGTTTGTAGGTCTTAGTAGTATGGGGGTAATTCCAAGTTGATCGCAGCAGGAATTCTGTTAGCAGTTGGGCAAAACCATGTGCACTGCAGGGGGGGCAGATATAACATGTGCAGAGAGAGTTAGATTTGGGTGTGGTGTGTTCAATCTGCAATCTAATTTGCAGTGTAAAAATAAAGCAGCCAGTATTTACCCTGCACAGAAACAAAATAACCCACCCAAATCTAACTCTTTCTGCACATGTTATATCTGCCTCCCCTGCAGTGCACATGGTTTTGCCCAACTGCTAACAAAATTCCTGCTGCGATCAACTTGGAATTACCCCCTATGTGCTAATGGTATCCATACATTAATGGTTAACTTCTGGTCTCCTTAATCTCCCAGCAAATCAATTATACGGGGTGATTCAAAAGACACAGTATACCCTTTTGTTTCAAAAACTGTGCAGGAAATGGGAAAACTGAATATTCCAGTAAGGTATGGGTGTGGTGGACTATTTTTTAGGGTATGTACCAAACATGGGCACCATCTTGAAATCGGCCATCCTGAATCTATGTCATTTTTTTCAAATGGAAAAGGGGTCGTGTAACATGTCAAACAACATCAGAATTTGCTGAAAAGTTTATTACTGCAAACAGATTTGAAATAGCCATTATGGTTCCAAAGTTACAACACATTTTTTGTTGCAGGTAACTGAAGATGGCTTTGACAAAAGAGGAGAGAATTGAGGTCATTTTGATGTCTGGAGAACGAAGTTTCAGTGTCATAGTTGCAGATTTTAACAACCATCACCCAGAAAGACCTCCAATTTCACATAACACTGTCAGGTGCCTAATTTCCAAATTCTGAGAAACTGGGACTGTGGCTGACAAGTCACGTAGTGATCGTTCAAAAAGTGCTACTGAAGAGACAACCTCAACAATGGTTTTGGCATCCTTCATTAAGAGTCAGCATGTTTTCTTTCACAACTTAAACACTGGTTACAGCCATTCAGGCTAAAACTCTAGGTAGAAGTAGAAAGTGCTGCTTTTTGGGGGTTTCCTAATGCAGATTTACTCTGGAATCCTCAGACAGTTAATATCATATTTGAATTCTGATTATTAGCAATCTCTGATGCTCTTCTGGTATGAAATAGTGTTATTCTGAGGGCTCAGCTTTTTCATTCCTCTCATCATGTGAACAACAAAAGACATATCCACAATCAATTATATAATTTCTGGCAATAATATTTTCTAATTTTCTCATCTCCAAACAACCTGTGGTCTCCCTGATACTGACCATTATAAGTATGTCCATTGGTTGGGAAATATGTGTAAGTGGCCTAATACTTTTTTTTACTGCCAGTATCATTTTTGAGTAGACTAATTTCTAGTTCCTCTATGTGAAAAAAACACCCTATGGCACCAACATACAGTTTGCTGCCTGTGATTTCTTATAAATCTACAGCTACATTGGGAATTATACTTTTACCCCTCAACAACCGGAACCTATTTATAGTAGTTAATTGGATATTTCTAAATGTACTAACCATGTTGCGATGCATGGAAAAATGTTTCTTAGACTGTACCTAAGTCTGATTAAATGATATAAAATGTGTCAATCTTGCTCAAATAATTGCTGGTGTCAATGCTCCGAAGAAGGTGTTTTTTTACATTTTTATTTTGGGGCTGCTCTGTTTTTCGTCCCTTTTGACTAATGTTATAAAGATTACCATTGCCCTAGATTCAGCTCTTGCTTTGTTACATTGGCACCCACCTTCTTATTAGAGATGTGTGTCAGGTCTTTTCTCGGGTTTTGTGTTTTGCTTTTTGATCTGTATCTCCTTTGTGTATTGGATCTGTATTGGTTTTGCCAAAACCGCCCTTGTGTGTTTTGGATCTGTATTGTTTTTGGATTTTTTTTTAAATCATAAAAACAGCAAAAATCACAGAATTTTTGGGGTGTTTTTGTTCCTACAGTATTATTAACCTCAATAACATTAATGTCCACTCATTTGACCACCTCACAGCTCACAATGTTTTCATCCACTTTAGGCCCAAAGGTTGCAGTGAGGTAGCTTGATGACTAAGCTAAGTGACAGCAGTGGGTGGCACAAACATGTGGTTCTTAAACTTCCAACATGGCAGATCTAGGAGTGGCATTGCAGTGGCAGACAGGGTGGCAATTTATAAACTATGCAAAAAAAAACCAGCAATGTTCTAAACAACACATTATGCAAAGAAAAGAGGTGCAAGATGGAATTGTCCTTAAACAGGACATGCACAGTTTTACAAACCAATCCTTTCAGTGACGGGACAGTCACATGTGGCTGAAATGATTGAATGTTTGTTTGGGCCCCCACAAAACAAGCTGGCAATGGGTAGTGCATAAACTGGCTCTACATAGGCAAGATGTTATTATCAGCATCTCTCACCAACAGGCTTATTATCTCTTCAGATTTGTGTCTATTGGAAAGAAAGATACAACATAGGATTTAAACCTAGGGTCAAGTATGGTCGCCAAAACATATTGATTGATTTCAATAGATTGATGACCCTTGAATCCTGGTGAAGCCAATGAAAGGCTTGATCTACAAGTCCGACATGTTTAGCGGACTCGCTTCTTTTCAGCTCCTCCTTCAAAATGTCTTGCTTCTTTTCTAAGAGTCTAATAAGAGAAATGATCTGATGCAAGCAGGCAGTGTCTGAACTAACTTCACATGTGGCAACTTTGAAGAGTTTGAGAACTGTGCACAACAAGAAAATTATTCTCCACCGCACTTGACTAAGGTGCATTCACACTTCTTTCCGTATGTCATAGGTCAATGTGTAGGTTTGGATGGCCATTTGCTGCTCCACCATCCGATGATGCATATAGAGGGTTGAATTCCACCTCGTTACTACCTCTTGCTTCAGCTGATGGCAGGGCAAGTTCAACTGTTCTTGCAAGTGCTGTAATCTTCTACATGCATTTGCAGAATAGAGAAAATTCCAGGCCACTGACAGCATCTCCTGCCCGGGCCTGCTGCAGCTGGGGAGAGGGGTGCGGGTAGATGGCGGGCGCCTGTGGGGTGACTTCGGCCACAGCCCCAGGCCACAGCACCCCGGGAGCAGGCACTGCTTGCCCGCACCAAGAACTGCTCCTGTCTCCTGCACACCCCTGTCATTTAAAAAAAAAAATTGCACCCCCAAATTAAGTGTGTGAGCAAAACAGGGGACATGTTGGAATTCACCCAGATGTAATGGTCTCGCAATATTGGTGGCATTGTCAGATATCACAAATTCCGAGGAGAGTCCAAGTGGGGAAAGCCATTTTACAATTATTTCCCTGATTTCCCGGTGTGCCTCTTACTGAAACCAATGATACACGGTGTAGCCTGCCTCTGAATGAGCTGGCATTTGTGAGATGATGCTGCTGCTGTCGGTGCTGCTGAAGGTGTCACAAAACAGAGGTTATCTGTGCTCCCCAGCTGTGCTTTATCTTACATTTGCCTCAAGCCTGGGCGCGATCCTTCATCTGGGCACTCCCCTGATGTGTGCACCGCTCGCCACGGTGCCTGCGACTCTGTACCAGTGTCTTCCTGTCCAATGGCCATACCGGCCAGTCCCAGTCGCAGCACGCCAAGGTTCCCGCCGCACACCTCCATGGACAGCGCCATGACAGTCTCCAGTCAGCTGATCTTCTGGGAGCCAATCTGGAGTCACTTCCGCATCATGTGAGCCGCTCCTCCACTCAGCTGTAAGCGCTGGATATAAGTACAAGGTCTCAGCACTAGCAAGCTGTCAGTGTTTTGGTGTCTCTCAGCCTGGAGTGAGCTCCACAATCTCCTGAAATTACAACTCAGTGCATCTGTCATCTCATGCACTTCCTGACTCCCTAGATGATTTAAAGGGCCATCTCTGCCACTACAGCCTGGCATCTCCAGATTCACTGGAAGTCCTCCAGTGATCCAAAGGGTCTGTCCTATATCCCTAGTGGCATTAGCGACTCTGCTGGTTCCTACCAGCTTCCAGTTAAACTGCTGCACAAGGTAGCGCACCTCAGTATCCGGGAAAACTGCTACTGCTGTTTGCCACCTTGCATCAGTAACTTAGACACTGTGCAGAATCACTACATCACAGCACTGCAATACAGAGTGTATGGAATCCCACTGTTCTGCCACAGTTTGCCCAGCATCTGGAAACCTGCATTGCTGATGTCCTCAGCTTCCTCTACAATTATTGCTGATGCCCTCAGCTTCTTCTACAATCAATGCTGATGCCCTCAGCTTCCTCTACAGCTATTGCACTGGTTCCAGCCAATGATCAGTGAATATCCTGCATTGCTGGCTCCCCCAGCATTCCGTCAATTCACCAGACCTCACGTGAATTTCTACTAGGTGACAACCCAGCTACTTATTGCACTGGTGGCTCACACTACCAGTGTTCAAGTACCCATAGCTGATCACCTTTCTTCATAGAACCTACTGCCTAACTGCCACGTCTGGATGAGCAGATCATTCATCAAGCCAGCCCAACTCTGTCCACAGCATTCAAGATCAAACCCAGTGTTCAGTACTAATCTGGGTTCACAAATAACCTCAGCTGTGACAGTAAGCACTGACCAAATGGATCCAGCTAGTGGTACTGGATAAGTGCAGACTTGCTCCAAGTGATAGCTGCTTGCCTGGAAGGACTTGAGCTAGTACAGCGACAGATTGTGAAAGGCTTACAGGATCAGGTATGGGTCATTGGGTCGACTCAGCTTAGGTTGACAGTCATTGGGTCGACCACAATACATCGACATGCGTTAGGTCGACATGGTAACTAGGTCAACATGGTCATTAGGTCGACCTGTACTAGGTCGACAGGTGAAAAGGTCGACATGGGTTTTTGGAATTTTTGGGTGTCGTTTTCTTCATAAAGTGATGGGGAACCTCAATTAGTGCACCGTGTCCCCTCGCATGGCTCGCTTCACTTGCCATGCTTCAGGCAAGGTGCCTTGCTTCGCTTCTGCTTCACTCGGCACAGGTTACCATTCCAATCGTAATCCACGTGGATCGTCAAGTATGGTAATATCCCAAAAATGGAAAAAAAAGTGAAAAACTCATGTCGACCTAATGACCATGTCAACCTAGTTACCCTGTCGACCTAACGCATGTCGACCTAATGTAGTCGACTCATTGGTTGCCGATCTAAGTTGGGTCGACCTAATGACTGTATCCCTTTCAGGGTATATTCGATGAACCTGGTCACCCAACTTCTGCCTCTATAGAAATCATGAGGATTCGTCAAGGTTCCAGGTCTGTCGGTCAATACATCATAGAGTTCCAGACTCTAGCTTCCAAACTCCAGTGGAATGATGAAGCCCTCATTGTGGCCTTCTGGCATGGTCTCCCTGAGAAACTTAAAGATGGCTTAGCCTCCTGTGACTTACCAACAACCCTCAAGGACATTATGTCTCTGTGCAATAAAATAGATCTGCGCTTCTGATAAAGACGTCACAAGAGATCCCACCTTGAAAGACCGAGGCCGCGTCCTGCACCTCATCCAGGTTCCCTGGCTTTGGATGTTGAACCTATACAGGGGAATCATTCCAAGCTCTCTGCCAAGGAAAGGCGGCGCTGCCAACAGCAAAACTTATGTATGTACTGTGGTGAAAGCAGCCATCTTGTCACTGCCTGTTCCAAGCATCTGGGAAACGGACGGTCCTAGGTTCAGGAGGAGGGCTGAATCTAGAAACCCAATGAGTCTCTCCAAGTAAAAAGGATTCCGTTATCTTGGTATCCCTGCAGGTTCCCACCGCTCTCAAAGCTGTTCAGGCCCTGTTGGATTTTGGTGCAGCAGGGACATTTATTTCAGCCAACCTGGTATCTCAATACAAAATACCAGTTCAGAAGCTTCCTCAAGCTATTACCCTCACTGTTGTAGATGGGAGTATTATTCCTCATGGGACTATCACCCAAGAGACTTGTTCTTTGACTCTCCTCGTAGGAGCGCTCCACTCTGAAGTCCTTTCTTTCTTTATATTACCCAAGTCTTCTCAGCCTATTGTCCTCAGGCTTCCATGGCTCCAGCAGCATAACCCATAAATGGATTGGATCTCTATTCAAATTCTTTCC
Source organism: Pseudophryne corroboree (assembly GCF_028390025.1). Lineage (NCBI taxonomy): Eukaryota > Metazoa > Chordata > Amphibia > Anura > Myobatrachidae > Pseudophryne > Pseudophryne corroboree. The sequence goes on from NC_086444.1 coordinate 550,779,480, forward strand.
TGGGGACCCGTATGCCACTCCCAGTGACTGCAAAAAATTCTTCCTGTCTGAAAATCTAAAGTTCACATTCCAGAGTCACTACCGGAGCCATACCATGCTTTTACGGACATCTTCAGTAAAGGTTGGGCAGACAAGTTACCACCACATCGGGAATGGGACTGCCCCATTGACCTTCTTCCAGGCAAGTCACCCCCTAGGGGAAGAACCTATCCTCTATCAATTCCTGAAACAGCTGCGATGTCAGAGTACATTAAAGAGAACCTTGAGAAAGGCTTCATCCGTCCCTCATCTTTTTCTGCTGGCGCAGGTTTTTTCTTTGTTAAGAAGAAGGATGGGGGTCTCCGTCCCTGCATAGACTACAGGCGGTTAAATGACATTATGATTAGGAATTGTTACCCATTACTCCTAATTACTGATCTCTTTGACCGAGTCAAGGGAGCAACCATTTTTTCTAAATTGGCTTTAAGGGGCACATATAACCCCATTCGCATCTGAGCAGGCGACGAATGGAAAACTGCTTTTAATACTCGAGATGGGCACTATGAGTATCTCATTATGCCATTTGGTCTCAGTAATGTACCTGCTGTGTTCCAGCACTTCGTCAATGAGATATTCCTGGATCTACTGTACCAGTCTGTCATACTGTACCTTGACGACATTTTAATATTCTCCCGAGATTTGCAGTCCCGCCAACAACAAATACAGGAAGTCCTTCATCGCCTAAGATGTCACCAACTTTTTTATAAACTAGAAAAGTGCATCTTTCAAGTACCCTCCATAGCATCTCTGGGATATATCATGTCCAGTTCCAGTCTTCGGATGGACCCTGAAAAAGTTGAAGCTATTTTAACTTGGAATGAAGCTACAGTACATCTCTTAAATCAACTCAACATTTTCTTGGGTTTGCAAACTACTACTGGAAATTCATTTGTGGCTTCTCCACCCTGTTGGCTCCCATCTCAGCTCTTACCTGCAAGGGTGCTAACCCTGATTCCTGGTCTCCTGAAGCTAAATATGCGTTTCTATTGTTAAAAGAAGTGTTTACCTCTGCTCCAAATTTTCAACAGCCAGATGTCTCTTGACCATTCTGTCACGATCCAGGTAATTCCTTATCAGTATTTACCTTCCAAATGTCTCCTGAGACTGTCCCAGTGTTCCAAGCCTGGATTCCATCTGCACTGTCTGTGTGCAGGACGCTGCATCTCATTGTCTCTAATCTCCTTACTGTGATTCTGGCAGCATCAGGGTTAAGTTTCACATGCAAGTTACAAACAATCTTTCCCTCCAAAAGCTAGCATGGGCGCAGCCATGTTTTCCTAATCACGTGATACCTTTCAGCCTATCAGCTGCACTCTGCTCTCAGCCTGAATACCCAGCAGCTGCACTCTGGTCTCTGGTTAATCAGCCAGCCAATCCCTGTTTCCCAGCTGGTATAAATATCTTGTTCCTGGGGTGGAAAGATGTCAGTGCTTCAATTGTCTACAGTGATTCCAGTGTGCAGTTCTTCCATGGACTTTCTCTGCAGTACAGCCTGACTCTGCAGTGTCTACATTGCTCCCTGTGACTGGCAGTTACCTGAGACCGGCTTCCAGCTTCTAGCTTCCAGCGGTGCTCTGCCCTGCCAGTAACCATCGGTGTTCCACCATCGATCCCAAGTCTCCATCGGTGTTCCACCATCGATCCCAAGTCTCCATCGGTGTTCCACCATCGATCCCCAGTAACCATCGGTGTTCCGCCATCGATCCCCAGTAACCATCGGTGTTCCGCCATCGATCCCAAGTCTCCATCGGTGTTCCGCCATCGATCCCAAGTCTCCATCGGTGCTCCGCCATCGATCCCCAGTAACCATCGGTGTTCCGCCATCGATCCCAAGTCTCCATCGGTGTTCCGCCATCGATCCCAAGTCGCCATCGGTGTTCCGCCATCGATCCCAAGTCACCATCGGTGTTCCGCCATCGATCCCAAGTCTCCATTGGTGTTCCGCCATCGATCCCAAGTCTCCATCGGTGTTCCGCCATCGATCTCCAGTAACCATCGGTGTTCCGCCATCGATCCCAAAGTAACCATCGGTGTTCCGTCATAGATTCCAAGTCACCATCGGTGTTCCGTCATCGATCCCAAGTATTTCTCTGAACTGTGATTCCTGTTACCTGTACCAAGTCATCAGTATTCCTCTGAACTGTGTTTAATAAACCTTTGAACTTTCCTTCGTTGTCTTGGTCACGCCTTCGGGAATTTGTTCTAAAGGTTCCCTGCATGTCCAAGAACCCTGTACTGCCTCCCAGGTACACATATACCTCAGCCCCTACAACTGAGGCTTCCCCCTGGTCAGCACCAGCCCTCAGTTGTGACAGTAAGCACTGACCCCCATGGATCCGGCCGGAGACCAGGTCCAAGCGACCAGGCCGATGCAAGAACTTGCAGCCTGCCTTGAACGTCAGGAGACTGCACAGGGCCATGTGATTCGCTGTCTCCAGGACCTCTCCGCTCGGCTGGATGGAATACAAGTAACCCTCCGTGGTTCAGGGGCGTCCAGTGTGCCGACTGCAGTACCTTTGGTGGTATCCCCACCCACCATTCCTGTTTCTGCTCCTTGTCTCCATTTACCGACACCTGCCAAGTTTGATGGTTCCCCAAAAGCCTGTCGGGGTTTCCTAAAGCAGTGTGAGATATATTTCGAGTTACAACCTGGTAGTTTCCCAACTGACCGCACCAAGGTTGCTTACATCATCTCCCTCCTCAGTGGCTCCGCCCTCGATTGGGTATCACCTCTATGGGAGAAGTCTGATGCCCTGCTCTCTTCATATGCAGACTTCGTGGCAACCTTCAGGTGCATCTTTGACGAACCAGGTCGTGTGACCTCTGCCTCCTCTGATATCCTCAGGCTACGTCAGGGGACACGAACAGTCGGTAAATATCTGGTACAGTACCAGATCCTAGCGTCCGAACTTTCCTGGAATGATGACGCTCTTTACTCAGCCCAAGATGGGGCGTCTGTGTCTACAGCCCAAGATGGGGCGTCTGTGTCTACAGCCCAAGAAGGGGCGTCTGTGTCTACAGCCCAAGAAGGGGCGTCTGTGTCTACAGCCCAAGAAGGGGCGTCTGTGTCTACAACCCCAGGAGGGGTATCCAATGTTCAAGCTCTAGTAGGGGCATATGAGTCTTCTCAAAAAGGAGTTTCTGATCTGTCAACCCCAGGAGGGGTGCTGGAGAAAACAACCCTGAGAGAGGTGTCTGATTCGTCAACCCCAGGAGGGGTCACCAAAGTTTCAGCCCCAAGGGAAGTATCCAGAGCCAAGTTCCCAGATGGAAATTTTTGTGCTACAGATGCAGTTATGAACTCTTGTTTGCCGTCTTCAGAGAGCACCACCCTGTTGGCATCCAGCATGGACCATGTCCAGGATGGTCTAACTGAACACTCAGATACCACTCATTCCGGTTCTAACCGGATTCAGACTCCTTCAGTTCCAGCTGATTCGAATGTCAATCCAAAGACTCCTCCGGTCCCAGCCGGTTCAAGCTTTTCTGGACCCAATCCGGTTCCATCCGTAGGTCCAAAGACTACTTCAGTTCCAGCTGATTCAACGGTCTCCAAACTCAATCCTGTCCTATCCGTCGGCCCAAAGTCTCCGCCGGTCTCAGCCGGTTCAAGTTTGTCTGGACTCAATCTGGTCTCGTCCATAGGTCCAGTACAGTCTCATCTGGTTCCAGCCAGTTCAAGTTCATCAGGATTCAATCTAGATCCTTCCGTTTGTTCAGGTAAAGAATTTATAAGAAGTGTCCTGGGGCCACTCCTAAAGGAGGGGGTGCTGTCACGATCCAGGTAATTCCTTATCAGTATTTACCTTCCAAATGTCTCCTGAGACTGTCCCAGTGTTCCAAGCCTGGATTCCATCTGCACTGTCTGTGTGCAGGACGCTGCATCTCATTGTCTCTAATCTCCTTACTGTGATTCTGGCAGCATCAGGGTTAAGTTTCACATGCAAGTTACAAACAATCTTTCCCTCCAAAAGCTAGCATGGACGCAGCCATGTTTTCCTAATCACGTGATACCTTTCAGCCTATCAGCTGCACTCTGCTCTCAGCCTGATTACCCAGCAGCTGCACTCTGGTCTCTGGTTAATCAGCCAGCCAATCCCTGTTTCCCAGCTGGTATAAATATCTTTGTTTCTGGGGTGGAAAGATGTCAGTGCTTCAATTGTCTACAGTGATTCCAGTGTGCAGTTCTTCCATGGACTTTCTCTGCAGTACAGCCTGACTCTGCAGTGTCTACATTGCTCCCTGTGACTGGCAGTTACCTGAGACCGGCTTCCAGCTTCTAGCTTCCAGCGGTGCTCTGCCCTGCCAGTAACCATCGGTGTTCCGCCATCGATCCCAAGTCTCCATCGGTGTTCCGCCATCCATCCCAAGTCTCCATCGGTGTTCCACCATCGATCCCAAGTCTCCATCGGTGTTCCGCCATCGATCCCCAGTAACCATCGGTGTTCCGCCATCGATCCCCAGTAACCATCGGTGTTCCACCATCGATCCCAAGTCTCCATCGGTGTTCCGCCATCGATCCCAAGTCTCCATCGGTGCTCTGCCATCGATCCCCAGTAACCATCGGTGTTCCGCCATCGATCCCAAGTCTCCATCGGTGTTCCGCCATCGATCCCAAGTCACCATCGGTGTTCCGCCATCGATCCCAAGTCTCCATCGGTGTTCCGCCATCGATCCAAGTCTCCATCGGTGTTCCGCCATCGATCTCCAGTAACCATCGGTGTTCCGCCATCGATCCCAAAGTAACCATCGGTGTTCCGTCATAGATTCCAAGTCACCATCGGTGTTCCGTCATCGATCCCAAGTATTTCTCTGAACTGTGATTCCTGTTACCTGTACCAAGTCATCAGTATTCCTCTGAACTGTGTTTAATAAACCTTTGAACTTTCCTTCGTTGTCTTGGTCATGCCATCGGGCATTTGTTCTAAAGGTTCCCTGCATGCCCAAGAACCCTGTACTGCCTCCCAGGTACACATATACCTCAGCCCCTACAACTGAGGCTTCCCCCTGGTCAGCACCAGCCCTCAGTTGTGACACATTCTTTCTGGAAGTAGATCCCTCCGCTGCGGGGGTTGGAGCAGTTTTGTCCCAACGCTGTCCTGATGAAAAACTTCATTCTTGTGCATAATTTTCTTGAACATTTGCTCCTGCAGAAAAGAACTACCCCATTGGGGAGAAAGAATTACTTGCAATCAAATTAGCCTTCGAGGAATGGCGATATCTCTTAGAAGGAGCTCAATTCCCAACTACCGTCTATCCTGATCATCGGAATCTCCTCTTCCTGAAGAATTTACAGTGTTGTTCTCCTCGCAAGGCCCAATGGTATCAGTTCTTTTCCAGATTTATTTTCAAACGATCTTACCGACCGGGATATCAGAATGGAAAAGCGGACACCCTTTCCTGCTCCTTCTCTCAGGAGGATGACTCTTCTTCTGAGGACCAAAGTTCTATTCTCAATCCCATGGTCTTCGCTTCAGCTAAAGCAAATCCAGTACCTCCTACAGGGAGGACCTTTGCTTCCCCTAATCTTCAAAAGCAACTTTTCCAATGGACTCATTCATCTTTTTTTCTGGTCATGTAGGAGTACAGAAAACATTTGTAGCATCCTGTGTCAAGTGTGCCCAACACAAATCCCCGCGCCAGACTCCTGCAGGTCTGCTCCATCCATTGTCCATTCCTGTTTGTCCATGGACTCATATATCAATGGACTTCATTACGGATTTACCTGCCTCCCAGGGAAAAACTACAGTCTAGTTTATCGTGGATTGATTTTCCAAAATGGAGCACTTTATACCTCTTTCAGGTCTACCTTCTGCTACTCAACTTGCCAAGTTGTTCATCTCTGAAATCTTTTGACTACATGTCCTTCCTAAAGAGATTGTATCCTTCAGAGGGGTCCAATTTAAAGCGAAATTCTGGAAATCTCTCTGCTCTTCATTACAAGTAAAACTGAAGTTTTCTACGGCTTACCACCCTCAAAGCAATGGCCAAACAGAGCGAGTCAAACAAGACTTAGAGAGATTTCCTCATTTGTTCCTGTCTTCATCTCAAGACAACTGGGTGGATCTTTTTCCGTGGGCTGAATTTTCACATAATTATACTTACCACTAGTCTTCTGAAACCATACCATTCTTTACAGTTTACAGGCAGCATTCACTAGTATCATAGTTCCATGCTGCTCCACCACTGGATGTACCAGCAGTGCAGAGAATGCTCAAGTCTTTATTTTCATTTGGAGGAAGGGCCATGCTGTGCTGAAAAAATCTTCCAAGCATTATAAATTCTTTGCAGACTGAAAAAGGAAACCTGTTCCTCTCCTTCAAGATGGCGACAAGGTATGGCTGTCTACTTGTAATCTTCACCTCAGAGTACCTTCTATAAAATTTGCCCTTTGGTACATTGGCCCTCATTCCGAGTTGTTCGCTCGCAAGCTGCTTTTAGCAGCTTTGCACACGCTAAGCCGCCGCCTACTGGGAGTGAATCTTAGCATAGTAAAATTGCTAACGAAAGATTAGCAGAATTGCGAATAGACACTTCTTAGCAGTTTCTGAGTAGCTCCAGACTTACTCGGCAACTGCGATCAGTTCAGTCAGTTTCGTTCCTGGTTTGACGTCACAAACACTCCCAGTGTTCGCCCAGACACTCCCCCGTTTCTTCAGACACTCCCGCGTTTTTCCCAGAAACGGCAGCATTTTTTCTTACATCCTAGAAGATGATGGGGACTCTGTAAGGACCATGGGGTATAGACGGGCTCCGCAGGAGATAGGGCACCTAAAAGAACTTTGACTATGGGTGTGCACTGGCTCCTCCCTCTATGCCCCTCCTCCAGACCTCAGTTAGATTCTGTGCCCAGAGGAGAAAGGGTACAAAGCAGTGAGCTCTCAAGAGTTTGCTGTTTTAAAGAATTTTGTTAGGTTTTTTATTTTCAGGGAGTCCTGTTGGCAACAGGCTCCCTGCATCGTGGGACTGAGGAGAGAGAAGCAGAGCTGGCTTGTAAGGTTGGGTACTGCTTCTAGGCTACTGGACACCATTAGCTCCAGAGGGAGTCGGAACACAGGCCTCACCTGGGGTTCGTCCCGGAGCCGCGCCGCCGTCCTCCTCACAGATGCCGAAGATAGAAGCTGGTGAGTATTGAGGAAAAGACTTCAGGCGGCAGAAGACATCAGATTTTCATGAGGTAAGCGCGCAGCGGTAAGCTGCGTGCCATTGCTCCCAGTCACACACACACAAGAGGCACTGTAGGGTGCAGGGCGCGGGGGGGGGGGCGCCCTGGGCAGCAATAAACCTCAATTTGGGCATAAATATGTTGGATTAGGCTGTGGGACAGTAAATCCACGGACCCCCGCCATTTTCTTACAATATCATGAGGGGATCCTCGGCACTAACCAGCGCCATTTTCTCCACAGAGGCTGCATGAGAAAACGCTGGCTCCCTGTTCTCTTCCCTGCTGAGCTTCACAGGCTGGAAAAAAGAGGAGGGGGGCACATTGGCGATGCAGTGAGTGGAGATTAACATTATAAATATATAAAAGCACTATCTGGTCATATATTCCAGTGTTTGGGCGCTGGGTGTGTGCTGGCATTCTCTCTCTCTGTCTCCCCTTAGGGCCTGGTTGGGGTTTTGTCCCCTTATAGGTAACTCCCTGTGTGTGTGGGGTGTCGGTAAGTGTGTGTCGACATGTCTGAAGAGGAAGGCTTCTCCAAGGAGGAGGTGGAGCAAATGAGTGGTGTGTCCCCGTCGCTGGTGCTGACTCAGGATTGGATGAGCATGTGTCATAGGTTAAATGCAAGTGTGACATCTTTACATGAGAGGCTTGATAAGGCTGAATTAAGGGGAACATCCAGTGGCGTAACTACTGCCCCCGCAGTCCTCGCGGTGGCTTGGGGGCGAGGGGCTGCGGGGGCGCCACTGATTACAGCAGACTGACATGCGGACGAACGTCCGCATGTCAGTCTGCTTTATTGGAGGGACACGGCGGGCGCAGCGTGTGCCTATCCTGTGTCCCTCCTGAGCCCTGCATCATCTCCGGCGGCCCGCGGGTCTAATAGGGGGAAGTGCCGTCCGTGAGCCAATTAGAGCTCACGGACGGCACTTCCCCCTATCAGACCCGCGGCCGCCGGAGATGATGCAGGACTCAGGAGGGACACAGGAGAGGCACACGCTGCGCCCGCCGTGTCCCTCCAAGTTCTCCAACAAGCGGCGGCTGCACTGCGGCATATCTGTCACGGGGGGGGAGAGAGGAGAGGGTGTCTGGCACCGGGGAATATATGGCCATTGGGGGGGGGATGTCAGGCACTAGGGGGGATATCCGGCACTGGGGCATATATGACACTGTGGGGGGGGGCGGGGGATATCTGGCACTAGGGCATATCTGGCACTGGGGAAGGGGGGGGGGGGGGATATCTGGCACTGGGGCATATATGGCACTGGGGGGGGGGGGGATATCTGGCACTAGGGCATATCGCACTGGGGGGGGGGGGATGTCTGGCACTGGGGGGGATATCTGGCACTGGGGCATATATGGCACTGGGGGGGGGATATCTGGCACGGGGTGGATATGTGGCACTGGGGGGGGGGGGGATATCTGGCACTGGGAGGGAATATCTGGCCCTGGGGCTTATATGGCACTGGGGGAGAATATCTGGCACTGGGGGGGAATATCTGTCACTGGGGATATATGGCACTCGGGGGGAATATATGGCACTGGCGGCATATCTGGCACTGGGGGAATATCTGGCACTGGGGGCATATGTGGCACTGGGGGGGAATATATGGCACTGGCGGCATATCTGGCATGGGGGGAATATCTGGCACTGGGGGCATATGTGGCACTGGGGGGGAATATCTGGCACTGGGGGCATATCTGGCACTGGGGGGGTATATGTGTACCTGGCACATGGGGGGGGGGCTATATTTGGCACCGGGGGCATGTGAGTACCTGGCACCGTGGGGAAATATCTGGCACTGGGGACATATGTGGCACTGGGAGCACAGCCCTAGCAACAAGGACTACCTCCTAGCAACGAGCATGACACCCAGTGCATGAAACACCTGACAACGAGCATGACACCCAGTGCATGAAACACCTGGCAACGAGCATGACACCCAGTGCATGAAACCCCTGACAACGAGAAGGTAATTGAAAAGTAATTAGAAGCCTTACTGTAGGACTTAATGTGTAATGGGCATTACGGTGTGTGGCATAATGTATCACGGACATTGTGGTGTGTGTCATAATGTGTCACAGGCATTACGGTGTATGGTATACTATATCGCGGGCATTGTGATATGTGGTATAATGTCTCAGGGTCATTGCAGTGTGTGGCATAATGTATCACGGACATTGCGGTGTGTGTCATAATGTGTCAGGCATTACGGTGTGTGGTATACTATATCACGGGCATTGTGGTATGTGGTATAATGTCTCAGGGTCATTGCAGTGTGGCATAATACATAACGGGCATTGCGGTGTGTGGCATAGGGTATAACGGGCAGGGCATTGCGGTATGTGTCACAGGCATTACGGTGTATGGTATACTATATCACGGGCATTGTGGTATAATGTCTCAAGGTCATTGCGGTGTGTGTCATAATGTGTCACAGGCATTGTATGTGCTATAATGTATCAGGGGCATTGCAGTGTGTAGCATAATGTATAACGGGCATTGCGATTCCTGTCATAATGTGTCGGGGGCATTACGGTGTGTGGCATAATGTGTCGGGGGCATTACAGTGTGTGCATATTGTGTCATGTGCATTGTTGTGTGCGGCATAATGTCTAAGGGCCATTGCAGTATGTGGCATAATGTATACTGGGCATTACTATAAGGAGGAAAAATGACAAATAATGTAAGGGGCATGAATCAGGATTATTTTTCTTTCCTGTGGTGGCTAACGTCTGGGCGTGCAGGTTGCAAAACTGGGGTATAAGGTAGTCTTTTCCTGCAATACCACGCCCCTTTACGAGAAACCACGCCCATTCCAACAAAACCACGCCCCTTTTTTTGCAGCGCGCGCCTTCGGCGCGCGCATATTTGTCCCTTTCTTGCTCCCAGTTATGCAGCGGGGGGGGGGGGGGGGGGGCGCCAAAAATTTTTTGGCTTGGGGGAGAAAAATTTCTAGTTACGCCACTGGGAACATCAGGGGGTCAATCCTCGGATTGGACCGATTCACAGGGCCCGTCGGGGTCTCAAAAACGTCCCTTAGCACAAGATACTACTACCGACACGGACTCTGATTCCAGTGTCGATTATGACGAAGTAAAATTGCACCCTAGGGTGACTAAAACCATTCAGTGTATGATTGTGGCAATTAGGGATGTCTTGCATATTGTGGATGAACCCTCGGTCCCCGACACAAGGGTACACATGTTTAAGGAAAAGAAACAGATTATAAATTTTTCCACATCTCATGAATTAAATTTATAAAAGCTTGGGAGACTCCGGAGAAGAGGCCGCAGATCCCCAAAAGAATTTATATGGCATACCCCTTCCCTAAACAGGACAGGGAGAGTTGGGAATCACCTCCCACTGTGGACAAGGCCCTGACGCGCTTGTCCAAGAAGGTGGCGCTACCGTCTCCTGACACAGCTGCCCTTAAGGACCCTGTAGATCGCAGGCAAGAAACTACCTTAAAGGGTATTTATTCTCATACGGGTGCTGTACTACGACCGACGATTGCGTCGGCATGGGTGTGTAGCGCAGTTGCAGCTTGGGCAGATGAGCTGACAGAAAATTTTGATAGTATGGATAAGGATACTATATTCTTAACTATAGCCATATAAAAGACGCAGTCTTATTTATGAGGGATGCTCAAAGAGACATTGGATTGCTAGCTTCTAGGGCCAATGCCATGTCGATCTCAGTGAGACGATCCTTATGGACTCGCCAATGGACGGGTGATGCGGATTCCAAAAAGCATATGGAAGTACTACCCTATAAGGGTGATGTATTGTTTGGGGGATGGGCTGACGGACTTGGTTTCCACAGCTACAGCAGGTAAATCAAATTTTTTACCATATATTCCCCAACAGCAAAAGAAAATGCCACCCTACCAGATGCAGTCCTTTCGGTCGCACAAGTCCAGAAGAGGTCGGGGATCCTCCTTCCTTGCCAGAGGTAAGGGCAGAGGCAAAAGAGCACCTGCTTCGGCAGGCGCCCAGGAACAAAAGTCCTCCCCGACTACTCCAAAACCGACAGCATGACGCCGGGACTCCCCTGAGGGAGTCCGCACCGGTGGGCGCACGTATTCGACTTTTCAGCCAGGTCTGGGTCAGCTCAGACCTGAATCCCTGGGTGTTAGAAATAGTTTCCCAGGGTTTCAAACTGGAATTCGAAGAGGTGCCCCCGCGCCGATTTTTCAAGTCAGCCCTACCAGTTTCCACGTCGGAACGGGATGTAGTGTTAGCTGCAATCCAAACGCTGTATATACAGCAAGTGATAATCAGGGTTCCCATGAACCAGCAGGGAAGAGGTTATTACTCAACCCTCTTTGTGGTCCCGAAACCGGACGGTTCGGTCAGACCTATCTTGAATCTGAAATCCCTAAACCTGTACATAAAAAGATTCAAATTCAAAATGGAATCGCTCAGAGCGATAATAGCCAATATGGAGGAGGGGGAGTTTATGGTGTCTCTGGACATAAAGGATGTCCCCATATATCCCCCCCATCAAGAATTCCTGAGATTCGCTGTACAGGATTGTCATTACCAATTTCAGACGTTGCCGTTTGGACTTTCCACGGCCCCGAGGATTTTCACCAAGATATTGGCGGAAATGATGGTGGTCCTGTGCAAGCATGGAGTCACAATTATCCCATACTTGGACGATCTCCTGATAAAAGCGAGATCAAGGCAGAAATTGCTGAGCAGTGTGGCGCTCTCTCTGAGAGTGCTCCAGCAACACGGTTGGATTCTAAATCTACCGAAGTCACAGTTGATTCCGACAACTCGATTACCGTTCCTAGGTATGATACTGGATACGGAACAAATGAAGGTCTTCCTTCCAATGGAGAAAGCCCAGGACATCCAGAACATGGTCAGAGACCTGCTGAAACCAAAAAGGGTGTCTGTTCACCAGTGCACTCGAGTTCTGGGAAAGATGGTGGCGGCCTACGAGGCCATTCCATTCGGAAGGTTCCATGCAAGGACTTTTCAATTGGACCTTCTGGACAAGTGGTCCAGGTCCCATCTACACTTACATCGAAAAATAACTCTGTCCCCAGGGGCCAGGGTGTCTCTCCTGTGGTGGTTGCAAAGTGCTCACCTACTGGAGGGTCGCAGATTCGGAATTCAGGATTGGATCCTGGTTACCACGTACACGAGCCTCCGAGGATGGGGAGCAGTCACACAAGGAAGAAATTCTCAGAGACTTTGGTCAGACCAGGAGTCATGTCTACACATCAATGTGTTGGAACTCAGGGCCATATACAACGGCCTTCGACAAGCGGAGGGTCTTCTTCGAAACCTACCGGTTCTGATTCAGTCAGACAATGTCACAGCAGTGGCTCATGTGAACCGCCAAGGTGGGACAAGAAGCAGAGTCGCGATGGCGGAAGCCACCAGGATTCTTCGCTGGGTGGAAAATCACGTGAGCGCTCTGTCGGCTGTCTTCATTCCGGGAGTGGACAACTGGGAAGCAGACTTCCTCAGCAGAAACGATCTCCATCCAGGAGAGTGGGGACTTCATCAAGAAGTCTTTGCAGACATAATACGTCTTTGGAGAACTCCTCAAATAGACATGATGGCGTCACGCCTCAACAAAAAACTTCGGAGGTATTGTGCCAGGTCTCGGGACCCTCAGGCAGTAGCAGTAGACGGTCTGATAACACCGTGGGTGTTCAAGTTGGTCTACGTGTTTCCTCCTCTTCCTCTCATCACAAAAGTGTTGAGGATCATAAGACGAAGAAGAGTACAGACGATACTCGTTGTCCCAGACTGGCCTCGAAGGGCCTGGTACACAGATCTACAAGAGATGCTCACGGGAGATCCCTGGCCTCTTCCGCTGAGGGAAGACCTGTTGCAACAGGGGCCCTGTGTATTTCAAGACTTACCGCGGTTACGTTTGACGGCATGGCGGTTGAACGCCGAATCCTAGCAAAAAAGGGGATTTCGGAAGAGGTCATCCCTACTTTAATAAAGGCTAGGAAGGAGGTGACGGTAAAGCATTATCACCGTATCTGGCGAAAGTATATGTCTTGGTGTGAGACCAAGAATGCACCTACGGAAGATTTTCATCTGGGTCGTTTTCTCCACTTCCTACAGACAGGAGTGGATATGGGCCTGAAATTAGGCTCTGTTAAGGTTCAGATTTCGGCCCTCTCGATTTTCTTTCAGAAGGAATTGGCTTCTCTTCCACAAGTCAAGACATTTGTAAAGGGAGTGCTGCACATCCAGCCCCCTTTTGTGCCTCCAGTGGCACCATGGGACCTCAACGTGGTGTTGCAGTTCCTAAAATCACACTGGTTTGAACCGCTTAACAAGGTTGAGTTGAAATTTCTTACTTGGAAGGTGGTAATGTTGTTGGCCTTGGCATCGGCAAGGCGAGTATCAGAATTGGCGGCTTTGTCACACAAAAGCCCCTACTTGATTTTTCATGTGGATCGAGCTGAATTGAGGACACGTCCGCAATTTTTGCCTAAGGTGGTTTCTTCATTCCATGTGAATCAACCTATTGTGGTGCCTGTGGCTACAAGTGATCTGGAGGATTCCAGATCCCTGGACGTAGTCAGGGCCTTAAAGATTTATGTAGCCAGGACGGCTAGAATTAGGAAAACAGAGGCCCTGTTTGTCCTGTATGCGGCCAATAAAATTGGCGCACCTGCTTCGAAGCAGACTATTGCTCGCTGGATCTGTAATACGATTCAGCAGGCTCACTCTACGGCTGGATTGCCGGTGCCAAATTCGGTTACGGCCCATTCCACTAGGAAGGTGGGCTCTTCTTGGGCGGCTGCCTGAGGCGTCTCGGCATTACAACTTTGCCGAGCAGCGACGTGGTCGGGGTCAAACACTTTTGCTAAATTCTACAAGTTTGATACCCTGGCTGATGAGGACCTAGCGTTTGCTCAGTCGGTGCTGCAGAGTCATACGCACTCTCCCGCCCGATTGGATGCTTTGGTATAAACCCCATGGTCCTTACGGAGTCCCCAGCATCCTCTAGGACGTAAGAGAAAATAAGATTTTAAACCTACCGGTAAATCTATTTCTCCTAGTCCGTAGAGGATGCTGGGCGCCCGTCCCAGTGCGGAAACTCTGCAAGACTTGTATATAGTTGTTGATTACATAAGGGTTATGTTACAGTTGGAATCGGTCTTGGACCGTTGCTGTTTTTTGTTCATACGGTTAACTGGTTATGCATGATCCAGGTTACATGGTATGATTGGTGTGGGCTGGTATGAATCTTGCCCTTGAATTTCTAAATCCTGCCTTGTAGTGTCCATCTCCTCTGGGCACAGTTCTCTAACTGAGGTCTGGAGGAGGGGCATAGAGGGAGGAGCCAGTGCACACCCATAGTCAAAGTTCTTTTAGGTGCCCTATCTCCTGCGGAGCCCGTCTATACCCCATGGTCCTTACGGAGTCCCCAGCATCCTCTACGGACTAGGAGAAATAGATTTACCGTTAGGTTTAAAAACTTATTTTTTCACACACACCAATAAAATGGCCAGTTTCCGCCCAGAAACACCCACTTCCTGTCAATCACATTACGATCACCAGAACGAAGAAAAAACCTCGTAATGCCGTGAGTAAAATTCCTAACTGCATAGCAAATTTACTTGGCGCAGTCGCAGTGCGAACATTGCGCATATGCAATTAGCGGAAAATCGCTGCGATGCAAAGAAAATTACCAAGCGAACAACTCGGAATGACCACCCTTGGTCCTTCCATTATACAAAAGGTGATAAATATGGTTGCTTATCAGCTGAAGCTTCCATCATACCTCCGTATTCTGATTTCTTTTCACGTCTCTTTGCTCAAACTATTGATCCGCAATCAATTTCAGTCAGTTCCCTCTTCAGACCCAAAAGTTCACACCCAATTTGGAGTGCAATTTCAAATTGAGGAGATTCTTGACTCCCGCATCCGTTATGTGAGATTGCAGTATCTGATTGATTGGAGGGGATATGGTCCCGAAGAGAGGTCTTGGATCTTTGCTGAGGACGTACATGCACCTCTTCTGGTAAGAAGATTCCATTCCAGATTTCTTTGGAAACCAAACAAGCATCCAGAGGCTGCTTCTAAAGGAGGGGGTACTGACACAAAATGGAGGTTATCTGCACTCCCCAGCTGCTCTTTATTTTACCTTCACCGCAAGCCAGGGTGTGATCTTTCATCTGGGTGCTCCCCTGATGGGTCCCACCATTCACCACAGCGCCCATGACTCTGTACCAGTGACTTCCTGTCCAGCGGCCATAGTGGCCAGTCCCGGCCGCAGCATGCCAAGGTTCCCGCCGCACACCTCCATTGACAGCGCCATGACAGTCTCTAGTCAGCTGATCACTTCCACAGTCACTTCCATGAGTTACTTCCACATCATGTGAGCTGATTATCATGTGAGCCGCATGATTATCCAATTTGTAAGGTAAGAGAAGCATAAATTAGTGTATATAGATCTATTTTTGACTGAAAGTATGCCCACAGTCAAAGGCCACTGACCGTTACTTCAAATAAAATATTAACTGATTTTATATGTATAGATTTCTTCTAACATTGTCTTCTGGCAGGGGCACCACTTTATTTGCCAGATCATTTAGACCAGGCCTGGCCAACCTGTGGCTCTCCAGCTGTTGTAAAACTACAAGTCCCATCATGCCTTGCCACAGTTTTGCTATTAGGGAATGCTAAAACTGTGGCAGGGCATGCTGGGATGTGTAGTTTCACAACATCTGGAGAGCAACAGGTTGGCCAGGACTGATTTAGACTATGTAGCTCAAGTAGTTTTGGAATTTACTTGCATATAAATTACAAGTATTAAATTCACCCTCTAGAAAGGTACAGTCCTGATACTGCTCAGAATAATAAATGCGGGATTCCAGCATGGATCACAATGCCAGGCCCTGGACTGCTGAGAGGTACAGTAAGCCATGTGGGAGGAGTTTAGATTTAGGCTGCGGGGTGAGGGTTGGAGTTAGGCACCACCGGGTTGGAGGTTAGGATTAGGCTGTTGGGGGAGGGTTAGGGTCAGGCTACTGGTAATGAGAGTTAGGGACATTAGGAATTAGGGGTAGCATAGTTATCTTGTAGGTGTCAGGATCCTGAGCGTCAAATGTTGCTGTCAGTATTCTGAATGCCAGCATTCCAAGTGCTGGGATCCTGATACCACCGCAGAGTAATAGCATCAGTGGAAGTGATTCAGAAGCACTCAGTCAATTCTAAACATTTGATAATCAATATCACCTTTTCCTTTTAAACACCAAGGTTGGCAATCCTGATCTACTTCCTGACACACATATATGTGTAAATTTTATGGACAAAATAGTACAGTATGCATACTTTGTGTCCTATTTATCATGAAATATTTGCAGGATATTCCCCCAAAACACCCATTTTCGGGGTATACCAGCAAATATTAATTATCACCCATATGTACTATGGAGGGACATATATGCTGTTTTCCTTCGATTCCTGACAGCAGCTGCAGCCCCCATAGTTTTCTGTCAAATTTGCTGTCAGTTTGGCCCCAGCAGCTAATGCCTCCAGAACCCTCCCTGGCAATGGATGCCTCGCATTTGTGGTCAGGAGACAAAACACAGGAATGAATATAGGGGGTCATTCCGAGTTGAGCGCTATCTGCCGTTGTTCACAGCGCAGCGATCAGTGTAAAAATCGTCTATTCTGCGCATGCATATGCACTGCAATGAACATGTGTGACTTACGGGTACAAAGAGCTTTCAGTTGCACGGCCGAACGCAGGAAGATTGACATGAAGTGGGCATTTCTGGGTGTCAACCGACCGTTTTCAGGGAGTGCTTAGAAAAACGCAGGCATGTCAGGAAAAACGCAGGCGTGGCCGGGCGAATGCTGGGCGGGTGTGTGACGTCAAAAGCCATCCCTCCGTCGTTAGAATCAACGCACATGAAGAGTAACTACAGGGCTGGTCTTGTTTTGCACAAAATGATTTTGCAGGCGCTCTGCTGCACAGGTGTTCACACTCCTGCAAAGGTAAAATACACTCCCCGGTGGGCAGCGACAATGCGTTTGCACAGCTGCTAAAAGTAGCTAGTGAGCGATCAACTCGGAATGACCCCCATAGTGCAGGCAAGCTTGTGTTCATTCATACATTCCAGCAGTATAACTACATATTGCAATGCGATTTTGAGTACTAAAATCACTCCCAGATAGCACTGCAAATGCATTATTGATAAATGTGAGAATACGCCCTTACTGTAGTTTGTCCATGATATAAACGGGTGTGGTTCATAGGGTCGACCACACTAAGTGTCTAGGTCGACCACTATTGGTCGACAGTAACTAAGTCGACACCCAAAATAGGCCGACTCAACCATTAGGTCGACATGAGGTTTTAAAAAAAAAAAAAACTATTTGTCATTTTCTTTGTAGAGTGACTGGGAACCCCAAGCAGTGCACCATGTCTGCTCGCTGCGCTCAGCATGAAGAAGTAAAAAAATGAGAAAAATTGTGAAAAACTCATGTCCACCTTTTGTCATGTCGACCAAGAACATGTCAACTTAGTGACTATGTCGACATAGAAACCCTGTTGACCTAATGCTTGTTGACCAATAGTGGTCAACCTAATGACTGGGTCGACCACACTTAGGTCGACAGAGACCGGATACTATATAAACACACAAGAAGCAAGGAGAAAAAGTACAATGTCCTACTGTACAGTGTGTGATTTCCTATATGCCAAGCCCCAAGCATACAACAACAATTGCACATCCCTTATTGCACCACAGAGCAAGGGTAAAGTAAAAAGATACAATCCAACCATTCAAAATAACTTAGATAATGGAAGAACAGAAAGGCATACTCTGTCTGTTGTGCTACCTGTAAAACTTGTATTCATATGAACATTGCTTAGAACAATAAATTGTCATCCTATGAGATTCTGTTTGGTTGAACAGATAATGTAGTACTGAAACCTTTAACACCATCAGCTGTAAATGTAGAAGATAAGGATACTTGGATCCACATACTGTATAACATTGCAAAAAAATCCACCAGCTTTTTAAAATCACCATTGCGCATGCGTGTAGTCTCCATTAAAATACAATACTGAACTACAGCGTAAGAGCTACCTTACTGGTGCGTCTCATTACGCTACAATATGCTACAGTATGTCATACAGTATATTACAGTATATACAGTACAGACGCAATAGTACAGTATATACAGATGCAAACGAATGTGCTAAAGTCACAGTATAGAGGGTCATTCTGAGTTGATCGCTCGCTAGCTAGTTTTAGTAGCCGTGCAAACGCTATGCCACCGCCCACTGGGGAGTGTATTTTAGCTTAGCAGAAGTGCGAACGCTTGTGCAGCCGAGCTCTGCAAAAACAGTTTGTGCAGTTTCAAAGTAGCTCTGACCCTACTCAGCGCTTGCGATCACTTCAGCTTATTCGTGTCTGGATTTGACGTCATACACCTGCCCAGCGAACGCCCAGCCACACCTGCCTTTTTTCAGACACGCATGCGTTTTTACAAACACTCCCTGAAAATGGTCAGTTGACACCCAGAAACGCTACCTTCCTGTCAATTTTCTTGCGGCCATCAGTGCAAAGAAAAACTTCACTAGAACTTGTGCACAACCACAACGGGCTTTGTACCCATTGTGGCCCATATGCATGCACATAAATGCCACTTTTTCACCTGATCGTCAGCGAGCGATCAACTCGGAATGACCCCCATAGCCATTGGCGTTAGGAATATGTGAGCATCCAAGACCCGCAGACAATTCAACAATTAAAAATAGAAGTGTATACAGACGCAAACGAACGTGTTACAGGTATAGTATGATCTATTAATGTTAGGGATATGTGAGCGTCCAAATCCCGTAGCCATTAGGGCATAATCAAACCAATGGGCTTCTGCATCTGTCATGAGGTGACATGTCCGAGTGGTGAAGTGTGCCGCTTCACATGCTTAGAGTCCTAGCATGTTAATTTTTTCCTGACACTGTATTCATTTTTGTATTTATGTATCTATTGTACTATACCTTCACATTCAATAGAAGTGTGTACACAAGTTTTACATAAAGCAGGGAAAAGCTACAGGAGCGCATCTAAAATACACAGCGGCTATGAGGATAAGCAAGCTCTATGCACCATACAGTACACATACAATACTGTAGCAGATCAGACTCGATTGACATGGCTACCACCCGTGACCCCTTGCCTCGTGGAAGCCCTCAGATATGGAGCAAGCGACGGAATATGTTTTGCAAGAATCAGGGCAATGCTGAAGGAGAATCTCAATACCCTAGCTAAAATATACAGGGCTGATAGGGATAAGCAAGCAAGCTCTATGCACATTACAATACACCAGACTCGATCGCATAACAAGTTGACAAAATGTCTGCTGCCCATGACCCCTTGCCTCATGGAAGCCCTCAGCTATGGAGCCATCGATGGTATAGGTATTGCAAGTTACAGGACAATGCTGAAGGAGCATCTCCATACCCTAGCTAAAATACACAGGGGCAATGAGGCCCCGTAGAATGAGCAATTAATAAATGTAGTGTATACAGATGCAAAACAATGAGGTTAAGCTACAGAATGGTCCACTGAAGTTTGGGATATAGTACAGTACAGTATGTGAGCGCCCAAGTCCCGTAGCCATTAGGGCATAATCTAAAACCAATGGCAAGGGATCACTGCTTACATTTAGACATGAGCTTGTGTATCTGTCATGAGGTGTGCGCATGCCCTTTTTTTTCCTGACACTTTATTAATTTTTTTCTATTGTAATATACTTTACTGTACTGTACCTTTATATTCAATAGAAATACTGTATGCACACAGGTTTTACATGAATCAGGGCAATGCTGCAGGAGCATCTCATTATGCTATCTAAAATACACAGTGACTATGGGTGGGGATAAGTGAGTCCTGTCACCATAAGCTGTCTGCTATACTGTACAGTACAGCAGATTTGCATCTGGGATGTGTTTGTAATAAAAAAAAAATTTTTTACTATACATTTACTGTATACAGCAGAGCTGGCCAAACCAGTCCTCAAGATCTACCAACAGTTCACATTTTCTAGACCACCTAGCTAGTGCACAGGTGTAGTCATTACTAATTAAGATGTGCTGCATTCATTCCTAACTGACAATTCTACAGATCTCCAGGAGGTCTGGAAAACATGAACTGTTGGTAGATCTCGAGGACCGGTTTAGCCAGCCCTGGTATACAGTATACCTCTAATACACATTTCCTGTGGAAAAGACTGTACAGTCCTGTTCAGTACTGTACATGGAGCATTTTCTTTACTGATCCATTTATTTTTATTTTTTTACTTCACAATGTACAGCAGGGATGGGGAACCTTTGGTCCTCCAGCTGTTGTTGAACTACACATACCAGCATGCCTTGCTACCGTTTTGCTATTTGGCCATGCTAAAACTGCTGCAGGGCATGCTGGTATGTGTAGTTCAACAACAGCTAAAGGACAGAGGGTTCCCCATCCCTGATATACAGTATTGAACAGTGTTTCTTTGGAAACTGACTTACTGTACAGTATATTTATAGACCTGCCTACTGTACACCCAACAATTTTGTTTGCCATAATACAGTAGAATATGTATAAAGTAACATATTAAAGAAGCAACTTAAGAAAAATCACAAAGCATGGCTACTGTACTGTAAATCTTATAGTCTGAGATTTCAAGCCGTGCCATACTGTACATGGTAGGATAAAGTAAATACTGTATGTATAGTACAGTACAGTGTGGACAGATCTCTACGGTATGCCTTAAATTCCAAATGCAATTTAGAGTAACCTTGTCCAAAGTCTTTTGTCTATTTAACTGAAGACTAGATGGTCCAAGTGGTTCTTACAGTATCTTCCGACAAAATCAGTTTCTTTGTACAGTACCTACTGTATTACTAATAAAACATTTGCGCCTCACACTTCCGAGCATTAGCTTACATTGAGATACTGTACAGTACAGTTAGAAGCTTTGCTAATGTGGTACACAGGATGTGTTCTCCAGAGGCGTATCTAGGGTAGGGCGAGTGGGGCACGTGCCCTGGGCGCCTTGGCAGGCCCAGGAGAGGGGGGCGCCGCCGGCGCTGCTGTGTCCGGTCTCTGGCGATAGCCAATCAGTGCTTGCGGACCGGCACCTGATTGGCTGCCGGTCCGCGAGCTCTGATTGGCTAGCGAACCGGCTCCAGACAGCCGCCGGAGAACTGGAGCGGTGAGGGGAAGGAAAGGCGCTGCGCTCTCCTCCCCTCACATAGCAACAAGCGGCCGGTAAGTGACGGGGGGGGGGGGGGGGGCGGCACGGGGGGGGGGGGGGGCCGACGGCACAGTGGGGCATGTATCTGGCACCAAGTGGGGCCTGGCACTGTGGGGCATGTATCTGGCACTGTGGGGCATGTAACTGGCACTGTGGGGCAATGTATCTGGCACTGTAGGGCAATGTAACTGGCACTGTGGGGCAATGTATCTGGCACTATGGAGCAATGTATCTGGCACTGTGGGGCATGTAACTGGCACCAAATGGGGCATGTAACTGGCACTGAGTGGGGCCTGGCACTGTGGGGCATGTATCTGGCACTGTGGGGCAATGTATCTGGCACTGTGGGGCAATGTAACTGGCACTGTGGGGCAATGTATCTGGCACTGTGGGGCAATGTAACTGGCACTGTAGGGCAATGTATCTGGCACTGTGGGGCATGTAACTGGCACTGTGGGGCACGTAACTGGCACTGTGGGGCAATGTAACTGGCACTGAGTGGGGCATGTATCTGGCACTGTGGGGCAATGTACCTGGCACTGTGGGGCATGTATCCGGCACTGTGGGGCATTGTATCCGGTACTATGGGGCAATGTAACTGGCACTGTGGGGCATGTATCTGGCACTGAGTGGGGCATGTACCTGGCACTATGGGGCAATGTATCTGGCACTGTGGGGCATGTATGCGGCACTGTGGGCCAATGTATCTGGCACTGTGGGGCAATGTAACTGGCACTGTGGGGCAATGTATCCGGCACTGTGGGGCATGTATCCGGCACTGTGGGGCAATATAACTGGCACTGAGTGGGGCATGTATCTGGCACTGAGTGGGGCATGTATCTGGCACTGTGGGGCAATGTACCTGGCACTGTAGGGCATGTGTCCGGCACTGTGGGGCATTGTATCCGGCACTGTGGGGCAATGTAACTGGCACTGTGGGGCATGTATCTGGCACTGAGTGGGGCATGTATCTGGCACTGTGGGGCAATGTATCTGGCACTGTGGGGCATGTATGCGGCACTGTGGGGCAATGTAACTGGCACTGCGGGGCAATGTATCCGGCACTGTGGGGCAATGTAACTGGCACTGTGGGGCAATGTAACTGGCATTTTTTCGCTGAGCGCGCGCCTCCGGCGCGCGCACATGCTTCTTTTTGTGTGTTTTTTATTGTTTTTTTTTTTTGGGGGGGGGCACCATTTTCCATCTTCCCCTGGGCTCCAAAAACCCTAGTTACGCCTCTGGTGTTCTCTACCGCAGGGGGAAGGGGGGCTAGGAGGGGGTTGCTTAGAGTCAGAACTACTTTGCACAAATACTGTACATTAGCAGTTATACTGTACCTGTATTGACTGGCGCAAATCACTGTCCTTACAAATTCCTTGTTGTAACCCAGGCTGCGATAAACATTCTGGGAGATTTTATTTACTTTACTGTATGATGCAGGCGATTAGGAGATAAGAATTGCAATTTGGAGACTCCTGCAATATCCATGAGGGTAGGCAACTACTGTACTGTATGAACCATCAGAATATGTGTGGAGAGGAATTACCCTCCACTACATAAAGGAAGCACTCAGTGCAATTGTGCAAAGTTCTCAAATGCTTTTTTATTGCATAAAATAATTAAAAACAAATACACACATCATTTATAACCGTGTAACATACAGTGTTATACTGAAAAATGTAAGCACAATTGTGACTTGAATATTAATACAGTAATGTACAGTACCTAAACAATACAGTACAGTATGCAGCTTAGACAAATCACATTTCTTCATATTGGTGATTATTAGAATTCATGCTACTCTAAAACAGAAAAGGTACTGTATACAGTACCAGAGCTGTATGAGAAACTAATGTCCAAGATTTTTGAGGGAGCATAGCCCCTCTGAGTTTGGGAGCCTGGTACAAACATACTCCTTTGTCCCCGCTGTTGCCAGACCTGGCTGCTGTGTCCACTAGTGACTGACATCACAATACATGTCCGCCCAGTTGTGACATCATGCATGACACATTGGTACAGTCAGGGGGAGATAGGCCATAGGCCTCACCAGGAAGTATCCTGGTAGGCCGATGTGTCTGTGGGGCCTGTTTTAGGTTTTGCCATGTGGCCCCAGCCCACACATTATAGGTGGCCCACCCACCACACTCAGTACACTGCATTGTCCTGATTCATGGCTTCATGGTACGTTATACTGTGCCTCTTGTGCTGCCCATGTTAGGTCACTTCTCTACAGTGTTTTGAACTGTCGACCTAGAACATGTCGACCTAGCAACCCTGTTGACCTAGAATCCCTGTTGACCTAGTTAATGTTGACAAATAGTGGTTGACCTAGACACTATCGACCGAAGTGTGGTTGACCCTTCATACCACACCCAGACCGGATACCTGCTGCTACAGCAGACCCTGTTTTATACAGTACTGTACCTGTCATTACAGAAATTGTAAGTACTGTACAGTAATCTACTGTACTTTTCATTACTTACAGTTCCTAAGGGTCTGTAGGTGCCTGGGGGTCCTCCTCACGAGGTCACTCCACCTCCTCTAGAGTGACCTAACCTTCCTGCACCTGTTGAATTGGGAAAATATAGCCCTGCTGGCCTGATGGTACACCCTCAGCTTCTCCTCGTTGCTGCTCAGTCCCACCAGCGAATGAGGAGTCACAGTTCTCTGGTGCTGAAGGGCCTGTCATGGTGTTCAGCCATTATCCCCTCAGCATACGGAGTCAGAGACGTGCATCCCACCCAGGCATGCATCTCACATTGGGGGTCATTCCGAGTTGTTCGCTCGTTATTTTTTTTTCGCAACGGAGCGATTAGCCGCTAATGCGCATGCACAATGTCCGCAGTGTGACTGCGCCAAGTAAATTTGCTATGCAGTTAGGAATTTTACTCACGGCATTACAAGGTTTTTTCTTCGTTCTGGTGATTGGAGTGTGATTGACAGGAAGTGGGTGTTTCTGGGCGGAAACTGGACGTTTTATGGGTGTGTGTGAAAAAACGCTGCGGTTTCTGGGAAAAATGCGGGAGTGGCTGGAGAAACGGAGGAGTGGCTGGAGAAACGGAGGAGTGTCTGGGCGAACGCTGGGTGTGTTTGTGACGTCAAACCAGGAACGAAACTGACTGAACTGATCGCAGATGCCGAGTAAGTCTGGAGCTACTCAGAAACTGCTAAGAAGAAGAAACTGCTAATCTTTCGTTCGCAATTTTGATAAGCTAAGATTCACTCCCAGTAGGCGGCGGCTTAGCGTGTGCAAAGCTGCTAAAAGCAGGTTGCGAGCGAACAACTCGGAATGACCCCCATTGTTCATCTTGCAGCCGTGATGCAGGACGTCAGTACAAATGAACATAGCAGTGATTCCTTCTCATACAGTACAATACAGATTCTCTAACGTTGATAAACTACAGTACAGTAATGTGTTGGTCGGACAGTTAGTTGCATCAGGATACACTATTTATATATATTGATATGTCTACGGGACCTCATTACTGCTGTGTATTTTAGATAGCGGAATGAGACGCTCCTGCAGATTTACCCTGATTTATGTAAAATTTATGTGCAGACTTCTATTGCATGTGAAGCTATATTACAATAAATTACAAATAAAAAAATAATAAAATATCAGAAAAAATAAACATGCACTTGCATTGTGGGAATCGAACATGGGATGCGGAAGACTTCCCCCCTTGCCCATGACACTTCATGGAAGATACACGAGCTCATGTGTAAATGTACTGTAAGCATTGACCCCTTCCCATTGGTGTTTGTGTATGCGTTATGGGACTTGTATGTTCATATTGCAGAACACGGTATTTAGCCGCCACCACCTCCCCCCATCCCACTTCCCCCTTGGGAGCCTGCTCATTTCATAGACAGGAAGGGAGGTCAGGTTACAATAAATGTACATTACAGTACTGTATGCAAATGAAGATCAGACAGAGAACTGCAGTCGCTTTGACATAGACACGATCTCTTGTGTAAATGGTAGCAGAGATCCCTTCTTATACAGTACAACACAGATTATCTAACATCGATGAACTACAGTACAGCACTGTGTTGTTCAAACAGTTAGTTGCGTCAGGATACACTATTTACATTTATTGATATGTCTACGGGACCTCATTGCAGCTGTGTATTTTAGATAGCAGAATGAGATGCTCCTGTGTCTTAGTCTGTGTGCACAGTATACAGTACTCGTCACTGACCATTTGACTATTATAACTGGTTCATTTACTGGTTAATTTTTTGGAGGTGAATGAATGAATAATTTCTGCAGACGGGACTTGGCCTACGGGACTTGATCACTCACATACAATACTGTACTGTATCCCTAACTTCAATGTACCAAAGTGTAACTTAAACATGTTGTTTTACATCTGTATACACTATTTTTATTAATAGCTCATTCTATGGGACCTCATTGCAGCTGTGTATTTTAGCTAGGGTATTGAGACGCTCCTTCAGCATTGCCCTGACTCTTGCAAAACTGATTTAATCGCTAGCTCCATAGCTGAGGGCTTCCAAGAGGGTCACGGGAGGCAGCCACTTTGTCAACTTGCTATGCAATCGAGTCTGGTGTATCGTAATGTGCATAGAGCCCGCTTATCCCTATTGTTCCTGTGTAATATAACCAGGGTATAGAGACGTTCCTTCAGCATTGCCCTGATTCTTGCAAAACCAATGTCGTTGCTTGCTCCATAGCTGAGGGTTTAAATAAAAGAAAATTAATAAAGTGTCAGGGGAAAAAAACATGCACTCGCACTGTGGGAATCAAACCCAGGACTCTTAACATGGGAAGCAGCACACTTCACTACTCGGGCATGATGCCTCATGATAGATAAACAAGCTCATGTGTAAATGTACTGCTGTTTGTTTATGCCGTTTCAGGACTTGGACACTCATAATGTACAAAACATATACTGTACATACTTTAACGTCAATGAACTACATTATTGCTTTAACACATTAGCTGCGTCTGTGTACAGTACAATTGCTGTGTCTATGGGACTTTGACGCTCACATACAGTAACACAGCAATGGATAAGTGTTTTAACAAGTTTGTTTGCATATGTATAAACTATTTATTTTTTATTAACTCTCTCCATCTGGCCATTGGTCTGTGTGTACAGTGTACAGTACATTAACATTACAGTTGTCACTGACCAATTGCTAGAGCTTGTAGATTAATCTGTCGCTATTCGCTCTAAAGTACTGGATTGGTGGAGCATTAGCCACCCAGTGATGGAAATGTGTATTGCATGCTGAGTATGTAGTCGTGCCTCAATGCGCCTGTCCGTGCATAAACTCAGCAACCTAAGCTATCACCTAGGTGCGACTAAATCTCCGTTTAGGTGGAGAAACGGCAAAGTTAAGGGAGGCTCCATCTGTAATATGTGTTAACACCTTACTGTATTTGTGCATATTTGTGAGTTGTAGCCTCAACTCACAAATATGTCCAGCTATATATTTTTTTTAGATAGCTCTAGCCTCAGCTGGATGAATGATAATTATATTCAGCTTCATGTGTCCATTGCAAATGTCATTAATGTTAGGTATGTTCATGTCTCCCTCCATTCAGAGAGGGTGTGGTATACAAGATCTACAATGTCTAAGTCGACAGTCATTAGGCCGACCCCATATTGTCACCATGCATTAGGTCAACATGGACAAGAGGTCGACCTATGAAATGTTGACAGTGGAAAAGGTCTGCATGGACAAAGGGTAGACATAAGCAAAAAGTCAACATGGCAATGGCCAACACAAAATTATTGTCACACTTTTTTGCATTTTTAAGGTTAGTGTGGATAGTTTTTCCAACTGTGACCACCCTTTGTAGAAACCTGTCCCCTCGTGGGCTTGCTTTGGGTGTGGTATCAGAAGGTTACTTTGCTTGACACAATGTTACTAAAGGTTATGATTCATAACAGTTAGTCAAGGATGGAGAAAGTCCAAAAACATGAAAAAACAACCATGTGTCGACAATATGTGTGTCGATCGTTACCATGTCAACCATTTGAACATCTTGACCTTTTGTCCATGTTGACCTTTTCCAGTGATAACCTTTTAGATGTTGACATTTTGTCCATGTTGACCTTTTGTCATTGTCAATCTAATGCATGTTGACAATATGAGGTTGACCTAATAACTGTCAACCTAGATATTGTTGACCTTAATCTGGATCCTCATCCAGGCACAACATATGGACTATATGCAGTACCCTTGAGTGGGAAGAAATAGTCAAACAATGGAACACAACTACTGAAGCATTCATCCAAATTATAAAATTGCACACATTTATACCTCCTGAAGAAACTGCCAGTTGCCGTGGCAGAGAAATCCATTGAGGGCTACAGAGTTTGAGTGTCTGCTCTTGGGAATAAGCAGCAATTATCATTTGAAGTGGATACATCCTCCCCCTGCCGCCCACTGCATGAGGAACATTTAACAACTGACCGTCTCTTTGTAACAAGCCCCGTCAGCAGACTAGGTATCGTGGACTCACCATCTCCCCCCCCCCCCCTCATACCTACAGAGGGGGGACCGATCAGCTGTCTTGAGCTCACATGTTTGCACTGCCATCCACGGGAAAGTACGGTCAATACCTGCAGCAGGTGAGAACTAATCCTTGTTCAGGGGTGAGCATAACTTCCCCACTCCACTCTATTCACAGCTGTGGACTTCATGCTTTTAGGAAAAAATCCTTTCCACTGATTCTGGATTTACCAGCTTTATACTATCAATATATGGACCTTAACTCTGCTAATTTCATTTAAGCTTTATTTTATATTACATCTAAACTGCTATGCTTCATTCACTGCCATCTTAGATTGTTTTTTATTTTTGGTTACAAATGTTTATCCAGTAATTATTGCTATTTCATATGTATTCTTAATAAATTGCATTATATGTTATGTTATAAGCGCTCCTTTTTTGTTGAGTCTATACAAACATTACTCTAAAATTATAAAATTACTGTTATGCATATCCCTCAGAATTTATCTTTATTAGTGATGGGATCATTTGGCATTCCAGACATATTGATGAATGTACAAAGTCCTATTGAGTGTTTTCATTCAAGATAACAATAGTAATGCTTTACATTCTACATGAAGCATAAGGACAGTTGGTAGATTCAATTGTAATATCCTTCCTATACTAGGATACACATTATTTGAGTTTTTTTCTTGTACAAAGGGCAAACATTAAACTAACGCCACATATTCTTAGTACAAGACACAACCTTCTGCTTTTTTTCCTCCTATCTTTGTTCAAGCAAACAATTATTGCACAATACATAACCTTCCATACCTTTTTAGCCCATCAATGTGCTCTTCTTATTTTTATCTCTTTGGAGCAACAAATGCCTTATTTTAAATGGAAATATACTTTCGTGCTTTTTTATATACTGTACTATGATTCCAACAGCTGCAAATATGTATAAATATAAACTTGTATAGGACACTTTTTTCTGCTTTGAAAGAGTTTCCAAGCTAGCAAGTTATCCTGAATAAATAGACTTATATAATTTTCACTGCTATCTTCACTTAAGTAAATGCCCCCTCTTCTTTTTACACTCTCTCTTTATAAGCAAATTATTTTTCTGACTCCTTCAGAAGGTAATGCATCATTAATAAAATAAAATGTTCTCTTTTTTTATTTTATCTATTAAAATTGCTGGATTTATATAAAATTAAATCACATCTGATTTAGGGGTCTATTTACTAAACCTTGGATGAAGATAAAGTGCGTAGAGATAAGGTACCAGCCAACCAGCTCCTACCTGTCATTTTTCAAACCTAGCCTGTGACAAGGTAGTTAGGAGCTGATTGGTACTTTATCTTCGTCCACTTTATCTCCATTCAAGGTTTAGTAAATAGAGCCCTTAATTCAGTTTCAATAGTGCAGTGGATTTTATATAGATCTAAGGGTAGATTGCAGTGTGGTGATCCAATAGTTAAGAAGCACTGTAATGACAATTAAATTATGGGGCTTCTTTCTAATTAAATCACAGGTGGTTTGAAAGTAAAAGTCAAGCAGTGAGTGAACTGATGTGATTCCATATTGGAAATTAAGGTGGTCCATCCTGGGATCAGGATCGGCGTGATCCTGGAATTTTGCCCTAAAATTGGTCAGGATTGAATCCTGGGATTGGAGCTTCCAATCTCAGGATTTCAGGAGTAGCTGCCACCTTTTTTATTTTTCCAGTGCTATGCAGTGTTGAGCATCTTCAGCAGGCTCAGACACTGCTCTCAGAGCCCCAAAAGAATCTATGTACAATTTGAAACCAATATGTCACAGAAGCATAAAAAGTAAGCATACAATGTTACGTTAGCAATACAACAGGACACATTTTACACTAGACTTGGGTTGTATGCCAATATAATAATAAACAATGCAAATTTTATATACTGTATTAACAGGAAGTACAGTATTTCATAAATATATTTAAAAATGAAACTTAATTGTTACATGTTCAGCACACTGTACAATATTTAATGAAATAGTTTATTAGATTATACCAAAATACTGTACTAAAACCAGAATATTCCATAAAGTTTCTTTTTCTACACTTGTTTCTGGCCTACTTTTGCAGATCTTTTTACTTTTCAAGGTACCAAAAGTGATGTTTACAACATCACAGCCTGATAATTTATTAGAATGAAATGTAAAGCAGTAATAAAAAATCTTTTGAATAATGCAAGCTGCCTTCATGTACTGAATTTATAAATTGTAAGCCAAGCTACCTTACCGAAACTTCTTTGACTATCAATTAAATATGTTATCATGAGTTTAGGAATATTGCTTTGCTTAAATGAGTAACAAACAAATAGTGAACCAATTGTGTCTAAATTTCCATATACAGTAGAAGATTAAATATTATAAAAAGTAAAAATCTGAAGCAATTGAGAACAATTGTTGATGCATCCAATTATCAGATTTAAATATATGGGGCCAAATTATTTATTATTTATTTATTAACAGTTTCTTATATAGCGCAACAAATTCTGTTGCGCTTTACAAATGCAGAGTGAGATATACATTTTTTATAATCCTAGTAAAGCACTGTTCTTTAAAATCTAAGGCCCCCATTTATCAAGCCTTGGAGAGTGATAAATAGCATGGTGATAAAGTACCAGCCAATCACATAGGCAAACGCAGGGGGGGGGGGTTCTGGTTGCCTGGAAACCCCCCCTCTTATTGGCCAGTGGCTCAAATGATGACAACAATATCATATCATACAATTACTAGAGCTTCCGCCACAAAATGCAGTTTGAGGGAGAGAGCAGAGCTGCTGCACATGCCCAGTAGTAGCAGCTTCTTCTACCAATTTTGTTGTGTGTATGGATCTGAGTCCTCAATCAGTGCACTGGACTAGAGAGCAGCTGCCAGGAAGAAGTGACAGGAGCCTTAACATGAGTCTATACTACAGACCACCTATAGTGTTAATTATTAATTCTGTATTCCATATACTATGTAGTGTTTAAAAAGACTAATGTGCACAAATATGTTCCAGGGTCAGTACTAGTTTCTTCTACTGCTCTCTCAGACTCCCACACTTATGTCAATGTTCTGCAGAGCAGGAGATTGTGGATAGCATTTGGAAACCCCACTCTAGAAATCCTGCGTTTGCCACTGAATCAGCTCCTAACTTCCATGTCACAGGCTGTGTTTCAAAAATGACAGTTACGAGCTGGTTGGCTGGTACTTTATCACCATGAATTTATCACTCTCTAAGGCTTGATAAATCTGGGCCTAAGAAACATATGTAAAACATGATACATAAGGTAGTGAGATAACAATTGAAGCTGGTAGTTGATATGGATGGTCTGAGGAGAGTCAGAGGATGGTGGAAACATGAACCTAAATAATTCCAATTTTAATTAATAAACATCGCTCCATGAAATATGTGAAAGAAGACTCATCAAACCCTGAAGATACTCTGACATTAGGGTGTTAATTATGGTGTTAATGATTATTTATGCAAACTATTTTTATGAGTGTTTATTGTTTCGGATTTATTTTGTGTCCTTTGTCATGTGAACTGCAAAAAATACTTTTGGTTTGTTCTGACTTCTGATTATGCAGCTTTTTGACTTTTTAGGCATTTTCTGTCGTTTATTTAGGATAATTAATCCATTGAGATTCATAGCATAATTCTAAGTTAGATGCTAAAAATTAGAAAACATTAATGTATCACTCACACATGCATCATCATGGTTATGCAAAGTGACACATACATAATGAGGCTAGAGATCACAGCAACAATTAAGTATAATGTCAAACAAGCGTTTTAATAACACCATAGTTTTCTGACCTGGTAACCATGACATTCAGAACTAATGATATGCATCCTTAGCGTGACATTGAAGTGAATAGTGAACGCTATTTTTGTCACACCTTAGCAATTCCATTGTTTAAAATCTGCCTGAAGAACATGGAAAGACTACTCTATTTTTTATTCTTTTTAGAGTTTAGGAAAGATAGAAGATTAACCATTAGAGTGAAGAGATCAGTTAATGTGATTTCCACTTGCACTAATTGTTCATCAACACATCTTATGCAGAACATTAACCAAGTTGCAGCCATCTTTTCTTAATATCTACCTGACCTGTGTTTCTCATTGCCCTGCACAACATTGTTCATCCCTACTCATTACCTACCCTAGCTAATCCACCTTTATTCACATATTTTATGTAATTAACTCGTGCACATAAACAATTTACCTTCTCTCTTTCTCCTACTCACTTTCATTTCATTTCTATCGTCCTAGTTTTTCCTCAACTATTATTATTTCCACTTTGCTGGAACAACAAGTGTCAGCATGCCCGAACATTAAGGACCGGCTGGCACATGTAGTACATCTGTAAGAAATCACACACACACACACACACACACACACACACACACTATATGAGGGCATCAACTTAGGGCCTAATTCATGTTTGTTAGTAACGTATATCAAGCAACTGGGCAAAACCATGTTACACTGCAGGTGGGGCAGATGAGCAGAGAGATTTAGATTTGGGTGGGTTACAAGTTTTCTGTGCAGGGTAAATACTGGCTGCTTTTGCATGTAACCCACAAATGTTAGACAGTTTTATTTTTACACTGCAATTTAGATTTCAGTTTGAACACACCCCATCAAAATGTAAATCTCTCTTAATTACAAATCTTAATTACAGTAAAATTACTCAGCATTACTTACAAAGCACAACACTACACATTTATACATCTCTAATTCCACCTCATTCCCCCTCTTACCTTCTTAATTATACTCACTTTACACCTGATCCTTAGCTTATTTGTCTCCAGTGCCCACCTTTCACTCATGAATACAGGGTTATGGGTCATTAGGTCGACCACACTTAGGTTGACAGTCATTAGGTCGACCACTATTGGTCAACATACATTAGGTCGACATGGTCACTAGGTTGACATGTACAAGGTTGACATGGAAAAAGATCAACATGAGGTTTTTTTTACTTTTTTCGGTGTTGTTTTCTTGGTAAAGTGACCGGGATCCCCAATTAGTGCACCGTGTCCCTCGCATGGCTTTTTACTTTTTCATACTTTACGATCCACGTGGACTACGTTTGGGAATGGTAACCTTGCCCGAAGCATGGTGAGCGAATGGCTCACCATGCTTCGGGCAAGGTTACCATTCCCAAACGTAGTCCACGTGGATCGTAAAGTATGAAAAAGTAAAAAAATCTGAAAACTCATGTCGACCATTTTCCATTTCGACCTAGTTCATGTCAACCTAATGACCATGTCGACATTTTGACCATGTCGACCTAATGCATGTTGCCTAATAGTGGTCGACCTAATGACTGTCGACCTAAGTCTTGTCAACCTAATGACCGTAACCCGACTACAGTACAAGATTTTTCTTCCATGCTGTTACCTATCTATGGACTCACCTATCACGCCCAGTAATACTCTCCAAGAACTTTCAAATCTTTTAACAATTTCTGAACATCCATCTCTTTATTAGAGCTTACTTTACTCTCACATATAATACCACACTAGTGTCTCCTCATCAGTGGTGTAAGTTTGCCCCAGTCGCCCGTAGGCATGATAAATGTTGGTGCCCCCTACATACTGTATATACACACACAATATGTAGCTATCCGACATTCAGGGTAAACAGTAGCAGCATGCTCAGGTGCTTTTCCAAATAGTAATATAGATACACAAGCAAAGTGGATGGCACTTCAAGTCAGTCATCACTATAAAATAGACACCAGCATACCTTTATAGCACAACCACAGTACTCCCTCACCCACCAGCGGGTCCCAATGGAGATGCTTTGGCACAGCGGTGTGCCAATATATATATATATATATATATCTATCAGGGCCGGTTCAGGGGCTTTGAGCGCCCCGGGCGGCAATAAGGGGCGTGGCTTCATACAGGGGGAGTGGGTCATTTACGCCCCCTGTACAGACTACTGTAGCGCTCTGAAATGATGTGCGGTGCGCAATTACGTCATCGCGCACCACGCAGCAAAGGTCCTCTTCACGAAGAGAAACTAGACGTCATCGCGCACCGCACAGTAAAGGTCCTCTCCACGAAGGGAAACTAGACGCGTAGCATCTAGTTTCCCTTCACACCGGCCAGCGGCAGCGGGGGGCAGCGGGGGTCACAGCAGCAGCAGCGGATCTTGCCCTGGTGCGGCGCCCTCCGGATGGCACCGGCGCTCTCCGGAAGGCGGCGCCCCGTGCAAAAGTCCTGCTTGCCCGTGGCAAGATCCACTACTGATATATAAAACACACAAACGCCTCTTTCACTTAAAAACACACAAATGCCTCTTTCACTTAAACACACATGTTTCTTTCACTTAAAAACACACACCTCTTTTACTTAAAAACACACAAACTACTATTTCAATTAAAAACACACAAACACCTCTTTTACTTAAACACAAACGCGCGCCTCTCACTTGCACATGCCTCTTTCTCTCACACACACGCCTCCTTCACTTAAAAACACACAAATGCCTTACACACACATACACACACACACACATACACACACACTCTTTCACTTAAACACACACACGACT
The DNA here is from genome assembly GCF_028390025.1 of Pseudophryne corroboree. Taxonomy (NCBI): domain Eukaryota; kingdom Metazoa; phylum Chordata; class Amphibia; order Anura; family Myobatrachidae; genus Pseudophryne; species Pseudophryne corroboree. The sequence goes on from NC_086444.1 coordinate 550,813,994, forward strand.
CACATACCTCTCTTACACACACAGACACATGCCTCTCACACACACCTCTCACTTACACACACACAACACTCCTTCACTTAAACACACACACACCTCACTTACACACACACCTCACTTACACACATGCCTCTCACTTACAAAAGCCTCCTTCACTTAAACACACAAACCTCACTTACACATTTACACACACACACCTCACTTAGAAACATGCACACACGAAACAGTGCTGCCAACATTTATTAAATACTCCCCAGCACCCCCACCCCCTCCCCCTCCCACTCCCACTACTAACATCCCCCAGTGTAGCTTGAGGCAAGTGCTGCCAGTGCCAACCTGCAGCTATCAGCCCAACGGAGGAACAGAGATGAACAGAGATCGTCACTGAGGGAGGAGATGCGCTCTGTCTGGAGCTCCCCCTAGCTGCAGCCAGAGTCAGCTCTGTATATACAACGAGGAGGCAGCTTCTGTGTCACTGGTACAGCTCTTCCACAGTGAACGATTTAGGCTGCAGAAGGTAATGGGGAAGATATGCCCCCTTGAGGTCAGGAGCCCGGTGGCAGCCGACTCAACTGCCTCCCACAGTTCCGCCACTGCTCCTCATATCTATCCCAATTTACACTGAGGGTTCTCAGTGCGGAGTTGTCAGCAGTGTCTTCAGTGTGGTGGTGCCAGCAGTGTAGGGGTTTCAGCGGTGTCCTTGGTGCGGTAGTGTCGGCAGTGCAGAAGTGTCAGCGGTGTCCTCAATGCAGTAGTGTCTACAGTGCAAGGATGCCAGCTGTGTACCGGCAATGTCAGCAGTGCAGGGGTGCCAGAGGTTTCCTCAGTGCAGTGTGCTGTCAGTGTCGGCAGTGCAGGGGTGTCAGCAGTGTTCTCAATGCAATGCTTCTGGCAATGTTGGCAGTGCAGGGGAGCCAGTGGTGTCCTCAATGCGAAGGTGCCGGCATTGTTGGCAGCGCAGTGGTGCCAGCGGTGCCCTCAATGCAGTGGTGCCAGCAGTGTCGCCAGTGCAGGCGTGTCAGTGTTGTCCTCAATGCGGTGGTGCCAGCAGTGTTGGCAGTGCAGGGGTGTCAGTGTGTACTCAGTGCAGTGGTGCTGGCAGTGTCAACAGTGCAGTGGTGCCAGAGGTGTCCTCAGTGTGGTGGTGCCAGCAGTGTCGGCAGTGTAGGGGTGCCAGCAGTGTCAGCAATTCGGGAGTACTGGAGGTGTCCTCAGTGCAGTAGTGTCGGCAGTGTCCTCAGTGTAGGGGTGCCGGCAGTGTTGACAGTGCGGTTGTGCAGGCGATGGTGTCGGCAGTGCGGGGGTGCAGGCAGCGGTGTCAGAAGTGTGGGCCATGGCACACGTGGTGGGGGCATCCATCATGTCCCACTATAATCAATGGGGACACGCTGGTTGGCTGAGGGGGACACGCTGGTTGGCTGAGAGAGCCACCTGCCACGGCTCTCAGACAATCAGCGTGTTCCCATCTGATTGGCTGAGAGCAGTGACAGACGGCTCTCTCAGTCAATCAGCGGTCTCCTATTAATATAATGGGGACTTTGCTTTCCGAGCCAAAACCTCAGGAACCGACAGCAGAATCCTGAGGTTTTGTCTTGATTGGGGATCCAGGGCAGGCAGGGAGATCCGAGCTGGGGCTCGAATCACCTCATATTCCCTATGTTCGGGGGGGGTTCATTTTTCTGAGAACTGAACCTACTCATCTCTAATAAAAATAGCTAAAATCATGTAATGTGGACCTGTTTTTGTTCCTGTAGCATTATTAACATCAATAACATTAATTTCCAGTAATTTCCAGTCAATTTTGTCCACCTCACCATATACGCTCCTGAGTGAATTGTCCCCTGAAATCAAAAGGGATGGACTTACATACAATACAAAACCCAATATTTGTTTTTGTAAATACTAGTTTTGAATTTTAGTGGAGACTTCACTTAGATCCCCAAAATTGATCCTAGTCAGGACTTGTTTCTACTCAAATCCGTAAAGTTTGAGTGTATTTGGTTTTCAACAAATCTCTCATCTCTAATATATGTGTGTGTTTGTGTGTGTGTGTGTGTGTGTGTGTGTGTGTGTGTGTGTGTGTGTGTGTATTACTAGTATATAGTGCATAAATATGTCACACAACAAAACATTACATAGCATGTTCCAGTGCGAAAACTGGAAAATAGTTTGGTTGCCGTATACATACATTTCAATTGTACATATATAATATGGCATGGTAATGCAGGAAGGGGAGAGGAATACTTGCAGTTAATATGACAAGATACAAAGTAATATGTTTAGAACAAGGATAACTTTTATTTACCACACTACATGCAATAATAAAGCACATTTCATGATAGGTAAATATAGTATTTGAAAAAGAAGATGATGGTACTGGAAAAAAACTACATTGCATAAAACACAGAGCACCATGTGTGCTGTATCCAATATTTTATATAATACTTTTACAGGAGCACTCTTTAATTATTCATTTATCCCTTTTGTTGCTGAAATATTTCTGAAAGTAACCATTCAGCTTTAAGACGCCTCAATTAAAGGTGATCTTTATCCCACAGGTTATTTTGGGGGATGTTTTGAGAAATTCATTCATCAGACGCTAGCATTTCACTCCACATGCACCTGGAGGAGAATTTAAAAAGCAGGGAACAATGTTTTTTTTATATTTATAAAGATTAATCACCTCCTATATGTCCCTGTGAGATGTGCAATAAATCCCTGCTGCTGTTTTGTAGTGTTGTAGACCGTCTTTTCAAAAACTGCAACAGCATGTCTTCAAACCTATACAGGATACTTTGATATAATTCTTTGACATAAAGGTGCAAAGTAGCAGATGTTGCAACTGTTAACAGAACCCCTCTGATACTTTGATGCCATCATAAATCTCACTCCAAAATTGGGGGTGGTTTGTTTTTACATCTTTAAAAAACAAATGGAGACATTAAATTCCCCATTTAAACCTATCAAACTGTGTTTAGAGAACGGAGGACATTTTATATGGCTGTAGTGACATACAATTCTGAATAGCAGGCTGAATGAAGCAGCTGGAGAAGTGGAGGTATCCATGGTAACAGTGGGCCTATGAGTTGACTGAGGAATCTGGTGATGGGAGGGGCTTAGCCCTTATAAGGAGAGGACTGAATAGGTTCTCCCCCTTTTCCTCAGTGAAAATTGAACAGTGAAGTGCTCTGCATTTGTTGTGTACTGAACTGTGTATTATTTGTGATTTTGTGGTATTTTTCTTCTTATTTCCTTTCTATCTTTACTAATCTTTAATCTTTTCAACCCCCTTTTATTCTTTGACTTTTTCTTATCTATCTTTCCTTTTTCCTAACATGCCGAGGCCTAGTCGTGCTGTGCGTCCCCCTGTTCGTTTTATTGACAGCGGGGAAAGGGATGCTGCTGTTTTAGTGTCAGGGAGGGGGCAGCAGCTGTCATCACAAACACGGAGTCAGGTTAGGAATAATGTTGGTAATGCCCCCGCCAGGGGTCGGGCTCGACCGCCTGAGAGGCTTTTGGCGGGCGAAGCTGCGTCACGCAGAGGCCGGGTCAGTAGCACGTCTGTGTCACGAGCTGCTGGTTTAACTCGTAATTTGGGAAACTATTCTAAGGAACCGGTTACCGTTAACACCATGTCGCGAAGTGTCGGGGCCATGGTGGAGTCGCCGAGAGGGGTGTTGAGGAGAACGGTAACATCCCGGGGAGTTACCTTAGGAGTGCATGTGCCTGAGGTACGCCGCGGTCGCCCCGTGGGCCCGCGGGGGTCCGTGGCTGCCAGAGGTGGTCGACGCAGTTCTGTTCTTACTAGAGGTGAGCACAATGGTAGAGGTACAAGAGTCGGTGCAAGGAGAGGGAGCACCTAACAGAGGTATTAACAGGGGTCCGGTTAGTACAATAGATAATGGCGTTGACACGGTTCTAGCGGGCCAGCGCGCGGGCACATCGGGTATTAGTAATGCTGGAAGGCAGCAAGGAAGGCCCGCCACGGGTAATATTAGGGGTAATAAGGGAGCCCCTGAGGTACATGGTGTGAGGGACACAGTACCAGGGAGGTCATATGCTGATGTGGTGCGTTTTGGACGTAATGGCGCTGGGTTCAACTCGTCTGAGGTAGCGTCTATATGCACCTCGGTTATATCAGCACTGGTCCCGGTGCTGACCGCTAATAACACGGAAAGGAATTTTTTGGGAGAACAGAATCCCTCCGGTTTGCAGAGGGATGGCGTTGGTGAATTAGGGGCTGCTGTTTTACAGGCCAGAACGGGTGGAAGTAATAGGGGCAATATGAATATTAATGAGTTTCTGGTAGATGTTTTCCTTGCATTTCTACAGAGGAGTCCTTTGCAGCCCCTGAAGTGTAGGAGGATTCTGGGGAATCAGCGGCTGTGGTAGAGTCTGCCCTGGATGAGGGATGTCTTTATGGTAAGTCGGATGTGCACCCTGCAGCGCGCCAAAATGATGCAGTGGTTAGGTCAGGTAACAGGGGCGCAGTTACAGAAAAATCATGCAGGAAAAAAGCATCACAAAAGCTTAAGCACAGGCGCAGAAGTCACAGGGACTCATCTACTTCTTCCTCTGAGTCCTCAGGTTCATGTGATAGCAGGTGCAGTGGTTGCAATGCAAGACATAAAAGAAGGCGCAGACACAGTAGCTCCAGCATGTCCTCGGAGGAGGGTCCTGAGGATTCTTTGCAATGCGCTAATACTGCAGTTTTGAGAGGAATACGGCCCAGAATTAGGGAGCGGATTAGACAGGGAAAATTTGTGAATATGTTTGCTTTAACTAGCAAAGAGAAAAAAGCATTAGAGGCGGCTAGAAAGAAATCAGGTATAGGTGAGGAGGCTTATAAGTCTTACTCTAATTGGCAGAAGGGCATGCTTATCTTTGCAGCTTGTTATTTGGAATACAGGCCTCAGGAGCACATGAATATAATTAAATATATGTATTTGCTACACGAATTGGCCAGATCCGGGCGCGGAACAGCATGGAGGTCCTATGATGAGGAGTTTCGTAGAAAACAGAATGGCAAGGAAATCATAGATTTTGGTAAAAAAGATGTGGAGATTTTTGTAGATGTTACTCAACCTCTTAAGAGTGGTTTAGAGGGTCTGGCTGAGAAGCAAGGTAATTCCAGTAACAGATGGATGGTGGGTAAGAATCGGTCAGGCAAATGTTATGCCTTCAATAATAGTCAATGTACCCTAGGGTTCAGGTGTCGTTTTCGGTATGTTTGTATCCGCTGTGAAGGAACCCACCCCATTAAAAACTGCCAGCAAATGGCTAGTGGGAGAGGTAGTTGGCACAAGCAGCAACAACGAATCCCAGCAACTGCTGGGTCTAAGTAGGGCACCTACTCCAGTTAAATTGGACAAATTATTGCATTGGTTGGATCACTATCCAAATAGAGACGATTCTGAGTTTATAAGATTAGGTTTCTCAAAAGGTTTTCCGTTGCCTATTAAAAGCCACGTTAAATGTGGTCAAGTTTGCAATTTACGTTCGGTTCAAGAGTTCCCAGTTATTTTAAAAGAAAAAGTTGATAAGGAGGTTGCTTTGGGTAGGATAGTAGGTCCTTTTAGTTGCCCCCCATTGCCTGATTTAATTTTGTCCCCAGTCGGGGTTGTTCCAAAAAAGACTCCGGGTAAATTCAGGCTAATTCAGCATTTATCATTTCCAAGAGGGTCTTCAGTGAATGATGCAATCCCTGAGAGTTTGTCCATGGTAATTTATCAGTCTTTTGAGGATGCTTTAGCCAAGGTGAGATCATTCGGTAGAGGGGCTCTTATGAGTAAAATTGATATAGAGTCGGCCTTTCGGCTGTTGCCCATTGACCCGGAATTTTTTCGTTATCTAGGTTTCCGTCTGAATGACTGTTTTTATGTTGATAGATGTCTCCCAATGGGTTGCTCCATATCTTGTTCATATTTTGAAAAATTCAGCAGTTTTCTGCATTGGTGCATTTCCAAAAATTCTGGTCAGTTTGGAATTGTTCATTATTTAGATGATTTTTTGTTCATGGGTCCAGCCGGATCTGACATATGTGGTAATATTTTATTAAATGCTTTGTCATTATTGAAGGAATTTGGGGTCCCAGTGGTTGAGGAGAAGACTGGGACGGTGTTGACGTTCTTGGGAATAGAAATTGATACCATGGAGGGATGCTGTCGTTTACCCAAGGAAAAAATAGACAAATTAAGGGGAGAGATAATTGTGGCATTGGCAAACGGCAAGTTGACGCTCAAACAGGCTCAATCATTATTGGGGTCTCTCAATTTTGCTTGCCGAGTTATACCCATGGGTAAAGTTTTTAGCAGGAAGTTGGAGAGAGCCACAGCGGGTGTTAAAAAACCCAGTCATTTTATAAGATTATCCAAAGAGATCCGTAGGGATCTACACATTTGGGAAGAGTTCCTGGCCACCTTTAGTGGTGTTCTTATTTGGCAGTCCATACCCATTTCCAATGATGAGTTGCAATTATTCACTGATGCAGCAGGTTCTACGGGGTTTGGAGCATTTTTGGAGGGTAGGTGGTATGCTTCCCCATGGCCAAAAACTTGGGTTGAAGAGGGACTCACTAGCAACCTGTTACTATTAGAATTATTCCCTATCATGGTGGCTCTGGAGTTGTGGCATGAGGTTTTGGCCAACTTGTCAGTAGTTTTTTGGTGTGATAACTTGGGGGTGGTTCACGCGGTTAACAGTCAGAGAGCTTCCGGCCTTCCGGTACTGCGATTGTTGGGGCAGATAGTGTTGCGCTGCCTTCAATCAAATATAAGTTTTTGCGCTAAGCATGTTCCAGGCATCGAAAACGGTGTGGCAGATGCGCTATCGCGTTTCGAGTGGCGCAGGTTTAGGGTGCTAGCTCCGGATGCGAATGTATCTGGTGACCCTTGCCCGTTTTATGCCTGGCAGGTGATACGCCCGGATTGGAGGGCCTTGCTCTGCGATCCTTGGCTCCTTCCACCCTTCGAGGGTACAGAAATGCTATGGGAGAGTGGGAAAGATATGTTCATTTGCATCAGGAGCAAGGGAAGACCAATTATGCAATGTTATTGGATTACGTTTGGGAATGTTTTAGAGCAGGCAGGTCAAGAGGGTTTGTAACACGTTTACTGTCTGCTCTTTCTTATTTCTTGAGACTTGATGGCCGGCATGATTTTACTAAGTCTTTCTTTCTAGCAAAGATTCTTAAAGGTTGGGCTCGAGTTATGCCCCCTGTACAAGATGCACGTAGACCAATAACCATTTCAATATTGCGGCGCATGGCGGTCGTGTTGCATGAGGTCTGTGCATCTGATTACGAAGCACTTTTATTTACATTGTGTTTCGTCATGGCCTTTTTTGGGGCCTTCAGAGTCAGTGAACTGGTGTCAGCTTCAAAAACTGCGATGTCACCTATGCTTCGTGAACATGTGTCATTGGAAGATGGAGGCTTATGGTGCAAAGTACAACGTTCCAAAACGGACCAATTGGGCAAAGGTTGTTGGGTCGTTTTGAGATGTGTGGACGACGAAGAGATTTGTCCTGTGTCCTTGTCGAGGGTTTATGTGAAAACAAGGACTGATATGCCAGGTCCATGGTTGCAGCATTTGGATGGTATGCCAGTGACTCAATTTCAATTTAGATGGGTGTTGGAACGTTGTATTTGCACGATGGGTTTGCCGGTATCGAGATATGGTACCCATTCGTTTCGGATAGGTGCGGCGACAGCAGCAGCCGCTGAAGGCTGTTCGAGCGGGCAAATTAGAGCTCTGGGGAGGTGGAAGTCTGATGTATTTCGAAAATATATCAGGTTTTGACCTGTTTTAAAAAAAAAAAATCAGACTTGAGGTTTCAGCCACTCGCCATATTTGGGGGTCTTGAGGAATTTTTTATCCTGTCAAGTGCCTTAAGCCTTGGGGGTTCATACCCGCTTGGCAGGTGTGTTTTTCGCCTCTCGTGAAGTCTGATCCCCCTTACCCAACCCCCCCTTTTTACAAAGTCATCCCCGCTTCAAAAATTCTCACCTTAGAGGCCAAATTAAACTATTTAATAAATAAATAAATAGAACCATTTTAGTGAGTTTATAATGGGATGTTTTTGGGTAACGTTGTTGCAAGATTGTTTGTGTTAAGGGTTTTTTGTTCGATAAGTTTCTGTGAATGCTTTTGTATTTTCAGATTTGCGCTTGGATGAGTGTCCAATTTGGATTATGGGGCACTATGGTGAAAGATCTGGTGTGGAGTGTCTTCAGTCCCCTGAAGCTAATCTGGTCAGATGGATCGGAGTGAGGGGACTTCGCTGGGAACAAGTCATCCCCCTTTTTTTGGCAACAGTTGGAGAGGTTGGGATACCCGCTGAGGGTGGTGTTCCATGTTGCCGGAAACGATTTGACCAGAAGGTCTGGTTTAGATCTTCGTAAAACTATAGTTAGGGACTTAGTTAGTCTGCAGAATAGGTTGTGCTTTCTGAGTGTGGGATGGTCGGACATTATCCCTCGTTTGGTGTGGAGAGGTGCGGACAGACCTGCTGCCATAGAGTTGATCCAGCGCCAGATCAATTCTGTGGTGGGCAGAGCTGTTAGAGAAAATTGGGGGTTTGTGGTCCCACATCTCTCAATTTCAGTTTCTGCCCCTCATCTTTATATGGCCGATGGTGTCCATCTGAATTTGAGGGGTATGGAAATTTTTATGGAGGATTTGTTGTTCGCGGTTTTTACTCAGGAATTTTATTGATAGGTTGGAGGATTTTAGGAGTAGTAAGGATAGTTTTAAGGTAGAGGTATGGTGGCGGGGGTTTCGTTGAAACTGTGGCGGGTTGGGACGGCCTGAAATTGTGGCTGTAATTTAAAGAGTTTTATAGGTGCTCAGGAGATGTGAAGGTGGTGGAGTTTGATACATTACGGGGCCGGAGTTCCATCGGACCAGGTGGGCTTCGGTCTCCGGTGGAGTTGGTACACACCTGAGCACCTTTGGGTGGGAGTTGGGGAATACCTTGAGTGGAGAGTTGGCCACGGTATTCCCGATAAAGAGCAAGTAACACAAGGGGTGGCAAATGGCCCATGATGGCCCCTTGTGATGAGTGGGGGGCTGGGCTGAAATTGGGCCCCTTAAAAGCCTCCCCTTGTGATGTGATGGGGGCTGGGCTGAAATTGGGCCCTTTAAAACCCCCCCTTGTTATGCGATGGAGGCCGGGCTGAAGTTGGGCCCTTGCCTCCTCTTGTGTTGTGGTCAGCCACAGTTAAAAGGAAAGGTTAGAATAAATAGGGACGTTTAAATAGGCCGTCCCTCCTTGCCACCATACCATTTGTTTTAATAAAAGCTGACAATTCTATTGGCAAACATTATTCTGGTGTCAGTGTCAGTTATTTCTTTATGGATGTTGGTGTATGCGCATGAATGAAGAACAGTCTATGATAGACATTTTATGCAAAGCACTTTAGAGTCAACTGTAACATATTTATAATATAATATATGTATAACAAAACAGCACAATGGGGGTCATTCCGAGTTGGTTGATCGCTCGCTAGCAACTTTTTGCAGCACTGCGATCAGGTTAAAACTCAGCAAAACTGCGCATGCGTATGCACCACAATGCGCAGGTGCGTTGTACGGGTACTAAGAGGATCAGTGCTGGGCGATGGATTTAACGAAGAATCCATTCGCACAGCTGATCGCAAGGTGATTAACAGAAAGAGGGCGTTAATGGGTGTCAACTGACCATTTTCAGGGAGTGTTTGTAAAAATGCAGGCGTGTCCAAGCGTTTGCAGGGCAGGTGTCTGACGTCAATTCCGAGACCAAAAAGTCTGAAGTGATCGCAGCGGCTGAGTAAGTACAAAGCTACTCAGAAACTGCAACAAACTTTTTTGTGACGTCGGCCGCAAAAGCATTCACACACTAGCAAAGCGAAAATACACTCCCCCATAGGTGGCGACTATCTGATCGCAGCACAGCAAAAAGTTGCTAGCGAGCGATCAACTCGGACTGACCCCCAATATGTCAGATTTCATGAAAGTCTGCTTCAAATCCTAAATTAGCTAGATCTAGAATTCTGAGTGATTCAATCACAAATGAGTCTTGGCCAAATAAATCAACAAGTCAAACAGGATTATTTCACAAAAGTAGCAAATCCTTACCTGTCCAGCAGATTACTTTTTTGGAGCAGTCTCATACTTACACCTAAGCACAGATATTATAAACACTTGGGTCCTATTTCTTAATGAATGCTTCACATTCCAGAGCTTTCTAAATTTGTCATTTAAGGCTACTTTTGTGTGTGGGGGGGGGGGGATTAGAGATTGTAGCAGATATCTCCTCTGTTAATACTGTACATTTACAGGATTAATATTAATATTTTAATAAATATTTCCCTAGAGTGATGTAGATGTGTGTAAAAAATGTAGATATAAAATGCACCCCCCAAAATAAGTCTCATTTTGCACAAATTGCAGAGCTGGGCATATTGCAAGATGCATCCAGCTTTACCATATAAATCAGTTTTACACCAGGGGGTAAATTTACTAAGATGGGAGTTCTATTTAAGATGGGATGTTGCCCATAGCAACCAATCAGATTCCAGGTATTATCTTCTAGAAGGTGTTAGATAAATGAGAAGTAGAATCTGATTGGTTGCTATGGGCAACATCCCATCTTAAATAGAACTCCCATCTTAGTAAATTTACCCCCAGGAGAGAACAGTAGTTTATACACATGGTCTATGCCAGGAGATGTGACTTGACAGTGGCAATAGTAAAAGCTAAAGTTGCAGTACAAAATTCATATATAATATAGTCTGCATATGCATTGACAATGTTATTAATAAATTATACAGTATGTCAAATATACCATGCAAAATACAATTAAATACAAACACAAATACAAAACAAAGTACTAATTAGATTCAGATACATAAAAACATGCATTGTCTTCCCATATAGAAATAAAATTACATTTTCTTAGATGTTATTTGCATGAGCATGCAATTCCTGTACTCTGACAATATACCCTTGATATCTTCCATTTGTCCTCACTAACCATAAGGAGGAATTGGTTCAAAATGCTTCCAAGACTACATATGGTATGAATGGATGGGTAAGAATTTATTGTGTGCATTTGCAGTACAAAATTATGTCATTTGTTCCAAAAATTAATGTATATCCCCAAATGTACACCAGTCTTCAGAGTATTAAAATATGATCCACAAGAAAGTAAAACCCTTAATTTTGTTAGCCTGTCACATTTTGATTTCTCTGCTGGTTTTACATAGTTGCTATATAAGTTGTTTATATAAAAAATTCACAAAGTTACTAACACACAATGCAAAACTACACATAATATAAATCTATCTATCAATCTATCTACCTACCTGTATTACAAGTGGGGTAGGAACTTGAGGGACAGATTGGAACACAAGGACATAAAGGATAGGGGTAAGTCGAAACACCAAATGTGTACAGGTTGTTAGTCATACAATAATTGTGTCATGTGTAAATGTGTAAATATATAAATATATATGGTAACTTGTAAATATTTTTCCTATCCACATAAAGGTTCAAATTTGACATTACATTTGTCCTATCACGTATATATATGTTATGGTATGCACTTGTAGCTTCTATTATGTAGGTCAGACCATACAGAAGTTCCGGAACCATATGGCCCTTCATAAAGTAGCACTAATATCAGGAAAAGCTAGATGGTACATATGATGAGCAACCTGTAGCATGCAACCTTAAAAGTGCTGGACATTATCTGTCTTCTCTTAAACACTTTATAATAGGCCCCATTCCAGAATCCACTCATGGGGCCCAGAGGTGATAGAGCTAAGAGACTGAATATGAAAGAGGCTAGGTGGATCATTAGACTTAATACTATATCAGTGGTGGTCTAAATGATAAAAAATCATTTGCAAAAAGGTTATATAATCATACTATAATTATGCTACTTATCTGCTCCATAGTACCTGTTTGGCATAATTTTCAGTACAAATGATTTGTTGCTAAACATCTAATATGACTAGTATGTCTTTGTATATACAGGTTGAGTATCCCTTATCCAAAATGCTTGGGACCAGAGGTATTTTGGATATCGGATTTTTCCGTATTTTGGAATAATTGCATACCATAATGAGATATCATGGCGATGAGACCTAAGTCTAAGCACAGAATGCTTTTATGTTTCATATACACCTTTTATACACAGCCTGAAGGTCATTTTAGACAATATTTTCTATAACTTTGTGCATTAAACAAAGTGTGTGTACATTCACACAATTCATTTATGTTTCATATACACCTTATACACACAGTCTGAAGGTCATTTAATACAATATTTTTAATAACTTTGTGTATTAAACAAAGTTTGTGTACATTGAGCCATCGGAATATTTGGATATGGGATACTCAACCTGTATTTATATTATTTTACATTCAATTTGTTACCGCAATATGTTACTGTACATTTTTTTGTATTTTATATGGTGTTTAATATACATGTATTGATGACTTTGTTCTCCTGCTGGTCCTGCCAGTGGGCATCCGTGGAGCACAAGGACTTGGTTACCATAGGAAAAGTCAAGCATCCAAATCTGAGTTTACAAACACTTTGAATCCAAGCAGAGAATGACAGGCCTTTAGACAGTAGAGCTATGAATCAGAGATGAGCGGGTTCGGGTTTTACTCGGTTTTACTCAGATTTACTCGGTTCTCTAAACAGCATCTTATTAGCTATCCAAAACACAAGACATGTGAGCCAATAAGATCGGTTTTGAGAACTGAGAAAATCTGAGTAAAACCGAGTAAAACCAAACCTGCTCATCTCTACTATGAATATACAAAAAGGATAAATTGATAGTTATTTAATAAGTTAATGACAAACTTCTCCAATAAGCAAATCGCAGGCCTCAGGCCAATACAAGTGATTGGAGGCGGAGTATTTAGTGTGGTGTGGGGAAAAAACACACATCCAAATATTTACAAACACACTGAATCCAAGCAGCAAATCAAAGGCATCAGGACAGCAGAACATTTAAATTGATAATTTTAGAAAGTAGAGGTACGAAAATACAAAGTAAAAATTGATCATTAATTAATACATTAATATCAAATTTCTCCGAGTAGCAAATTACAGGCCTCAGGCCAATACAAGTAATTAAAGGTGGATTACTAAGTGTGAGTGGAAAGACTAATTAATAAACAAGCATCTAAATTTTAGTTTACAAACAAACTGAATCAAACCTGTAAATCACATGCCTCTGGGCAATACAAGTGATTCGAGGTTGAGTGCTATAAGCTAACATGAGCAGGGCATCTTCCACATGCTTTTCCTCCCTTACTGTTATCATCATCTTCTCCCCACTGCCTACTATTGCCCCAAATCCTTGGGTTCTGTTGACCTACTGCTTATTTGAGTATTATCACTACTAATGCACTGATGCAGCACTATTATAAACAATGTCCATGCCCTGCAATGTTCTGTACTGTAACTCACTTTCTTTCTTTTTTCAATACTGTTTCTGTTTTTGTACTTTGTACAAGGTGCTGCATTACAGGACTCATGACAGTAGAAATTTATAATTTTAGACACAGATTAATAGTTTGTATGGATAGTTTTACTGCTAGTAGTAAAGCAGTAAAAAGTAAAATTAGGATGAACTGCTATAATGATTTATTACTAGACCTTTAATTATGTAGCCCATCCAATTGGTCATGTTTGACCCTTTGCAATTCTACCTCTTGGAAGAGCGTAGACAGCTGTAATTTGCTGATCTCATCAGTCTGTACATTTAGACCAAATTGTATATGCACTGTCATAGTATATATAAAAAAAAAAAATATTAACAATGAAGCAGACATCATGTCATGTGCCACTTGAGTGGAAAGCTTGCTCACAAGGCCCTCTTTGCATCTCATATGATCTGTGTCAATTGTTAAAGACAAGACATAGGACTTAATCCTATAATCTAGGGTGGCTGCCAAACTGTACTGATCCAATTGCAAAGTTTAGCAAACCCTTTGTCTGTTGCAAAGCTAATAAAGAATTTGATCCATTAGTCCAACATACATAGCAAAATCACTTATCACTTATTTTCCTTCAGCTTTTCCAGAAGTTTAAAGGTATGACCTGATTTAGGCTGGCAAAGTCTGAATTCACTTAATTGGTTACAATTTCAAATGGTTTCAGTAGCTTTCAAAAAATCAAGAGTTTTCTCCAGTATGCTGCATTAAGGTAACATTCCCCCACCCGCTTTTCCTTACTCATTATTGTGTATGTCTGGATGACTTGTTGCTGAAGCATATAAAGGATGGAATTCCATGTGATTACTACCTCTTGCTTCAGTCAGTGGCATAGAAAATTGAGTTGTTCTTGAAGCTTCTTAAATATTCTACATTTGGTTGCTGAATGACAAAAATTGCAAGGAATTTAGGGGCCACAGCCAGCATCTACTGCACAGACCTGTCCTTTTTTAAGAAACTCTAAACCACCAGGTTTATTGTGTGCATAAAACATGGTACATGCTGAAATTTAGCCAGTTGTAAAGCTCGTACAATGTTACTTACATTATCATAAATGACAAATCCTGAGAAGAGTTTAAGTGGGATTAGTAATTTTGCTGGACCAAAATAAACAGTTCTCCCACATTAATTGTCATTTAAGAAAAATCCACTGTAATATGAGTACATCATATATGAGGGCTGATTGAAAAGTAATGAAACTGCCTTTGTTTTTCTGTTTCATAGGTAGATGTGGCAAACCTAGGCTGGTTATTAAGAAGATCATACATTGATGAGTTTTAACCTGTGGTTGGACTGTCGTAGTCTTCTTTGGTCACAGGATGTGGAAGATCTTAATACATTTTATCATGGCGGATGAGGAAGACATTTCTGTAAGATTACATCGGAGATGTGTGATTGAATTTTGTTAAACTTGGAAAAAGCAGAAATTAAATTCATGAAATGTTACGGCAAGCATGCGGTGGAGAAACAATCAGCTGCACCTTAGTTACGGCCCTGGTGAAAGTTGGACAGTCAAAAAGTAAGATGGAAATATTTTTGATGTTTTTGAATTATGGTATTGGAGATGAATATTACGTATACCATGGACTGTCCAAAGAACAAATCAATCAGTGTTAGATTAGATAAAACCTAAGCTCTCCCTGGAAGCACAAATGACAAGACTGTACCTTTCCTACTTTAGACACATCATGAGAAGAAAGGGATCCCCAGAGAAATACATTATGCTTGGAAAAGTTGAAGAAAAATGAAAAATAGGGAAGACCAGCAGGAAGATGGCTTGAAACTATTATAACAATTATAGACACCACACTATCAACACTGAGCCGCTTGACTGAACATTGAAATTTGTTCAGGACAGTTATCTATAGGGTTGGCATCAACTTGGTGGCATTTAACAACAACAATTGTAAGGAAGGAAGGAGTACACTTTTGTAGGATAACCATTAATAAAATATTTGTTCCAGCTACGTAAATGGTTAAAATGTGTGCATTTTTAAGCAACAGAAGTATGGTGTGCTATGTATCTCACCAGCCAGACACAACTCTTTTATTATTGTATGTATTATTGTATGCAGTAGGGTGATTACGGCAGATTTATCTCCACTGTGCAAAAATAGTGGCTATTACATTTCCCCCTATCATTGAGTACGTATCAAAACTTGGAAAGAGATAAAGTGGATAGAGACAAAGGGCCTAATTCAGACCTGATTGCAGCAGCAAATTTGTTAGGTAATGGGCAAAAACCATGTGAACTGCAGGGGGACAGATATAACATGTGCAGAGAGAGTTAGATTTGGGTGGGGGGTGTGCAAACTGAAATCTAAATTGCAGTGTAAAAATAAAGCAGCCAGTATTTACCCTGCACAGAAACAATATAACCCACCCAAATCTAACTCTCTCTGCACATGTAATACTTGCCCCCCCCCCCCCCCCCCCCACACCATCACCACCACTACTACCTGCAGTGCACATGTTTTTGCCCATTACCTAACAAATTTGCTGCTGCAATCAGGTCTGAATTAGGCCCAAAGTACTAACCAATCAGCCTCTGTCATTTTTCAAACACAGCCTATAAAATGACAGAAACTGATTAGTTGGTACTTTATCTCTCTCCATTTTATCTATTTCCAAGTTTTTATACATCTCTCCCATAGCTACTAATACTTATTTGGACAAATCTAACTCTCTCTGCACATGTAATACTTGCCCCCCCCCCCCCCCCCCACACACACACACACCATCACCACCAATACTACCTGCAGTGCACATGTTTTTGCCCATTACCTAACAAATTTGCTGCTGCAATCAGGTCTGAATTAGGCCCAAAGTACTAACCAATCAGCTTCTGTCATTTTTCAAACACAGCCTATAAAATGACAGAAACTGATTAGTTGGTACTTTATCTCTCTCCATTTTATCTATTTCCAAGTTTTTATACATCTCTCCCATAGCTACTAATACTTATTTGGACAAAGGGGATTAAGGGCCTAATTAAGGTTTGTTAGCATAGCAAAAAAAAAAAAAAAAAGCACACAACTGGGAAAAACCATGTTGCACTGCAGGTGGTGCAGATGTAACATGTGCAGAGAGAGTTAGATTTGAGTGGGTTATATTGTTTCTGTGCAAGGTAAATACTGGCTGCTTTATTTTTACACTGCAATTTAGATTTTAGTTTGAACACACCCCTCCAAATCTAAATCTCTCTGCACATGTTACATCTGCCCCACCTGCAGTGCAATATGGTTTTGCTCAGCTGTGTGCTTTTTTGCTTTGCCAACAAACCTGAATCTGTAGTTATCACAAGCAAGGTGTGTTAGTATTTGTGAATGATATATAGAGATACTTAAATGATTCCTACAATATGGTATGCAGATACAGTAAACTAGTAACAGTATAAATGTCACAGTATTTCTACGGTGGAAAGAAAAATGAAAAATACTGTTTCCATAAGAGATGTATTAAATTAATCAGACATTTCTGCGACCTCGTCATTGGAATTTCACCTGCTTGCATCTGCTCTGTAATTCATATGCAAATCCATCACTGAACTGCTGATGAGCATTACAATTTCATGGACTGAAACTAATAAAAAAGCAGACAATCTGATATTCCATTCAGACCTCTGAAGGGAGAAATCCACGGGAAAAAAACCTGTACAATGGAATTAAATTAACAGTTTGCAGAGTTACTGTAGCACTGTATAACAACATGCTTTGAGGAAAGGTTCAACAGAAAGCATATACAGATGTGTCCACTTACATCTTTGCTATTTTGCTCAATTTGGCACAACAAGCAAAACACAGCTAAGCTGTTTTTCACGAGTAGCGAGTAGATGGATTTTAAATTTTTTTGTTTGCCATAATAGAATATGTATAAAGTAACATTACAAAATCACAAGGCATGGCAAAATCTCTGAGTCTATGGCATGCAAGATTATTTCTATTTATTACAAATAAAGCCAAGATGTGCTGTTGCTGCTGTCTATACGAAATTAATGACCAAAAGTGTAATTCTAGGCAGTAACATTTTTAATAGCAATCTACAAATGGATATCAGCACAAATAATGGTGTCTCAGGTAAAATAACACGACAAATAAAAGTATTCAACTACCAAAAATGAAACTATAAGAATAAATATTTAATGGAAATACTCAGAAATTCCAAAATTAAAAAAAATAAAAATTTAAATTATGATATGATTGTGGAAAAAAAAAATATGTGGTATGTAAACCACTTAAATTACTGGTTATAAAAATAGCTATACACAGTCCTTGATATGAAGCTGTAAGAGACTGAACTGATATATATGAAAAATGTAATATTGTTCCACTTGATACAGTTAATAGCGACAAGGGTAAAGTAATCAGGTACAATACAAGTGAAATCTGTCTGCTGGCAGATGTCCACACAATGATCCTGTTCTAGATAGTCCTGTATAGATAATGCCTGGAACAGATGCCTTTAGGATCCAAATACACATGAAAAATGTGAAAACACTTAGAGGAAAAATTCTGTTGATATTCCTGTGAACGCAGGGACAACCAGTCTTGGGGTGAGAATAGGTCTTTAATGCTTTTCATTAAGCAAGATAACTTCCGCAGAATGTCACAATTGGGGACGGTTAGTCTGATATATATGTGTATCTAGATCTACTAATCAGTGATTAACAAGATCAAAAGTTTCAAAATGTTTCACTCACTGGTGTTTTAAATGAAATTGAAAAATTCTGTAAAAGGATTAGTGGGTACAGAAATGGATGAATTATATATGACATAAAAATGACTAGTGTAGGCAACATCCCTGTTCCCTCTTTCCTTCCTCTGCCATCCCTATCCCCTCATCCCTCTATCTTTTGTTTGTCCCCCTCCCCCCCGCTACAAGAAGGGGAGGGAGGGACCCACAGGTGGGAAAGGTGTGGGGGTGTGCAGATTCTGCGAGTTGGGGGTAAGTCCCACAAGTGAGTGTTGGGCACATGTGGATATTGACAGGACTTAGTCAGTGGCAGACAGTGCTAGTTGTGTCTGTGAGGTGTGGTGCAACTGCACTGTATATCTGTCTAGCAGCTACTAAGAGCAGTAAAGGGGGCGGGCCTCCAACTGTGGAGATAGAATTTAGGCTATTTAGATACTGTAGCATTTTAGCAAAAATTTAAAAATGGCAAATGGTGTACCAGCAGGTAAAAACAAGTATAGGTAATAATAATATGGTACCATCAATGTTTACATTAATAGATTAAACTAAATCACTGGCACTATAATAAGAGCCTATGGAGGGGGGTGGGGGGGTAAGCAATTAGCTCAGTTTTTTCGCCTAGGTGAAAAAACTGAGCTTTTTCGCTATTTTTAGTGTGAATGGAGATTCACCCTCTGCAATAGCAGGAGCATATTTTCGCCTAGGCGAAAAATGTGGTAGGGACAGAAAACACGTGGATCGGTGAATCCACTTGTTTTCCATTGAAAATGCGGGCCATTTTCGCCAATTTTGAGGTATTTTTCGCCAATGCCTTTTCACTTAATAAAAAAGGTGAAAAGGCATTGGCAAAATTGCCTTGAAAACGGCCGAAAACATGCCTAATTGAATACTCATGTGGGGCGGATTCATTAGCTCCGAAATTATCGGAACTAATTGCATACCCCCTTATGAGTAAAAATATTACTACATTGGAAAATATTTTGTGGAATTTTTAGTGTGAGGGTATGTACTGTAAACAAGTCTTGTCCAGTCACTGATGTGTTTGCCAAGTCCTGCTATAGTACTGTACATTAAAGATTAGACAAGAGCTGTATAAGCTTGAGGCTATATAAGAGTTATCCACTTTTTTGTGATTGGCTAGTAATAGTCACCAGTAATGACATAGATTAACTTTGTAGGTTTTGATTGATTCCTTTTAGCCTATAGGGGTATATGCAATTCCGGACGAATTGCGTCTTTTTTTCGACCGTTTTAGGTTTCAACTGTACTCGACAGCCGAAACCCTCCACACAGGACCATGAATTCGACATATTCAATACAAAATGCATTCGACACTCCCCTTGTCGAATAACGGACCAATCGTCGAGTAGTGGGTGTCCTGGATTCGACTTCCCGCCGTTTTGAGCCCTTTATAGGGCTTGTTTGCTGCGTGCTCAGCAGCCATTTTGTGAACCTGCAGAGTGGAGTGGAGGTGCTGCAGAGCTAGCAAATTGGTTGTTGTTTGCTGTGGTATCATTTGGACACCCAGCAGGCTTTAATCCAGGACGGACAGGAGACCTGTTACCCCGGAGGAGAGTCGTTTTTGGAGCGATTTCTACATTTGTAGGTAAGTACCACATGTTGTCTGGCGTTGCATGTATGTGTTTGTGTAGTGGGGGGGTGCCATGAGGTGTACATGTGGCGTTGCTTTGGGGTGTTTGGGGTATGTATATGTGTGCAGGTATGTGTATATAGCTCCTGCTTGTATTGCTGCATGTTTTTTTGGGAGTTTTGTGTTTGGGGGTAGTTTTTCACGGTTTGTTTTTTCATAAAATGTTTTTTGGGTCATGCTTTTGCATTGGTGTACCTCCAGCATGTGCAGGAATGATTTTTGGCTTGTTTGGGGTGACTTTTCAGTGTGTCGGTATCTGCCATGTGGCCGACATGTGTTGTTTGTTCCCAAAACATGTTTTTTTGCTCGTATTTTATCACTGGTGCATCCCTGCACATGCTGGAGGTACTTTTTGGCTTGTTTGGGATGACTCTTACTGTGTCGGTATCTGCCATGTGGCCGACATGTGGTGTAGTTTGTTTCCAAAACATGTTTTTTGCTCCTACTTTAGCACTGGTTGACCTCCAGCATGTGCAGGGATGCTTTTTGGCTTGTTTGGGGTGACTTTTCAGTGTGTCGGTATCTGCCATGTGGCCGACATGTGTTGTTGTTTGTTCCCAAAACATGTTTTTTTGCTCCTATTTTAGCACTGGTGCATCCCTGCACATGCTGAAGGTACTTTTTGCCTTGTTTGGGATGACTTTTACCGTGTCGGTATCTGCCATGTAATTATGTAATGTGTGTTTAAATTTGTAAAAATAATTTTTATTTTTACAACAGAGATGTCCAGGGACAAGCGGCCCCGATCCCCCCCCCTTTCCCCCACCCCTCAGAAGAATTTTCCCTGCACAGCAATGAGGAGTGGGAGCCGACCCAGGAGGAGGATACGACCGACCAGGCATGCAGTGACCAGCCGTGGTCGTCAAGGGACCAAAGACAGAAGCAAAAGAAAAAGAAAATGCCTAGAAAGGTAAATACTGACAACACCTGCAGACACAATAGCATCCAACTTGACACACCCTAGTTTGCGCACTGCCATGCACACCTACAGGTATCTTTGCACATTGCCAGGGATACTGACACACTCACAAGTACATACTGATCTTATTAAATGCATGTTTTTTTTTATCCCTAAAGGCAAGAAGCCAGCCAGAGGATCAGTCGGAGGAGGAAGCCCCTGGTGTAGACGCAGGACAGAAGAAGCCGCGTGGACCCAGATACACTGAGGCGGAAAACTGTGCCCTAGTGGATGGCGTCGACAGGTCCTACGACGTTCTGTATGGACCAAGGGCACAGACCACAGCAGCTAAGACCAAGCGAAACATCTGGGATGCCATCGCGAGACAAGTCACTGCAGTATCTGGAAACCGCCGGAGCACCAGAAACTGCATGAAGCGGTACAGTGATTGCCGCAGACAGACCAAGAAGAAGATGGGGATTCAGCGCCGACATGAGACAGCTACAGGAGGTGGTCCGGCTCTCAATCTGAAGTGGCTACCCTGGGAGAACGTTATTAGAAGGCGCATGAACCCTGTTATGGTCCAAGGAGTTCACGGAGGTGTGGACTCCAGCCGTCCTGCTGGCTTTCCCGAGGAGTAAGAACCGCCCAGAAGACGGTAGACGGTGGGAGACAAGCAGTCCAAAAGGAGGCCTGATGGTAAGAATACATTCAGATGAGCTGTACTAAATCTTTTTTTTTATTTTTATTTGCTAATGTGTTTGTTCTTTTTCCCCAGACACGCCTGCCCAGAGGACATCACCTGCGCGCAGGACATCGGCAGCGCGCGGACCATCACCTGCGCAGCTGGCATCGGCATCAGCGCTCGGACCATCACCTGCGCAAGCATCAGCAGCGTGCAGATCATCACCTGCGCACCACACATTGTCAGCACGCAGAAAGTCACCTGCGCGCTAGACATCGTCAGCGCGCAGACCATCACCTGCGCGCCAGACATCAGCGCGCAGAACGCGCACCGTTGGTGACCACACCACCAGTTTATTAACTTTATTTTATTTTTTTCTTCTTTTGCAAACAGAGGTGCCACGGACCAGCAGCGGACTTGCATCGGGGATTGGTCCCTTCTTCAGGCTGGATCTCCTACAGGATTCGTCGGACGACGAGGTGGAAGTACAGCAGCCCACTGTTTCTACATCCCTGAGTGAGTAATTATTAAATTGTGAGCCTTGAAACAAATGTATGAATGTGTATACTAATTTCTAATTTTCTTTTCAGCTGCACAAATGCAATTGGTGGCAGACGTACAGGAAGGGCAGGATCCCTCAAATGTTCAGAGGGTACACACCCTGGCAGCAGAGACGAATGTCGTTGAAACCAGACTGGACACCATTGAGAAGACAATGGGGAAGATGGCAAACGGTCTGGTTGAGATGCAAAAGGCTTTTGCCGACAGCACGGCAGAAACGCAAAAGACCAGACGAGAAGATCACAGGGAGACTATGGACATCCTTCAAGTTCTGGCCACATCCATCAACCGGCTGGTGGATAACACATCATGCCTGGCACACAGCGTTGACAACATGTCGGAGAGCCAACGACATTCGGCATCCAGCCACCAGATCATCGCAACCACACTGCAGATGATGTACGATAAGCTCCCAGAGCCAGCTCATCAACACGCTGGTGAACCACCACATCCACCATCACA
Organism: Pseudophryne corroboree; assembly: GCF_028390025.1. Classification (NCBI taxonomy): domain Eukaryota; kingdom Metazoa; phylum Chordata; class Amphibia; order Anura; family Myobatrachidae; genus Pseudophryne; species Pseudophryne corroboree. The sequence goes on from NC_086444.1 coordinate 550,836,433, forward strand.
AGCCATATGGACGCCTCCTGCCCTTCCTCCACCACCATCCTGGTGTGGACTGTCACAGCTGTACCAAGGATATACAGGGATGTACCCCACCCACCAGATGCCTTGTCCACCAACACCGGCCGCATCATCTACACGCGCATGGCCACCGAGGCCAAGTCAATGCACTCCACATCCGCCCAGGGCATCGACGCCCCATCAGGAGGAAGAAGAGGATCCGGACAGACAACCACCATAAGCCCGGTCATATTGTTTTATTATTTACTATTTATGTTTTTCATGTTTCCCTTTCTCCCCCTCCCATTAGTTTGTTTTTTTCCTTACTATTGTTTTAATTTTTGTGTTGGGCTCCCCCACCCGTGACCGGATACTACCAAGGAGCTATGTCTAGGCATACATGCGCGGGCATGTATGCGGGCACGTGTGGTAACTGATGAAAGCTCCTTGTGGTTACATGTATGATGGGCCAAAGAGCTATTCTGATACCACTTTTTTTTTTTTTAAACAAACTCCTTTTTGTATTGGTGTAAAATAGGCTTTCACTGTTGTGTGAATTTACTATTCACTAGTGTTTATTTTTGGCTTCTTCATAGGATTGGGTGGAAAATTGAAGTGGACGGCGTAGTTCGTGTTATGCGTACCAAGGTGAGTAAAGCCATGTTTCAATGTATATATTCAAGAAACTTTGGACCGCCTGCCCTTGGGGAACAACACAGTCCAGCAATGGGTCATGCTGGGCTGTGTGGTTCCACAAGTGCAGGCGTGTCAAAGTGCTGACCACTGACACCACTCTGCCACTTTGGACCGCCTGCCCTTGGGGAACAACACAGTCCAGCAATGGGTCATGCTGGGCTGTGTGGTTCCACAAGTGCAGGCGTGTCAAAGTGCTGACCACTGACACCACTCTGCCACTTTGGACCGCCTGCCCTTGGGGAACAACAAAGCCCAGCAATGGGTCATGCTGGGCTGTGTGGTTCCACAAGTGCAGGCGTGTCAAAGTGCTGACCGCTGTCTTGACTCTGCCACTTTGGACCGTCTGACCCTGGGAACAACACAGTCCAGCAATGGGTCATGCTGGATTGTGTGGTTCCACAAATGTTCTTAGGAAAGGAATGAACATGACATCATTAGTGTCTTTACTTAATATGGAATTTTTTTCTCACAGATATCTACACAAGAAAAGAATGTAAAGAAGAACAAACACTACTTTTTTTGTTTTATTACATTTTATTTTTTAATCCAAAATTAAATACAATTATATTTCTTCAATAAATTTTTAAAATTAGAAGTTTTGTGTTTTTCTTTAAATTAATAGCAAATAAAATGTAAAAATAAGAATTTACTTACCGATAATTCTATTTCTCATAGTCCGTAGTGGATGCTGGGAACTCCGTAAGGACCATGGGGAATAGCGGCTCCGCAGGAGACTGGGCACAAAAGTAAAAGCTTTTAGGTCACCTGGTGTGCACTGGCTCCTCCCCCTATGACCCTCCTCCAAGCCTCAGTTAGGATACTGTGCCCGGACGAGCGTACATAATAAGGAAGGATCTTGAATCCCGGATAAGACTCATACCAGCCACACCAATCACACCGTACAACTTGTGATCTGAACCCAGTTAACAGTATGATAAACGTAGGAGCCTCTGAAAAGATGGCTCACAACAATAAACAACCCGATTTTTGTAACAATAACTATATACAAGTATTGCAGACAATCTGCACTTGGGATGGGCGCCCAGCATCCACTACGGACTATGAGAAATAGAATTATCGGTAAGTAAATTCTTATTTTCTCTGACGTCCTAGTGGATGCTGGGAACTCCGTAAGGACCATGGGGATTATACCAAAGCTCCCAAATGGGCGGGAGAGTGCGGATGACTCTGCAGCACCGAATGAGAGAACTCCAGGTCCTCCTCAGCCAGGGTATCGAATTTGTAAAATTTAGCAAACGTGTTTGCCCCTGACCAAGTAGCTGCTCGGCAAAGTTGTAAAGCCGAGACCCCTCGGGCAGCCGCCCAAGATGAGCCCACTTTCCTTGTGGAATGGGCTTTTACAGATTTTGGCTGTGGCAGGCCTGCCACAGAATGTGCAAGCTGAATTGTACTACAAATCCAACGAGCAATCGTCTGCTTAGAAGCAGGAGCACCCAGCTTGTTGGGTGCATACAGGATAAACAGCGAGTCAGATTTTCTGACTCCAGCCGTCCTGGAAACATATATTTTCAGGGCCCTGACTACGTCCAGCAACTTGGAGTCCTCCAAGTCCCTAGTCGCCGCAGGTACCACAATAGGCTGGTTCATGTGAAACGCTGAAACCACCTTAGGGAGAAATTGAGGGCGAGTCCTCAGTTCTGCCCTGTCTGAATGAAAAATTAGGTAAGGGCTTTTATATGATAAAGCCGCCAATTCAGAGACACGCCTGGCTGAAGCCAGGGCTAACAGCATGACCACTTTCCATGTGAGATATTTCAATTCCACAGTGGTGAGTGGTTCAAACCAATGTGATTTTAGGAGACTCAACACTACATTGAGATCCCAAGGTGCCACTGGAGGCACAAAAGGAGGCTGTATATGCAGTACCCCTTTGACAAACGTCTGAACTTCAGGCACTGAAGCCAGTTCTTTTTGGAAGAAGATTGACAGGGCCGAAATGTGAACCTTAATGGACCCTAATTTTAGGCCCATAGATAGTCCTGTTTGCAGGAAATGCAGGAAACGACCCAGTTGAAATTCCTCTGTAGGGGCCTTCTTGGCCTCACACCACGCAACATATTTCCGCCAAATGCGGTGATAATGTTTTGCGGTTACATCCTTTCTGGCCTTGACCAGGGTAGGGATGACTTCATCTGGAATGCCTTTTTCCTTCAGGATCCGGCGTTCAACCTCCATGCCGTCAAACGCAGCCGCGGTAAGTCTTGAAACAGACAAGGTCCTTTCTGAGAGGTAGAGGCCACGGGTCCTCCGTGAGCATCTCTTGAAGTTCCGGGTACCAAGTCCTTCTTGGCCAATCCGGAGCCACGAGTATAGTTCTTACTCCTCTCCTTCTTATGATTCTCAGTACTTTGGGTATGAGAGGCAGAGGAGGGAACACATACACTGACTGGTACACCCACGGTGTTACCAGAGCGTCCACCGCTATTGCTTGAGGGTCCCTTGACCTGGCGCAATATCTGTCTAGTTTCTTGTTGAGACGAGACGCCATCATGTCCACCTTTGGTTTTTCCCAACGGTTTTCAATCACGTGGAAGACTTCTGGGTGAAGTCCCCACTCCCCCGGGTGGAGGTCGTGTCTGCTGAGGAAGTCTGCTTCCCAGTTGTCCACTCCCGGAATGAACACCGCTGACAGTGCTGTCACATGATTTTCCGCCCAGCGAAGAATTCTTGCAGCTTCTGCCATTGCCCTCCTGCTTCTTGTGCCGCCCTGTCTGTTTACGTGGGCGACTGCCGTGATGTTGTCCGATTGGATCAAAACCGACTGACCCTGAAGCAGAGGCCTTGCTTGACTTAGGGCATTGTAAATTGCCCTTAGTTCCAGGATATTTATGTGAAGAGACGTTTCCATGCTTGACCACAAGCCCTGGAAGTTTCTTCCCTGTGTGACTGCTCCCCAGCCTCTCAGGCTGGCATCCGTGGTCACCAGAATCCAGTCCTGAATGCCGAATCTGCGGCCCTCTAGAAGATGAGCACTCTGCAACCACCACAGGAGAGACACCCTTGTCCTTGGAGATAGGGTTATCCGCTGATGCATCTGAAGATGCGATCCGGACCATTTGTCCAGCAGATCCCACTGAAACGTTCTTGCATGGAATCTTCCGAATGGAATCGCTTCGTAAGAAGCCACCATCTTTCCCAGGACCCTTGTGCATTGATGCACTGACACTTGTCCTGGTTTCAGGAGGTTCCTGACTAGCTCGGATAACTCCCTGGCCTTCTCCTCCGGGAGAAACACCTTTTTCTGGACTGTGTCCAGAATCATCCCTAGGAACAGTAGACGTGTTGTTGGAATCAGCTGCGATTTTAGAATATTTAGAATCCACCCGTGCTGACGTAGCACCACCTGAGATAGTGCTACTCCAACCTCTAACTGTTCCCTGGACCTTGCCCTTATCAGGAGATCGTCCAAGTAAGGGATAATTAAGACGCCTTTTCTTCGAAGAAGAATCATCATTTCGGCCATTACCTTGGTAAAGACCCGTGGTGCCGTGGACAACCCAAACGGCAGCGTCTGAAACTGATAATGACAGTTCTGTGAGAAGGGTAGATTGGGACATGGAGATAAGCATCTTTGATGTCCAGAGACACCATATAGTCCCCTTCTTCCAGGTTTGCTATCACTGATTCCATCTTGAATTTGAACCTTTTTATGTAAGTGTTCAATGATTTTAGATTTAAAATCGGTCTCACCGAGCCGTCCGGCTTCGGTACCACAAACAGCGTGGAATAATACCCCTTTCCCTGTTGTAGGAGGGGTACCTTGATTATCACCTGCTGGGAATACAGCTTGTGAATAGCTTCCAATACTGCCTCCCTGTCGGAGGGAGACGTTGGTAGAGCAGACTTCAGGAACCGGCGAGGGGGAGACGTCTCGCATTCCAGTTTGTACCCCTGTGATACTACCTGCAGGATCCAGGGGTCCACTTGCGAGTGAGCCCACTGCGCGTTGAAATTTTTGAGACGGGCCCCCACCGTGCCTGAGTCCGCCTGTAAAGCCCCAGCGTCATGCTGAAGACTTGCCAGAAGCGGGGGAGGGCTTCTGATCCTGGGAAGAGGCTGCTTGCTGCAGTCTTTTTCCCCTTCCTCTGCCCTGGGGCAGAAATGAGTGGCCTTTTGCCCGCTTGCCCTTATGGGGACGAAAGGACTGAGTTTGAAAAGACGGTGTCTTTTTCTGCTGAGAGGTGACCTGGGGTAAAAAGGTGGATTTCCCAGCCGTCGCCGTGGCCACCAGGTCTGATAGACCGACCCCAAATAACTCCTCCCCTTTATACGGCAAAACTTCCATATGCCGTTTTGAATCCGCATCACCTGACCACTGTCGTGTCCATAAACTTCTTCTGGCAGAAATGGACAACGCACTTACTCTTGATGCCAGGGTGCAAATATCCCTCTGTGCATCTCGCATATATAGTAATGCATCCTTTAAATGCTCTATAGTCAATAATATACTGTCCCTATCCAGGGTATCAATATTTTCAGTCAGGGAATCCGACCAAGCCACTCCAGCACTGCACATCCAGGCTGAGGCGATTGCTGGTCGTAGTATAACACCAGTATGTGTGTATATACCTTTTAGGATATTTTCCAGCTTTCTATCAGCTGGTTCCTTGAGGGCGGCCGTATCAGGAGACGGTAACGCCACTTGTTTTGATAAGCGTGTGAGCGCCTTATCTACCCTAGGGGGTGTTTCTCAACGCGCCCTAACCTCTGGCGGGAAAGGGTATAATGCCAATAATTTATTAGAAATCAGCAGTTTTTTATCGGGGGAAACCCACGCTTTGTCACACACCTCATTTAATTCATCTGATTCAGGAAAAACTATGGGTAGTTTTTTCACACCCCACATAATACCCTTTTTTGTGGTACTTGTAGTATCAGAAATGTTCAAAGCCTCCTTCATTGCCGTGATCATGTAACGTGTGGCCCTACTGGACATTACGTTTGTCTCGTCACCGTCGACACTGGAGTCAGTATCCGTGTCTGGGTCTGTGTCGACCATCTGAGGTAACGGGCGCTTTAGAGCCCATGACGGTGTTTGAGACGCCTGGACAGGCACTAACTGATTTGTCGGCTGTCTCATGTCGTCAACAGTTTTTTGCAAAGTGCTGACACTGTCACGTAATTCCTTCCATACGACCATCCAGTCAGGTGTCGACTCCCTAGGGGGTGACATCACTATTACAGGCAATTGCTCCGCCTCCACATCATTTTCCTCCTCATACATGTCGACACAATCGTACCGACACACAGCACACACACAGGGAATGCTCTGATAGAGGACAGGACCCCACGAGCCCTTTGGGGAGACAGAGGGAGAGTTTGCCAGCACACACCAGAGCGCTATATATATATATATGCAGGGATAACCTTATATAAGTGTTTCTCCCTTCTATAGCTGCTATATATGTATTTTCTGCCAATTAGTGCCCCCCCTCTCTTGTTTTACCCTGATTCTGTAGCAGGACTGCAGGGGAGAGTCTGGGAGCCTTCCTTCCAGCGGAACTGTGAGGGAAAATGGCGCTTGTGTGCTGAGGAGATAGGCTCCGCCCCCTTCACGGCGTCCTTTTCTCCCGCTTTTTTTAGGAAAACTGGCAGGGGTGAAATGCATCCATATAGCCCAGGAGCTATATGTGATGTATTTCTTTAGCCATATAAGGTTTAAACATGTTTTATTGCGTCTCAGGGCGCTCCCCCCCAGCGCCCTGCACCCTCAGTGACCGGAGTGTGAAGTGTGCTGAGAGCAATGGCGCACAGCTGCAGTGCTGTGCGCTACCTTATTGAAGACAGGAACGTCTTCTGCCGCCGATTTTTCCGGACCTCTTCGCTCTTCTGGCTCTGTAAGGGGGCCGGCGGCGCGGCTCCGGGACCCATCCAGGCTGAACCTGTGATCGTCCCTCTGGAGCTAATGTCCAGTAGCCAAGAAGCCCAATCCACTCTGCAGTCAGGTGAGTTCGCTTCTTCTCCCCTTAGTCCCACGATGCAGTGAGCCTGTTGCCAGCAGGTCTCACTGAAAATAAAAAAACCTATTTAGAACTTTTACTCTAAGCAGCTCTGGAGAGCTACCTAGCATGCACCCTTCTCGGCCGGGCACAAAAATCTAACTGAGGCTTGGAGGAGGGTCATAGGGGGAGGAGCCAGTGCACACCAGGTGACCTAAAAGCTTTTACTTTTGTGCCCAGTCTCCTGCGGAGCCGCTATTCCCCATGGTCCTTACGGAGCTCCCAGCATCCACTAGGACGTCAGAGAAATATGGTATTTCAGAGATGCAGTGGTATTGTGTTAGGTCACCCATGGTACAGCAGGGGAACTGTCGTGTCCCTTTTCATCCATGCTGTTTCCTGTAAATCGGGAAGGATACTCCGCAAGACCTGTGGAAGAGAATAGTATGAGGTTCCAGGTATTGGTAATAGTGTCACCCTTCTAGGAAAAGACAAGGTACAAGAAACACTTTGACACAAGGAGGTTACAGCGGCCTTTGTCCCAAATGCAACCCTCCGGCACTTGAGAAACTACACATCCAAACATTCCCTGACACAGAATAAGCATTGGTGTATCAGGGCATGATTGGATGTGCAGTTTTGCAAATGCCGGAGGGCTGCACCTTAGACATGCCGGGGTTACTTGGACAAGAGGGAGTTTTGGGCAATACATCTCTCCTGAGGGAGGTTGTCTGCTACATGGCGGAGGTTCAGGTCCACATCACAAGTAGGTCACCCATGGTACATCAGGGAAACTGTCGTGTCTCTTCACATCCACGCAACTTGGAAAGGATACTCCGCAAGACCTGTGGAAGAGAATAATATGAAGTTCCAGGTATTGGTAATAGTGTCACCCTTCTAGGAAAAGACAAGGTACAAGCAGCAGGTTACAGCGGCCTTTGTCCCAAATGCAACTCTTCGGCACTTGAGAAACTACACATCCAAGCATTGACACAGCGTAAGCATTGCTGTGTCAGGGCATGATTGGATGTGCAGTTTTGTAAATGCCGGAGGACCGCAGTTGGGACATGCCTGGCTTACTTAGACAAGAGGGAGTTTTGGGCAATACATATCACCTGAGGGGGGGGTGTCTGCAACATGACGGAGATTCAGGTCCACATCACAAGTAGGTCGCCCATGGTACAGCAGGGGAACTGTCTGGTCCCTTCAAATCCAGGCTGGTTCCTGCAAATCGGGAAGGATACTCCGCAAGACCTGCGGAAGAGAATAAGGAGGTAATTTGAGAGTGTTTCCTCCACCCTGGGAAAGAACAAAAGGTCCCAGCAACACTGCGCATATACACAGGTTACTCAGACAAGATGGAGTTTTGGCCAATACATCTCACCTGAAAGAGTGACTCTAACATGGCGGTGGTTCAGGTCCACATCACAAGTAGGACATCCATGGTAGAGTGGGGTAAACTGGTCCAATACTGGAGTGGTTTTGCAGAAGTGTATCCTGGGTAAAACTGTTGAAGCATGGGTACATTCCCCTCAGCAGAGTGATGAAAAAAATATTCTTTTTAAAAATCTATTAAAAAATACTTGTGGGTCAAAAATAGACAAACCAAGTACATAATCCCTTTTAATAAAAATAGATATGCTATTAGCAATAAAAAAAAAATACTAAAAAAAACATGTTTTTAAAATTTTTTATTAGATTCCGCCAGCGAAGTGAGGCGGAATGAAATTGACGAAATTACTGTCGAAAAGCACTGTTGTCGAATCGACATTCTTCAATTGAATATACTTTTGTCGAAAAGCCGCATTTTGACCATTGCAGACATGTCGAATTTTGAAAATGTCGATTTGCAAAAAGTCGAATCTGAAACGGCAGGTATTTTGTCGAAAAGTACTGTATTGCATTGTCGAATCCAATTCGACAGGTTTTTTTTGTCGAAAATGCCCCGTTTTTCGACTTTCGCGGCAATTCGACTGCAATTGCATATACCCCTTAGTGTTGCTATAGGAGGTTTTTGTTGATGGCTGTTCCTGGTGGTACCAGATACTTTCTATACACAAGGCTTCAATAACACTCACAATGATTTGAAATGTACACAGTAATTCAAAAAATATTACAGTTTATTGGAATAATTAAGTGTGCTTAGCTTTGCACTTTAGTTTTGTTACAAATCAATTCAGGAGTGATAAGAACAAAGACAATAAGACTAGGCACTTGACACAGGTTTTTTTTATAATGCAGTTTTAATTAAAACACATACAGACACTGGCCGGGAAACATATAATAAGTCTAAAATATGACTCACAAAAAATATTATAAAAACATATCATGCATGTCAGCAATTATAATGACTTCTTGAGCAGTGAATTGTTCCAGCTGGTGCAGTATCAGTAATCACTCACTGACATATTTCCCTGCCTACTATGACTGTCAGAGGCTTCCTCACAAGGATGTAGTTAGGAGTAGTCCAGAGAGCCCTGTCACAAAAAGCATCTTGAGTGGGTGGGTCCCACTCCATGAAGGCCCACCCCCTCCTCTAGAGATATGGTACAAGACTGTGCACTTGAATTATACATTATACTAACAATATGCTACATTATACTGCACAGGGCTATAGTGTATTTCTACAGTGCATTGCTAGTACATTGCCATGTGGGGTGGTCTTCAGTATGCCGGCTGTCGGGATCCCGGCACACAGTATACCGGCGCCAGAATCCCGACAGCCGGCATACCGACACTTATTCTCCCTCGTGGGGGTCCTCGACCAGCCTGGAGGGAGAATAAAACAGCGCATAGCGCGCCACCGTGCCCGCAAGGGGCTCATTTGCGCTTGCCACACTGTCGGTATGCCGGCGGTCGGGCTCCCGGCGCCGGTATGCTGGTCGCCGGGAGCCCGACCGCCGGCATACCATACTACACCCGCCATGTGCTAGTAGCATTTACTATATATATTAATCTAGGGGCCCAAACAATGCACTCTCTATTAGTTAGCCAAGCCTCTATGGTGGCTAGCCACACACGGGCCCCTACCACTACATTCCCCCCGGTGGGCCCTTTATGCCCCAGTTTGACACTGCTAACATGCCAGTGGTTTCCACCAGGGAACCTTGCAGGTGTATTTGGGCTTTGCCGCACCAGACGTGCATGTCACAGCCCTCTCTCTAAGTTCCTAAGTACAGGGCTGATATTCACTGGTGTTTCCCAATGGTAAGTCGATGTGATGCGTATAGATGCAGATTTGACAGACAGGGTGGAAATCGTAAGAGGAGAACAGGAATGGAAGCAGTAACTGGGAACAGAAAACAGGAGTGTAAGAGACCTGGAACAATACACAGGGATGGCAGGACATGATGGAATTTGCACAGTAAAGTACTAGGCTGGAACACTGGAGTACGATATGAGAGCCTGTATTCTGGCAAATGTCTGTGCTCACTGATTGCTTTTTATAGGGAGGAGTGATTGAAACTGGCACCAAACATGATGCAGACTGTAAATGCTAGAGATCCATACTAATTTTAATTAACATGGATTTCTGGCATTTACAGACTGAATATTGGAAAATGAATGGTAAGTCCTGAATACATTTATACAATTTGTCACTTTTAGGGGTGAGTCCAGGTGTGGGGCCCTTGGGTTGGTGTGGCCTGGCTGTTTTAGGGCATCATATTATAACACTTAATCTAGCACTTTTTTTTAGCAAATAATTATCTTTTACTAATGTAACACTTTTTAAGACTTTAATTATTACCTCTCCCCTATGTAACACTCTCAACACATAGCTGCTTCTAACTAATGTAAAGCTTTTTAACACTTAAATATCTCAGTTGTGTGATGCCTTGGGGCAGTTGGCTTGTGCTGGCCTGAGGGGTGGGGGTGGGGGGGGGGGGTGCCACCAGATGAGGTCACCTGGTCACAGTTTGTGGGCACATTTATGGCCAAAATTATGCTAACCGCTTCAAATTTACTCTATGTTATATTGCAGAGTTTATTATAATCATTCTGATAAACAGTGTTTAGTATTTAGTGTGTGCACCTGCATTTTCTTTTGCTTCTGTGTGGAACTACTGTACAAATCTCAGCATGGTAGCACCTCTCATTATGTTGCGAATTAGGGTGTGCAGTACAAGCCCCCCCATATATTCTATATTGTGCACATGTGTGCACTTAAAGGCAGAGACTCCTTTTGCTTGGATTAACACTCCTCCCATCTGCCCAAGGGTGTTTCAATTAGCATTTACAGACTGTATATTGGAAAAGGCACTATGAATGTTCAGTCCTGAATAAATGTATAACATTTGTCAGTTTTAGGGATGAGTTCAGGCCCATTGGGTTGGTGTGTCCTGGCTGCTTTGGGGCATCATATTGTAACCCTTAATCTAGCACTGTTTAGTACCAAATTGTTAATAATGCAACACTTTTTACCACTAATTATTACCTCTCAACTATGTATCAGTCTCAACACATAGCGGCAACATCTTACTAATGTAACACTTTTTAACACTTAAACCTCTCAGTGGTGTGATAACTTGGAACAGTTGGCTTGTGCTGGCCTGTGTGTGTGTAGGGGGGGGGGGATCCTGTGCCCTTTCCCTTAATTTTAGGGACCCACCACATGAGGCCCAAATTATGCTAAGCACCTCAAACTCTGTTATATTTCAGAGTTTATTATAATTACAGAATGCATATTAGCAGTGTTTACTACTTAGAATTAGGGACTTGGCAGATAAAGAGATGACCTTGACGTTGGTGGGCAAACCCATATCTTTGGGCAAATTTATGCTAATAAACTCTTACAGATGTGCCCCCTTCCATCTTGGCTGCTTTTTGCAGCTTTTCATGGTGCTTCACATCGTGGCACAGCATGGCATCTGTAGGACAATAGACAGTGGGTGCACGTGTATGCACGCTCCAGCTGACTCCGGCAGCTCCAGCCTTCATCTCTCCGGGTAGCAGGCGTACAGCCTCCCGCTGCCTATATTAATTTGTATCTGCTGCCTCCCCTGTATGTGTACAAGTAGCGGGAGCATCTCTCCTGCTACCCATGGTGGCTGTGAGCCTCCATTTTCTGTGTTGCGGGTGGGTGCATATGCATGCACCCACTACTGTATGCTGTGCCACATCTTAAAGATTCAAATCGTAGGCAAAGGGACACATCGGTATATGATCTTTAATTGTAATATTTAATTCAATTTTGAGTAGTAATTATTTCACAGTGCACATGCATCCACTTTATTCTATGTGAAGTACTATAAATCTCAGCAAGGTAGCTACTCTAATTACAAGCAGCTAGAGTGTGTAGTCTAGAGTCCATCCCCTATTTAGAGTGTGCACCTGTATTTTCTCTTTTTTCTTTCTGTCTATCCTGTCTGAGAATGGAAGTTGATACAATGGCAGGGTGTTCCCATCTTCCCTCTGATAAAGGGCAGAGGATGGCCCAAATCAATACCTGCTTAAATTTGGATAGGATTAGATTGCTTCAGGTTCATTCATTATAAGGTTCATTTAATTTTGCATGTTACACCATCCTGATGGAGCATGTTTTTTTGTCAGGAGCTAGAGAGGGCAACTGCTGGGGTTAACAAGCCACATTATAGTGTTTGGCTTTAAAGGGAGATTAAGGATGATATTTAAGTGTGGACTTCCTTTTTAGTTAATTTTAATTTAGAGATACGCTGGTCCTCATATCCAGTGGCAGAATCCTCCCTACAACTTTTAATTGATGCAGATGACTCTTCTGGTTTTGTGGAATATTTTTAATGTGAATGGTGCACTGTCCTCTGGCCTTCATCATGTCTAGTGCGGGGTGTCCTTGTAAATCGGATTTTATTGAAGCTTTTTACAATTATCGAGCCAGTGGAATTATGGGCCGCACAGTTGTATATTGTTTTTTGATGTGACGGTTTGGGAGTGGTTCATGCTATTAACCACCAACATTCCTCATTGCCTTCAGGCTCTGTGGATTTTGAGGTACAGTATATAGTTCTGCAATGTTAATAGGCTGACAGTTTTTTGAGCCAAAAATGCACCTAGAATTGATGACACATTAGCAGATACTTTGTTGTATTTCAACTTTACTAGTTTTCATGCCTGGGTCGAATCCAATAGGTGTAATTTGTCATTTGTATGTCTGGAAGATTATTGGACAGGCATAAGCTGAACTGGCACAGAAATCTTTGGCACATGCAACTTTACAGGTTTATGCATTGACTTAATGGGACTGGGAAGCTTATCAGGCTAGGTATAAACATCAGGGTAACTTGGCAGACCAGTGTCTGTTATCTATTGTTTGGAGACATAAGCAGTGGGCTATGGGCCTAATTCAGATCTGATCACAGCAGCAAATTTGTTAGCAGTTGGGCAAAACCATGGCCTTCATTCCGCGTTGTTCGCTTGTTCCTTCGCATCGGTGCAATTTTCCGCTAACTGCGCATGCGCAATGTTCGCACTGCGGCTGCGCCAAGTAAATTTGCTAAGAAGTTTGGTATTTTACTCACGGCATTACGAGGTTTTTTCTTCGTTCTGCTGATCGTAGTGTGATTGACAGGAAGTGGGTGTTTCTGGGCGGAAACTGGCCGTTTTATGGGAGTGTGTGAAAAAACGCTGCCGTTTCTGGGAAAAACGCGGTAGTGGCTGGAGAAATGGGGGAGTGTCTGGGCGAACGCTGGGTGTGTTTGTGACGTCAAACCAGGAATGACAAGCACTGAACTGATCGCACTGGAAGAGTAAGTCTTGAGCTACTTAGAAACTGCAAAGAAAAATCTTTTCGCAATATTGCGAATTCTTCGTTCGCAATTCTGCTAAGCTAAGATTCACTCCCAGAGGGCGGCGGCTTAGCGTGTACACTGCTGCGAAAAGCGGCTAGCGAGCGAACAACTCGGAATGAGGGCCCATGTGCACTGCAGGGGGGGCAGATATAATATGTGCAGAGAGAGTTAGATTTGGGTGTGGTGTGTGCAAACTGAAATCTAAATTGCAGTGTAAAAATAAAGCAGCCAGTATTTACCCTGCACAGAAACAAAATAACCCACCCAAATCTAATTCTCTCTGCACATGTTATATCTGCCTCCCCTGCAATGCACATGGTTTTGCCCATTAGCTACAAATTTGCTGCTGCGATCAGGTCTTTATTATTCCTTATGACTGCTGCATTAGCTTAGATTTATTCTTGGTCTAAGATTTACCAGCTTTATGTTCATCGCCATCAACATCAGCCCATCAGCAATTGAGAGGAGAGAGACCGGGACCTGGGTGCTTGCAAGCAGCACCAAAACGATGCGGTCTTGTTGATCCCTGTGGCTGGATATCCTCGTCATCAGCGGGCGTCATTGCAGACGCTTGTTCCCCTGAAACCGGGACCGCGACACAGACCTTTGGGGCTTCAGTTTGCGATACACAGCACAGACGGTTACTACACATAAGGCTCTGTCCAGGAGCGCATTGTCATGCTTTATTTCTATCTTTGCTGACGAGCAGTCGAATATGGAACATTGTTTACCTATAAAAAGCATCTAAGGAACTTATATCCCTATATGGGTTACAGAAACAAATGAATGTGCATTCTAATAAGTTTATTATGCGGACTGAAATATAGTTAATACAATTTGTCCATAACTGGGCATAGAGTAGCTTTGCTCCACCTCCTTGTGTTAAGTCTATAGTATTTTTTAATACTGATTGTTATTATTTTACATTGTTCATGATATTTTAGACCGGTCTAATTTTTTATGTGTATTAAAACATATGAAATACAGTAACATTTTGTAGTTTGATCATTTGAATATCAGCCATACCATAATAAATAGCGCAGAGAGCTAATTGGTAAAGTAGCTTTGAGAATCAGCACAGGGACCACCTGTGTTAATTATTCTGACTTGAAGACCCCAAGTCAGTAGCTCTGTATTGCAGCTTGAAAACAATTAATTGATGATATATTAATTGAATTTAATAATCTATTAAGCGCCTGGTTGCAGTTTGTGTGTTGAGCTTTATGATCCCATCAAGTCGTTAGTGCTTAAGAGTTGGGCTATGGAGAATCTTTATGACACACATTCACAGAGGCCGGTAGATCTTCAATTGCTGGCTGTGATTTCTTCAGTTGCAGCATCTGAGCATTGTTAAAAAAAAAAGGTTAGCCTTTTCTTTTGAGTTTTTTTGAGGTATAAAGAATTAGCAAGTTAGCTAGGGTAAGTGCTCTGTAAGGGTAATTGCTCTGTAAAATACCCTGATCTGAAACAGATCACTTAGAATAGGGTTGTTGGGTTACCCATAAGGTGCATATACTGTAGTTCTGGAAATATGTCTGGTTTGCTTGGCTGCGCAGTACCCCAGTTTGTGTCCCACTTGGGGGTTCCTGTAGTTGTTGCATGTTTATTCTACCCCCCCCCCCCCCCCCCCCCCAGCTGTTTTTAAGTATTATTTGCTTAAAGTCTTAAGAGTGAAAATTATGGCACCCAGTATTTTTGTATATAAATGGCAATCTATGCAGCAGCTGGTGGACAGTCTTCATTGGCCATTTAAGAGATAGGTTGATAGAAATTGTCTGCTTAACAGTCTTAAGTTTGCTGCGATTATTTTTAATGTTGTGCTCCGTGTGTTAACCCAAACATTTTTGCTGACAGTTTTCTAATGATTAGGATTTTGTTTCAAATTCCAGTCGTATAGTTATTAGACATTTGATAGGCACTAATTAGTCAGTTAACATTTTGGTTATTATGTTAATTACAGTAAATACCACTACAATCACAGGACAGTAAAAATTTAATCTAGCAGGTTTTGCTACTGTGAGGGGCACTATTTTTCAATGTTGATGTGACTTGCTTCATCAAAATATTGGTTGTACTAATGTCAAATTAAGAACAACTCTACATGATACTAAAAAAACTAAATGTTGGCTAAACCCCATTTGTGAAGCATATCTTAAACTTATTTGTATTATGCATGCTACTGAATTAAGGGCCTGATTCAGGTTTGTTAGTAAAGCAAAAAAGCAAGCAACTGGGCAAAACCATGTTGTACTGCAGGTGGGGCAGATGTGACAGGTGCAGAGAGATTTAGATTTGGTTGAGCTGCAGGGGTGTAACTACAGGAGACAATGGAAGATAGCTGCCTCTAGGGCTCCAGCACTGAAGAGGGCACGCTGACCTCCTCCATTGCTCCAGGTTTTCTTCTATGTGCCCCAGAGCAGGAATAAGTAGGGAGCCCAACGGGCCTGTGTTGCAGTCCTCCCTCTACCCGTCCGGGTGCTGCTGGGGTGATGGAAGTGAATGTGGATAGGGAAGGGTGAATGTGATCTGCCGGAGTAGAGTCCCCTCCCGCAGCAGCTGGCACATATAGGGAGAGACTTCTACTTGAGTGCACACTCCCCCCCCCCCCCCCCCCAACATCTTCTTGCAGCTGTACAAGGGTCACAAGCAACCATACAGGGGAACAATTTCCCCCTTAGAAAATTACCTGGGATGGGCTCCTCTAAAAAGCTCAGGCCCTGGTAATTAGTTCCTAACCCCTACCATTTTGGGACCCCTGGAGAGAGTGTGTGTCTGGGTGCTGATGGGATGGGGTTTTGATACTGAATGCAAGCAGAGGGTGGCACCAACAACTACTGTATCTTACCTCCGGAACTTATGCCACTGGTGGGGTGTGTTCAAACTGAAAACTAAATTGCAGTGTAAACATAAAGTTGTCTAACATTTGTGGGATACATGCAAAAACAGCCAGTATTTACCATGCACAGCAAAAATATAAATGTATTTTCTCCCCTTGCATTGCAACATGGTTTGTTCCAGATACAAAGTTACTTGCTTTTTGTTTTGAAAGTGTACGCAACCTTGTGCAATACAGACTGAAGAGCCTAACTGGCTATAACTGGGCATTCTCATGTGTTGGGGCTGAAATGCCGGCAGTTGCTAGGCCAGCGGTCAAAAAACTGCCCATGCCATCTCAATTGTTAGAATCCTGGCAGGTCGGGAATCAATTCTAACTAACTCTCCCTAATGCCCTACCCCCTCCCTTCCCGCAGTCGAAACCTAACCCTCCCCCACTCCGCATCCTAACCCTAACCCCCTGCAGCCCAACCCTCCTGGAGGGTGCATGACCCCAAACCCGCCCCCTCCCCGCAGTTTAAACCTAACCCCACTTCTGTCAGCCTAGCCATACCTCTCCCCCGGCAGCCTAAACTCCCCCCCCCCCCCCCACAGCTTACCTCGCCAGCGTCCCGGCAGTCCTTCGATCGTGATCCCAGCTGTTGGAATGCCAGCACCGGCATTGTGATCCTTTTCAGTATGCCAGCAAGCTGATCTGAGTGCCATCATTCTGATCTGTTTCTGGATTCCGGCGTCAGGATTTTGACAGTCGGGTTCCTGACCGGATCCCACTCTCCACAGAGGCAATGTTCAGAGAACTAAATTGTTTGCAAATTTTCAAATTTGTCTATTTCAGCAAGGGTAGGTCCACTGGTGTATTTATAATGGGTGCAGTGTGTGCAGTGTACACAGGCCCCTGGGGGTCCAGGGGGCCCACACCGTAGACCCTGCACCCATTTATTGAAATACCCTCCCATGTCCTGCGCTGCAGAAATCACTGGGAAAATGGTGTGGCGCCATTTTCCTGGTGATCCACGCATGCACAATAGGAAAATCACTGGGAAAATGGCCGCCACGCCATTTTCCTGGTGATTGGTGCATGCCATCTGGGACATTGCTAGGGTCCCCTAGGACAGGAAGAAAGAGACATATAAGAATTTCTGTTGCAGCCACCAACAGCCATGGAGAACAACTACTACCTACTGCGGAAACAGTGATACAAGTGGAAACACCATGGACAACCAAATTTTGGACACAATATCAGAAATGGAAGGACAAGGGGTTGTAAACTATCACTAATAAGTGAAGTACATGATACATATTTGTTTATTTCAACTATTAAAAAATGGGAGAAAACAGTATCTAAACTAATTTACAAAAGCTTTATCTTTTTATGCAGAATCTGAAATTGCAGAGTCCCAAAGAAGGAAACAACGGACGATCAAGGAGCAGTGGCAGTTGCTGTGGTGGGTCTGCGCACAGTCCAAAATTGAAATAGGGGGGGCCACATCAACTGCCCCCCCACACACACACACACAACTATGCAATATTGATAGCTGGGTCTCACTGTCAGTTTGAGGCTACTGGGAACTGGGTACATCAGGAGCAGCATCAGACAGGACAACACTTGAGATCATCAGTCCACCCTCAGCCTCTGTAGCCAATATACTTTTTTTGTTAGCTATCTGCACACCCACAGACCCATGTGTCATAGATATATAGGGAAGGTAGATAGTTAGCTATCCAATAGAAGTTTGTTGACTACAGAGACTGAGGGGGTGGGATGATGATCCAAACATGTTGACCTGTCTGATCCTGCTGCACCTGGTTCCTGGTGGCTTCACACTGAAAGTGAGTCCTGACCTGCAATGTTGCAGCAATTAGGGGGGCAGTTGAAGTAGCCCTCTATTTCAGTTTTGGACTACACTGCAGCCCCCACCACTGCAAATGCCACTGGCAAGGCCAGTGGCCCCTGCATGGAATTTCAACCATAGGAATTAGCACACTAAGGTATTGATTGAAAGTGCTAAAATATTTTTTTGTACAGTATCTATTAAGTTTAAGTATTGTATGTTGTATAAATTGAGTGTTTTTTGTATTGTTTATTGTACTATTCATTTTAATAATTTAACCATAAACATTTTGTATGATCCTAGAGCAATATACATATTAACTCTACAGAATTACAAGAGCCAATTGAAGAATGTATAAGAAGACAACGACATAAACAAGGACACCTGGTTTTCATCATGGAGTCCTCCCACTGCTACGGACTACAGCAGCAAGAGGATTGTGAAAGGATGGAAGCTCGTTTCAAATACTGACAGCAGGATTGACCAGATTCAATCTGCTCCATGACATCATGCAGAGGCTTTAACTATGACACACTTCATTGACCGGATATCAGCATCTCATGTGTGGCTTTTTTTGCAGAATATATGCACATATCTCTTCTGCAAATGTTGGCATGGCATACACAAGTAAACACTAACACCATGATGATTGCAATGAGTCTGCAATTGATGGCAGAAGATTTAATAGGACAGGCATTTCCAGGATATCGGTCATCAGAAGTCACCATCAGACATGTAGAAATGCATGGAAGTTCAATTCAGAATGAGTGACCTCGATCATATGACAAAAATATGGCCCTTCAATTGCAGCTAGAGCATGAGAGGATGTAATGTTACTAGCAGCCTACAGATGACCATGAAGAAAAGCAAAGTGAATCCTAAAGAGGTTATTAAGGTAAGATGTACAATAAAAATAAACTTGCAGAAATCTCCCCAAACTTGTATATAGGGCCTAGAGATTGTTGGCCCTTAGCCATTTTACTATGTACTGTTAATGTTTAGACTTTTCTCTTGTGTCACAAAGATGCTGTCATCTTCAAAACTTGGAGGAATGATCTTCAAGGGAGTCTGTTGGAGTGTCCAGCCTGCACCATGGTGATAAGAACCATCTGAGGCTGACATAAAGCTGTATGGGTCTGTAGCAGCTGGTATGTGTGTATTATAATGTGTCAGGTTTTTTTATTGATGTTTTTTTGTTACACCCCTAGTAGAGGAGGGTGCAGGGTTGGTGGTGAAATATAGTAAATATTGCTATTTACAGATAGACTTAAGGTAACACCAAGTACTGCCCTACCATCAGTGCCAGATTAAAGTCCACAAGGGCCTGGAGCTGAAATTGTTGAAGGGCCTATTGTGTGCCACCACAGCGGTGTGACCAGTGCTGTGGTTGTGGGAATAGTGATGTGAAGGTGTGTACTGTGCTGTGGGGGTGTAAAGTCATTCCAGTGGCAAGTGGCCTACAGTATGCATATATGTGCTCCTCTGTCTTTATGTGCCTATGTCTGTATGTGCTCCTCTATGTCCACATGTGCCTATGTCTGTATGTATGTGCTCCTCTATGTCCACATGTGCCTATGTCTGTATGTGCTCCTCTATGTCCACATGTGCTTATGTCTGTATGTGTTCCTCTATGTCTGTATGTGCTCCGCTATGTCTGTATGTGCTCCGCTATGTCCGTATGTGCCTATGTCTGTATGTGCCCTCTATCAGTTGGGTACAGGGTCCTGAAAGTAAGGATGTTGGTGGTCAGAATACTGACACTTTTAGTACGTAAAGTAACCCTACCCCTTACCCTTTCCCTAACCCACCCACAGTCTAACCCTCCCCTCCAACAGCCTAATTCTAACCTCCCCTCCCGCAGCCTGATACTAACCTTCACCCTAGTGCCTAACCCTAACCTCCCCTCGCACAGCCTGACACTAACCTTCACCCTAGTGCCTAACCCTAACCTCCCCTCCTGTAGCCTAACCCTAACTGCATACTTATATTAGGTGAGAGGGAGAGAGAGGATAGAGAAAAGGGAGAGGAGGGGGAGACAAATAAAGCAGAGGGGGGAGAAAGAGAGAGAGAGAGAGAAGGGGGAGACAGAGAGAGAGAGAGAGAGAGAGAGAGAGAGAAGGGGGACACAGAGGGGGACACAGAGAGAGACAGAGAGAAAGAAGAGGGGAGAGAGAGAACGGAGGAGACAGTGAGAGAGAGGGGAGGGAGAGGAGGGGGGGATATAGAGAGACAGACAGGGAAGAGGAGGAGTCAGAGAGAGATATAGTGAAGGGGATACAGAGCAAGAAAGGGGAGACAGAGAGAGAGGGAGAGAGGGAGAGGAGAGAAAGGGGAGAGAGAGATAGAGAGAGAGAAACGGGAGAGACAAGGAGGAAGACACAGAGAGAGAAGGGGGAGAGGTGAGAGATCAAGGGGGAGAGGGAGAGGAGAGAGAGAGTGAGAGGAGGAAAAAAGTGGAGGAGAGAGACAAAGGGGAGACAGTGAGAGACAGAAAGGGAGAGAGAGAGGTAGAAGGGGAGATAGAGAGAAAGAAGGGTGGGGGACACACAGAGGGAAAGAGAGAAGGCGGGGAGATAAAAGGGAAGCACAGCGAGAGAAAATGGATAAAGAGTATGATACTGCGCTCTCTATGTGACAGTGGATATCCTTCGTGGGATGTGCTGCTGGGAGAGTGGCTGCACTACAACAGTCCACTATGGATAGAACATACAAATAAAAAAGGGTGGTTGCTCCCGCGCACTTCCTCACAGGAAAAAATAATACAAATAACATCCAGTGATAGTAAAAAAATGGGGGGTATTAATTAATTTACAATATTGCAATGTAGATTGCAGATGTTACTATTCACCATAGCGATAGTTAGTATAAGTAATTATAAAAAGGTTAACGACAAAATCTAAACAAAGGGGAAGGGGTGGCCGAAATTCCTAATACCGGTATACACAGGACAAAAACATACATGTACATACAAATACACAACAAGTATCTATTGCACCAAAACGCACTCAATGCGTCTTACTCTTGTGTGCTTACTTCCTGAGGTAAGATATATCCGTTTATCTGGATTGTAAATACAACAAATACCTCCTGGGTTTCTAGTATGCAGAGGTCCTGTGTACCAATACGCTCGTCTTATACAGACAAAGTCCCGTACTGCGCTCTGTAATGGTGCCATGCGGATTTGCTGTCCATATGCATATACCCATGCGAGAGGTGTTTGTGTAAGGTGGAAACAAAATCCTTACCTCCTCCGGGGTTTGCTTCAAAAGGGCCAGTGAAGTCACCTGTGTACAGTGGTGGATGTCCGTTCCTGGGGATGGATGCGGTATCTGCCGGCAGACTACCCTCATAGACCGTCATGTGCGCCTCGCGGTACTGTCAGGGGATCAGTTCGATCGGTAATCAGGAAGTAAGCACAGAAGAGTAAGACGCATTGAGCGCGTTTTGGTGTATTTGTACACAGTATGTGTGTGTATGTTTTTGTCCTGTGTATACCGGTATTAGGAATTTCGGCCACCCCTTCCCCTTTGTTCCGTTTTTATCGTTAACCTTTTTATAATTACTTATACTATCGCTACGTGAATAGTAACATCTGCAATCTACATTGCAATACTGTAAATTAATAAATACCCCCCATTTTTTACTATCACTGGATGTTATTTGTAGTATTATTAA
Source organism: Pseudophryne corroboree (assembly GCF_028390025.1). NCBI lineage: Eukaryota > Metazoa > Chordata > Amphibia > Anura > Myobatrachidae > Pseudophryne > Pseudophryne corroboree. The sequence goes on from NC_086444.1 coordinate 550,858,189, forward strand.
CCGTAAGGAAGTGCACAGGGAGCAACCACCATTTTTTACAACGAGAGAAAATGGTGGAGGGCACAGAGATAGAAGGGGTTGACAGAAAGAGAAGGGTGGGAGACAGAGAGCGAGCGAGAAAGGGGAGACACAGAGAGAGCAAGAAGTGGGGAAACACAGAGAGAGAAAGTGGAAGACACAGAGACAGAGAGAGAGAAGGTGGAAGGCACAGAGGGGTCAATTCAATACTGCGGGGATTGAATAGAGCCAGGAAATAGCTCCCAGGGCTATTCAGTTCAGCGCGATGCTAAGTTGGGGAAGGCCGTTTCTCACTGACTAAACATGGGCCCTCATTCCGAGTTGATCGGTCGCAAGGCGAATTTAGCAGAGTTACACACGCTAAGCCTACGCCTACTGGGAGTGTATCTTAGCATCCTAAAATTGCGACCGATGTATTCGCATTATTGCGATCACAAACTACTTAGCAGTTTTAGAGTAGCTCCACACTTACTCTGCCTGTGCGATCAGTTCAGTGCTTGTCGTTCCTGGATTGACGTCAGAAACACACCCAGCGTTCGCTCAAACACTCCCCCGTTTCTCCGGCCACTCCTGCGTTTTTTCCGGAAACGGTAGCGTTTTCATCCACACGCCCCTAAAACGCCGTGTTTCCGCCCAGTAACACCCATTTCCTGTCAATCACACTACGATCGCCGGAGCGAAGAAAAAGCCGTGAGTAAAAATCCTATCTTCATAGCAAAGTTACTTGGCGCAGTCGCAGTGCGACTATTGCGCATGCGCACTAAGCGAAATTTCACTGCGATGCGATGAAAAATAACGAGCGATCAACTCGGAATGAGGGCCATGGTGTTTTGTTGCGAGAACCGGCATTCTCCGACATAAATGCCCGGCACAATGCTGCTTCTGCTGCGCTAGGACAGAAATCAGCATTGCACCTGCACGTTTGTCGGATTTCTTCTCACTCCAGAGGGGTGTAGGAAGAAATCCTGTTGTTGGCTGTCACTGCGCGTGGAATTGAATAGCCCCGGGAGCTAATTCCCGCTGCTATTCAGTCCACACAGAATTGAATTGACCTCAGAGAAAGAGCGGGGGAAGGGGGGGACTGAGAGAGAGAGATAAGGGGAGAGACACAGAAAGAGAAGGGGGAGACAGGAGACAGAAGGGTGAGAGAGAGAGGGGGGGCTGAGAGAGAGAAGGGGGAAAGAGAGAGAGAGAGAGAGAAAGAGAGAGCGAGAAGGGGGAGACAGAGAGAGAGGGGGCAGAGAAAGAGAGAGCGAGAAGGGGGAGACAGAGAGAGAGAGAAGGGGGGATACACAGAGAGTGAGAAGGGGGAGACAGAGAGCGAGAGGAGAGAGAGAGAGAAGGGGGGAGACAGAGAGAGAGGTGGGGGAGACAGAACGAGAGAAGGGGGGAGACAGTGAAAGGGTTGAGACAGCCATCCCCTAAATCCCCCCCCCCCTCACACACACGCACGCACACACCTGCAAGCGGCACTTCGTATCTTCCTCAGCAGCGGGTCCCTGTCATTAGCAGCAGCAGCAGCGGGTCCCCGTCATTAGCAGCAACGGGTCCCGTCTTTAGGTCTGGCTGGCGTGGGCCTCCATCATTTGGATGTGGCGCCAGTAAACCCCTGCAACAGCAGCGTACCAAGGGGAGAGAGTGAGAGGAAGGGAAGGAACTGTGAGTGAAGGGGAGGAGCTGGACCACCTTGGCCAACGCTGCGGCCGGCCTCCCTCTTGACACTGGATCCGCACAGAGGCGCAGGGAGTGCGCACCACTGCACAGCACTAGTGAACGTGGGTTGGAGGGGTGAGGGGAGTGAGTGGGCGGGGCTTCCGGCTGCCACTGATGGTGATAAAAAAAATTTTTTTACATTCTTGTAACCAAAGTTTTATAGCACCGTCTGGGCCTATTTTCATGGGGGGCCTGGAGCTGCAGCTCCACCCGCCCCATTGTTAATCCGGCCGTGCCTACCATGCCAGCACTTATAGAACTACAAGTTCCAGCATGCCCAGACATTAAGGGACTGCTGGCCCCTGTAGTCTGCCTGTAAAGAAATTATTAAAATAAAGTCAAGACACCAAATATTGTAGTAAATTTATTGAATAGCACCTTCACATGATGGGTGATGGCCTTTAATCTCTTTTGTATGGCCGACGCTCCTCATGACTTCCACTGTCTTCTTTCTTTAGGATCTCTAGCATGCTCATTCCCTGCCAATGTTTCCTTTTCACTGCCTCATGCTGGATCATATAAGCCAGCCCAAGGGGGTGGGGCAATGATGGAGTGAGTCACAATTGGCTCTCCGAGGCCATCTTGGATTTTAAATATGGATAATGCGAGCAAGACAATCACCGGTTTATGGTGCCATTTATGAAATAGGCCACACTGTCATTGTGCCTAACTCTAATGGGGATTGGATCCTCCAGGATCCAGGCCCATCAGAATGCCCATGGTTCTGCTGCATGGGTGGATAGTGCTGGGATCCCTCCTGACCCGGCGACACTGCCACAGGAAATGCTCAATAGACCCCACCCACAACAATTGATTGACCACAATCTCTCAATTGTTCTGTCAGTGAAACGGTTGGCTAATCAGTTGATTGGTGCCATACATTACCAATCAAAAGCCCTGATTTGTCAACAATATTAAATCTGTTGAAAAACCTGATTTAGTGATTCACTTTTTGATTGGAATCACCAATTTTGGGACAACCTTTTGCAAAATGCCCTTAGTCATATTGTGGATGCAGCGAAAAGCAGCTCACAGTGTACCGGAGATGCTAGGCTGGCACTTGAATGGCATAGGCTTTGGCTTTACACATGTACAAAGCAGGGCCGGCCCAAGCCTACATTTTTTGGTAAGCAAATATAGATTGTGGCGCCCCCCCCCAATGGATGATGGAAGATATTATACACATAAAAGCGTAAACCGCATTAAGCGAAATATCAGTGTAATCAACTGTCTACCATAAAGTTAAAAACAGGATTTTAATACCTACCGGTAAATCCTTTTCTATAAGTCCGTAGAGGATGTTGGGGACACCAAAAGAACCATGGGATATAGACAGATCCGCAGGAGACATGGGCACTTTAAGACTTTCAAAGGGGGCGTGACCTGGCTCCTCCCTCTATATCCCTCCCCAGACTCAGTTTGGAACTGTGCTCAAAGAGATGGACATTTTGAGGAAAGGAATTAACAACAAGGTGAGCATCATACCAGCTCATGCCATAAACATGCCGAATAACATGGCATTCAACTGAACACATGCCAACGGACATGAACAAAATTCAGCAACAAGCTGAAGAAACCATAACACAACCTGTGTGTAACTAGAACTAAACTGCAGATACAGTACGCACTGGGACGGGCGCCCAACATCCTCTACGGACTTATAGAAAAGGATTTACCGGTAGGTATTAAAATCCTGTTTTCTATTACGTCCTTGAGGATGTTGGGGACACCAAAAGAACCATGGGATTATACCAAAGCTCTATAACGGGCAGGAGAGTGCGGATGACTCTGCAGCACTGATTGACCAAACTTTAGGTCTTCATCGGCCAAGGTATCAAACTTGTAAAACTCAGCAAACGTGTTTGACCCTGACCAAGTAGCAGCTCGGCAAAGTTGTAATGCCGAGACACCCCGGGCAGCCGCCCAGGACGAGCCCACCTTCCTAGTGGAATGGGCTTTTACCGATTTAGGTAACGGCAAACTTGCCGTGGAATGAGCCTGCTGAATCGTGTGACATATCCAGCGGGCAATGGTCTGCTTGGAAGCAGGATACCCAAGTTTATTGGGAGCATATAGCACAAACAGAGACGCTGTTTTTCTAACTGGAGCCGTTCTGGCAACGTAAATTTTCAAAGCTCTGACGACATCCAGAGACTTTTCCTCAGCCAAAGTGCCAGTAGCCACTGGCACCAGAATAGGTTGGTTAATATGAAAAGAGGAAACCACCTTTGGCAGAAATTGTTGCTGAGTTCTCAATTCTGCCCTATCTTCATGGAAGATCAAATAAGGGCTCTTGTGAGACAAGGCCTCTAATTCAGACACACGTCTTGTGGATGCCAATGCTAACAAAATGACAACCTTCCAAGTGAGGAATTTCAACTCCACTTTACTTAAAGGTTCAAACCAATGTGATTTTAGGAATGTCAAAACCACATTAAGATCCCAAGGTGCCACAGGTGGCACAAAAGGAGGTTGGATGTGCAGGACCCCTTTTACAAAGGTCTGCACCTCAGGAAGTGAGGCCAATTGTTTCTGAAAGAAAATTGACAAAGCAGAAATCTGCACTTTTATGGAGCCTAATTTAAGGCCCGCAATGGAAAATGGATTAAACGTCCAAGGTCAAACTTCTCCACTGGAGCTTTCTTGGACTCGCACCAGGAAATATATTTCCTCCAAATACAGTGATAGTGTTTCGACATCACACCCTTCCTAGCAAGGATAAGAGTGGGGATGACTTCATCGGGAATACCCTTACGGCCTAAAATCTGGCGTTCAACCGCCATGCCGTCAAACGTAGCCGCTGTAAGTCTTGATAGACGAACGGCCCCTCCGCAGCAGATCCTCGTGAAGAGGAAGAGGCCATGGATCTTCGACTAACAACTTCTGAAGATCCGGGTACCAAATTCTCCTTAGCCAGTCTGGAACTACAAGGAGCGCTGGAATCTGTGATTTTCTTTGGATTCTCAGAACCTTTGGAATGAGAGGAAGCGGAGGGAAAACGTGCACCGACGGATACACCAAAGGTGACGTCAGTGCATCCACTGCCGCCTGAGGGTCCCTGGACCGGGAACAATACTTTAGTCGTTTTTTGTTGTGGCGGGACGCCATCATGTCTATGTGGGGAACCCCCCATAGATTTGTTAGTAGGGAGAAGACCTCCTGATGGAGGCTCCACTCTCCTGGATGTAGATCGTGTCTGCTGAGGAAGTCTGCTTCCCAGTTGTCCACTCCCGGAAGGAAAATCGCTGACAGAGCGCTTACCCGAGTCTCTGCCCAGCGAAGAATCCTTGTGACTTCTGCCATTGCTGTTCTGCTCTTTGTGCCGCCTTGGCAGTTTATGTACGCTACTGCTGTCACATTGTCCGATTGGATCAGGACAGGCCGGTTTTGAAGAAGATGCTCCGCTTGTAGAAGGCCGTTGTTAATGGCCCTCAACTCCAGCACGTTTATGTGAAGAAGAGTTTCCTGACTTGACCATCTTCCTTGGAAGGTCACCCCTTGTGTGACTGCTCCCCAACCCCGGAGGCTTGCATTCGTGGTCACTAGGATCCAGTCGTGGATCCCAAATCTGCATCCTTCTAAGAGGTGAGAGCTGTGTAGCCACCACAGGAGTGAGATTCTGGTGTTGGGGGATAGAACTATCCTCCGGTGCATATGAAGGTGGGATCCGGACCATTTGTCCAACAGGTCCCACTGAAACACTCTGGCATGGAACCTCCCGAATTGGAGGGCCTCGTATGCCGCCACCATCTTCCCCAGCAATCGAATGCATTGATGAATGGAGACAGTTGGTGGTTTCAGAATGAGTTTTACCAAACTCTGAATTTCCAGTGCTTTCTCCGGAGGGAGGAACACTCTTAACTGGACCGTGTCCAGAATCATACCCAAAAACGCCAACCGAGTTGTTGGAATTAAGTGTGATTTCGGCAGGTTCAAGAGCCAGCCGTGCTGTTGTAGAAGCGACAGAGACAGTGCAATGTCCTGTACCAGTTTTTCCTTGGACCTCGCCTTTATCAGGAGATTGTCCAAGTACGGGATAATTGTAACTCCTTTTTTTCTGAGGAGAACCATCATTTCTACCATGACTTTTGTGAAAATCCTCGGAGCCGTGGCCAGGCCAAACGGCAACGTCTGAAATTGGTAATGAGTATCCTGGATTGCAAACCGGAGATAACTCTGATGAGGGGGATAAATGGGAACATGAAGGTAGGCATCCTTTATGTCCAAAGACACCATGAATTCCCCCTTGAATTTAGAGATTTTAGGTTGAGGATAGGTCGTACCGAGCCATCCGGCTTCTGCACTACAAATAGGCTTGAATAAAACCCTTCCCCTTGTTGCGCCCGGGGGACCGGGATCACAACCTGATTTTGACATAATTTTTGTATTGCTCCACAGACTAGAACTCTGTCTGGAAGCGAAACTGGTAAGGGTGATTTGAAAAAATGGCAAGGGGGAACGTCTTGGAATTCCAGTTTGTACCGTTGGGTCACAATTTGTAACATCCAAGGGTCCAGGTCCGAGCGAACCCAAACCTGACTGAAAAGCATTAGACGTGCCCCCACCGGTGCGGTCTCCTGTCAGGGAGACCCGGCGTCTTGCGGTGGATTTGGCGGAAGCCGGGGAGGACTTCTGCTCTTGTGAACCCGAGGAGGCGGAAGTTCTCTTGCCCCTTCCTCTACCTCTGGTAGTGAGGAAGAAGTTACCTCGGCCGTTTCTATATTTATTGGGCCGAAAGGACTGCATTTGATAGTGCGGTTTCTTCTGTTGCGCAGGCGCATTAGGTAAATAAGTAGATTTACCCGCTGTGGCCGCTGATACTAAATCAGTAAGGCCGTCACCAAACAGTTCCCCACCCTTAAAGGGAAGGGACTCCATATTTTTCTTGGAATCAGCATCAGCATTCCATTGATGAGTCCATAGCGCACGCCTAGCCGCAATTGGCATAGCATTAGCCTTAGCCCCCAGGAGGCCAGCATCTCTTGCAGCCTCTTTCAAGTACGCAGCCGCGTCCCTGATATAACCAAGCGTCACTAGGATGCTATCCCTATCCAGAGTATCTAAATCCGCAGATAAACTTTCAGCCCATTTTTCAATGGCGCTACTAACCCACGCTGACGCAATAAGCGGTCTAAGCTGCGTCCCCGTGGTAGTAAAAATAGCTTTTAAAGTAGCCTCCTGCTTACGATCAGCCGGCTCCTTAAGAGTCGTCGACTGAGCCGCAGGGAGCGCTACCTGTTTAGACAAGCGTGCTAGAGCTTTGTCTACTGTGGGTGGTATTTCACACTTATCCCTATCCGCTGCGGGAAAGGGGTATGCCACCTTGATCCTATTAGGAATGAGAAATTTCTTATCAGGTGTATTCCAAATGCCATCAAAAAGGTAATTTAGTTCAAAACAAGGAGGAAAAGAAACCGAGCGTCTCTTTTCTTTGTAAATAAGGACCCTCGTTTCTGGTGTAAAGGGGTCCTCGTCAATACGTAATATGTCTATGACAGCCACAATCATATATTGAATACTCTTAGCCAATTTAGGATCTAATCTAGAATCAGCATAATCGGCACCGGTATCAGAGTCCGTGTCGGTATCTGTGTCATCTAATTGGTCAACACCACGTTTTAGTGACCCTTGTCATAAAGCGTCATCTACTGATCGCTTCCAAATCTGCAGTTGAGAGTCAGATTCAGTAAACTTTTGATTTAATAGAGTAACATTAGCATTTAAAGCATTTAAAGCAGTTAACCAATCAGCAGTCAGCGGTGCCGACAGGACCCCCAAAACATTTGGTGTCCCCAATAAATTATCCCCCTGAGAGGAAAATTCTGCCTCAGACATGTTGTCTCCCTAACAGCACCCAAAAGAAAGCCTGTGAGGGAACAAAAGGAAAGAAGCCAGCTCACACCCCAGCGCCAAAGTGCAGGTCTGAAAAACACCCTCAAGTGTCACAGATCTGCAGCGCTATAATATGTATGTAAATAATCTGCCCCCCCCCCCCCCCCCCTCGTTTTATAGCCCCTGGTACTTGCTGCTGTGAGGAAGGACCAGCGCTGCTGCTTGGAGGAGGAAATGGCGCCGAGTGAGCCTGGGGGAAGAAGCCCCGCCCCCAACATGGTGCGCTTCTTCCCGCTTATTTTTACATGTTTATCCTGGCGGGGGTTTGCGGGCAGTGCCAGGGCACTGTACAGATATGCCAGCCTTATTTATGAGGTATTTTTAGCTCTCCAGGGCGCCCCCCCCCCCCATCGCCCTGCACCCAGCGGTGTGTACAGTCCGTGAGCCTGGCGCGCACTGAGCAAATCATGCTGCGCGGTACCTCTATATGCCGTCTTTGTTGGAGAGAAGATGTCTTTTCCTCACATACTCACCTGTCTTCTGACTTCTGGCTTGAAAAGTGGGGACGGCAAGCTGTGGGAGCGAGCATCCAGGAGAGCCCGGCGTTCATCTCCCCTCAGGAGCTGAAGGCATCCTGTCAGCAGCAGCAGAGCCCTGGAACTAATCAGAAGTGGGTCTAGACTGCTCTCCCCTCTTTCCCACGAAGCAGGGAGTCTGTAGCCAGCAGATCTCCCCAAAATAAAAAACCTAACATTAAGTCTTTTCAGAAAAACTCTAAGAGCTCCCCCAAGTGCCTCCATCTCGCAGGGCACATTTTCTAAACTGAGTCTGGGGAGGGATATAGAGGGAGGAGCCAGGTCACGCCCCCTTTGAAAGTCTTAAAGTGCCCATGTCTCCTGCGGATCCGTCTATATCCCATGGTTCTTTTGGTGTCCCCAACATCCTCAAGGACGTAATAGAAACTTTGCTAGATATTCAATAATCTGATCTCAACCCACTCAGGCATGCATTTCACTTGCCGAAAACAAAGATAAATGCAAGACACAAAAACCAACAACTGAAAACAGCTGCAAAGCATAACAAAGGAGAAAACACGGCATTTGGTGATTCTCAGCAAAGTATTACAAATGAATGTAGGGAACTTTGCATAAAAACGGCTGCAATTTGGATGAACATGCTGACCGACCAGCCAGGGGATGATGGAACAACCCCACCAACATGGGGACTGTTGTGAAGTATATGCAAGTGAATATTTAAAAAAAAAAAATATATATATATATATATATATAAAATAATAAAATAATAATAATAATAATAATTATATATATATACATATATATACATATACACACACATACATACATACATACACACACACACACACAGTGGTTGAAGTAGAAATTTTGAAGTGGGGGTATGGAAAAGTTAAGGATGCAATTATGCTACACTCCAGAGAAGGGGGCGTGGCCACTCAAAGGGGGCGTGTACCGTGTATTAGAAACCCTTATACTATCTAGTACTGGTGCCTCTTTCACCTTATAGCACACGGTACAAGCCGAAATTTACAATATACAACACAGTACGAGCTGAAATTCACATTATAGCACACTGAGTAAGCCAAAATTCACATTATAGCACACTGAATGAGCCGAAATTCACATTGTAGCACACTGAATGAGACGAAATTCACATTGTAGCACACTGAATGAGCCGAAATTCACATTGTAGCACACTGAATGAGCCGAAATTCACATTGTAGCACACTGAATGAGCCGAAATTCACATTGTAGCACACTGAATGAGCCGAAATTCACATTGTAGCACACTGAATGAGCCGAAATTCCCATTGTAGCACACTGAATGAGCCGAAATTCACATTATAGCACACTGAATAAGCCAAAATTCACATTGTAGCACACTGAATGAGCCGAAATTCATTGTAGCACACTGAATGAGCCGAAATTCAAATTATAGCACACTGAATGAGCTGAAATTCAAATTATAGCACACTAAATGAGCCGAAATTCACATTATAGCACACTGAATAAGCCAAAATTCACATTGTAGCACACTGAATGAGCCGAAATTCATTGTAGCACACTGAATGAGCCGAAATTCACATTGTAGCATACTGAATGAGCCGAAATTCACATTATAGCACACAGAATGAGCTGAAATTGTGACAGCAGGGACAGCCAGAGTGACAGCAGGGACAGGGGGAGAGAGTGTATGACGACAGGGAGAGAGAGAGAGTGACGAGAGAGACAGCAGGGAGAAAGAGAGAGAGAGAGAGAGTGACGAGAGTGACAGTAACGACAGGGAGAGAGGGTGACAGCAGGGGTACATTACCTGACTTGGTGCGGTGAGGTCCCTCTGACCAGGGGTTAAAGTGAGCCGGAACGGGGCGGAACTGCGTTCCGTCAGTTCCACTTGGAGACGGAACGCAGTTCCGCCTCCCCCGGCTCACCTAACCCGATGTCTCGTCGCTGCAGGGAGATGCCGGGCAGCCGCTGCTATCAGCGGCGCCCGGCTCTCTCCGCACAGCATCAGGCGGAGGCAGGAGCTCAGTACTGAGCTCCTGCTTCCGGTTCTGTCAGTGCGCGCTATGGGAGAGACGTCATGACGCCTCTCCCATAGTGCCAAGGAGCGGACGCCCAGAGAGGACTGCGGCTGGAGCAGGGCTTGGTAAGTATGATGCCTCTCGCCCCCCCCCCCCTCCCATCTGTGTACTACTCTAGGCGCTGTTATTGGGGGGGCTATACTACTGGGGGCAAACTGGGGGGCTATACTACAGAGGGGCAAACTACTGGGGGGCTATACTACATACAGAGGGGCAAACTACTGGGGGCTATACTACTGGGGGCAAACTACTGGGAGGCTATACTACAGAGGGGCAAACTACTGGGGGGCTATACTACATCCAGAGGGGCAAACTACTGGGGGCTATACTACTGGGGGCAAACTACTGGGGGAGCTATACTACAGAGAGGCAAACTACTGAGGGGCTTTAATACTGGGGACAGACTACAAAGGGGCAAACTACTGGGGGGCTTTACTGCTGGGAGCCAACTACTGGTAGCATTACTACAAGGGGGCAAACTACAGGGGGGCTAAACTACTGGCAGCATTACTACTGAGGGCTAAACTACAAGGGTGCATAACTACAGGAGCTAATCTATTGGGGTATAACTACAGGGGGGCATTACTACAAGGGGGCAAACTACTGGGGGCATTACTAACGGGGCTAAACTACATGGGGCAAAACTACTGGGGGCATTACCACTGGGAGGCTAAACTAAAGGGGGGGGGAGTAAATTACTGGGGTCATAACTGCAGGGGCATTACCAGTGGGGGCATGACTACTGGGGCTAAACTACAGGGGGCTAAACAACTGGGGGCATTACTACAGGCAACATTACTACTGGGGGCAATATTACACAGGAGCATTACCATTCAGGGCATTACTGATGGGGTGCACTGCTAATGAGGGCATTGTAAAGGGGGCACAACTCTTAAGGGACATAAGGGGCACTACTATTGCGGGTATTGCATAAGGGGAACTACTACTGTGGGCATAGTATAAGGGGTGCTACTGCTGTGGGCATTACTGTATGGGCCAACAAAGAAGCTGAGCTCCTGGTCCGCCCTCCGTTGCTCCGCCCCTACCATCGCCGCCGCACTGGAAGCCCTGGTTCCAGACTCCCAGCTGCAGCGGATCTGGGACCAGGCTGGCTTTATAATCCCTGCCGCCGCATCGCGCTCCTGTGACTGCGGCGCTACTAGTTCAAATCTGTTGCTGATTGGCTGCCGGTCCGCAGCAGTTTTGAAATATTAGCACCGTGGTCACAGGAGCTCGATACGGCGGCAGGGATAATAAAGCCAGCCTGGTGCCGATCCACTGCAGCCGCCCTCAGCCTCCTCTGCCGCCCCGGCCTCGGACCTCTGCATGCCCACAGCCTCCTCCTCCGCACTATCTCCGAGGCCCACAGCCTTCTCCACTCCACGCCTACCACAGCCTACTCATCCACAGCACCGCAGACCACCGCCGCTGCTAAACAGGTAATCTAACCTGCTGCCTTTCTCTCTCCCTAGTCCCTATTGTATGCCCCTGCTGTCACTTTGCATGTCCCTGCAGTCATTTTCCATGTCCCTGCTGTCACTCTCCCTGTTACTCTGTCACTCTATAATGTGAATGTCGGCTCATTCTGTGTGCTATAATGTGAATGTCGGCTCATACCGTGTGCTATAATGTGAATTTCGGCTCATACCATGTGCTATAATGTGAATTTCGGCTCATACCATGTGCTATAATGTGAATTTCGGCTTATACCGTGTCGTGTAATGTGAATTTGGCTCATACTGTGTGGTGTAATATGAATTTCGGCTTATACTGTGTGGTATAATGTGAATTTCGGCTCATTCTGTGTGGTGTAATATGAATCTCGGCTCATACTGTGTGGTATAATGTGAATTTCGGCTCATTCTGTGTGGTATAATGTGAATTTTGGCTCATACTGTGTGCTATAATGTGAATTTCGGCTCATACTGTGTGCTATAATGTGAATTTCGGCTCATACTGTGTGCTATAATGTGAAAGGGGTCCTATTATTGTGGTGTATAAGGGGTATATGGTGTGGTAAACTACACTGAAGGGCACACCCCCTTTTGTGTGGCCATGCCCCCTTTTCAGGAGCGCGCACGCCATCGGCGCGCACATAATTACAACCTTCACTTTTGCATACACCCACTTCAAAATTTACACTTGGGTGCTACTACTGTGGGCATTATTACTATTGTGTGACCACGCCCCTTTCTTTTTGAGACCACACCCCCTTTTTGCCACACGCAATACCTTTATTACATGGGCACCGTGGGGAGGGGGGTGAGTTCCACCACCTCTCTAGGACCACTTTAAGCACTGCCTCTGACCACCATTTATTGCGGGTGAGCGGCTGGCGGCGGTGAGTGGATGGTGGCGGTGAGCGGTGAGGGGCTGGCGGCCAGGGGCGTACTGTAACTTGACCTTTATGGGCCCCATAGCAAATTTTGAAAGGGCCCCCGTGTGCTTCGCAAGAGCACCGTGGGTTGGGAGAAGTATGGGAGTGGAGGACAGGGCAGGCTACAGCATCATGTAAATTATTATATAGACTAGTCTATAATTATTAGAGGGTGCAGTCTTTTGCAGAGGTTTGCTGTTGCAATTTTTTCAGTGGGCAGGGGGGTCAAAACTTGCAGATGGCCCCCTCATTAATTATAATTCTACTGTGGCATTATACTTAATGATGGGGCCACTATGCCATCTGCAATTTGAGCCCCCTGCCCACTGAAAAAATTGCAACAGCAAACATCTGCAGAAGACTGCACCCTCTGTAATAATTATAGACTAGTCTGTCTATATATATATAAAATACATCCATACAAGTGAATATATATTTACATAAGACCGGCCCTGCCTGAGCCTGCCAGCCCAGAGTCTCTACCTCTTCTCTCCGGCAGCGGCAGCCAGGGAAGCGAGCAGCGTGGCCTGTGCGCGGGAGGGACCCGCTCAAAGAGGTCTCCTCCGGACTCCGGCGGTCGGCCAAGCAGCACGCACCACCTTCCGCACCAGGCGCCGCGGCAATGGCGCTGTGGCCGGCGACGGTCATCCTCCCCAAGCACAGGATGTGCATGTTGTAATGTGCGGTGGGACGTCATGACGTCCCGCCGCTCATTACAGATATGCACACTGCACACAGGGAGGAGCCGCGTACGCCGAGCAGCCATCCGCAGCAGCACAATGAGTAATTCAGTCACTGGGCTGTGCTGAGCGGTGCTTTGTTGTTCATTGACGGCAGACTGAGTAAGCGCCCTCTATGTGCGGCGCCTTACTCATCTGCGTAGTGTGCGTAATCATAGGGCCGGCCCTGGTACAAAGTCACAGATGAAGTACAATGGAACTTGGTGGGAGGTAAAGTCATAGCCACTCACATCAGAGCCCTTTTTACACATATTCTGTTGCATGGTTCCGGTATGAATGGTCGACCATGTTATGGTCGACAGTCATTAGGTCGACCACTATTGGTCGACATTGACATGGTTGACATGGACACATGAAAATGGTCGACACATGAAAGGTCGACATATGAAAAGGTCGACATGAGTTTTTTAACTTTTTTTTGGTGTCGTTTTTTGCGTAAAGTGACTGGGAACCCCAATTAGTGCACCGCGTCCCCTCGTATGGTGCCTTCGCTCCGCTACCGCTTCGCTCGGCACACTTTGCCAACAGCAGGAGATCAACATTGATGATGGTTAAAATGACTACATCATTAATGTCCATACCTGCAAAGTGTCAACATCAAGAAAATGTCGACAGTGTGATATTGTCAACAGTTCCATTATGGTTAGGTCTATGGCTAGGGTTACCATAAGAGTTAGGGTCACTGTTAGAGTTACATTTAAAACATTACGACATTAGATCAGTGTTAACATAATAAATGTTGAAAATCTCATGTCCACATCTTCACCAACATTTACCTTGCAACATCAGTCAAGAACCCACTGCAGATATTTGCTGGTTCTACCCCATACGAATGTACTGCAGTTATGTGAACTCACCCTTACTATATCTGGTCTACTTGGAATGCATCTTGCTCCCCCACTCTGCCTCCCTAATGGACCCCACACACTGGCAGATTACACTGAAAGACAGGAAAGATTTCGTTCATTAATGAACGAGATATCGTTCATATCTTTCAGTGTGTATGCACCAATGATGAGTGATGCGCGGCCACGCACTCATTCATTGTTGGTGCTGGGTCATTTATGCCTGCAAGCCAATATTAACAATATCGTCCATATTAGCATGCAGGGCTATGGGGCTGGGTGATGAGGGGAGTGAAGAAACTTCATGCCCCTCGTCACCCCCGGGTTGTCCATCGGCCATATCGCCCGTCGGGCACCAGTGTATAGGGCCTTTTTGTGTAATATGCAACCTAATGTATTTTAGCTGTATATCCTCTTTGTTAGTGCACCCAAATAACATTATTTACAAACTTCAATGTGGAATGCCTTATACTGTAGTCAGCAAGTGAGATGCAAAAAACACCTGATACAGTAATTGGCTTATGTGTGGTACAATGTGGATATCTTCAGTGCTGCTCCCAAGAGACACATTAACATTGGTTGGTTTACTTTATGCCTTCTAGTTATTATTATGTACAGTTTGGTTAATTTACAGAATAGATCAACTTGCATTTCATGCTTAGTGGACCTTTACCTTTGGCATCTTGCTATTTGGACAAGAAGAGAGTAGGGGTTTATTTACTATACTTGCCAGTCTTTAGTCATTGGACAATTTAACTGTTTGTAGTACTTTCTATTGATCTCAGTCATTGTTCTTATTATCTGGCTCCTAAATGTGTTTGATTGGCTTTGCAATCTACACACCATTTTTTCCACCACTGAAATAAATACTGTAAATGCTTTCGTAAATGCAGCACACTCTCAGAAAACACACATTAGGATATCAAAACACTACCCAAATACTTATACCTGGCTAGTGAACTATAAGATATAACATAGTATACTGTATGTACACTTTATAATTTTTGTTCCTGCAATCTCATTTTGTCTGCTGCAGAGCTAATTTCTCTGCACTTTAGTCAAATGTTCACAGCCTATTTTAAGATATGACATTCTCTCAGATATTTCTATTAAAATCCTGTAACAGTAATAGCCCTTTGTGAATAGTCATGATGTATTAATGGAATAAGACCATTCACCACAGCCTCTCTTCCATCCTTTCACACCAGCTAATTTATGTGTATATTTTTATCATTTCTCTCCCAAATAATGCGACCCCTGGAGTTCTTCCTTGAACTCTTAAGAAATGTTGCAGGTGCACAGAAAATGCAGTGTATTCCACAGGGATGTAAAAAAAAGACTATATTAACAGAGCAAAAATCATTTATGGCAAAACTATTGAATAACATCCTGACTGCCGAGAATCAAGTATTCAGATAATGGCATGTAAAGCAAAGCACATTCTGTTGAACGCGGGCGGTTTTGTTTGCAGATTTAAGATGTAATATTTGGAGATGTGTGTCATCTGCCAGCATGAAAACCAATTGTGTTTGTCACATTGCAAAATGATTAAATGCCAGTCTGGAAAGATAATGCTGTGCTTTTGATTTACTAGAAGCTCTATTTGCTTGTGTTTTTCACGCTATCCTGAGCACGGATAGAATAGTTTATGCTGTTCTGTATTTTTGTGGGGGTTTTTTCTCTTGAAATAACTGCTTTTCACCATCGCTTAATAGCATGTGTATAACCATTTGCATATATATTACTGTGTACATCTGAATGCATGCAGATCTAATGGGAAAAGTCAGTACATTAACAGGATGTTACTTTCCAGTAAACATTTTATCTCTAACTTAAAAACTATCACTTTCATCTACCAATTTTAGAAACTTAATTTTCTCTACGATCAATTAAGGATTTATTTGTTCTGTAAGTATATTTGGAAATATAAACTTTTCTCCAGATACCTAACTTTTATAAAGTAAGTAAGTAAAATAAAAAACATAGTTTGGAGATAATAAAGAATTATCTGTGGTAGTGTTTTAGTGTTAAACTGTTAATGTTGGAAAGTGATTCTTGGCAGTCTGTTGGGTCACATCATGAAAACTCACGGCATCATCTGTAGAAGCAGCTTCTTATAAATATATAAATTATAAATATTCTTTATAACTTTGGTTTCAATTTACAGCCTGCTTGATGCAAATTAATGCGGCCACAATTACAGATGTCTAATGAAATTGTAGGTCATAGCGACTATCTGCCCGTATTCTGGTGTATACACACCTATGCAATTGTACTGTCCCCAGACTTCCCGCCGCAAGAACCATCATCACCTACCCAGTGCTTAGTGCTACAGATGTGACTGAAAATGGTGAACACAACTCAGAATTAGGGGTCTATTCATGAAGCAGTGAAAAGAGTGGAAAAGTTGCCCATGACAACCAATCAGCTGCTCCAGACAGTTTTACAGTATGCAAATTCTAAATATTACGTCAGTGCTGATTGGTGGCCATGAGCAATTTCTCCACTGGCTCACTTCTCCACACTTTTCACTGTTTCATGAATAGACCCCTTAGTGGCAACTCTGGCTACACTCCCATGGGATTCTTCTCTTACGTGCAAACAAACCATTGCCATACACCAGTTACCACCTAGTAGCACCTATTTAGTCTAAGGGGTAAATTTACTAAGAAGGGAGAGCTATGTAAGATGGGATGTTGCCCACAGCAACCAATCAGATTCCAGGTATTATCTTCTAGTAGGTGCTAGATAAATGAGAAGCAGAATCTGATTGGTTGCTGTGGGCAACATCCCATCTTAAATAGAACTCCCATCTTAGTAAATTTACCCCTAAGAATCAGTAGAAGCTGCTGCAAGTTGCAAAGAAATTTGAGATGCAGCCACATTTGGTCTTGTGTGCAGCTCTGAATCTTTCCTCTGCCTCTACGTCCATCTAGTTTTAGTGATGTGATGTTATACTTATGGAGCATAATACATTGGAAGTGATTTGTGTTTGCCTGTGGACAATGTGATTTTGACTATATAAAAGATCTAATTTATTGATTATCGGTTTTAAGCTTAATTTAGATGTACTAAATTTCTTATTATGATCTCTATTATTTTATTTTCATTATTCATTATTTTATATTTATCTTTTTCCTTTTGTTAATAACCAGTCTCATTTTATTACTGTTTGCTCCCAACTATAAAGCTCTGCAGAGTATAATCACAGTATAGTTTGTTAATAAGGTAAAACATTTTATTACAATTTAAGGTTATATTTTACTTTGTTTATTATCATCTGAAAGCAGCAGCACTACTATGGCTGTTTTAGTATACAGTGATAGTGAATACTGAGCCTGCGTTGGGATATATTCCTACAGCTGGTTTAACAACCACATGCTGAGAGCTTGAAAGCTTGTCTAAATAATGATCACTATGACAAAATGATAAAATGTATCCAAAAGAATCACAGAAGTTTTTTGTTAACAACTTTAACTTTTTGTACTTTTTGTCCACAACTTTTTCCCTTGCACCATTAAACATTATTACGAGAACAGTTGTTAAAATAGTGAGCAATAGATCACAAGCAATTAAGCTGTGGTTCATATGGTGCAGGGTATTGCACAAAGTGGGGACTTGAAACAGTTCACAAGTATTTTTGCTATGTTATGATCAAGGTTCACTGACCATATGAATACCACAATTATTTCAACGCAATGTTTAATGCAACATAATATGGAATCTGGGGATTTTTGCATGTTTTTTCTAGATAACCTCAACTTGCAAATAAAGGCCATGCTCTGAGCCTTGCCATGCTATGTGTTATATGGCACGATATCAATTTTCAGTTTTTTTAACAGTAATATTTCCCTTCATAGTTATGCTTTCTTAAAGATTTTGAGTGTCCTTTCTTACACCTTCTTTATACCCCTTCAACTTTTAATAGATGTTGAAGAAGTACTATGACTGTCTGCACTAGTACTGAATTGCTGCTTTTCTTGTAAAGACCGATTCATGATTGATCTCCACCAAAACAGGAATAAAACTGCTGTACTTGTACTTGTAACTTCCTCTACACTAAAGGTGCATACACACTGGGTGTTTTTGCCCAGCGTGTATGCACAGCGATAATGTGAACATCGCTGGCAGGAAAATCGCTCAGTGCATACACACTGAGCGATTTTCACTGTGCCCAGCGATGTTCACAGGGGTGAACCACTTTCCACAGTAGGAGACTGTGGAAAGTGGTTCACTCGGCTGGTAAAACTGTCCGACGGATGGCGGCGGCCAGCGATGATGCAGGAGCGCGCATCAGCGCTCACTGCCCGGCCATACACACTAGGAGGCTCAAAATCGCCTACTGTGTATGCACCTTAAGTGACCATACAGTCAACATACAGTACAATGACATGGGGAGATGAAGGACTGTCACCTTTTACAATGCAGTTTTAATAAAACACTTTAGATTTATTCACAGAAAGAAAAGCTGCAAGTTGCGCTTAATTAACACTGACACCTGTTAAGTTTAAATATTTTTAATAAAACCATCAAGATACATAGTCACACATATGACTATGATTAGTACCTCCCGGGAGTGGAGACACTGTAAACATAGATATAATGTAGAATTGTAAAAATATGCAACTAGTAGCACATAATTAATATAAGAATCTAAATAAAATTACTGACTAAAAGCTGGTGTAGTTCCCAGCAATACATATATATGTTGTTTTGTAAAGATGAGTAAAAGTGGATAATTGCAACAATTACCGTATGTAGCACACTAAGCGAATGTATTGATGTGGTATCACAAAAATACCTCCAACGCAGGGACTCTCAGATGAACAGTCAATCCCAAAATGACAAGAGCTCTTACAATATGGATTTGGTTATTATAGAATGTTTCTTCTCACCATATCACTTGCAAAAGTAGAGTTGCATCTCGACCAGCCATACTGCTGCTTGCCTGGCCTGGCAGTATAGCTCCGGCACATTTGACTCCCATGCTAGCTAACCTGATGACACTCAGGGCGGAATGTACTAAAGGGAAGATGCAAAAAAAAAACAGTTTTGGGGGGTTTTATCGCAATTTCGTATGTACTATCAATTGACCGCAGCGTTTTTGCCCATGAGGGTATCGCCATCTCTGGATGGCGATACCCTATAGAAGCCTATGGGCTTCTTTTCGACAGCCGCCGCCTCCACTGCCCCCCCTACGCAGACGCCGCCCCCCTACCCCTTGGCATACCTTCCTCCAGGAAGCCTGGACCCGGAAGGTAATCTCCTCCTCCCCCTAGCAACTTAGCCGGAGGTCCTTCCGGCTGCAGGGGAGAGGAGGAGGTGTCGAGGACAGCCTGCTGCCTACCTCCCGGCGGGGGAGCAGGTGAAGATCCCGGGGAGGTGATGGAGACACCCCGCACACCACCTCACAGGTATCACGGGGGCCTCTGTCACCGCATTGTGACATTGATCGTATATGTTAGTACATACAGTATGCAATCAACATCGCTGCGATAGGCGGCAAGGGCAGCGACGTAAGTTGATACATCCCGCCCTCACACTGCGTGTTGGTGAGCCAAAGCAGAGCCGCAGCTCCGTCCTACCAGATAGTCAGAACGTACTGCACTGATGCATACTGCGTGCTGGTAATCAAATGCAAGATGGTTACTCTGTATTGTTACATGTGCCTGCTTCTAGTGACCTGTGTGCATTGGTAACAAAAGTTCTTATTTAGGAGAAGGCAATGTCCAACGTAAGAAAGGGCAGACAGACACCAGCAAATTTGCTTTTCTCAACACATTTCACCGCTTAGAGGAAGATTTGGGATTATTTTTCATCAGCTCTAATTATTTTTGGGTGTGGCTAACAGAGCCACAACACACTTGACCCCTTCCTGACAGATATAAACGGCTTCTAAAAAAACACACAATATTTCCTTGAAATATCTAAATTGAATTAGAAGACTTAAAATATATTTTTGTTTAAACCAGAAAAAGATCTTCTTTGGGGTGCTCATACACAGCACAGTATTTTTGGTCACCTAAGCTTGCAATCATAGCAATGTCTCTCTCTAATGTAAAAGATATATATCCTTCAAATGTGTAAACAGTAAGTGAAGCTCAGAATCAGTATTTAAAATATTATGGGTTTTTTTGACCACCAAGACACAACTCTGAGCAAACCAGATCTTTGAATTTCTGCTTCATCAAGCGGGGGAGGTGGCAGTCAGAATGCATAAAGAAGGATTGCAAACTCTGGTAATTAGCAGAATTTGCAACCCTTACTGAATTAGGCCTTTGTCCTCATACACAATATATACGGTGTAGATAGATACCTTTGTGAAAGCAATTGTAAGTGTAACTCACTTTCAAACAATCATACACAGGAAGAGCTTGTATTGCAGATTGCTTGTTATAGTGTCGGACCCGCACAGACACACATATTAAAGAAGGGTGTAGTATGGTCTGCCGGCGGCCGGGCTCCCGGGGACCAGCATACCGGCGCCGGGAGCCCGACCGCCGGCATACCGACAGGTGGCAAACGCAAATGAGCCACGCTACTTTATTCTCCCTCTAGGGGGGTCGTGAACCCCCACGAGGGAGAAAAAGTGTCGGTGTGTCGGCTGTCGGGATTCCCGCGCCGGTATACTGTGCGCCGGGATCCCGACAGTCGGCATACTGAAAACCCCCCTTAAAGAAGCCTTATTTTTCACCATTTCCACCAACTCCGACCACCTAAAGCTCTCTAATGGCGACTATTGCAGCACAGCTATAGCCCATAACCCTCTCCATGCGCTCTCCTATTTAAAATGATACCTGAAATCACAAGGGAGGGACTTGGGGGCTAATTCAGAGTTGATCGCAGCAGCAAATTTGTTAGCAGTTGGGCAAAACCATGTGCACTGCAGGGGGGGGCAGCTGTAACATGTGCAGAGAGAGTTAGATTTGGGCGGGTGTGTTCAATATGAAATCTAAATTGCAGTGTAAAAATAAAGCAGCCAGTATTTACCCTGCACAGAAACAAAATAACCCACCCAAATCTAACTCTCTCTGCAAATGTTATATCTGCCCCCCTGCAGTGCACATGGTTTTGCCCAACTGCTAACAAATTTGCTGCTGCGATCAACTCTGAATTAGGCCCGCAGGGCGGGTGTCTGCCGTCAATTCCGGTCCCAGACAGGCTGAAGTGATCGCAGCGGCTGAATAAGTACTGGGCTTCTCAGAAACTGCACAAGAACTTTGTGTACCGCTCAGCTGCACATGCGATCGCACACTTGCACAGCTAAAATACACTCCCAAGTTGGCGGCGACTATGTGAATGCAGGACTGCAAAAAGCAGCTAGCGAGTGATCAAGTCTGAATTACCCCCAGTGTTCTTTGTGAATACTATGTAGTCCAAAGCAAACCTGCAGAAACTGCCTACAGCTGGGTGAGCAGGGCTTATTAGAGTTAAGGATAGGTTAGCCAGATCACACCTGCATCTCAGAAGCAGTATGCAGTATCCCGTACAATACAGATATAGGGGTCTATTAAGACCTGAACGCAGCAGCGCGTCTGTACTCAGTGGCTGCATTCAGAGGGACTGCACATGTGCACTAGCCAGCAACACGACGTTGTGGGAGCGTGGCAGGCAAAACAAGGAGGGAAGGGTGTCTAGAATGTTTTAGGGGTGGCTGCATGATGTCATATGTAGCCAATCCGGAAAAAAAAATTGTGCCGGACCGCCTGCCAGCACAGCCAGGGGTCAACCTCAAATTTATGCATCTGCAATTTCATCATAAGGCGGTGCCATACACATGCTGGGCGGCTCCCAGCATGTAAGTAGATGGACGCAGATCTTGCTATGGGACACAAAATCTGTGTTTATCTGTGATTAACCCCCATAATGCAATATCTGTGAATAACCCCTATAATGCATATTGAAATATTATTTAGGACCTAACAAACACTGTGGTGCATTGGAAACTCTTACTTTACTACTCCCATCTGTCTATAATGATGTGAACAGATAAAGGTAACAAGAAACAGATACAATGTTAACAAAATAACTAACTATTCTTAAAAAAACCCATAACATTACAGGACGTTGATGTATTTTGTACTAAAGACACAAACTGAAGAAAGGAATGAATGAGTGTATTTGTGGATGCATGTGGACCCAAGACACACAAAGTGTGTCATCAACCCAATTTCTATTCACTGTTCCTATCTCTACTTCCATCCTAAGGGTATGTGGACATCAGGATATCACACACCTGTTTGCAGTCATCATACACAATAAGCAGGAATACATATTTGTAATAAAACTAAACAGTGTACCTTTTTCTAGGGTCCATGGCTACATTTTTGAAATCCCAGGGGTTATTCGGCTCCTCTCTTCCCTCCTCTGTAGCGAGCATGCTGATTGATATAGTGAGAGGATTCCTGCATGTAACAGTCCAACCCCAGCTGACCAGACCATCGGCTGCAGATACCACAACCGCTCATTCTGAGCACCTGCCGCCTCTACCACAACCTGGGGGCTTCCATCTGCCTCCACTAAACCCCCCACCCCCCCACCAGCTGCACCTCCCCTTCTAATTTTGAGTCCTGTGGGCGCACCTTGCCATTTTAATTCTGGTCAACTCCTCTCCCTGTGCATGTGACGTGATATGTCACACACAGTGCACTGTAAGAGTGCACTGTGAAAAGGAGAGGGGTCCGAGCGGCAGCTGCTACAGTTAAAATAGTCTACATTAAGTAGCCCTTTCTGTGGGAGCAATAAGCGTGCGCTTGGGTTGCTTTGTGGTAAATCTGCTACAGTACCACATGCTATATTGTTTATACTAAAATGTTTATAGATGAAGGAAAACATAAATGCCAGGTTATCATTAACTGGCAGCCAGTTCATGCTACAACTATACTTCTTTTGTATTCTACTATCCTGTAGGGAAATATACCTATATAAAAAGTATGGGCGACACCCAGAAGATGAATCTAAATTGGCAACCAGTGAGATGTAGATTATCCCATTGTGAAGCAGGTACAAATAGATATACATACTGTAAATACAGTAGTTCTCAGAGTGCTGAAATAGACCCTGTGTTGATAAGAGCCATTGTACTTAGGGTTAAAAGCTGCAATAGAGCAACAAAATTTGAACTCATAAAGTGTAAGCTACTATATGTAGATATATAGGAATGTCCATCCAGTATAATGTGAAGAATGATATTTATTGACACAAATCAATTGTGATTTGTTGGCTAATATATTTTAAA
This sequence comes from Pseudophryne corroboree, assembly GCF_028390025.1. Lineage (NCBI taxonomy): Eukaryota > Metazoa > Chordata > Amphibia > Anura > Myobatrachidae > Pseudophryne > Pseudophryne corroboree. The sequence continues at coordinate 550,881,572 of NC_086444.1, forward strand.
GCCATCACATGAAATCCCAAGTACATGAAAATGTCATAATGTTTCTGAAAGTTGCAAGCAATAGTACATTGTATCAGTGTATAGCGCAATATACATTCTTCTAATATTGGGGGTCATTCCGAGTTGTTCAATCGCTAGCAGATTTTAGCAGCATTGCACACGCTAGGCCGCCGCCCTCCGGGAGTGTATCTTAGTTTAGCAGAATTGCGAACGAAAGATTAGCAGAATTGAGAATAGAAAATTCTTAGCAGTTTCTGAGTAGCTCGAGACTTACTCCTACACTGCGATCAGCTCAGCCCGTTTCGTTCCTAGTTTGACGTCACAAACACGCCCTGCGTTCGGTCAGCCACTCCCCCGTTTCTCCAGACACTCCCGCGTTTTATCCTGGCACGCCTGCGTTTTTCCGCACACTCCCAGAAAACGGTCAGTTTCCGCCCAGAAACACCCACTTCCTGTCAATCACACTCCGATCACTTCAACGATGGAAATTCTTCGTTCGGACGTGAGTAAATCTACTAAGTTTTGGGCTAAAATACTTAGCGCATGCGCATTTTCGCCTTAATCGCTCCGTTGCGAAAATCGGCAACGAGCGAACAACTCGGAATGACCCCCATTATTACAATAATAATGATAATGCATTATAGGCGCCCTTTCTGTTTATTTCTTTTTTGAGAATTTCTCTGCTTGCTATGATATCAACTAGAATTACTGTATCGAAAGAAACTGCTACAGGCTCAAAACTTTCCACAAACTTATGACTGCAATTAGTACCTTTTTCTCAACAATGGATCCAATCTCAATAGTTTGAAACTATTGTTATTTTTCTATTTTTATGGTACTTCTGAGGACTTTCGAAGATTACAGTATGACCCATCTTACCCAGAGAAAATAGATTGTCTATTAAAAAATGATGACCAGTATTTCACTCCTCAAATTTATGTGAAAGCATTTGTTATTTCACAAAGTAAGAAAGAAAATGCAAATGCACACTCTGTAGTACCAAGCACTGCTTATCAGAATAATTATAATCTAACAGACCAAAATCGAGGTCCTTGCCATAATTTTTGGCCCAAAAATAAGGGCCCACCAATCAACGTTCAGGTGAGCTCATCTGGTGGGTACCGCTAACACTAAGGCTCAAGTCCAGGGTACGGGACCCCACCAAGTCAGCACAGGCCAGCTGCCCGAAGGCACTACACTAGTGAGAGGGTAAAGTGTTAGTAAGTGTTAATAATTAGAAGATAAAAGCTTTTATCTGATAGAAAACTAATAAGGTGCTAAAAGAAAGTGCACTTTTTAGCCCCATTTTATTTTTCTATTAGCTAACACCATTTCAAACAAGAGTCATTGGATTTTACCTATGGGCTGCAGGGCTAAAGCACCTCCTGTAAAATCCACCACCTCAGTTAGGGGTACATTTACTAAGCGGTGATAAGAGCAGAGAAGTGAGCCTGTGGAGAAGTGCCCATGGCAACCAATCAGCACTGAAGTAACATCTATAATTTGCATACTATATAATGATGCAGAGCTGCTGATTGGTTGATGGGGAAATATCTCCACTGGCTCACTTCTCTGCTCTTATCACTGCTTAGTAAATGTACCCCTTAGCCAGTTGCAGTCCGTGACTGCAACTGGCTACACTAACTGGCAGTGACTTCCCGACAGGCAGCTCTAGGGCATGTGGATGCAACCATATGCATATCTATAATGGGTGCCATGAGTGCAGACGCAATTATAGGCATATCTATAATGGGTGCATGGTGTGTGGTGCACATGGGCCTCTGCCCTCATATAATTATACATACCCCTCCAGAATCCTGCGACGGCTGGCCAATATCCCGGTGATTTGCACATGCACAATAGCAATGTCCTCGGCAACAGATGTGGGCTCCATGACCCAGAAGACCTGTGCATGCACAGTAGACTCTGGCATAATGCCAAAGTCTTACTGCCAGAAAGGAGCGGGGCTTCCCTTCTCTTAAAATACCCCTGGACACTTCATTGAGACTTGTACCAGAACCATGATATTTACAGATTTTCTGTCAGAATAGGGCAATTAAGCATCTGAGTTCTCAAACATCTCAGTGACATGCCCACAACACTCCCATAACTCGGTACATCTCTGTGTATGTGAATAGTCCCTTCCCATGAATGCCCTGTACATTTCCAATACACTTCTGAGCCCATGCATCTCAATCGGCCCTGTGTACACACCATAGGACGCATGAACTATGCAACTTTTTTGCTACTTAATTGCATTTGCAGTTGATAAACATCAACCATGTGTGTGAATATTGACATTGTGTTTGATTCAGAATGAGGCCCTCAGTGTGATTAGCAGTTAGGGCATTTACGGCATTGGAAAGCGATTTATCAGATTCCAGTTTATCAGAAGAATCTGGATTCCTTCAAAAGAAGCTAAATATTTGGGCTAGATAAGCTGTGGTATAACCAGATTTGGGTATTTATTTTAACTTAACTGGCCTTTAGTTTGAGAATAATCAAAACCATGTGCACTCTATGGAACTTTAGTAGCAGGGCCAGATCTCTTATTAGGCACTTTTAGGCTTCCGTGTAGGTATTATTGAATAAACATGTAAAAATGCTAAAACTTTGATATAAAGGAAAACAAATACTGTATTTTCATGTTTATTCCAACTTGTGGTTCACACACACACACACACACACACACACACACACACACACACACACACACACACATATATATATATTACAGATATAGAAAACCTGTGTAGAATGGAGTGTGAAAGTATCTGCTTCATCTACCATGCTCATTATAAAAAGGCAGAGAAATTAGTGACTACAGTCTGCCATGTAGCGGAACCAATGATTGTCTATTTATAGAGTAAGGAAATTATCACTATACTGTATCACACAGTTTTCTCCTTTCAAGACTGTGATGGAGTTTGCAGAATGTAAAAGTAGACTGGCATATTAATGAGTACCTCATTACAAAGATTAGACATAAGAATATATGCGTGAGCCTAAAATAACAACCCACACCTGGATGTTCAGCAATCCTAAAGTCACCATGCTTAGATGGATAAAATAGTCTTAAAGTTCCATTTGAAAAAACTCTGCTGAAGGGAAAGTGATCAAAGGTAATGTTTAGGACTTATTATACAGAATACAGTGCTGTTATCATTTACTGGAACCCTCCCACATACAATTAAGACGATTTTAGCCTTAACAGCACATTGAGATCCTAACTACACAGTAAGTGTGACTGCCACATCTTTTCATAGCACATTTGAAAAGCATACCCTTGTCATTGCTCTGATGTGCTGGCAGAGAGGCAGAACCTCTGGGCAGATGAGATAGAGGTGCAAATTAGAGTCACACCTTCTCATCTCATTTTGCTATCACTTCAAGCGTTGATAAACAACACTTAAGCAATCACTTTTCTCTTCCTAAGGCAAAAAATAAGTCATCCAGACTGAAACACAGAAGTTTGAATCAATCTCTAATAGTACAGAATGTCAAGCTATGCATGGTAGCACAACAATCACATGAAAGTTAATGGAAAGGAGAGTTCTCAAAATAAAACCTTTCCTTTCCTTCTAACCCAAAGAATAGTAAGGATTTTCATTTATGAAAATGATGCACAATTATATGTTTAGTAGAAGATACAAAAAACATGTGCACATACTGTATGTACTACTATTGAAAAATATCTGTTTTATAGAACATGAAAAAATATATTACTTCCTGCCAACAATTCTTATTTAAACTGGATAGATAGAACAAAAATATATAGACAGGACGCATATAGGAGTATAGTGACAAATATTCCTGTATTCTGCTATATGCTAATCTATTGTCTGTTAGCATCCTTGCCAAGTTAAAGCAGTATTGTGTCTTTTCCCTTCCATCCCCCATATCTCCCAGTCTGGGACAAAGATACTGTATAGTTTTATTACTAATTTGTACATTATTTATAAAAATATTATATATTTAAAATTATATGAGAGCCTGACTTTTTGTCCTTTTCCTGCTGGGCTTACAAATAAATGAGCCACCTGTATCCTAAGACAGATCGGGTGGTGTGCCCATTACTTCTTCCAATGTGAACTTCAAATTAGAAGAATACTCTCTGAGTGGGGGTAAAAAAAAAAAGATAATGATAATGCTCAGATTGTCTAAAGGCCTGTATTTATGGGCAGATGTGGGGAGAGATGTGTGCTGAGCGAACCGCTCAGCACACATCTCTCCCCCTGCTCAGCACAGCGCGATGTGTGCTGAGTGTGTGGGGGGCGCTCATTTCACCCAGCGGGTGAAGTGAGCGACCCGCTAGATTGAGCCTGCATGTTGGCCAATCTAGCACCAGCGATAGTTGTTAGCAAACCAAAAAAGTTAGCAATTAGGCAAAACCATGTTGCACTGCAGGTGGCGCAGATGTGACATGTGCAGAGAGAGATAGATTTGAGTGGGTTATAATGTTTCTGTGCAGGGTAAATACTGGCTGCTTTATTTTTGCACTGCAATTTAGATTTCAGTTTGAACACACCCCACCCAAATCTAACTCTCTCTGCGCATGGTTTTGCTAACTTTTCTGGTTTGCTAACAGACCTGAATAAGACCCTAAGGGGGTGATTCAGACCTGATCGCATGCAGGCGTTTTTTTTTGTAGTGCTGCGATCAGGTAGTTGCCGCCTGCAGGGGGAGGGGGTAATCGCTGTGCAGGGGTGCGATCGCTTGTGCAGAGAGCTGCACAACTCAGGACTTACTCAGCTGCTGCGATGATCCAGCCAGGAGCTGACGTCAGGAATCCTCCCTCCAAATGGCTGGGCACGCCTGCGTTTTTCCGGACACTCCCTAGAAACGGTCTCTTCCTGTCAATCTACTTGCGATCGCTGGTGTGATCGCTTTCTTTGTTAAATCCGTCACTGTCTGGCGATCCCTGTTGCCGGCGACCAGTTCAGACCAGATCGCACCGCTGCTAAAAAAAAGCTAGCGTGCGAACGGGTCTGAATGACCCCCTTAGTCCTTACATGTCCTGATAGCAAGTCTAAATTCTGTCATGCCTTTCTCCTGTAATTGAATGGGTCTGTACCTGTTTAACTTACTCTGCTCTGTATATTTTCCTGTTCTGCAACAATTGTACAGAGTATTCTGCTGAATAAAATGCCTAATGGTGACACTTTTGCCTAGTACTGAAGCAGACTGATAAAAAAAAACTGATAAGGCAACAAAACATCACTTTTTCTGATTAAAGGACTTGTAAACCACTGAAACACACAACATAGGAGATAACTTTAGGTAAACTACAAGGGTATCCTAATGGGATTTACTAACCTGTTGAACAAATAATAATGACAGACAGGACATATCCCTCATAATATTTTTTTTTATATTTTCACCAAGGCTTATATATGCTTTTGCTTTGCATACACTTCAACGTGAAGTTTATGTGCGCTCTTTATCTGTACTTATTTCTTGTTTGTAATGTTTGTTTATTGCCACATCAATTTTACTATAAACATAATTAAAAGTTAAGTTTTAATATTCATCATATTTTTCATCATAAGAGTGCCCCAACGAAGAGTCTTTCTTTTTTCTTCTTTTTTTCAATGTAAATCTCTACTGACTCAAGGAGCACCACAACCAGAATAACACATTATATAATAAAGTATACTTCACACATTGTCTGTATTAGATAAATACCATCGGAGAAGTCCTGTCTATAAGAGTAACCCAGTGTGGAACTAAACCCCCTCTGTTGTACAAATTCATGATTGAGCCACTCCAAGTGGAAGAGTTGCATACCATCTTAAAATCTTGCATCTTATTCGCATCATAAGGGGGGTACTCACGGGAGAGATGTGTGCTGAGCGATCTTAACACAGACCACTCAGCTCACATCTCTCACCCCGCTCAGCACAGCGCGATGTGCTGAGCGAGGGGGAAAGCCGACGGGGGGCCGCTCACTTCACACAACGGTGAAGTGAGCGACTCGCTAGATTGAGCCTGCATGCAGGCTCAATCTAGCATCGGCGATAGCGATGCGCGGGGCCGCGCATCGCTATCGCTGGAGGGCATACACACGGCAGATCTGTGCTTAAAATCTAAGCAATCTAGCAAGATTGCTTAGATTTTAAGCACGGATCTCTCCGTGTGTACCCCCCTATAGACACAGAGAAACACCTATCAGTATTCCAGAGTTGCTGGGCTGCGACTTTAACTGCAGAGGATTTAATTTTAATCACATACAAATTCACAGATAAAGCACAATGGAACTTGACGTGGAAAAAAGCTGCGGCTGCTGCATTTTAACACTTCGTATACACATGAAGACTCATTCGCACACTGTTGTGCAAGTGTACACAATAAATTGATCAGTGTAATCTAGAAAAGTAGTTTCTATTTCCAGTTGTTTTAGTTATGCAAGAAAGATGCTTGGCGTGACCGAGTGCCAGGAAGCTTGTGCACTGAGCGGGACTGTTTGGCGCAACTGAAGCCACTGTGTATGAGGACACATCTGTATGCTCTTTTCCTGATAGCATATGCCTGCCACCTATTCAGGACACTACTTTAGTGCTTGTGTGCCAGCCTTCCAAAATCTGAAAGAACGGTCGACCATTTGGCTTTTTTCCATTTTCCCTTTTCAAATTCTTTACTAAGTATTTGCAATTTCAATAATAATTTTTTTTACAGGTTTCAAGAAAATCTAATATTACTAATATACATGTATAATAAATCAACATAATATTGTCCTACTGTACATGTGCACCACGGGGGGGGGGGGGGGGGGGAGGGGGGTGCAGATATAACATGTGCAGAGAGAGTTAGATTTGGGTGGGTTATTTTGTTTCTGTGCAGAGCAAATACTGGCTGCTTTATTTGTACCCTGCAATTTAGATTTCAGTTTGAATACACCTCACCCAAATCTAACTCTTTCTGCATGTTACATCTGCATCACCTGCACTGCACATGGGCCCTTATTCCGAGTTGTTCGCTCGCTAGTTGCTTTTAGCAGCATTGCACACGCTAAGCCGCCGCCCTCTGGGAGTGTATCTTAGCTTAGCAGAATTGCGAACGAAAGATTAGCAGAATTGCGAATAGAAATTTCTTAGCAGTTTCTGAGTAGCTCCAGACTTACTCCTACATTGCGATCAGTTCAGTCAGTTTCGATCCTGGTTTGACGTCACAAACACACCCAGCGTTCGCCCAGACACTCCCCCGTTTCTTCAGATACTCCCGCGTTTTTCCCAGAAACGCCAGCGTTTTTTCGCACACTCCCAGAAAACAGCCAGTTTCCGCCCAGAAACACCCACTTCCTGTCAATCACAGTACGATCACCAGAACGATGAAAAATCCTCGTAATGCCGTGAGTAAAATACCTAACTTTTGTGTAAAATAACTAAGCGCATGCGCTCTGCGAACCTTGCGCATGCGCAGTAAGCGACTAATCGCAAATTCGGCAACGAGCGAACAACTCGGAATAACCCCAATGGTTTTGCCCATTACAGAAAAAGTTTGCTGCTGCGATTAGGCGATCTGTACAGATGTATTGGCAGCGTCTCTGCAGCAGTTTTGACAGGGTCTTCTGATCTTCCACTATGGTGCTATAACACAGTGACAAGATGGTGCCACACATGTAGGTTTGGTGGCCATATTGGTTAGGGAATGAAGCCTTCCTGTAGAAAACAACATGGAGTGTCCTCAGTAGCCTAATCCTACTTTAACAAAAATGACTTCTGGAAATGTGCCTTTGTGTTGTTTGCCTAGTGTACACAAAAGCCATGCTTGCATTTGATTTTCAGTTGATTAATGTTATGAATTTATATTAAAATAGCTAGTTGAAAAGAATGGTGCTGTTGGGAAATACAATCAATTAAATATTGTAAACTAAGGAAGATGGAACAAGGCTCCTAACAATAACTATAATTTCTACAAAGCAGTATTTTGCTTAGTCCAAAATGTAAATAACAATATTACACATATTTTACATGCAACCATCTTTTACTTTTAAAATCAACCATACAGTACAGTATAGGATATCCTAAGTGTAAATAAAGAAAAGGGTTCTCTGCGCACTGAGGTGTTAATCTGAGGCGGGGTGTGCTGCTGGTAATGAGGGGTGTCCCACCCCCCCTTAAATGGTAAGTATACAAATGTGGATAAATCCACAGGGAACCAGCGCTCAAACCCTATTTGTAGTGGTGAATAATACGGTTATAAAGTGAAACTAAAATCAATAATGAAAAAGCAGGTAATATACTTAAGGTTGTTTATTCTAAGATGCTGAGATACTTTCTTTCTCAAAAGGTATAAATTCGGTTTAAAAGTCAATCAGTGATTGGGGCACGCTCCTGGTTTGAGCTTAAATTCTGAAGTGCAAGGTTCAATTGAAAGAACAAATGCTGTAATCTTTGTAAAGTCGAAAAAAAGAAAAAGAAAAAAAAGAAAAAGAAAGAAAAATGCCACAAAAAAATAATAATGATAACATGTACTAAAGTCCAAACGGTTTACAAGTCTATACAGACTGCGGCGTCCCGCTAATCTGTGCTCTGAAATGAAGGATTCTCTTGTGAAGTGATGAACAGTTGACAGCAGTAGTGTATGCTTTGGTTAGAGTGGAGAATAAGGACCCTGGACTGGCGCTATTCCTCCTGCAGCACGTCCCACAGTAGAGCACCCGAATCAGGCCCGCTCTGCGGGGCCGCTGACCTGGGGTGTGCGCCTGTCACGGAGGCGAAGTGGACCCGGCCGGAGCTCTCTGAGCGGCTGGCGCGCCTCTCCTCCTCCTACAGGGACTTACCTTTTCCCTTCCCCTCCGCCTTCCACTCTACGCTGTCTCGGGCTTCTTCCGTCGCCTGGCAACCGGTTGCTTCTGGAACTCCGGATCACGTGACCGGATGGTTTGCGGAAAGGATTAGCAGTACTGTCCTTCTTTGCAGTGAACATTCGTCCTCAGTCCAATGTAGTATAGATGGGTAGCTCCAACGCGTTTCGACCGGTTAGGGTCTTCCTCTGGGAGTCATTTGTGTGTTTAGGTTGCAGGAATTTAAGATGTTCTGATAGGGTGGGATAAATTCCCATTGGTCCTCTGATCTGGCTTTGTGATTGGCTCACAGCTTGTCAATCGAAGTTTATGGGAGGATGTGACATCATCACAGTGCTTTAGAGTGTGCCCGGTATTATCTGGCTTTGTGATTGGCTCACAGCTTGTCAATCGAAGTTTATGGGAGGATGTGACATCATCACAGTGCTTTAGAGTGTGCCCAGTATTAAAAAAAAGGAAAATAGTGGAAAAATATATCCATAGTGAAAAGGATATATATGAAGTTACAATATAGCAGTTATATGAATCAATCTTGCAGAATGGTTTGGTGGTCTTCTGTGCCTTTCCTAATGGTGCGTACGTGTTCCCCAATTCTGACTTTCAGTGGTCGTATTGTTCTTCCTACATGTGTAGGTTGTAAGGTAACCAAATCCAGGAGTACTACACCAACATATAGCATAATATCTGAGGCGAATACACATGAGTATAAGATAAGGGATAGGTTGACATGCCACAGCAAGGGCATTATATACATCCTCCAATACCCATGTGTTAAACAATACGTAGGAAGAACAATACGACCACTGAAAGTCAGAATTGGGGAACACGTACGCAACATTAGGAAAGGCACAGAAGACCACCCATTATCCCAACATTTCAAAGAGTTTCACAACTCAAACCCTGCTCTACTTAAGTTCACTGGAGTAAAAGAGGTAAAAAAGAACTGGAGAGGAGGTGATTACATCTCCAGAATCAATAAGGAAGAACTGTGCATGATGATTAATTTAGGGACACTGGCCCCCAAAGGGCTCAACATTGACAACAAAATGAGGTCTGTCATATGCAAATGAAGACATATCCCATTTCAAGTCAATTCAACAGCAGCTACATTCACTATTCTATGATATCTTACATCAAAGTAGTGACAGGCATTGGTTAATGCTGTAGAGGGTTAATCATTATTCTCATGCATTTGAACATAGCATCAAAATATCCCAAGGTTCATTATTTTGAGTATTAACACCATTCTGCAAGATTGATTCATATAACTGCTATATTGTAACTTTATATATATCCTTTTCACTACGGATATATTTTTCCACTATTTTCCTTTTTTTTAATACTGGGCACACTCTAAAGCACTGTGATGATGTCACATCCTCCCATAAACTTCGATTGACAAGCTGTGAGCCAATCACAAAGCCAGATAATACTGGGCACACTCTAAAGCACTGTGATGATGTCACATCCTCCCATAAACTTCGATTGACAAGCTGTGAGCCAATCACAAAGCCAGATCAGAGGACCAATGTGAATTGATCCCACCCTATCAGGACACCTTAAATTCCTGCAACCTAAACACACAAATGACTCCCAGAGGAAGACCCTAACAGGTCGAATCGCGTTGGAGCTACCCATCTATACTACATTGGACTGAGGACGAATGTTCACTGCAAAGAAGGACAGTACTGCTAATCCTTTCCGCAAACCATCCGGTCACGTGATCCGGAGTTCCGGAAGCAAGCGGTTGCCAGGCGACGGAAGAAGCCAGAGACAGCGTAGAGTGGAAGGCGGAGGGGAAGGGAGAAGGTAAGTCCCTGTAGGAGGAGGAGGAGAGGCGCGGCCAGCCGCTCGGAGAGCTCTGGCCGGGTCCACTTCGCCTCCGTGACAGGCGCACACCCCAGGTCAGTGGCCCCGCAGAGCGGGCCTGATTCGGGCGCTCTACTGTGGGACGTGCTGCAGGAGGAATAGCGCCAGTCCAGGGTCCTTATTCTCCACTCTAACCAAAGCATACACTACCGCTGTCAACTGTTCATCACTTCACAAGAGAATCCTTCACTTCAGAGCACAGATTAGCGGGACGCCGCAGTCTGTATAGACTTGTAAACCGTTTGGACTTTAGTACATATTATCATTATTATTTTTTTGTGGCATTTTTCTTTTTCTTTTTTTTTCTTTTTTTCGACTTTACAAAGATTACAGCATTTGTTCTTTCAATTGAACCTTGCACTTCAGAGTTTAAGCTCAAACCAGGAGCGTGCCTCAATCACTGATTGACTTTTAAACCGAATTTAAACCTTTTGAGAAAGAAAGTATCTCAGCATCTTAGAATAAACAACCTTAAGTATATTACCTGCTTTTTCATTATTGATTTTAGTTTCACTTTATAACCGTATCATTCACCACTAAGTGTAAATAACACTTTTTATTTATTTTTAATATATAATTATATTAGTTAGAATAGAAAAAGAAAACATGACACTGCACAGTGTCAATTATAGTAGGTTCTATATTTCCCTATTGCTACCTATTCTCCCAGAATGTAGACTCTGCGCTATTTCACACTAATGCACACTGCTGAATGCTGCTCTATACTGTGCTATACTGAGACTCCAGACTCACAAGTGGCTGGGCTGTATAAAGTGACTGTGCACACTACAAGCTGCTGTATGCTGCGCTGTACTCTGCTGTATTGACTGTGCTGACTCTGGATTCACAAGTGACTGTGTATAGGGGGCATACTGTAAGCTGCTGAATGCTGTGGTGTACTCTGCTGTATTGACTGTGCTGAGACTCTGGACTCACAAATGATTGTGCAGTATAAAGTGACTGTGCACACTACAAGCTGTTGTATGCTGTGCTGTACTCTTTTCTGTTTGAACCAATCTGTAAGTTCAAAAAGAAAAATATATATAGATCTTTTGTTTGTACTGTCAACAGCACACTGTGGCAATGTTTTATAGATGTGCTATAAACTGCTGTGTGTTTGTGCCGCTTCTCTGTCAATTAGTAACCAGCATGCTCGCTACAGCCATTGGCCAATATGGGCGACACAATATTGTGAGCTGTGAGGTGGTCTAAATTGACTGGAAATGACTGAAAAGGAATGTTATTAATGTTATTAAGGTTAATAATACTCTAGAAACAAAAAAAGGCTCAAAATAGGTTTTTAATTACCTGAAACAGTAAATCCTTTTCTCATAGTCCGTAGAGGATGCTGGGGTCCATATTAGTACCATGGGGTATAGACGGGTCCACCAGGAGCCATTGGCACTTTAAAAGTTTAATAGTGTGGGCTGGCTCCTCCCTCTATGCCCCCCTTCCAGACTCAGTCTAGAAACAATGCCCGAGGAGACGACAACTTCGAGAGAAGGAATTATACAGATAGTGGCAAGATTCATACCAGCTCACACAAACATGAAAATCCGGCAAACCTGCCGGAACAACTCAGCAACAGCTGAAACAGTAAATAACGCAGAACTTACCTAGGAACCAGGTAACACTGAACCATAAGCAATGCAGGAAAACGAAGCGCTGGGCGGGCGCCCAGCATCCTCTATGGACTACGAGAAAAGGATTTACCATTTCAGGTAATTAAAATCCTATTTTCTCTTACGTCCTAGAGGATGCTGGGGTCCATATTAGTACCATGGGGATGTACCAAAGCTCCCAGTGCAGGAGGGAGAGCGCAGAGGCTCCTGCAACACTGCTTGACCAAACTGGAGGTCATCAGAGGCCAAAGTATTGAACTTGTAAAACTTGGCAAACGTGTTCGACCCAGACCAAGTAGCTGTTCGGCAGAGTTGTATCGCCGAGACATCCCGGGCAGCCGCCCAGGAAGAGCCCACTTTACGAGTAGAGTGGGCCTTTATGGATTTCGGACACGGTAATCCTGCCGTGGAATAAGCATGCTGGATAGTGAACCTGATCCAGCGTGAAATCGACTGCTTAGAAGCAGGACATCCAATTTTCTTTGGATCATAGAGGACAAACAGGGAGCCACTTTTCCTGTGACGAGCCGTCCTCTTCACGTAAATCTTCAAAGTCCTCACTACATCCAAGGCCTTTGAAGTAATTGAGATGTCAGTAGCCACTGGCACCACAATAGGTTGGTTGATGTGGAAAGCCGACACAACCTTAGGAAGGAACTGTCAGGTCTCTAGGTTTGTCTTTCCCCGGCGGGGGCGCTAGTGGGTCAGTGTTGGTATGATGGATAAAACGTGGAGGCAATATAAAAGTCCTGCGCATAGGCGCTATGTTTTATTGTAACTGAGCAGATGGGATAACACAGTGTGAACAGAAAACCGGTAATGGAATGACAATGATTGATAACGGAATTTGAATAACTGAGGTCTCTTGCAAAGGAAATATGAAACAACAAATACTGAAGGCAAATGGTATAAACTAAAGTCCATTAGTACACCAACAAACATATAAACAGCGCTAGATTGAAAGTGTATATAGTTTTTTTAATAAATGATTAAAAAATATATAAATATAAAATATAAACAGTGTTTACCGGTACCGGAACTATTGCACATACAACTCTATAATCAATGCCAGCTTATTTATAATTAATTATTAATCATGCACAGATGGTAAATTGGTCCCATTAGTACGGACTTCATGTAGTTAGAATCAGCTGAAATGGTAACTTCTTTTCAGTGCACTGAAGTAAATTGGTTACTTGTTCAATTTCAAGGTTTTTTGAACAATGTTAATTTGTAGTGGAAACTTGGACAGGAACTGTGATCAGAAGATGTTTAAAATAATGAAGCGCATCGGTATTTCATATCACCTTTTGAAAGTATTACCCGACTCCCAGCAATGGGTGATTTTAGGGAACTCCCGGCTCCTGGTGCCTTCAGCACATTAATGGTGCCATATCCGGAGAATCCAATCGGGACTTCGTAAGGGTGAATTTACCGGGTAGTAAATGTCAGTACCGGACACCGTGCAGGACGCTTACGCGTTTCTCCGCCTTTTGTCCAGTCGGCGGCTTCCTCAGAGACGTTATAATGAATGTCCCTATAGCTCCGTTTATATACCGGGTCTCGGCCGCTCGCGCCTGCGTATTCCATTTGCGTTCCAAACCTCGTCTCAGGTTGGAACGCTTGCGCATGCGTATGACTACATTTTCTGTCCTTTCCTAATGTAGCGGCTTTCCACGGACCACTCGAATAAAGGATACTCTATTGCCTTTCACTGTAACAATGTCTCGAATAGAGCATCCACATTGTAGCATGTAGCAATACCTTTAATAGTTCATTCTAAAACATTTATACTATTCAACCTATGGACACATTCATTTATTTAACGTAAATCTAACATAAAAAGTAATACATTAATTTATAAATAAATTACACATGGAACAAAGCATTGGCTGAAATATATGAACTTTATAGAACACATATGGGCATATTGGTCACACATACATATCTCAATGTATGACCGGGCTCGCAAGAGACTTAACATCGTCACAGATAATAGGTGTATCTAAAGTGATGTCGTTTTATTTTAAACATTTTAATATAGAGAGTAGCATTGCTGTACGTCTCACATTTTAAAAATATGCGGTTTAGATATAATTCATTATCCATCCTAGAAGCTTAATTGGACTCTTCAAAAAACATATTCTACAGAGACCTACATATACAAATGGATGGGGGAAAGGGGGGGAGGGGAGGAAAGGGGAGGAAGGGGAAAGGAGAAGGAATGGAGGGAACCAACACCTTGTGCACAACTGTGCACTTGACCAAAAGAACCTACTTGTGTACATACACATGTCCTTATATGTACACAAGCACACATGTATATCCGTCATCTTCTCATACATTGATAGCTCGAGGAAGCAGAGAAAGGAGACTACCAATGTGTAACTATACCTATACATTATTCAGTTTTACTGTATCATTTAACCCCCAGGAGAAAGGGTGCCCAGAACATAGATCCAGTAAGCTTCTCTCTTACATAATTGTTTAAACCTATCACCTCCCCATTTTGTTACGCCTACCTGTTCTATTGCCTTTATTGTGACCTCCGTCAAAGTTTGTTTCTGGCAACTTGAAATGAGATGGGATAGAGGGTGCGATTTAAAGCCTTTCAGGATATTTCTTCTATGCTCGGAGAACCGCACATGTAAAGTACGAGTTGTGCGGCCCACATACTGCTTTCCGCAGCCACATGTAATCACATAAATTACAAACACTGAATTGCAAATAAGAAATTTTGTAATTTGAAATGTTTCGCCGTTTGTATACGAGCAAACATTGGTACTTTTTCTAAGGGAATGCATACAAGTGGTACATTCTAGCCTCACACACCTGTGGAAACCAACTGGCTTGGCTGGTAGCCAGTTCCCCCCTCCAGTGTTAGGGGCTACAGAATTCACAAAGTGACTATGTACTAGTCTTGATTTTAAATTCTCTGATTTTCTGAATACTACATTACCTTCTAAACTCACCTCCCCTTTTAGGATGTGATCCATCTCTAATATGGAGGTGTTTGTTTTTATAATCTTTTTAATTTCTTTGGCATGACTATTATATTGAGTTACAAAGGAAGCAGATTTTGTTTTGTTATCTCCCTTTGTTTTATTAGGGATATGTGCATCTTGTCTGCACTGCATGAGTTTTTCCCTTTCTATCATTTCTACCTCTGAAGATGCTTTTTGCAGCAAATCCAGGGGGTAGCCCTGTTCTTCAAAAGATTTCAACATAGTTGCTGCTTGTTGTCTATATCCAGTATCTGTGGAGCAGTTTCCCTTAAGTCTAACCAGTTGACTTTTAGGGATGTTATTTTTCCAACCCATTAAATGGGAACTCTTATAATTTAGGTATCTACTCTGGTCAACTGGTTTTATAAATGTTTCGGAGACCAGGTGATTATTTTTTACTGTTAGGGTGATGTCCAAAAAATTAATAGTGATGGTGCTAAACGTGCAAGTGAATTTTAAACCAAATGAATTATTATTTAAACTATCCGTGAAATTATGCAGTGAAAGTAAATCCCCATCCCAAATAAGGAACAAATCATCAATATATCTACCATAGAGGACCAGGTTCGCCCCAAACCCCCCACATGTTGCTCCTCAAGGAGCCCCATGTATAGGTTCGCGAAACTCGGGGCGAACCTGGTCCCCATGGCAGTCCCCCGTGTCTGTAGATAAATAGAAGAGTCGAACATAAAATAATTGTGAGTGAGTATGAATCTAATTGACTCTAAAATAAATCCAGTGAATGTATCTGTTATACTATTGTCACTTTTTAAATAATGTTCAATAGCTGTGATTCCTAATTCATGAGGGATGTTTGAGAACAAAGACTCAACATCATAGGTGACCAAATAATATCCCTGTTTCCATGTAACTTTATTTATCATGTTTAGAAAACCTTTTGTGTCTTTAATATATGATTTAAGTTCACTCACATAGCCTTGTAAATAGTGATCCACAAAATATGAAAGGTTATTTGTGAGGGAACCCACTCGCGAAATAATAGGTCTCCCAGGGGGTGCAGTGAGTGACTTGTGGATTTTCGGTAAATAATAAAAAGTGGGGGTGACGGGATGGGTGCAAAATAAAAAGTGCATGATGTCTTTAGAGATAGCTCCCGACTGTACTCCATCATCCAGCAGATGTTTAAGTTGTGATTGGAACAGGGCAGTGGGATTGCCAGTGAGCTTTTTATAGAATCCCAGATCACTAAGCTGTCTATATGATTCTTTCACATAGTCCACTGTGTTCAAAATTACAATCCCACCGCCCTTATCTGCTGGTTTTATTATAACATCCTTGTCCGCATATAGACATTTTATAGCCCTTCTTTCCCCTGGTGTGAGATTATCTCTAAAGGGTTTTTTGTCTGCTTTTTCGCACATAACTCTAAAATTTTCCAATGTCACTTTGTAAAAACTCTCCACAAATGGGCCCTTGTATTGAAATGGATAGAATTCTGACTTTGTTCTAAAACGGTTATGGTCATAAATTTTGACCTTACTTTCTTTGGTTTTCAGTCCCTGTTCAGATTCTTTTAATAATGAATCTAACATATCCAGGGTTTCAGAATCATCTTTATCAAGAATTATAGCCATACCTTCAAGTTTATTTTGTCTCAGAATTTTTTGTGCAAAATACCGTTTGCGACAGAGGGTTCTCACATGACGATTCAGATCTATGAATAGATTAAACAAATTTGGTTTTGTTACTGGCGCAAAGTTTAGTCCCCTCTCAAGTAATTTTTTCTCATCAGTTGTGAGTACCTTAGAGGAGAGATTAAAGATGCCCTTGCCCTCACTACTCATCGGACACAAGGATTTTTTCTTGTTTCTCCTCCCTCCTCTAACTCCTCGTCGTCTCTCGTTCTTCCTCGTTTTTGGGAACCTCTTGGGGTCTCCTTGTACCACCTGTTGGAAGGGCGTGGGCCTAAAAAAGACTGATCTGAGGGAGAGGCTTCCAGGTCATCCTCAACTCTCTGCCACCTCTTATTTTGAGAAGTTCTTCTCATTTCATACTTTGGAGAATTAAAATTTGCAAGGGATTCATACCTATTTCTATATGCGGCCCCCTTGGGGTCCATATTAGTACCATGGGGATGTACCAAAGCTCCCAGTACGGGAGGGAGAGCGCAGAGGCTCCTGCAACACTGCTTGACTAAACTGGAGGTCATCAGAGGCCAAAGTATCGAACTTGTAAAACTTTGCAAACGTGTTCGACCCAGACCAAGTAGCTGTTCGGCAGAGTTGTATCGCCGAGACATCCCGGGCAGCCGCCCAGGAAGAGCCCACTTTACGAGTAGAGTGGGCCTTTATGGATTTCGGACACGGTAATCCTGCCGTGGAATAAGCATGCTGGATAGTGAACCTGATCCAGTGTGAAATCGACTGCTTAGAGGCAGGACATCCAATTTTCTTTGGATCATAGAGGACAAACAGGGAGCCACTTTTCCTGTGACGAGCCGTCCTCTTCACGTAAATCTTCAAAGTCCTCACTACATCCAAGGCCTTTGAAGTAATTGAGGAGTCAGTAGCCACTGGCACCACAATAGGTTGGTTGATGTGGAAAGCCGACACAACCTTAGGAAGGAACTGTCAGGTCTCTAGGTTTGTCTGTCCCCGGCGGGGGCGCTAGTGGGTCAGTGTTGGTATGATGGATAAAACGTGGAGGCAATATAAAAGTCCTGCGCATAGGCGCTATGTCTTATTGTAACTGAGCAGATGGGATAACACAGTGTGAACAGAAAACCGGTAATGGAATGACAATGATTGATAACGGAATTTGAATAACTGAGGTCTCTTGCAAAGGAAATATGAAACAACAAATACTGAAGGCAAATGGTATAAACTAAAGTCCAGTAGTACTTGATAGCACACAGTCTCAGTATAACATAAGGTAACGTAACTTGGAAAGCAGAACTCCGATATGCATAGGAAACACACAGTACCAATAAAGCACAAGTCCAAGTAGCCTTACTAGGCTCAAGCAGGAGACAGTCTCTAAGCAACTAGTTGTTATATTGCAGGAATGCACAGATGGAATACTGATAGCAAGTGCACAGGTAAGATAGTAATACGAACACCTGAGGAGAGTCTCTGCTGCTGGTGGATTGTGGCTGGATGTAATTGAGTCCGGAGTAACAGAAGAGCTTGTGAAGGTGAAGACTGGAACAAAGGAAATAACCACGGGGAACGCTGGAAACAGGAACACAGGAACCAGGAGAACTTAGGCACATGGTATGTGACTCGTTGTCCGAGGCAATGTGAGAGAGCCACGGACTAGCAGTTAAACCCCCTGCTCAGCAGCGATTGGACACAGAGCTGCAGGCGGAGACACAGCGCTGGATTGAGCACCCGGATCAGCTGAGTGCAGGTGTCATGGCAACGTCCACACAGGCCGGACACCAGCACGCAGCAAAACCCACACAGGATCAGACTCAGGGGTATTTAGTAATGCAGAAGATGACGCTCACGGCCACTACACTCACGCAGCCGCAACTGGGGCCACAACCTCCGGTGGCCTGCACACCAGCGCGCTGGTAAGTGAGACTCAGCAGCGCGCCGATTCCTGACAGGAACTGTGGACGAGTCCTAAGTTCTGCCCTGTCCTCATGGAAGATCAGATAGGGGCTTTTACAAGATAAAGCCCCCAATTCCGACACGCGTCGTGCAGAAGCCAAGGCCAAGGTGACCGCCTTCCACGTGAGAAACTTGAGATCAGCCTCCTGTAGAGGCTCAAACCAAGCAGATTGTAGGAACTGCAGCACCACATCAAGATCCCATGGAGCCGTAGGCGCCACAAAGGGAGGCTGGATGTGCAGAACCCCTTTCAAAAAGGTCTGAACCTCAGGAAGAACAGCCAATTGTTTTTGGAAGAAGATGGACATAGCAGAGATCTGGACCTTGATGGAGCCCAGTCTCAGTCCCATATCCACCCCTGCTTGCAGGAAAAGGAGAAAACGTCCCAGTTGAAACTCCACCGCCAGGAACTTCCTGTCCTCACACCAAGAGACATATTTCTTCCAAATGCGATGGTAATGCTTAGACGTTACCCCCTTCCTGGCCTGTATCAGGGTAGGAATGACCTCACTCGGGATACCCTTCCGAGCTAAGATCTGGCGTTCAACCGCCATGCCATCAAACGAAGCCGCGGTAAGTCTTGATAAGCGAACGGCCCTGCAGAAGCAGATCCTCCCGAAGAAGCAGCAGAAGATCCAGCAGTTCCGCTTACCAAGCCCTCCTTGGCCAGTCCGGAGCAATGAGGATTGCCAGAACCTTTGTTCTTCTCACGAGTTGAAGAACCTTTGGTATCAGAGGAAGTGGAGGGAACACATACACTGACTTGAACACCCAAGGTGTTACCAGTGCATCCCCCGCCACTGCCTGTGGGTCTCTTGACCTGGAACAGTACCTCCGTAGCTTCTTGTTGAGGCGGGAAGCCATCACGTACATGTGAGGAACCCCCCACCAGCCAGTTACCTCCTCGAACACCTCCGGATGGAGGCCCCACTCCCCTGGATGGAGATCGTGTCTGCTGAGGAAGACTGCTTCCCAGTTGTCTACGCTTGGAATAAAGATCGCCGACATCGCCACCACGTGCCTTTCTGCCCAGATGAGGATTTTTGACACCTCTGCCATGGCAGCTCTGCTCTTCGTTCAGCCTTGTGGGTTTATGTAGGCTACAGTGGTCACGTTGTCCGACTGCACCTGAACAGCCCGATCCTGTAGAAGGTGTGCTGCTTGCAGAAGGGCGTTGTAAATGGCCCTGAGTTCCAGGATGTTTATTGGGAGAAGTGACTCTTGATCCGACCATCGTCCTTGAAAGGTTTCCCCCAGAGCAACGGCTCCCCAACCTCTTAGACTTGCATCTGTGGTCAGAAGGTTCCAGTCTTGAATTCCGAACCTTGGCCCTTCCAGAAGGTGTGGAAGTTGCAGCCACCAGAGGAGTGAAATCCTGGCTTTTGGAGACAGGCGTATCCTCTTGTGCATGTGTAGGTGAGAACCCGACCACTGGTCCAAGAGGTCCAGTTGAAAAGGTCGAGCATGAAACCTGCCATACTGCAGAGCCTCATAGGTGGCAACCATCTTCCCCAGAAGGCGTATGCATTGATGAACCAATCCCCGGGTAGGCCGTAGGACATCCCGGACCATTGTTTGAATCACCAACGCTTTCTCAGCCGGGAGAATTACCCTCTGCACTTCCGTGTCGAGGATCATTCCCAGGAAAGACAGCCGCCTTGTCGGCTCCAGATGAGACTTCGGAAGGTTCAGGATCCAACCGTGCTTCCTGAGCAGCTGTGTCGTGAGCGCGATGGACTGCAACAACCTCTCCCTGGATGACGCCTTGATCAGGAGATCGTCCAGATATGGAATTATGTCCACCGGAGGAGAACCATCATCTCCGCCATCACCTTGGTGAAGATCCTTGGTGCTGTTGAGAGGCCAAATGGCAGTGCCTGGAACTGATAGTGATCGTCCATCAGTGCAAACCTGAGATAAGCTTGATGCGGCGCCCAAATGGGAATGTGGAGGTAAGCATCCTTGATGTCTAGGGACACCAGGAACTCCCCCTCCGACAGCCCTGAAATAACAGCTCTCAGAGATTCCATCTTGAATTTGAACTCCTTTAGATAAGGGTTCAAAGACTTTAAATTTAGAATAGGTCGTACCGAACCATCCGGTTTTGGTACCACAAAAAGGTTCGAATAATAACACTTGTTCCGTTGCTGAAGAGGGACCTGAACAATGTCCTCTGACACCACCAATTTCTTGATGGCTTCCAGAAGAATTGTCCTGTCCACCAGCAGCGCTGGTAAGCCTGACTTGAAGAAACAGTGAGGCGGGGGCTCTTGAAACTCCAGTCTGTACCCCCTGGACACTATATTTAGAACCCAGGGGTCCAGACCCGACGACACTCAGACGTGGCTGAACTGCCGGAGTCTCGCCCCCACCTGGCCTTCCTCCAGGCCTAGCTGTCCACCGTCATGCGGAGGACTTAGGGGTATCAGAAGCGGGCTTCTGGGTCTGGGAACCTGCGGGAGCGGGTTTCTTTCCTTTGGCACGACCACCTCTGAAGAAGGTGTTCGAAGGCTTATTCTGCCTAGGCCGCGCGGCCCGAAAGGACTGTGACGTGTTAGATGAAAAGGGCTTTTTCGAAGCTGCTGCAGCTGAGGGGAGAAAAGGAGACTTACCCGCAGTAGCCGTGGCAATCCGCGCATCCAGCGCCTCCCCAAATAGAGCCTGACCTTTGTACGGAAGGCCCTCCACACACTTCCTGTATTCCGCGTCCACAGACCAGTTGCGCAGCCAAAAACCTCTTCGAGCCGAGATTGACATGGAGGAGATCCCCGCAGCCATGGAACCCAGGTCCTTCATGGAATCCACCAGGAACCCTGCAGAATCCTGAATATTACGCAAAAACAAATCAACGTCACCTTTGTCCAGCGTAGACGATTCCTCCTGCAGAGTGATCGACCACCTGGCAATAGCTTTAGCAAACCAAACACAGGCTATAGTAGGCCTCAATATAGCCCCCGAAGCCGTGTAAATGGATTTCACCGTAGCATCCACCTTGCGATCTGCCGGGTCCTTTAACGTGGTAGATCCCGGGACCGGTAAAACGACCTGTTTGGACAGTCTGGATACAGAGGCATCGACTATCGGCGGGGACTCCCACCTTTTCCTATCTTTCTCTGGGAAGGGAAGAGCCACGAATACTCTCTTGGGAATCTGACATTTACTTTCCGGAGTTTCCCATGCCTTTTCAAATATAGCATTCAATTCCTTGGATGCCGGGAAAGTGAGGGGGAGCTTCTTATTATCTGTGAAGAAGGCCTCCTCCACCTGTTCCGGAGCTGTGTCTGAAATGTGTAAAACATCCCTAACAGCCTCAATCATCAACTGCACCCCCCTGGCAAGCGACGCCATCCCCCGCAACACATCCCCATCACCTTCTGCAGTGTCAGTGTCCGTGTCATTCTGCCTAATTGCAAGTGCACGCTTATTAGAAAGTACCGCAGGGGACCCCGAGGAGGCAGGATCAGACCATATCACCATAGAGGACTGGAGGACCAGAGTGGCATGCTCAGTCCTAGCCACCCTATCAGAAATCTAAGAAATAGTCCCCCTCAGAGAGACTAACCATTCTGGCTCTCTAGCTGGGATCTGAGCTAAAACAGTGCAATCCTGATTACATGGAATGGAGTCTTCCTGTTGAGACAAATCCTCCACAGCATATGAAAGTGTCCCTAGATAAGTTGCACACACACACACAAACACCCCACAAACACACCGGGTATTTTGAGGACAGAGTTTCCCCCCCAAGAATGGCAAAGAGACACAGAGATTGGAGCCAACCCACACGCAGCGCTTTTCAGGCAAAGGGAGTCCCTTCCCAGCACTGTGTCCCTTAATAGGTGACACAGCCTTTAAGCAGCCTCACCCCCCTTCTACAGCCCCCTGGTACCGTACAGACTGCTGGAGAAAGCTCAGGAGGGACCTGGACCCAGTGAACCGTGGCTGCAGGCAGGAAAAATGGTGCTGAATGCTGCTGGGTCTGCTCTGAGGAGAGGCTCCGCCCCCTTCAATGGCGCTGTCTTCCCGCTCACAAGATGATTATACTGGCTGGAGGAATATGCTGACCTAGGTCCGCAGACCCCAACACGCTGAAGAAAACCAGTGCAGGGTCCGGAGCTGGCACAGGGCGCTCCCTCCCAAGCGCCGCACCAAGGTACCTCTGAGCCTTCCAGGAGTGCAGGAACAACCGCACTCCTGACCCGTAGCCGCCCTCTTCACACTGTTCCCCCGCTTGCAAGGGGGGACAGTGACTGACTCGCCACACTTCAGCTTCAGAGGGGGTGGCGGCCTGCTGCCGGGGTGAGCAATCCCCTGCGGCGGGGCGCGATCAGACCCCCCTGGAGACACCGTCCAGTCAGCGGGAGCAGTGGCTCAAGACCCCGAGGGGCGGACATTGCTCCCCCCCACCCCAGTCCCACGATCCAGGGAGGCTGTCACTAACAGCCTCCCTGTAAAATAAAAAAAACCTGAAAGAAAAAATTACTCTTTACCAGAAGAACTCTGTAGAGCTCCCCTAGCTGTGACCCGCTCCTCCAGGCATATTTTCTAAACTGAGTCTGCTAGGAGGGGCATAGAGGGAGGAGCCAGCCCACACTATTAAACTCTTAAAGTGCCAATGGCTCCTGGTGGACCCGTCTATACCCCATGGTACTAATATGGACCCTAGCATCCTCTAGGACGCAAGAGAAATTATGTGATTTTAGCTTTTTTTGTGAAAAAAATATGCAACTCCAAATCCAGTCATGGTGGTTTGGCAAATCCAAATCCAAAACCATACAATGAATCAGAGCCACGTTCCAATCCAGCAAGACTGGTTTAATGCACATCTCTAGTTTTCTATATCAGGGGCAGGGACCACAATAAAGCGATATCATGAAATGAAGGTTTTGGGGATGTGTTAATTTTCACAGAATGCAATGAAATACAATCACCTCCACCTCTATTATTTTCCCATTTCATAATTAAATCTCATCTTTCCTGTAGTCGTCAAAATGTAAAGAACAAATATGAGATTATACAGAAAAGACTTTATGTAGTATACGTAGGCACACCAATGAAAACAAAAAATTCTAATGGAGAGGGTCAATATGCAATAATTAATTCAGAGTGGCTAGATCAGATAGTCATCATCATCATCACCACATAAAACTGCACCAACCTTTAAGCACCCTATTGTGTCCTTGTACTGTGCAGAATTTCCTCATCAGCTTACCATTGATTGCCACCTCTGGTTTTCCTTGAACTTTATTTTTACTGCTTAGTTAACTGTTTACTATTTTCTGCCTAAAACTTACTGCAACATACTTCTCACAGGCCTTCCCCTCAACCAGTGGCGGAACTACCGCCAGTGCAACCAGTGCGCTGCACTGCGGCCCGCTGTTGTCTAGGGGCCCAAAGCAGCGCGGCATGTAATGAGTCAAATTGACTCATTACATGCCGCTGCGTGTTGCGGGCAACCGCCGCTCGCAGCACACAGCCGCCGCCGAGGACAGGAGAAGCGGCTACGGGGGTGAAGGAGGAGGAGGTGGAAGCCGCAGCAGCGCACTGTAATTGGTAGAGGCGCTGCTGCTGTCCCTTTCCTTCCCCATAGGCTGTCCTCCGCCGCTGTGAATGCTGGGAAGCGCATCCCAGCATTCACAGCGGCGGAGGACAGCCAATGGGAAAAGAAAGGGACAGCAGCAGCAGCGCCTCCACCAATAACACAGCGCTGCTGCGGCTCCCTCCTCCACCTTCTCTCCTGCCCGGGATCATCATCTGCCAGAAGCTGCACGAGGAGCCTGAGCCAGCGGAGACTGTAAGTATAATTCTTTCTTTCTTTCTTCCTTTATATTCTGTCTGCCTCAATGTGTAAAAAGGGGGTCACTGTCTGCCTCAATGTGTAAAAAGGGGTTCACTGTCTGCCGTAATGTGTAAAAAGGGGGTCACTGTCTGCCGTTATGTGTAAAAAGGGGGTCACTGTCTGCCGTTATGTGTAAAAAGGGGGTCGCTGTCTGCCGTAATGTGTAAAAAAATGGGATGCTGTCTCCCGTAATGTGTAAAAAGAGGACGCTGTCTGCCGTACTGTATAAAAAGAGGACGCTGTCTGCCGTAATGTGTAAAAAATGGGACGCTGTCTCCCGTAATGTGTAAAAAGGTGACGCCGTCTGCCGTTATGTGTAAAAAGGGGACGCTGTCTGCCGTAATGTGTAAACAATGGGACGATGTCTGCCGTAATGTGTAAAAAGGGGACGCTGTGGTACTATTTTGTGGCCACACCCCTTCCCCACAAAGCCATGCCCCTAGATTTTTTTGCGCGCCTACGGTGTACACTGCCCCTGTTTTACATGGAGGTGGGGGGGCTCCGATGCCGTTTCTTGCACACAGTGATGGCACTGTTGCTAGGTATCTATTTCTCTGGCCCTGAGCAGGTCCCCCTCACCAGATCCTCTCCAGGGGTGAGGGGGTGGACTTGGATGGGATGGGGGGGCCCAAAGCATTTTGTCGCACCTGGGCCCATCGCTCGCTAGTTCCGCCACTGCCCTCAACTGCCTATTCTTTCTTCAATCTCTCCTTGATCTTTCTGTCATGCCGCTCTAGTCTTTGCCAATGTCTCCCTATCTCCTATAGGATCCTGTTCAAACGTCTCACCTTAACCTTTAAAGATCTCACTCTCCTCTCCCTCATAAATTTTCAACCCCATTTCCTTCCACACCCCCTCTCTCCAGTTGGCCAATAAACTGGTTGCTGCTTCCCACTCCCACCTCCAAGACTTCCTTATAAACAAATGCTAATAATAATAATAATAATAATAATAATAATTATTATATAAACATGCCCTTGCTGTACTCAGTGTATGCTTAACAAATAGCACCAACCCCCATCCAGGCTCCCCAGGCATAAGGGGATACAAGTCTATGCTATGCAAAAGTGGACATGCAATGGAAAGGAGTACCTTTCACCAAAAAAATATCATTGTCCAAATCTTAAAGAGTCAAAAATATTCAGCTTAGTTATGGATAACAAATTAGCAAATTGTAGCTATTAGAGAGGCTGCTTTTCTGAATTTGGTACTGAAAAAGGGTTTCAAATTGACTGAAAACTATAAAAAATATTTCTGATACCTACATGAACTTTCTATAGACTAACATGGTTGAGCTAAATGTCACAAGGCGTTTTCATGTGAACAGCAAAGTTTAACTTCCAACTTGCACACAGTAATGTTTGCTGTTTGAATTAAAAACTATTTTAAAGACTATAAAATGTACTCAATTGAGCTTGAACAGGAAACATTTTATTGTTTATATCAAATGTTTTTGTTGTGAACGACAAACTTGAACTGTGAATTCAGCAGCAGTCAATCCCAAATCAAATTGTCTCAAAAATAGAGCAGCCACATTGTGAAGAATCCATCAATGCACAGACAGGTAGAGATGATGACAACATCATAAAGCTACATGTGGTCGACTTGCATTCTATGCCACCTGCTATGCCACTTGCATTCTAAGCCACAGCATGGAGGCAACTCCCACCTTTCCCAGTTATTAATATGATAGCTGCTACAGATGATTTGTGAAGCATCCAAAGTGACTTATTGCATGGCAAAATTAGCTAATGCAACAAATTAATTCAAAGGGCTTAAGATACCACAGATTTTAAAGTAATGTAACGTATACAAGTCATATAGCAAATGCCATTGACAGAATGGATAATGATTTTTTTTTTCAAAATTAATGGGGCATTACAGGACCAGGTTTGTATCTCAAAAATGTATAGCTGCTGTTTCACGGTAGTGCTATGATCTGTTGGCATGCATACTTCTTGTGTCTCCTTCAACTGAGAGTAGTGATGCCAGCACACTAGCAACATCTGAGTTAGATACTCCAAAGAGCTACCAAACACAGAGGTCGCAGTGGTAAAGGACAATGAAGGGACATTTCTAATAAACCAGTCTCTAAAATAAGGAAAGAAAAATAGTAATATGTAATCTTATTTATTTCTGTATTTCTTTTGTAGCATTTGTAATAAGATGTGTTCCCATACACCTAGCCTCTGTACACTATGTGGCACGAGACATATGGAGTGAGTGAGCATTTGTCATGTGACTGTTCATCTTAGTCATAATGCAATGTGACAAAACCACTTAACAATACTGTACTGATTCATTTGATATGCAACACTTGTATATCATTGGTCAGTGTATGCAAGCAATGCAGTTCTGTAGCTCTATGTTGTTTTATTTATGCAAATAACATGCACATTTTGAGCCAAATAAAAACTTGGTGTGGTCAAGTCACATGGAACCTTGTGCACCAAGAGAGGCCATTTGGTGCAAATGAAGCCACAGCAAAAAAAGGAACACACACTTGAACTCTTATCCCATTTATCAGAATTGTTTAAGAACATTAGTACATTTTAACAACGCCTTTGAGGAATTTTCCTGCATTTTGTACACTATGTCCTCAGTGGATCATGTTTCCACACTAATGATCTGAGCAGGTAGACTTTATACCTTGCCACCAGATGTAAAAGAGAAACAAGACCCACGGGCAATCATTGGGCAGTATATACATTTTTAATACAACTTTTAATAAGTGTATACATTTACTTAAGAACACTTTTCATATGCACAGTACTTTACACACACATCATGTCGCTAGTTCAGCCACCCACACCATCTAATACCTTTCGTCATGTCAGCAACTTCCTCAGGGGTGTAACTTTACATTGTGATGCCTAATTAGTAAAACAGCCTACAGTCATATTTTTATACAATACCATCACACTATTTAGATACTTTAGACACTTTTAAAAATAATAACAAAAATGATCACAGAAATGTACTATATATGTATGTTTAAACAATGTTACTTTAAAAAGTTAATTGAAAAATACTAGTGGAAACGTCATTGTCTATCGTCTCAAATATGTACATAATACACTTCTTGGGGGTATGCCTAATACTTATTGAAATTACTACACCAAAAGTATCCTCTTGGTGTTTTTGATGCATTATCTTTGGTATTTTTTGGTGTAACTTTAATCTATTAGTTTTTACTATTAT
Organism: Pseudophryne corroboree; assembly: GCF_028390025.1. Lineage (NCBI taxonomy): Eukaryota > Metazoa > Chordata > Amphibia > Anura > Myobatrachidae > Pseudophryne > Pseudophryne corroboree. The sequence continues at coordinate 550,909,486 of NC_086444.1, forward strand.
TTATGAACATGGAAATGTAATGTCATAAAAGTGCATTAGATGGTGCTTTTTCTCACCATTTTGCAGTAATCCATTACTCAATACTAGAATGACATCCTATGAAGAGAGAAACAGCTGTTACTTGAAATAAAGGGATTGTTCACATTAACCACTTGCCTGGCAACTACAATAGGCTGGGATATCCCTGATATGGTGACGTCTGATGTAAAGAGTAAGAAATGCAAATTGTACAGCTGCAGGAACATAATTTTCCAGCAGCCACCAAACTCAGCGGGATCTCCTGGCCACTCTGCATTCTTGTTCCCATCCTCAGTGCTTGCTGTGCAGTCAAACTGCTCTAATTGGGCAGCTGAAGACATCCCCCACTAGGTGGCTGCAGAGAGGTACCTGCCACTAGGGAAATGTAAAACTGCAGTCAGTATTTTCCAAACCATGATGTTCCAATATATCAGTAGCATATACAGTATATTTACAAAATCAATATTAATGTTATGTGTTTCAAAAAAAATATTTGAATAAAATTGTGTTGAATAAGTTTTAAATAGATGTTCTTAACCTAATCCATTCATAAGAAAAATTAAAATTTATGTGGATTTTTTTTATTAGCCAGCCAAGTGTTTAATCAATATTTGAGACACTTAAAATAATCTAAAAAAAAAATTACACCCCACTGTAAGTGTGAGAGTTAGACACTGACATTGAGTTTTATATATATATATCTATATATATATATATATATATATAAATATATATATATAGACAATACAATTCCAGACTGCGCTAATTTATAATGAACTAAGTATATGATAAAAATTATTTTTCAATATTGACATTAGAGTGACCACTAGTATAATGTACTTATTTGTGAGGTACAGATGAGGCAAGGAAATATATAATCTTTATCTTCTTCCTAATACATTTCGACTATAAGGTCCAATAGTTCCAACCCTTGTAGTCCAATACTGGTGGAAGGTAATCCTGTGAAAATACCCACTCGCCAGAAAGTCACCCAAAAATAGAACCAAAAAAGGCCAATCCGTAACAAAATATTTAATTTCAGTTTTTTAAACAATTGTACAATTCATAAAATGAAATAAAATAATAATTTTACATACATACTGTAGAATTCTTTCTAAAATGGTCACATCCAATACAGGAGAGTGTAACAAGAGTGTAACAATCGCCTTCCTCCACCCGATTCTGGTGTGGGGTCACAGAAGGGTTCTCTGTGGCTATATATATATATATATATATATATATATATTGTGAGATCAATATAGTAGTGCCCTCTCTTGGGGTAGATGGCCACCTCCAAACACACAGCAGCTTGGATAACAGCACACCAGTCCAGAGTTTTTGTGCAATCTAGCCATGGCTAATTTTATTGTGTACTTCAAAAACAAAACATAAAAATACATCCTAGCCTGTCTGGACACTAACTAAACATCTTAAGTTCCCTCTCTCAAAGTTGTAAGATGTAATGTTCTACCACAAACACAGGCATATACTGTACACAGTAGCTACAGTCAGTAAATCAGTGTCTCATAACAGGACTGCAGCTTGTTTTCCCAGGTGACACAGCTTATACCAGCCTCTTACATAGGCAGGCATTTATTAGCCTGCTCTCAGGGTGAAAGCTTAAAAACCCGAAATGGGCTTTTCGGGATGATTCATCCCTTCTCTCTCACACCCGGTGTCCGGTCATTAGGTCGATACACATTTAGGTCGTTACACAACATATGGTCAACATGAGGATTTTTTTATTTTTGCATTTATACAACTTTTCCATACATTATCATCCACATTGACTTCAATTGGGAATGGTAACCTGTGCTAAGCGCAGACGAGGTACACTAACTGGAGTTCCCGGTGGTTGGATGGAGTATACAATACCAAAAAACATTAAAAAAAACCTTATGTCAACATTTTTCTGTGTGGACCATTTCCGTGTCAACCTTTTGACCATGTCAACCTTTTTGCCATGTCAACCTTGTTCATGTCAAACTTTTAACTGTCGACTTAATCTTCCACACCCCTCACACCCATACCACCAGGACCATTTATCCAGCTCTTGCTGAAAGCTCTAATCAAGTCTGCTTAGCAGACATGTTACGGGGGTTTAAAGTACATAGGCCAGAAACCTGGGACAAACACATCTCCCATTTTTCACTTTACCAGTGCTTCTATCACTATATATATATATATATATATATATATATATATATATATATATATATATATGTGTGTGTGTGTGTGTGTGTGTGTGTGTATATACTGTACAGTATATTAGAGATGTGCTCAGACCCCCATGTCCAGTTAGGGCCATATATATTTGGACACTGACAAAATGTTTGTCGTTTTAGCTGTTTACTAATCATCTAAAGTTACAGATATACAGTATATGTTAAATATGTAGCCACCTCTTTTTAAAGGGTACACAAGTACAGTAATAGAAAAGTTGACTGTAAAGCTGTTTCATGGACAGTTCTGGGCTGTTCCTTTGTTGTTTTTTTCACCAGTTAAGCAAGCAAAAGGACTGGAGTGTGGCAAGTATAGCATTTGCATGTGGAAGTTGTTGCTGTGAACCCACAACATGTGGTCAAAGGCAATCTCAATGCAAGTGAAACAGGCTACCCTTAGGCTGCAAAAAAAAAAAAAAACCCACAAAAAGGACTGGACATCCATGGAAGACAACAGTGGTGGTTGATCGCAGGATCCTTTCCATTGTAAAGAAAAAAACACTTTACAACATCCAGACAAATGAAGAGCACTCTCCAGGAGGTGGATATATTATTATCCAAGTCTACCATAAAGAGAATACTTAACAAAAGCAAATACAGAGGGTTCACCACATTGTGCAAACCATTCATATGCCTCAAAACTAAAACGGCAGATTAGACATTGCCAAAACACATCTAAAAAAAGCCATCCCAGTTCTTGAACATAATTATTTGGACAATGAAATTAAGATCAAACTGTACCAGAACGATGAGAAGAAAAAAGTGTGGCAAAGGCTTTGAATGACTCTTGATCCAAAGCATACCACATCTTCTGTAAAACATGGCAGAGGCAGTGTAATGGAATGTTCTTGCATGACTTCCAATGGCTCTGTGTCACTTGTATTTATTGATGATTTGACAGAAGATAAAGGAAGCCAAATTAATACTGAAGTATATAGAAGCATACTGTCTGCTTAGATTCAGTCAAATTCTGCAAAGTAGATTGGGTGGTGCTTCACAGTACATATGAACAATGACCCAAAACATGCTGCAAAAGCAACCCAGGAGTTTTTTTTAACAAATAAGTGGAACATATTGCAATGGCCAAGTCAATCCCAACCTGATTGAGCATGCATTTCATTTACTGAAGATAATACTAAAGGCAGACAGACAAACGAACAAACAAACAAACAAACAAACAAACAAACAACTGAAGACATCTGCAGTAAAGGTCAGGCAAAGTATATCAAAGGAGCAAACTCAGTATTTGCTGACGTCCATGGGTTCCAGACTTCAGTTATTGCCTTAAAGGATTCATGACAGGGTATTAAATATTAGCATTTTATTTATAATTATGTTAATTTTGTCCAATCACATTTAAGCATCTGAAAATAGGGGACTGTATATAAAAACAGTTGCATTTACTAAACGTTTCATATGATCTTTTTGTTTAACCCCTTGAATTAAAGCAGAAGTCCGCACTTCAATTGCATCTCCATTGTTAAATTTCAGAACAATTATGGTGGCTTACAGAGCAAAAGTCATATAAACTGTGTCAGTGTTAAAATAACACAAACAAATACCCTTATCCCACGCCATTGCTACTTTTACTTGGGAAAAAGAACCAGCAGTAAGTTATTGCTTGTCGGATCCTTCCACCTTTTTCACTTTGGCTATTGTAAAAAGTGTTTGCTGTAAATTGTTTCTATATATTTATCAGATCCTTCCATTTTTCAACTTTAGCTATTGTAAAAAGTATTTGTTGTAAGATTGTTTTTATATGTTTGACAGATGTAACTGCCATTCATAGGAGGTATTAATCTCTGATAGTTTCATTGGCAAACTCATTGCAGGGTCTGCTCCATTTTATCACAGACAAAAGCTATCTAAGGACATACCGTTGCTTGTATGTAGTTTACCTTTAGGTATGTATATTGGTCCTTCCATGCAAGAGATGCCCTGTAACATCATATATTATGGTATAAATCAAGTTTTTTTAAAAATCTAACATTTTCCCTTACTAGGTTATAAGGCGTCTACTAAAGTTTTTCATAATGGTCTGGTAACTGGATCAGGGGTGTATCTAGGGGTCTGAACTCCCCTGGCAAAGTATGGGACTGGCGCCCCCCCCCCCCCATATTTTTGGAACAATATACTCCCACTCACCCCCCGCAACTCCACGGACACCTTCATCACCATTAACCCTACCCTTGCCTAGCCTCACATTAGGGGGGATGTATGATACTGGCCTGGATTGTGCCGGTATAACTCTTTCCGCTTTGCCTCTTTAACAAGGTGAAGAAGGAAGCAGTAGCGTCAAGATGTAAAAACATCTTGTTTGACAGAGTGTGGGAATGAAAACTCCCCCCTCCGGCTATCCCTGTCATGCTCACAGCGCATCAGTCTAGTGCCAATGCGCTGTGTCTTACTATCAGGAGCTAGTACTCGCTATGATCTCCTATGTGCATCCTGGAGTAGGCAGCCACTACAGTGGCTGTCAATGGGGCAACAAGACCCGCAGCTGTCAAAATTTATAGCTGCAAGTGTTGGAATGGCCAGTGCCACTGATCACTCTTGATTTGCCCTGCACATTGGCGTGTGCCGTCTTTTGCAGATAGCAGCGTGTCATTCAGCACACACCGCTGTAATTATACATGGGGGGGGCGGTATCAGTGCATATAACATGGGCTGATACCACTTCTCCTCCACAACAAACTATAATACATAGACCCCTTTAACAAACTCACTGAAACTCTCTCATTTTGCCCTCTTATAGCCTCATCTCATAATTACGCACATTGCCCTCCTACTTTGCAGTGTACATAAGGCCCCGAAAGTACCCCTTAGTATGCACTGCACCCTCCATAATACCCTTCAGTATACACAACAGCCACCATAATACCTTTAATACAAGTGCCTTCCACCAAATTACCTCTCAGTACACATAGTGCCCACCCATGGTATTTCTCCCCACAGTACACACAGTGGGATGCGGTTAATATCCCAATGGCCAGGATCCCAGTGCACGACATAACAGTGCTGGAATCCCAGCACACAATGGAAGGCCGACGCTGGAATCCCAAAAGGGGACAGGACACTGATGCCGAAACCCCAACTGCCAGGATCCTATTTGTACAGACAGCGGACTGGGTAAGTACTACACCTGGGATGGGGGGGGGGTGTTAGGTTTAGGTTTAGGCACCAACAGGGCGGGTTAGGCAGCAGAGGGGAGACGGTTAGGTTTAGGGTGTGGGCGGTTTGGTTTAGGAGCCCCTGTGGGGGGTTCAGGTTAGGCTGCAAGGAGGGGTTGGGGTTAGGCACCTAGAAGGTAGGGTTAGAGATAGGTTAGGGTTAGAGAAAGGGTAGAGGGAGGGTTAGTGTAGGATGAGGGTTAGGGTAGGGGGAGGATTAGACCACTTGTCAGGATTTAGACTATTGGGATGCTGCTGTCGGCCTCCTGACCACCAGCATCCCGACAGCCGGCAATTCATTCCCAACCCCACACAGCACCCCTATATAAACCCTAGTATATACAGCACCCCCAGTATTACCTCCCAGTGCACACAGCTGAGCACACCCATATTACCCCAGTACACAATGTCTCCATATTACCCTTGCTCGAGTGCACATAGCACCCACATATTGTCCACAATACATTCAGCACCCCCATATTGCCCCTCCGTACACACTGCACACCTATATCACCCCAGTACATTCAGCTCCCCCATACTGCCCACCACGGTACCTGCCTTTTTTCTTTCCTCCTGTAAATAAGTGCAGTGAGCCAGGAGAGTGGTGATAGAAAGCTGTACCTTGAGGGTGGAATAGGCTCACAGCTGCATGGCCACCGTGGGGGAACAGCAGTGGGACAGTGCGCACAGCCACATCCCGCCCTGTGAGAAGCCGCCAGTGAGGGAGTAGGGGGCGGGGCCGTGCGCTATGGTCATAGAGGCTACACTGATGCTGTTGCACACCCAACTCCCCCCCCCAGAGGCGGGCCAGATATCTCCAGTCCCTGCCTCCGCCCACACATCAACAACAGGCACAGCTCAGAGAACAGTGCCCTAAGTACGGCAGCGGCGCTGTCACTGTGGTGTCGGGCCAGCATAGCATCGCTAAGCGCCCCTAGCATGTGCCATCCTGGCCAATGTGTAGATACGCCCCTGAACTGGATCATGTCCGTATAAGGACAAAATATACCTGTCCTTCCATCATTGTATGTAATTTGGTATGTACCATCTTCCCAATACTTTTTCTTTATTTTTTATAGGCCATAAGTACTGCCTTGCTCTTCTATACAAATTGGTTTTAAAACAGAATACATTTTTTTTCTCCACCAGTTATCCATCTTGGTCTGGTTTAACTATTTACCCGAAGTGACAAGGAAATTACTATACACTACCTCTGTAGATTTTTTTTGGTAGGTACCGCTATTTGAGTACCTTCCCTTAGTACATGTACTCATTATCACCTTGTTATGTCCATTTTCTTTCACCCATTCAATATATTTTACCCCTGAAGTAGTCCTTTATAGAAAGAAACGCGTAGGGTTTTACCAACATATAGTTCACAGTCCAGACAGGCAAGGATGTATTTTTATGTTTTGTTTTTGAAGTACACAATAAAGTTAGCCATGGCTAGATTGCACAAAAACTCTGGACTGTTGTGCTGTTATCCTAGCTGCTGTGTGTTTGGAGGTGGCCATCTACCCCAAGAGAGGGCACTACTATATTAATCTCCTCACAATATATATATATATATATATATATATATATATATAAATCCACAGAGAACCCTTCTGTGGCCATCTACCTCAAGAGAGGACACTACTATATTGATCTCCTCACTATATATATATATATATATATATATATATATATATAAATCCACAGAGAACGCTCCTGTGACCCCACACCAGAATCGGGTGGAGGAAGGCGATTGTTGATATATATATATATATATATATATATATATATATATATATATATATATATAATATATATATAAAGATGTAGCCACGCTCATTGTGGCTACAACTTGGTGCCACGTGCACTCGCTGTACAGCTAGGCGCACCTGCACTGCATCTTTTGCCACTCAATATACTTTCAAATGCATTGATAGCATTAAATTGGCACCCAATATCTGCCAACATAGTCATCTTGGCTTCATTGATCTGCTGCGGTGAATGTGTATACTTACAGATTACCATGGATTCTCAACTCATTATCTAGAGGACATGTTGGTAATGCAATAAGAATGATTTTCATATCATAAGAAATTTGAAAGACTCTTACTAATGGTTCATATGGAGAAATATTATAAATCATTTAACCAATGAGTACTGTATATGGGGTATAGTGCACTCTTAGTTTGTTTGTACTTCTATCATTGGTTGATACAAGATAAGGGTATTTTGGTTATACCTAACATATATATGCTGCAAAGTAAGAATGCTGCTAAAAAATAGTATTTTAATACCTACCAGTAAATCCTTTTCTCCTAGTCCGTAGAGGATGCTGGGGACTCCAAAAGGACCATGGGGGTATAGACGGGATCCGCAGGAGACATGGGCACACTATAAGACTTTGAATGGGTGTGAACTGGCTCCTCCCTCTATGCCCCTCCTCCAGACCTCAGTTATAGGAACTGTGCCCAGGGAGACGGATATTTCGAGGAAAAGGATTTTTGTTACACTAAGGGTGAGATACATACCAGCTCACACCACAAACACACCGTACAACTGGATTAGCAGGAATACCAGATACAGTATGAACGAAAAACAGCAACAAGCTGAACATAACCAATACACAACCTTCGTGTAACCGAAAACAACAACTAACAATACAACTGCAAGTAACAGTCTGCACTGGGATGGGCGCCCAGCATCCTCTACGGACTAGGAGAAAAGGATTTACCGGTAGGTATTTAAAATCCTATTTTCTCTTACGTCATAGAGGATGCTGGGGACTCCAAAAGGACCATGGGGTCTATACCAAAGCTCCAGACCGGGCGGTAGAGTGCGGATGACTCTGCAGCACCGATTGAGCAAACATAAGGTCCTCATCAGCCAAGGTATCAAACTTGTAGAACTTAGCAAAAGTGTTTGAACCCGACCACGTAGCTGCTCGGCAAAGTTGAAGTGCCAAGACCCCTCGGGCAGCCGCCCAAGATGAGCCCACCTTCCTGGTAGAATGGGCCTTCACTAACTTCGGCAACGGCAATCCGGCCGTAGAATGAGCGTGCTGAATCGTATTACAAATCCAGCGTGCAATAGTTTGCTTGGAAGCGTACAGGACAAACAGAGCCTCCATTTTCCTAACAAGAGCCGTTCTGGCGATATAAATTTTCAAAGCTCTCACGACATTGAGAGATTTTGGCACCATCACGGCATCAATAGCCACAGGCACCACAATAGGTTGATTTATGTGAAACGAAGACACCACCTTCGGCAGAAATTGTTGACGAGTCCTCAATTCTGCTCTATCCACATGGAAAATCAAATATGGGCTCTTGTGAGACAAAGCCGCCAATTCCGACACCCGTCTGGCGGACGCTAAGACCAAAAGCATGACCACTTTTCAAGTGAGATATTTCAACTCAACCCTTCGCAAAGGTTCAAACCAGTGAGACGCAAGAAATTGTAACACCACGTCAAGATCCCACGGTGCCACGGGTGGCACAAACGGAGGTTGGATAGGCAGCACTCCCTTCACGAAAGTCTGAACTTCAGGAAGGGCGGCCAATTCTTTTTGAAAAAAAAAATAGATAAAGCCTAAATCTGCACTTTGATGGAACCCAAATTCAGGCCTGCATCCATGCCTGCCTGCAAAAAATGGAGGAAACGACCCAGCTGAAACTCCTCCGTAGGAGCTTTCTTGGCTTTACACCACGACACATATTTTCTCCTAATACGGTGATAATGCTTCGCCATGACCTCCTTTCTAGCCTTAAGGAGAGTGGGGATGACTTCCCCGGGAATACCCTTTCGAGCTAGGATTTGGTGTTCAACCTCCACGCCGTCAAACGCAGCCGCGGTAAGTCTTGAAATACGCATGGCCCCTGCAGTAACAGGTCCTCTCTGAGAGGAAGCGGCCAAGGATCTTCTATGAGCATTTCCTGAAGATCCGGATACCAGGCCCTCCGTGGCCAATCTGGAACGACGAGTACTGCCGGAACCATTGTTCGTCTTATGATCCTCAACACTTTTGGAATGAGAGGAAGTGGAGGGAACACATATACCGACTGAAACACCCACGGAGTCACCAGGGCGTCCACTGCACTGGCTTGGGGGTCCCTTGACCTGGAACAATACCTCGGAAGCTTCTTGTTGAGGCGAGACGCCATCATGTCTATTTGAGGAATTCCCCAATGCCTTGTCACTTCTGCAAATACCTCTTGATGAAGAGCCCACTCTCCTGGATGGAGATCGTGTCTGCTGAGGAAGTCTGCTTCCCAGTTGTCCACGCCCGGAAGGAAGACTGCTGACAGAGCGCTCACGTGTTTTTCCGCCCAGCGGAGAACTCTTGTGGCCTCCGCCATCGCCGCTCTGCTCTTTGTTCCGCCCTGGCGGTTTACGTACGCCACCGCTGTTACATTGTCCGACTGAATCAGGACAGGTAGACCTCGAAGAAGATGTTCTGCTTGCAGAAGGCCGTTGTAAATGGCTCTTAACTCCAGAACATTTATGTGGAGACAAGTTTCCTGGCTTGACCCTTTTCCCTGGAAACTTCTTCCTTGTGTGACTGCTCCCCAGCCTCGGAGACTCGCATCCGTGGTCAGCAGGACACAATCCTGGATCCCGAACCTGCGTCCCTCTAGAAGGTGAGAACTTTGCAGCCACCACAGGAGAGAAATTCTGGTCCTGGAAGATAGACTTATTTTCCAGGGCATGTGCAGGTGAGACCCGGACCATTTGTCCAGCAGGTCTCACTGAAACACCTGGGCATGAAACCTGCCACACGGAATGGCTTCGTAAGCCGCAACCATCTTCCCTAGCACTCGAGTGCATTGATGAATCAACACACTTGCCGGTTTCAGAATCTCCTTGACCATGCATTGGATTTCTAGAGCTTTTTCTGCCGGAAGAAACACTCTCTGCAGTTCCGTGTCCAGGATCATGCCCAAGAAAGGCAGCAGAGTTGTCGGGATCAACTGAGACTTTGGCAAATTTAGAATCCAACCATGATGTTGCAGAACTGTAAGGGAGAGTTCCACATTTCTTAGCAACGATCTCACCTTTATCAGGAGATCGTCCAAGAACGGGATAATTGTGACACCCTGCTTACGTAGGAGTACCATCATTTCCGCCATCACTTTGGTGAAGACCCTCGGGGCCGTGGAAAGCCCAAACTGCAACGTTTGAAATTGGTAATGATAATCCTGCACCGCAAACGTCAGGAAAGCTTGATGTGAAGGATATATCGGGACATACAAGTAGGCATCTTTTATGTTGACTGACGCCATAAAATCCCCCCCTTCTAGACTGGAGATCACTGCTCGAAGAGATTCCATCTTGAACTTGAAAGTTTTTAAATACAGATTGAGGGATTTTAAGTTCAGGATCGGTCTGATCGAGCCGTCCGGCTTTGGCACGACAAAGAGGCTCAAATAAAACCCTTCTCCCCGTTGGGACGGGGGTACTGGGACAATGACACTCTGGAGACACAGCTTTTGTATCGTAGCATTCACTACCTCCCTTTCTGGGATAGAAACTGGCAATGCGGACTTGAAAAATCGGTGGGGGGGGGGCACCTCCTGAAACTCCAGTTTGTACCCTAGGGACACTATGTTTAACACCCAAGGATCTAGGCCCGACTGAAACCAGACCTGACTGAAGAGTCAGAGACGCGCCCCCACCGGCACAGACTCCCGTAGGGGAGCCCCAGCGTCATGCGGTGGACTTGGCAGAGTCCGGGGAGGACTTTTGGTCCTGGGAGCCTGACACAGCAGCCGACCTTTTTCCCCTTCCTCTGCCTTTTGAAGCAAGTAAGGATGAGCCTCTTCCTTTTTTGTATTTATTAGGCCGAAAGGACTGCATCTGATAAAGGGGTGCCTTTTTCTGTTGTGCTGGAACATAAGGAAGAAAAGAGGACTTACCCGCTGTAGCGGTAGACACCAGGTCAGCGAGGCCGTCACCAAACAAGACACTACCTTTATAAGGGAGAGCTTCCATAGCATTCTTGGAGTCTGCATCAGCATTCCATTGATGAATCCACAGCGCTCTCTTGGCCGAGACTGCCATGGCATTGGCCCTTGATCCCAAGAGGCCAATATCCCTCGCCGCATCCTTTAGGTAAGCTGCAGCATCCCTGATATAACCAAGAGTCAAAAGAATGTTATCCCTATCCAGGGTATCCATGTCAGATGCCAAATTAACAGCCCACTTAGCAATAGCACTACTCACCCAAGCCGACGCCACGGCAGGTCTGAGGAATGCACCCGTAGTGACATAAATGGCCTTTAATGTCGTTTGCTGCTTACGATCCGCAGGATCCTTGAGGGCAGCAGTGTCGGGAGACGGAAGCGCCACCTTCTTGGACAGCCGGGACAGAGCCTTGTCCACATTGGGAGATGACTCCCACTTTTCCCTGTCATCAGAGGGGAAAGGATACGCCATAAAAAGTCTCTTGGCAATCTGCCACCTTTTATCAGGCGATTCCCAAGCTTTTTCACAAAGAGCATTCAGTTCATGAGAGGGGGGAAACGTCACATCAGGTTTCTTTCCCTTATACAAACAAACCCTTGTATCAGGAACAGCAGGTACTTCAGAAATATGTAAAACATCTTTAATAGCCACAATCATGTACTGAATACTCTTAACCAATTTTGGATGTAAACTGGCCTCACTATAGTCGACACTGGAGTCAGAGTCCGTGTCGGTATCCGTATCAGCTATTTGGGTAAATGAACGCTTTTGTGACCCTGAGGGGACCTGTACCTGGGATAAGGCGTCCTCCATGGATTTTCTCCACGTTTGTGTCAGAGAATCAGATTTATCCAGCCATTCAGACAATAACGCCACATTTGCATTCAATGTACTCAACATATTCACCCAATCATCAGTCGGCGGTGCCGACAGAGTCACTCCCAAATCCTTCTCTGCGCTCCCAGCAACTTCCTCCGGGGAAGAGCACTCAGCCTCAGACATGTCGACACACCGTATCGACACACACACACACACTGGCTATAGGGGACAGACCCACAGGGAAGCCTGTTAGAGAAAACACAGAGGGAGCATACGAGCTCAAACCCCAGCGCCCATTTAATACTGAAAAATAATATATGTCTGCGCTGTTTAAATAGCACCAAATTACTGTGCCCCCCCCCCATTTTGCTCCCTGTACTTGCTAAGGAGAGTAGAGGTCCGGGCCAGCGTCTCTGCAATGTCTGTAAAGAGAGAAAATGGTGCTGGTAAGCTGTGAGGGCTAAGCCATGCCCCCTCCCGGCGCGCTGTAGTCCCGCTCAATTTCAAATATTTATACTGGCGGGGGCTTATATTTAGTGCCTAGGCACTTATAATATGTCTTTCTGCCAGTTTTATAGCCTCAGTAACATGCTGCCCAGGGAGCCCCCCCTGCGCCCTGTGAGTGCCGTTGGAAGTATGTGTGGGAGCATGGGGCGCAGCATGACCGCAGCGCTGTACCTTGTTACCGAAGTCTTCTGCCATCACTGAAGTCTTCTTTCTTCTGTATACTCACCCGGCTTCTTTCTTCTGGCTTCTGTGAGGGGGTTGACGGCGCGGCTACGGGAACAAGCAGCTAGGTGCACCAAGTGATCGAACCCTTTGGAGCTAATGGTGTTCAGTAGCCTAAGAAGCAGAGCCCTTCAACTCAGAAGAAGTAGGTCTGACTTCTCTCCCCTCACTCCCACGAAGCAGGGAGCTTGTAGCCAGCAGGTCTCCCTGAAAATAAAAAACCTAACAGAAAGTCTTTTCAGAGAAACTCAGGAGAGCTCCCCTAGTGTGTGTCCAGTCTCTCTGGGCACAGAATCTAACTAAGGTCTGGAGGAGGGGCATAGAGGGAGGAGCCAGTTCACACCCATTCAAAGTCTTAGTGTGCCCATGTCTCCTGCGGATCCCGTCTATACCCCATGGTCCTTTTGGAGTCCCCAGCATCCTCTAGGACGTAAGAGAAATAGACGTGCTAATAGTTTATGTTTCTCATTTAACAAAATGCAAAGAGAATGAACAGAAGAGAAATCTAACTCAAATCAATATTTGGTGTGACCACACTTTGGCTTTAAAACAGCATTAAATCCTCTAGGTACACTTGTACACAGTTTTTGAAGGAACTCAGCAGGGAGATTGTTCCAAACATTTTAGAGAACTAAGCACAGATTTTCTGTGGATGTAGGCTTGCTCAAATCCTTGACTCTTCATGTAATGTCAGACAGACTCAATGATATTCAGATCAGGGCTCTTTGGGGACATATCATCACTTCCTGGACTCCTTGTTCTTCTTTACACTGAAGATAGTTCTTAAGGACATTGGCTGCATGTTTGGGATCATTGTCCTGCTGCAGAATAAATTTGGAGCTAATCAGACACCTCTCTGATGGTACTGAATGATGGATTGCATGATAGGGCTTTCTAACTGCTAGCACTATGGCACCCCTCTCACAGGCAGGCAGATGCCTGGCTAGCTAAACCAGTCCCATGCTCAGAAAACATCCATGAGGTCACCCAGTGAGTATAACTCCTCTGTCATGGAGCACTAAGGTATCTCTTATCCTAGTAGCAAACAGTATTGGCAATATAGCCATCCAGTGGATTTCCAACAGTTATCAGGAAAAAGGTAGCACAATACAGAGGGTATAGAAAGGATGTGAATTAGCGTGTGTCCTCTGACTAGAATGCAGTTCCACACCTTTTTCTTATTTAAAAAATAAATAAATACACACAAATCTTCTTTTAATATGGGATACACTGAATTGGTTTATCATTACCAGTTCTTTGTCATGGATCTTTCTTATTTGTGTCAGAATTCTCTATCACGGGAGACCTTAGATGGTTTTACAAAAGAAGAAAATAGTGACAGATAATTATTACTTTTTTTTTTACATATGCTAACATGTTCCTTTTTCTGAGTACCATATATTGAGGAAATCTTGACATGGGATAATATGACACAGGCCATATACCCTGTGATGTATCTGCGGTAGGGTAACAAACCTGTGTTCTCCTTTCATTAGAGTATGCAAAGCTTCTAAAAAATCATTTGGAAGATCATTTGTAGTTTTGAAATTGCAAAATAATTGCTTGGAAATTTTTTTTTTTATTGCCTTCCTTACTCATAACTACTTCTATCTACAGTATACAATGCCGACAATAAGAAGATGGTGCTTTAAACTACAGTATATTTTCTTTTGGAGGTAACCATGAGGTTTTTATGCCAGAGTACATCTGTTTGAATCTAATTTTTCACCGAATTTCTCCTTACAAGTACATTTTTAAATCAGACATTCGCCATCCAAGTACACAAACTCAGAGCTCCATGAGGCTTTATGGAGGATGTAGTCACATCCGTTTGTAGGGGGTCATTCCGAGTTGTTCGCTCGTTATTTTTTTGTCACAACGGAGCGATTAGTCGCTAATGCGCATGCGCAATATCCGCAGTGCGACTGCGCCAAGTAAATTTGCTATGCAGTTAGGAATTTTACTCACGGCATTACGAGGTTTTTTCTTCGTTCTGGTGATCGTAATGTGATTGACAGGAAGTGGGTGTTTCTGGGCGGAAACAGGCCGTTTTATGGGAGTGTGTGAAAAAACGCTACAGTTTCTGGGAAAAATGCGGGAGTGGCTGGATAAACGGAGGAGTGTCTGGGCGAACGCTGGGTGTGTTTGTGACGTCAAACCAGGAACGACAAGCACTGAACTGATCGCAGATGCCGAGTAAGTCTGGAGCTACTCAGAAACTGCTAAGAAGTGTCTATTCGCAATTCTGCTAATCTTTCGTTCGCAATTTTAATATGCTAAGATTTACTCCCAGTAGGCGGCGGCTTAGCGTGTGCAAAGCTGCTAAAAGCAGCTTGCGAGCGAACAACTCGGAATGACCCCCGTAATTCCTCTTTCACATCCGTTTGTAATTCCTCTTTCCCCATTACCTAAGCCCTCTAGATACTAAGAGCTGAAACACACGTGTCGGCTTTTGCCGGCCGGGAAAAAGCCGTCCGGCTTTTTCCGTGGCGGTAGTGTAATTAACAATGTGAAGGGTAGGGTCCTTTCACACTGCACGGCCCCGGCTGCCGGGTTGCAGCCGGAAATATCCACTGGAAGGTCCGGCTGCCGGGCCGGAGCTGTGCCGTCTTTGCAGGCAGTGACCGTGTGTGTGTGAAGGGGAGCTTTCACACACGTTTTTTTTCCAAGCCGTGTCTAATGTTGTGCATGTGCACAGCATTACACACTGCTCAAAGCCGTTCTGTGTGAAAGACCCTCCCGGATGGCAAAAAGCCGGACAAAGTTTGTCCGGCTTTTTGCCATCCGGGAGAAACCGGTGCATGTGTTACAGCCCTAAGGCTATAGAAATATAATATAATGTTTTTCAAGCAGTTTTCTATTTTTCTATCTATGGGATATTTAATAAACCCTCCAACTTCGAAAGTGCAGTAGTACTGGGTATGCTTGCCACAACTGCTCCTACTATTGGAAACTTAGGGGGTAATTTAGACCTAATTGCTAGGGTGCGTTTTTTGCAGCCCTGCGATCAGGTAGTCGCCATCTACAGGGGGAGGGGAAATGTTCTGTGCAGGTGTGCAATCACATTTGTAGTCTCTGCTCAGCCCAGGACTTACTCTGTTGCTGTGATGGATTGCTGGTGATAGTGGCCGGAGCTGACGTCAGACACCCTCCCTCCAAATGCCTGAGTCCGCCTGCGTTTTTCCGGACACTTCTTTAAAATGGTGAGTTGCCTCCCACAACTGGACTCTTCCTGTCAATCACCTTGCGATCACCCGTGCAATTGTTTTTGTCGCACCAATCCGTCACTATGCACCGATGCCCGGTGTAGTCATCCAACGCGCAGACGCATTGCGGTGCATGTGCAGTTCAGACCTGATCACCCGCTGTGGGAAAATGCACAGCAGCGATCAGGTCTGAATTACCCCCATAAACCATTTCAGTACATCCACTATAGCACGTGACTATTGCAGGTTGCCTCTTACAGAAATGCTGTGACACACAACTGGTACAAACTCCAGCATATACTGAGGCAGAATGCTGGGATAGCTGGTGCAGAATGCAGAAATATACTGGAACTAGGTGCTGAAAGCACCGCTGAAAACTATTGAAACATATTGGAGTTTTTAGTATCCCTGGTGCTAAAATATATATGTAAACTCAAGGGCCTAGAATGTATGTAAAAATGCTGTACTGAATATAATCAGGATCTGTATGCTTGTATGTATATTATAAATGCCCAAAATAGCATGCATAAAAATGTTTAAGGACCTCATTCAGCTTGGATCACTACTGGGACACAATGTAATTTTCTCAGAACTGCTACTGCTAAAAACCGCATGTGAAGAGCCGCCCAGAAAGGTAAAAGATGCCCATCGAAGCATACGCAGAAATCGAGCACCATTGAAAATTCCGGTTGACCCATTAATGGACAGGATATACGTGGCTGCAGTCGCAGTGGCGCCATGTTTTTAATAACAATCGCAGCTGACGTCAAATGCACACCCTGAAAACAACCATGACACATCTGCGTTTTCCCAACCACGCCTTGCAAACCCTACGTAACCTTACACAGATGATCACTTCCTGGCAATAGCTATGCAATTGCATTTTGCTGGGCAAGCGATCGTGTTGCAAACATACTGTATTTTGTCCTTCGCACATGCACATTCGTCCAATTGGACAATTTGCGAATTTGCAACTGAAGCTGAATAAGGCCCAAAGAACATTATCATATATAATTCTGTTTCCTATTGCTGTTCACAGCATTAAATCACAACTACTGTATATTATTAAACAGCTTAATATACCAAACATATTTTGTAAATCTATCCAATGCAGGAAGCTTAATAGAGTACTTTTAATACAATCTGTATTTTAACAACTGAATTCGATGTAACTAGTCGCCAGAGTGAAGATATAAAATGTCCATTTTACCTTGTGCTTACTGGAAGGCTGTTACATAAATGCAACTTTTTAGCTCGCTTCTCCTTCAGTGTCAGTAATGCTGATTATTACCCAGAGCTCCGGGGGTTAACAATGTCTGCTAAACGGAATTATGCTGTTGTACTTTAAAGCCAAGCAGGAAAAGGATTATTGCTTATTGCATAGCGTGAGGTAATTAGTAAGTACTATCCTGAAATTACAGGTCAACTTCTATATAGATGATTAAATGTTACTTTTACTACAGTAAAAATAAAGAAAAATCAAAAATAGTGAAAAAAATGCAAGTACTGTACAGGTACCTCAGATATAGGTGCCACTGTTGTACAGCACTGCTCCTCCTTTTGTGCTGGACTTCCTAAGTCTCTGGAGCCCGTCCCTCAGCTCAGTGAGTCCCTTTTCACAGTGCCTTCTAAATTCCTCCTGCAGCTGTGTTGATTTGCCAGTGGCAGGTTTTGTGCACTCTGGAATATGGCAGCAGACTGGCAAACTTCTGGGTTCTGTGGCTCAACGATAGATGCTGTTGTAGTGACAGAGGTGTGTCTGGATCAGGGTGTGCGGCCAACGCATTTTTCCCGACACCGGGCTTCGGGTACTGCCAGTACATCTTGGTTTGAATAGGCCACCTTAGGAACGGATAGGCTGAGTAGTACATGTGACTGGAGTTGTGGAGAGCTGGTTGGCAGAGTGGATCATGTGACACTGTCCAAGATGGTAGCACCTAGCCTATGTTTATGTACAACTCCGATGTTTTTGGATATGCCAATGCACAGGAGCTGGTGTGCATGGACAAATCCGGGGTTGTAATGTCACTTGCATTGCCCCAAATACAGCAGCATTATTAACATGCTGCTGCTAGTTGGGTGCGGCACCTGATAATTTCCTGTTTTTCAAATGTTTTTGTGCTCCCATGGGGTCGCGCAAGCCGGCTACCGCAAGTCATACACAGAGGCCAGGAAAATTATGTCCCCTGACGGAGATCCTTGCCTCTATCCTTCCCCTCTATGGCAGCGTCACACCTCCGTTTGGAGAAACAGAGGTAGTCGCTGCCACCACACAGCATCAGACTGTCAATCATAGCATCTGTCATAGCAGGATGTGTTCGCACATGCGCAGAATGGTCCTGCACATAAGCAATGTACAGATAATTGGTACTTTGCTGCATGTATAGCAACTCCAACCACATCTGAATTACCCCCATTGTGTCTAATTCTACAGTAACAATTTCCTCTATTTCAGTGTTCTTACTGTCCCTGAACAAGGTGCTGCTATGGTGAAGTATTTGAGTAATAGACAACATCGAACTTAAAAAAGGTTTTTTTTCACACGCTCTAAAATTAATGTTTGACTATTCACTCTACTAAGTGCCACCATACCTAAACAACACAATCAAATTACCAAACAATCTGGTTGACTAAGGTAATTTCTCAGCAAGAGCTTTTGCTTATAAAATCTAATGATTTCATAATTACAGGCTATGCTTTACCTGTCACTCTTTGGTGTAGTTGTGGTAGGCCATGTAGATAACTCTAATTTCAGGGTTGGTGGCACTTTACAGGAAATAAGTTGTTTGAAAGACCAAGTGTCAATTTTAAATAGGAATCACACAGGTGTTGAGGTGCCTTTCACTCTTGTGTTGCCACAAATTAAGTTTGTATTACATTTGTTAAATACTAGATCAGCACAACAAGCCACATAAATAATGTGTAACAAAAAGTAGTTCCTGAAGTATGTGTCACTGTGATGAATACTTGCATTATCCTTTCCATCTTCAACACATTAAAGTTTGTTTCTGCTTTCTTTAAACTTTTTTAAATTTCTGCATAACTAATGATTTCTACATATTGTGTTCGCTAATAACATTGATATTTATTGGTTCATGATTCCATGTGTACATGAGTGCCTTTCTCTTCAAACTAAAACCTATTTTTAAACTGTGTGCCTTTCTCTTCAAACAGCGGAGCTTACAATCTATGGCCCAGATTTATCAAGCCTTGGAGAGTGATAAATTGCACGGTCCCTTGCTTCGGAAAAGAACACTCCAGATAAGCAACAGTTTATATTTTTAGTCAGGTTAATAAATAATTTTTTATGACCACAAAATAATTTGATAATACTACACTACTGTACATTTTTCACCGTTTTGTAGCTACCGATTTTTCCACAGAACAGTCTATAAAGAGAAAATCAACTGTCACCTGAACTTAAAGGGAAGTGCATCTTTCATGCAATTATATAAGACATTGAAATGTGTTCAGGTACACAATATACAGACAGGATGTAGTTATGTGACCAGCAGTCACAATACCTCCCCCTACATCCCGCCCCCTCACAATCCCAACGGTCGGCATACCGACCAACAGGGACTATTCCCACTCGTCACGCATACCACAACCATACAGACCTCTTTAGGTGTAGCTCTATTCAATACCACATTGTTTATTTTAAGGAGTTTTGTACTATTTGTGAATAATTGGATTGGAATACAGCTTGAATGTATGAATAGAATAGTAAAATGTATCATTATTTTGATGTAAACTCTTGCTCATATATTTTGTTGTGAACAAAATTTACCACTAATCATATTTTATTCTGCATCTATTAAAAAGATAATCGTTATGGTAGACTTACCGTTGATAACTCTATGGCTTCTAAGCCCACATGATCAACAGGATAAGATTGGGATATGAGGTAGCGACAGCGGATTGACACCAAACGATTAAAAATTTCAGCCTCCCAGAATGTAACGGGCCCGTCCCTATATCCCCGCCTCCTGGCTCAGGCAATTCAGTTGTTTTCCAAAACTCAAGGCAGGAGCATCACAGATAGCCCTAATCAGGCAAGGAGAACACACATTCACACCCTTCCGTACAAAAAGGAAGAGGTTAGTAAGTGAAAGGATCCTCAAATCAGGTGCGTCAGGGTGGGATCCCTGTGGACTTAGGAGAAATAGAGTTATCAACGGTAAGTCTACCATAACGATTATTTCTCCTGCAGGGTCCACAGGTTATCCACAGGATAACATTGGGATGTCCCAAAGCAATTTAGTGGTGGGTACGCTCTTGATTGGACACGAGAATCCTTTGCCCGAATTCAGCATCCTGAGAGGCAAAGGAATCAAAGGCATAATGTCTAATGACTGTGTTAATGGAAGACCCCTGTGGCTGCCTTACATATCTGTTCTGCTGAAGCACCACATTGTGCTGCCCATGACGGACCTACCTTACGAGTAGAGTGAGCAGAGACATTAGCCGGAACAGGGAAATCAGCTTGAGAATATGCTTCTGAAATAGTCATTCGAAGTCACCTCGACAGTGTCCGATTGTCAGCAGGCCATCCTCTCTTGTGAAATCCGTAGAAAATGAAGAGTGTCTGTTTTTCTGATGGCATTGGTATGATCCACGTCGATCCTTAAGGCACGGACTACATCCAATGATACATCTCCCGCAGAAAGGTCCGGCACTTGGAAGGCCGGGACTACAATTTCTTAGTTAAGGTGGAATTTAGACACCAACAATACAAACTCCTTTTTAGCGCATGTAAACTGTTTTTTCTTGTGGATTAATAGTAAATATATTAAATATTATAAATTAAATATTAAATATTCATTAGTTAAATTGCGACGGATTCCCAGAGACTTATCTGCACCAGTCTCAATATGGAAACGATAGATTTATGGTAAAAGGGCCGCGCTAAAAAACCAATAAATTGAACAATCAAAATTGCCGGTAGTTCTAATAAAACATAATAGTCATGCGATGAGAAAGTCACCGGAAGTGACGAAACGTGTTTAGGACTCCTTGCTGTCCTTTATACAACTGAGGTTTCCACAGGCTGCTGCTAGCGGTAACCGTGTCCAGCGACGGCAATATAATCCATCCTACCGCCTTGCCGCTCTGACCTCCCCCGTGGCCACGATCAGCCGGAATCAGCTGTTCAACATCACGGGGGGGAAGTCCATTCGTTTGCATGAACGGCACGTCGACTGAGAAAATATGCATCCCAGTTTAGGACTCCCGGAATGAACATTGCGGACAAAACTGGATGATGAAGATCTTTCCACTTAAATGTGTGAGTGAATCACCTCCTCCATTGCGTTATGGCTGCGAGTTACTTGCTGATGGTTGAGGTACGCTACTGCCGTTGCATTGCCTGAGAGGATTTGGACTGGTTTCCCCTAGAGCAGAGGTTCTCAAACTCGGTCCTCGGGGGCCCACACAGTGCATGTTTTGCAGGTCTCCTCACGGAATCGCAAGTGAAATAATTAGCTCCACCTGTGGACCTTTTAAAATGTGTCAGTGAGTAATTAATACACCTGTGCACCTGCTGGGTTACCTGCAAAACATGCACTGTGTGGGCTCCCGAGGACCGAGTTTGAGAACCTCTGCCCTAGAGGATGTCCTTTGCCTGAATAAGTGCCATGTATATGGACCGAAGTTCCAATATATTTATTGGCAGGCAACTTTCTTCCTTGGTCCACTGCCCCTGGAAGCAACTCCTTCCTGACACCGCTCCCTAGCCCGGAAGGCTGGCATCCATTGTCAGAATTTCCCAATCTGATAACCAGGAGGGTCTCCCTTTGTCCAGATAGGATGTCTGTAGCCACCAGGCTAATGACCTCGTTACTTCCAGAGGAAGGACCATAGTCTGTGTTTTTATTGTCTGATGAAAACCATTCCATTTGGAAAGAATCAACATTGCAGAGGCCTCGAGTGGAACTGAGCATACTCCACCATATCGAATGTCGACACCATCAACCCCATCACACGCATTGCTGCGTGAATGGACACCCTTTGACTGTGTAGCAGCTCCTGAATCCTTGACTGAATTTTGGATATTTTGTTCAGAGGTAAATTACTCTCTGAAGACTTGAATCCAACACAGCCCCCAAGTGAGTCATCCGTTGTGGCGGAAACAGGAACGACATCGCCCAATTTATGAGCCAACTGTGTCTATGTAAACAAGCTATTGTCTGTCGCAGATGACACTGAAGCAATTCCTGAGATTGTGCCAGGATTAATAAATCATCGAGGTATGGAAAAATCCTTATCCCCTGCTGATGGAGAGAAGATGCCATTACCACCATAATTATGGGGAACACTCTGGGAGCTGTGGCCAGTCCAAATGGTAGGGCCTGAAACTGAAAATGTTGCTAGAGGATAGCAAACCTGAGATAGCGCTGATGGGACAGTGCTATAGGAACATGAAGGTAATCATGCAAAGAAGAAATGGTACCAATACATACAACCTAGCGCTTCATGTAGGAGGGCCACTGTAGTTAGTAGTCCTCATGAATGGATTCCCACAGGAAAAAGCAAGAAAAAGTGCATATAGTGAAGAACCGTTACACAATATACAGTTCAATTTTTATATTAAAAAACATTTATTGTGTGTAATTAAAACATCTATCCACACATAAATAAGTGTGTGAGCAGCAACAAGAGTGACACAAAGTGCAATGTGTCTAGCAGCAGTTACGATATCCACACAGGGAGTCCAAATGTGCAATTACCAGATATCGAAGAAAAGAAGGCATGTAATGTGTATCAGTCCACAGCAGCAGCAGCAGCTCCTTCCGTCTGGTAAGAGGTCCAGGATCTCCCTCCAATGGTCAGGTTTATAATTCCAACGCGTTTCTCCCCTATGCAGCGGGGCTTTCTCAAGGCTTCCAAGAATATTAGGTAGTCCAATATTACCTCCCTTTTTAAACATCAATCCACCAATCCCGGTACAACTGACCCTGGTATATCCCATAAGGTGTGATGAGACTACATTTCCCACAAGTCCCCCATACATTACTTCCATTTGTAGTACAGGGATCCCTTGCATCCTTACGGCGGCAAGGCGGGCGCTATTGGCTCCTATACATGTGAATACTACAAGTCCCATGAGCCTCCTTGCGCCCCGCCCTGCCTGCCGCTTCCGTCTTCCTGTTCAGCGAGCGTCACGGACCCCGGACTTGTGTCGTTTCCCTTGGTATGTTGCTATAGCAACGGATACGTCACTTCCGCCGCTGTACTCGGCCGTTGTCATGGTGACGCGTGTCAATAGTTTGTTTTCAAAACGTTGGTTGTAATCATTCTTAGCCTCCGTAAAGTCTCACACCAGCTTGAGTTCATAAATTTCATATTTTCCAATGGTGTCCAGAGTCAGGGAATAGATAAATGATAAATGGATTATTATAAAAGATTATATAGCATAAAGAATATTACAAGACATAATTAATAAAAAGGAGTCCCATAAAAGAGTACCACCCCCTACATATCACCTAGAGATAGAAGAATGTATAGAAAGTGCCAGGTGACCCTAATCTCTCACCGGAGGCCCATCCCTTTTTATAAAAACCATTTGACTTCAAAGTCAAGGTTGAGGCCCCCCGGTTTTAATGTACTGCATTCATAGATGAAGCGCATCTCTGCCTTGGCTAATTGGGTTGTAAGGTCTCTTTGTCTCCAATTGCCCTTGACCCACTGTATTCCCAAAAATCTCTTTATGGCAGATGTACATTTGTTGTGGGTCGTGCGAAAGTGGTCAGATAATGCGTGGGTCTCCAACCCATTTCTGATATTCCTGAGATGTTCGCCCATCCTGACCTTCAGGGGTCTCGTGGTCCTCCCTATATAAAAGAGGCCACATGTGCACTCAATGACGTACACTACATTTTTAGTGTTGCAGGTCACAAATTCTCTAATACAATTTTTTTTTATTGTTTATAGTCAACTCTACAGTTATGCTATTGCCATCCCCATTTATATTTCGACAGCCTATACACATGCCGCAACGGAAGAATCCTTTTGATTTGATCGTGGGGAGTGATTTCACAGGAGGTAAAGCGCCTCTAACAAGAGAATTGCTTATATTTGGTGCCCTCCTGTAAATACACTTTGGTTTGCTGGGGAGTTTATCTCCCACTATAGGATCCCTTTTTAATACTCCCCAATGTTTTCCTAGGATTTTTTCGAGATCTTTGTACTGGCTGTTGAAGGATGTGATGAACGCCCACTCATAGGGGGTGTTCTTGGCCTTCGTTCCTCTTTCTTTCTTATTTAGTAGATCTTTTCTTCCAAGGTTCTCCATTTTCTTGACTGTGTTATTGACCGTTTCCATATTGTACCCTGATGCTGTAAAGTCTTCCTTCATACCCTTCACCTGTTCATTATAGACCATAGTTTCAGTACAATTCCTCCGTAGGCGGCGTATCTGTCCGCTAGGTATTGACCTGAGCCAATCGGGGTGGTGGCAACTATTCTGTCTCAAGTATGCTCTCGAGTCTGTGGGTTTCTTAAAATTTTTTGTATGTAGGCTCCCATCCTTTGAGTAAACTGTGATATCCAGAAAATGGAGTTCCTCATTACTGATCTCAAAGGTGAAGGCCACATTAATGGAATTCTGATTTAAATATTCACAAAATTCACGCTTCCTTTCCATATAAAAAACATATCGTCTATATATCTTGACCAGGACACCAGGTTCGCTCCGAAGGGGTTGTTACCCCAAATGTGTTGCTCCTCCCACAGCCCCATAAATAGGTTAGAATAACTCAGAGCGAACCTGGTGCCCATGGCTGTGCCCACCTTTTGCAAACAAAAAGCATCTTTGAAGTAAAAATAGTTATTAGTTAAAATCAAATCCACTCCTTCCACAATAAAATCCTGCATGCCTTTTGGAAGATTGCTTTTGCCTACCGCCTCAGTTACTGCTAAGATTCCATCCTTGTGTTGGATCACTGTGTACAGTGACTTCACATCCGCTGTCACCATGGTATAGGAATCGTCCCAATCAATGGTGGTAAGCAAATTTAAAAAATCAGTGGTGTCTCCGAGGTGGGATCTGTTTTTTAAAACTAATGGTTGCAGATGAAAATCTAAAAATTCAGACAGGTTAGAGGTTACAGAATTAATCCCTGAAACAATGGGTCTCCCCGGTGGTTTAAGGGGGTCCTTGTGTATCTTGGGCAAGATGTATAAAATTGGAATGACTGGTTCCTCATTAAATATGAATTTGGATTCCCTTTCCTCCAACACCTCTTTTTCTACATAACTCATCAACAATTTCTGTAACCTGTCCATGATTTCTTGTGTGGGGTCCTTTTTCAGTTTCTGGTAAGTTTCCTGAACTTCCACTTGTCTGAATACCTCTTCCTCATACATTAGTTTATTTAAAACCACCACCCCTCCGCCTTTGTCAGCGGGTTTTATGACCAATTCATTATTTTCTTTCAGTGCTTTCAGAGCTTGTCTCTCCTTCCATGACATGTTGAATCTAATATTATTATTCGGTAGCTCTTTAAGATCCTGATGAACTAGGTCATAAAAGGTATCTATAAATTTGCCTTTGGCATGCATTGGGTAAAAGATGGATTTGGGCTTGAAGGTAGTCGATTCCACCTCCAATTGGGCTGGAAGAGATTAGTCCCAATCACAATAACACCACCTATTCCGCAAAGTTTGAGAGTAGACCGTTGCCACAAAGGATCAATTATAAGAAGGACAATAGACGGGCACGTCATCACTCAAATAATGAGAATTCATTGCAAGAAAGTGAGGGTGGGGATCCCTGGAGGCCCCCCCCCCCAGACTAGTAGGCTCCTTTAAAGAAAGAAGCAATACTGTCTCAAAATCAGGGAGATCGAATCATCCCTCCAATTTAAAAAAAAAGTGGAACATCTCCTTTTTTAGGGGCAGGATGGACAATACACAGATACAATTAACAAAAAGAGGCTGCAGGGGTGGAAAGGGCAGAAAAAGATTGAAAACTAAGAGGAAAAGAGCTTGGCCCAAAAAACGGGCCATTGGAAAAACAGGGAATGAGGATATGGAAATCAAAGGCGGCAAGGTTAAGATTTTTAACCTTAGCGACCATGTATTGGCGAAAGAAGAGATTGCAGTCCTTGAAAAAGGACTAAAAGTTGCTCCCTCAATCCCCCTGAACAAATTTTCCACTTTAATAGACCTCAACAAATACATAAGGAAACTAACCCTTAAACGATTTTTCCTGAGTAAGGAATGTGTGGAACCAGCCCAATTGGAGGTGGAATCGACTACCTTCAAGCCCAAATCCATCTTTTACCGAATGCATGCCAAAGGCAAATTTATAGATACCTTTTATGACTTAGTTCATCAGGATCTTAAAGAGCTACCGAATAATAATATTAGATTCAACATGTCATGGAAGGAGAGACAAGCTCTGAAAGCACTGAAAGAAAATAATGAATTGGTCATAAAACCCGCTGACAAAGGCGGAGGGGTGGTGGTTTTAAATAAACTAATGTATGAGGAAGAGGTATTCAGACAAGTGGAAGATCAGGAAACTTACCAGAAACTGAAAAAGGACCGCACACAAGAAATCATGGACAGGTTACAGAAATTGTTGATGAGTTATGTAGAAAAAGAGGTGTTGGAGGAAAGGAAATCCAAATTCATATTTAATGAGGAACCAGTCATTCCAATTTTATACATCTTGCCCAAGATACACAAGGACCCCCTTAAACCACCGGGGAGACCCATTGTTTCAGGGATTAATTCTGTAACCTCTAACCTGTCTGAATTTTTAGATTTTCATCTGCAACCATTAGTTTTAAAAAACAGATCCCACCTCGGAGACACCACTGATTTTTTAAATTTGCTTACCACCATTGATTGGGACGATTCCTATACCATGGAGACAGCGGATGTGAAGTCACTGTACACAGTGATCCAACACAAGGATGGAATCTTAGCAGTAACTGAGGCGGTAGGCAAAAGCAATCTGCCAAAAGGCATGCAGGATTTTATTGTGGAAGGAGTGGATTTGATTTTAACTAATAACTATTTTTACTTCAAAGATGCTTTTTATTTGCAAAAGGTGGGCACAGCCATGGGCACCAGGTTCGCTCCGAATTATGCTAACATATTTATGGGGCTGTAGGAGGAGCAACACATTTGGGGTAACAACCCCTTCGGAGCGAACCTGGTGTCCTGGTCAAGATATATAGACGATGTGTTTTTTATATGGAAAGGAAGCGTCACCACCCTAAATGAATTTTGTGAATATTTAAATCAGAATTCCATTAATGTGGCCTTCACCTTTGAGATCAGTAATGAGGAACTCCATTTTCTGGATATCACAGTTTACTCAAAGGATGGGAGACTACATACAATAATTTTTAAGAAACCCACAGACTCGAGAGCATACTTGAGACAGAATAGTTGCCACCACCCCGATTGGCTCAGGTCAATACCTAGCGGGCAAATATGCTGCCTACGGAGGAATTGTACTGAAACTATGGTCTATAATGAACAGGTGAAGGGTATGCAGGAAGACTTTACAGCATCAGGGTACAATATGGAAACGGTCAATAACACAGTCAAGAAAATGGAGAACCTTGGAAGAAAAGATCTACTAAATAAGAAAGAGGAACGAAGGCCAAGAACACCCCCTATGAGTGGGCGTTCATCACATCCTTCAACAGCCAGTACAAAGATCTCGAAAAAATCCTAGGAAAACATTGGGGAGTATTAAAAAGGGATCCTATAGTGGGAGATAAACTCCCCAGCAAACCAAAGTGTATTTACAGGTGGGCACCAAATATAAGCAATTCTCTTGTTAGAGGCGCTTTACCTCCTGTGAAATCACTCCCCACGATCAAATCCAAAGGATTCTTCCGTTGCGGCATGTGTATAGGCTGTCGAAATATAAAGGGGGATGGCAATAGCAAAACTGTAGAGTTGACTATAAACAATAAAAAAAAATTGTATTAGAGAATTTGTGACCTGCAACACTAAAAATGTAGTGTACGTCATTGAGTGCACATGTGGCCTCTTTTATATAGGGAGGACCACGAGACCCCTGAAGGTCAGGATGGGCGAACATCTCAGGAATATCAGAAATGGGTTGGAGACCCACGTATTATCTGACCACTTTCGCACGACCCACAACAAATGTACATCTGCCATAAAGAGATTTTTGGGAATACAGTGGGTCAAGGGCAATTGGAGACAAAGAGACCTTACAACCCAATTAGCCAAGGCAGAGATGCGCTTCATCTATGAATGCAGTACATTAAAACCGGGGGGCCTCAACCTTGACTTTGAAGTCAAATGGTTTTTATAAAAAGGGATGGGCCTCCGGTGAGAGATTAGGGTCACCTGGCACTTTCTATACATTCTTCTATCTATAGGTGATATGTAGGGGGTGGTACTCTTTTATGGGACTCCTTTTTATTAATTATGTCTTGTAATATTCTTTATGCTATATAATCTTTTATAATAATCCATTTATCATTTATCTATTCCCTGACTCCGGACACCATTGGAAAATATGAAATTTATAAACTCAAGCTGGTGTGAGACTTTACGGAGGCTAAGAATGATTACAACCAACGTTTTGAAAACAAACTATTGACACGCGTCACCATGACAACGGCCGAGTACAGCGGCAGAAGTGACGTATCCGTTGCTATAGCAACATACCAAGGGAAACGACACAAGTCCGGGGTCCGTGACGCTCGCTGAACAGGAAGACGGAAGCGGCAGGCAGGGCGGGGCGCAAGGAGGCTCATGGGACTTTCACATGTATAGGAGCCAATAGCGCCCGCCCTGCCGCCGTAAGGATGCAAGGGATCCCTGTACTACAAACGGAAGTGATGTATGGGGGACTTGTGGGAAATGTAGTCTCATCACACCTTATGGGATACACCAGGGTCAGTTGTACCGGGATTGGTGGATTGATGTTTAAAAAGGGAGGTAATATTGGACTACCTAATATTCTTGGAAGCCTTGAGAAAGCCCCGCTGCATAGGGGAGAAACGCGTTGGAATTATAAACCTGACCATTGGAGGGAGATCCTGGACCTCTTACCAGACTGAAGGAGAAGTTGCTGCTGCTGCTGCGGACTGATACACATTACATGCCTTCTTTTCTTCGATATCTGGTAATTGCACATTTGGACTTCCTGTGTGGATATCGTAACTGCTGCTAGACACATTGCACTTTGTGTCACTCTTGTTGCTGCTCACACACTTATTTATGTGTGGATAGATGTTTTAATTACACACAATAAATGTTTTTTAATATAAAAATTGAACTGTATATTGTGTAACGGTTCTTCACTATATGCACTTTTTCTTGCTTTTTCCTGTGGGAATCCATTCATGAGGACTACTAACTACAGTGGCCCTCCTACATGAAGCGCTAGGTTGTATGTATTGGTACCATTTCTTCTTTGCATGATTATTTCCACTGGTTGGATGGGAGGTATTTTGTAGAGAGTTGCCTCCAGGTCACCGCATTACGTCACCAAGCTGCTGCAATTAGTGCGCACTCAACATAGTATCTACACCCACTTTGTTTGAATATGAAGGTAAGCATCCTGGATATCCAGGGATACCATAAAATCCTCTGGCTCCATGGCCAAAATAATGGAACGTAAAGTCTCCATATGAAACCGAGGCACCCAAATGTACTGGTTCAGCACTTTGAGATTGAGTATGGGCCAGAACGACCCATTTGGCTTCTGGGCTAGAAACAGGTTGGAATAAAAACCTTGTCCTCGTTGTGCAGGGGGAACTGGAATTATCACTCCTGACTGAAGCAACTTCTGAACTGCCTCTTGCAAAGCCCTGGCCTTTGTTTCCACTGAAGACGGGCTGGTACTAAAAAACCTTTGAGGAGGGTGTTTCTTGAAAGCAAACGCATAACCGTGAGATACTGCTTTTTGCATCCAGGCATCTGTGGTAGACTGATGCCAGATCTGTGCAAACTGAAGAAGGCAGCATCCCACCCTGGGGTCCCCCAGGTGGAGGCCCGCACCATGATAGCTTATCTTCTGGTTTTAAGAAAACCATCTATTTTCCTATCCGTGACATCATTTAATGATGTTGAAGGCAGAGGTAATGTAGATTTTCGCACCAATCGGATGACATGCGTATCCACTTTGGGAGCCACCTCCCTTTTAAACAGTCCCCAGCGGGAAGAGGATAATGGGAATTACATTTCCTTGGAATTCTAAACTTCTTACTGGGTGTAACCCAAGCCTCTTGCATAATTTTCATCAGCTGTTCTGACTCAGGAAACTCATGGGGTAATTCAAACATGATCGCTAGGCAGCATTTTAACACAGCGGGCAATCAGATCTAAACTGCGCATGCACCGCAATGCGCAGGCGCATCACACGGGTACAAAGCGGATCGCCACTCAGCAATGGGTTTGTGCGAAGAATCCATTTGCACAGGCAATCGCAAGGAAATTGACAGGAAGAGGGCATTGGTGGTTGTCAACTGACCGTTTTTCTGGGAGTGTTTGGAAAGACACAGGCGTGTCCAAGCGTTTGCATCTGACGTCAATTCCGGTCCTGGACAGGCTGAAATGTTCGCTTTGGCTGAGTAAGTCCTGGGCTGCGCAGAGACCGCACAAAATCTGTTTGTACTGCTCTGCTACACATGCATTCGCACACTTGCACAGCTAAAATACACTCCTCCTGTAGTCGGCAACTATCTCATAGCAGCAGTGCAAAGATCGCCTGCTAGCGATTAGGTCTGAATTAGCCCCTCAGTCCTAACTGTTTTGGGACGTTTAAACACAGGTGCCTTAGATTTTAACAAAGGCTCTGCTGCCTCCTCTAAGGATAGAATGGCTTTCATAGCACAAATTAGCTCCGGTATGTCCACTGAGCTGAGGCCTTCCTCCTTGTCTCTGTATGCAGACCCGGAGTGCGAGGAGTCCTCATCCTCCGACGAGTCCTCATTTGAAACATGTGTAGACTGTGAAGATGTTGTTTTATGTCTATGTGATTTACTTACCACCGGCCTTTCAGCCTGTTTCTGTTGAGAGGCTGCCGATTCCTGTACTGAATGTGATAGCCCCCAGGTGGAATGTTGTATGTAAGGGTTAATAGGGTAACCTATACCTGGTATAGGAGCTAGCATTATCTGGTCTGCTATACTGGATAATGTCTGTGCAAAGGTAGCCCATGGGGGTTCAATTTGAACCTGTGACTGCCTCGGATTATTCAAGAGGCTTTGGTGAAAGCTAAAACAATTTGCACATAATCCATTTAGAACCAGATCCTGAAAGGTTAACCCAGCTTTGCAAGACAAACACGACATGAGTGTTGGTGCTGCTGTGGAGTGTATCCTCCTCACCTTTGCCTTAGACATGATCAATAAATCACACACCTGTACAGTGTTACTACACAATTTGTGACTGCTATCACTTTAAATTTTGTTAAAGTGATATATAATCCGATCCCACCCTGCTTTACACCAGCATTGAGGATCAGAATACACAGAAACTGACAGAAAATAGTAAAGTTAGCAATCACCATAGCAATCAGTCACAGGTTATACATTAGTATAAGCAATATGAGCACATAATCAACTACAGATACATTTCAAGTATGTAAGAGAAACATATTACTGCAGTTTAAACATATCACAGCGAAAGCAAACAGCAGCAAAAGTTTACAGACTCATATGCATCAGGCACTTATCCAACTATTCGTACCAAAGGTAGATAGAGACTTAGGGGGTGATTCAGACCTGATTGTAGCTACAATCAGCTTCCCTGACATGTGGGGGGACACTCAGCACAGGACTAGTCCGCCCCCTATGTCAGGCCCTACCCCGTCGTACAAGTACAAAAGCATTGCACAGCGGTGATGCTTACGTACTTTAGGAGTAGCTCCCTGCCAGCACAGCTCCTGCACGCTGGCAGGGAGCTACTCATCGCTGTCTGGGTCGCAGCGACTGTGTGTGATGTCACACAGCCGCCGCGGCCCGCCCCCCCAACAGTCCAGGCACACCTTCGTTGCCCAGACAGCGCCCCTAAACGGCAGCCAAACACCGCCGGCCCGCCCGCCCAGCGACCGCCTCTGCCTGTCAATCAGGCAGAAGCGATTGCAGGGCTAAGACAGCCGTTGGCTGTCTGCCATGCGCTGGTGCATGCACACATCAGGCCTGATCGCTGCTGTGTGAGCACGCACAGCAGCAACAGTAAAAAAGAAAAGAAAATCCTCTCGTGGCGCTGCACAATGGAGCAGCAATGGGTGGTACAAAAATAGGTCACCAACCTATAAAACGATATGCAATAGAAAAAGTACAACCTCACTTTCTGCGCTCCAAATGTCTCCTTGATTATATAGTTCTCACCAAGCTAATGGTATTACATGAAACAGAAAGACAGAGCAAAACATAGTGTAATATTGTCTATGTAAAATAGTTCTTTCCACTGTGTGGAGGGGAATAGGTGATGGAGAATTATCCCAGAGAGAATTCAAACGTCCACCTTCTCATAGGATCACTCAAAGTGATGTCATGCCAACGGAACAGGGAATTCGTACATGTATGCTTACTTGTATAAGCAAAGTAGAAAACACATAAAGGTTTCTTTGTTAGAGGTGTTATCTTTCTTCTTTAACCAATATGGTGAGGATGAGTATCACTCGTGAAATGAATGAAAAATTAAAAAGGGAGCCAATTAGGGCAAAGCAAACCCCTTTATTAGGAATAAATACAAATAGATGACCAGCCATACCATGGAAGAAAACTGAGATGGAAACCAGCTGACACAATATCACCCGGGTATCAATGTCATAAGTTTCCCTCCATGAATGTGACAGGTTTGAACATCAATATGTCACTGTATCAACACGTTTCGACGCTCGACGGCGTCTTTATCAAGATTTAACAGTGTATATAACTATAAGAATATAAATATACAATATCAATCCAATTGCAATTATAACAATTAAAAGTAAAAATAAACAGTTTCAACATGGACATCAAGACATATGACATACCACTGATGTGCAGCCTCTCCTGTATTGTCAGCAGCAATCTGGTCTGAATTAGCCCCTTAGTGCTGTATCACCCGGCTCAGGAGAGTGGGATACAGGGAGAGTTCACCCCACTCACAGGATCGATCAATACGTTAGTGAACGCTGAGTGGCTCCAGACGCTATTAGTGTACACAATTGCCCCAGGAACCTACAGTGAACACAGACACCCAAGTGAACACTGACATACCAGTCATACAGCTGCCTATGCTGCGACTGTGTCCTTTTAGATACACAGCGACTCAGATGGTAGTGGGAACTCAGTTCATGATGGGAAACTCAGAGGAAACTGGTCATGAACCGGGGGGAGGGGTGACCAGGAGAGCACCTTACTCCCCACAGCTGACATCAACCCTAGGGATCGCGGCCTCATACTACCCCTGGAGCCTATGATCCCTGAGGCCTAGCACTGGTGCACCCGAGGTGGCAGCCGCGTCAGCGACTGTTCGGTAGTCTCCATCCCGAAGCAGTGCAGCTGTGTCTCGTGCTTCCTCTATTAAGCGGAACCGATGCCTTGCCTTATCCTCGTGCTCCGGCCACAGCCTGGTAACGTCTGCTTTACTTGCGAGTACATCCTACAGAGATGCCCGCCGAAACTGCACTGTACATGTGGGTAAGCGCTGTTGCAACCTGGCGGGGAGTTGTTGGAGTGACTCTTTCTAAGATACGTATAAGACACTTTTTAGAAAGATCGCTCAGAAAAAATAGTAAGACTATAAAAATAAAATAAAAAAAGCTTATGGCTGCTAAAAACCAGCAGCCCATTGACCATGGTCCGGCTCCTGCCGCACCAAACAAAAAACTGAATTGCCTGAGCCAGGAGGCGGGGATATAGGGATGGGCCCGTTGCATTCTGGGAGGCCGAAAGCTTTGATAGTTTGGTGCCAATCCGCTGTCACTACCTGAATAAAGGTGAAAGGAAATAAGGGGGTAATTCAAACTTGATCGTAGCACATCTATGATCACTTTCACAGACATGCGCGGGGACGCCGTGCATAAGGCTAGTCCACCCCGCATGTCTGGCACTGCCCCCCCCACACAGGTACAAAAGCATTGCACGGCGGCAATGCTTTTGTACCTGAAAAGTAGCTCCCTACCAGCGCAGCTCCTGCGCACTGGCAGGGAGCTACCTGAAGCTTTCTGGATCGCAGCGGCTGCGTAGGACATCACGCAATCGCAGTGGCCTGCCCCCCACACGGTCCGGGCACACCTGCGCTGCCCGGACCGCGCCCCCAAAATGGCGGCCCAATGCCGCCGGCCCCTCCCAGTGAACGCCTCTGCCTTTCAATCAGGCAGAGGCGATCGCTGGGCTGAGTTGCCGATTGCATTTCTGGCATGTGCTGGTGCACAGCGGCGCCTGCGCAATTCAGGCCTGATACCCTGCTGTGCAAAAATGCACAGCAGCGATCAGGTCTGAATTAGCCCCTAAGACGTTTTATTTTGTGATTCAAAGGTAGGTATGAGAATGCTGTGAATCAATGTTTAGTTTTTAAATGTTTTAGTAAAAGTATTTAAATGTGTATTATGTGATTCTATGATAAAAATATTGGTACAAAACATGTACGAATAATGTTGTCTGCATATAGGGGGTCATTCCGATCCGTTCGCACACAGCGGTTTTTCGCTGTGGTGCGAACGGGTCGGGACTGCGGCTGTGCGGCGCCTGCAATGCGCACATGCGTCGTTGCCTGGCGACAGTCGACGCTGAAAGTGATTGCAGCGGCGATCGCTAGAAGATTGATGGCGGAGAGGCGTTCCGAGGCATCTACTCACCGTTTTTCAGGCGTGGTGAGGGAAACGCAGGCGGATGTCTGACGTCAATCCCGGGACCTTCGTCGCTGGATCCGTCGAACAGGGTAAGTAGGTCTGACCCTGGTCTTGTTTTGCAGAAAACTTTTTTAGCATAGCAGGGCTGCACAAGTGATCACAGCCCTGCTATGCTAAAATACACCCCCCCATAGGCGGCGTCAAGTTAATCGCACGAGCAGCAAAAAGTTGCTACGTGCGATCAACTCGGAATGACCACCATAGTGCTGATAAATGTGAAACAAGATAAACGAAAAATGAGTAAAGTGAGATGCCAAACGTGAATAGTTACAGCAAAAGAATGTGTTGAATTTTAGCTATTTTCCAGTTATCTACAGTAAAGTGAAAACTCTAATTATGACAACTTGTAAAGTAAGATTGTTTTATACTTTAATGGTACCTACTCGTATGCTCCAAGTCCCTCTTTTTGAGAAGTCTAGAATTCATGCCCACAAAGATTTTCATAGGCATGTAATACAGTAGGCAACTTGTGTTGTAGTGCATGTTAATCTTTAATCTTATGGACATGATCAAATTTGCCCTTCATTTCTGTAGTGCTTTTCATATATTTTCCTGCTTTGCAGTGTCCACATTTTGTCATCTTTCTGTAAAAAGGGTCTTTCGAGTCTGTGGAAAGATGGTTATGGCCAATTTTGTCCTCTCTTCTCCAAGTGTTGGGAACATATATTTTACAGAGCCATATGATTGAAAAGAAGTACTCCACCTTGGCTGCAGGGACATTCAATGCCATCAATCCGCAGATATCCAGGAGACTAGGGACTACAAGAGAGGATGATCAATCTGTTTTAGATATGCCTATATGATTTTTATTTATTTATGTGAGTGCAATTTAATTTTTTATCTATTAAACTGCAGAAAAAAAAACTTCATTTTTTTTCTTCTTATGAATCTACACTTACTGCGAAGCTCTATGTTGTAGGGACCTAGAGATACTATTGAATTGATTATTACAGTGCACCAAACAAAATTTTAATAAGGAATATAAAAAGAGTATTGGATACAAATAAGTTATATTTTATTGCAATTCTAGAAAGCTGGGAAAGGAATTGTTCATCACCAAACCATCCTCAGCACCCTGTACCTTTTGCAGAATATCAGTCTGACCCTGTTTTTTTCCTGGAGAGAAGTGCTGTCCTTCTTGACACCAGGCCATCCTCCAAGTCTTTGCCTCACGATGAATACAAATGCACTCACACCTGCCTCCTGCCATTCATGAGCAAGCTCTGCACTGGTGGTGACTGGAGGAGATGGTCCTGGTTTTTGGTGGACGTTCTTGGGGACCCTGAAGCCTTCTTCACAACTACTGAACCTCTCTCCTTGAAGTTCTTGATGATCAGATAAATGGTTGATTTAAGTGCAATCTTACTAGCAGCAATATCCTTGCTTGTGAAGCCCTTTTTGTGCAAAGCAATGATGACTGCACGTGTTTCCTTGCAATGATTTCAAGCACCACCCTCCTTCTAAACCTTCCAGTCTGTTATTGTAACTCAATCAGCATGACAGAGTGATCTCCAGCCTTGTCCTAGTCAGCACTCTCACATGTGTTAATGAGAGAATCACTGACATGTCGTCAGCTGGTCCTTTTGTGGCAGGGCTAAAATGCAGTGGAAATGTTGTTTTTGGGATTAAGGGGGTTATTCAGGTTTGTTAGCAGTTGGTCAAAACCATGTTTCACTGCAGGTGGGGCAGATGTAACATGTACATTGGGTGGGTTATATTGTTTCAATGCAAGGTAAATACTGGCCGCTTAATTTCTACATCACAATTTGGGGTGGGGTGTGTTCAAACTGAAATCCAATCTAAATCTCTCTGCACGTTACACCTGCAGTGCAGCATGGTTTTGCCCAATTGCTAACTTTTTCTGTTTGCTAACAAAGCTAAGTTCGTTGTCATGACAACTTTGCAAAGAATTTCAATTCATCTGATAACTCTTCATGACATTCTGGCGTACAGTATGTGGAAATTGCCATCATAAAAACTGAGGCAGCAGACTTTGTGAAAATTAATATTTGTGTCATGGCTGTAGGGTTTGTAAGAGAGATAAGGCAGGCATATGTTTGGAAAGGAAGATGAACGTGGCAGCAGCTATTGAGGACAGTGGTAGTAGCTCAACGAAAGGACATATAGAGGGAGAATAGGAGAGGTCCAAGAACAAAACCCTGGGGGACACAGTAGGTTAGTGGAAGTGGGGGGCAAGATAAATCATAAGAGGAGACAGAGAAGGAACTGTTAAGAGACAGGTGTTTAGCAAGGAGAGGACAGTATCACGTAGACCAGGCATGTCCAAACTGCGGCCCTCCAGCTGTTGTGAAACTACATATCCCAGCATGCCCTGACAGGTTTGCTGTCAGAGAATGCTAAAGCTGTGTCAGGGCATGCTGGGATGTTTAGTTTCTCAACATCTGGAGGGCCTCAGTTTAGACATGCCTGACGTAGACCAAGTGAAGGATTTGCAAGAGGAGTGTGCTATCCATTGTCAAAAGCAGCATAGAAGTCAAGGAGATTGAGCAGAGAAGTGGCCCATGGATATGGCAACAAGGAGTCCATTACAGACTATCCCGAGGGCAGTTTCAGTGGAGTGAAAAGACGGTGGCCAGACCAAAAATGGGTCAAGCAGGGAGTGTGAGGAAAGAAACTTGGTAAGGCAGTTGTAGGCAGTACGCTCAAGAAGTTTGAAGGCAAAAGGGAAGAGAGATGGGTCAATAGTTGGAGAGTGTTAGGATAAAGTATAGGCTTTTTAAGAAAGTGCATGATGAGAGAAGAGAGATTGAGAAGGTGAGCAAGACAGGAATAGGCAGGAGAGAGGTACCGGAGAAGGCTGGAGGGGATAGTGTCAAGGGGAGAGGTGGAAGGGGGAGGGAGGAACAGATGAGGGTCATGTCTTCATCTCCAGAAATAGAAGAATAAAAGTCAGAGTTTGTAAGATGGACGTGGAGATGTTGTCTGGGAAAGAAGTGGATGGGAGGAGCCAGGGGGACAGTAAATAACAGCTACTCAAAAGGTGAACAGATTGAAAAAGGTATAATGCATGAACCTCACATGTAGAGAATATAAGGGATGGGTATAGGTTGGTAGCAGTAAATGGAGGATAGAAGGACCCTGACACCACCAGCATCACGACCACTAGCAGGGGACTGAGAAAATGTGAGGCCCTCAGAGGAGAGAGCAGCGGGAGAAGTGGTGTCAGAGGAGTAAATTCAGGTTTCAGTAATCGTTAAGAGATTCAGGAGGTTGGAGAGAAAAAATAGGATTTTAATACCTACCAATAAATCCTTTTCTCTTAGTCCGTAGAGGATGCTGGGGTCACCATTAGAACCATGGGGTATAGACTGGATCCGCAGGAGACATGGGCACTTTAAGACTTTGAAAGGGTGTGAACTGCCTCCTCCCTCTATGCCCCTCCTCCAGACTCCAGTTATAGGAACTGTGCCCAGGAAGACGGACATTTCGAGGAAAGGATTTATTGTTAAACTAAGGTGAGATTCATACCAGCTCACACCTCAAGCATGCCGCACAACGTGGCATTCAACAGAACACAAGCCAACGGCATGAACAATTGCAGCAACATGCTGACAATAACATAACACAACATGTGTGTAACCGCAACTAATAACTGCAGATACAGTACGCACTGGGACGGGCGCCCAGCATCCCCTACGGACTAAGAGAAAAGGATTTACCGGTAGGTATTAAAATCCTAGTTTCTCATACGTCCTAGAGGATGCTGGGGTCACCATTAGAACCATGGGGTTATACCAAAGCTCTAAGACGGGGCGGGAGAGTGTGGATGACTCTGCAGCACCGATTGACTGAACTTAAGGTTCTCATTGGCCAAGGTGTCAAACTTGTAGAACTTTGCAAATGTGTTTGACCCCGACCAAGTAGCTGCTTGGCAAAGTTGCAATGCAGAGACCCCCCGGGCAGCCGCCATGGATGAGCCCACCTTTCTAGTGGAATGGGCCTTCACTGATTCCGGTAACGGCAATCCAGCTGTGGAATGAGCCTGCTGAATCGTGTTGCAGATCCAGCGTGCAATGGTCTGCTTGGAAGCAGGACACCCAATCTTGTTGGGAGCATACAGGACAAACAGAGCCTCTGATTTCCTAAGCTGAGCTGTTCGGGCGACATAAATCTTCAAAGCTCTGACCACATCCAGAGATTTTGACTCAGCGAAGGAGTCAGTAGCCACAGGCACCACAATAGGTTGGTTCATGTGGAAAGAGGAAACCACCTTCGGTAGAAATTGTTGACATGTCCTCAATTCATCTCTATCTTCATGGAAGATCAAATAAGGGCTCTTGTGAGACAAGACCGCTAACTCAGACACCCGCCTTGCAGATGCCAAGGCCAACAGGATGACCACTTTCCAAGTGAGGAATTTCAACTCCACCTTCCGTAAAGGTTCAAACCAATGTGATTGAAGGAACTGCAACACCACATTAAGGCCCCATGGTGCCACTGGGGGCACAAATGGAGGTTGGATGTGCAACACGCCTTTCACGAAAGTCTGAACTTCTGGAAGGGAGGCCAATTGTTTCTGAAAGAAAACCGATAAAGGCTGAAATCTGTACCTTAATTGAGCCCAATTTTAGGCCCGCATCCACACCTGCTTGTAGAAAATGGAGAAAACGTCCCAGTCGAAACTCCTCCGTAGGAGCCCCCTTGGATTCACACCAAGAAACAGATTTTCTCCAAATACGGTGGTAATGTTTAGACGTAACCCCTTTTCTGGCCTGAATAAATGTGGGAATGACTTCACTGGGAATACCCTTACGGGCTAGGATTTTGCGCTCAACTGCCACGCCGTCAAACGTAGCCGCGGTAAGTCCTGATACATGCACAGCCCCTGTTGTAACAGGTCCTCGCGCAGAGGAAGAGGCCAGGGATCTCCCATGAGTAATTCCTGAAGATCTGGATACCAAGCCCTCCTTGGTCAGTCTGGGACAATGAGGATCGCCCCGATCTTTGTTCTTCTTATGATCTTTAGAACTTTTGGAATGAGAGGAAGTGGAGGGAATACATACATCGACTGAAACACCCACGGTGTCAACAGTGCATCCACTGCAATTGCTTGAGGGTCCTTTGACCTGGAACAATATCTCTGAAGCTTCTTGTTGAGACGAGAAGCCATCATGTCTACTTGAGGAACTCCCCAAGGACCTGTAACCTCTGCGAAGACTTCTTGGTGGAGGCCCCACTCTCCTGGATGGAGATAGTGTCTGCTGAGGAAGTCTGCTTCCCAGTTGTCCACTCCTGGAATGAAGATCGCTGACAGAGCACTTGTATGCTTTTCCGCCCAGCGGAAAATCCTTGTGGCTTCTGCCATTGCCGCTCTGCTTTTCGTTCCGCCCTGACGGTTTATGTACGCTACTGCTGTTACATTGTCCGACTGGATCAGTACAGGCAGATCTCGAAGATGTTCCGCTTGCAGAAGGCCGTTGTAAATGGCCCTTAACTCCAGAACATTTATGTGGAGACAAGTTTCCGGACTTGACCATCTTCCTTAGAAGTTTTTTCCCATTGTGACTGCTCCCCAGCCTCGGAGGCTTCCAGTCATGTATCCCGAACCTGCGCCCCTCTAGGACGTGAGAGCTGTGCAGCCACCACAGGAGTGATATCCTGGTCTTGGAAGACAGGATTATTCTCCGGTGCATGTATAGGTGGGACCCGGACCACTTGTCCAACAGGTCCCACTGGAACACTCTGGCATGGAACCTGCCAAACTGAATGGCCTCGTAGGCCGCAACCATCTTTCCCAGCAACCAAATGCATTGATAGATTGACACACTTGCTGGTTTCAGAATTTGTTTGACCAGACTGACGTTCCAGAGCCTTTTCCACTGGAAGAAAGACTCTCTGTAGTTCTGTGTCCAATATCATTCCCAAAAACGACAACCGCGTCGTCGGAATCAACTGTGATTTTGGCAAGTTGAGGAGCCAACCATGTTGTTGAAGAACTGTCAGGGAGAGTGCAACATTTCGTACCAACTGGTCCCTGGATCTCGCCTTTATCAGGAGATCATCCAAGTATGGGATAATTGTGACTCCTTGCTTGCGAAGGAGTACCATCATCTCCGCCATCACTTTGATGAAAATCCTCGGAGCCAGGGATAGACCAAACAGCAACGTTTGAAATTGGTAATGACAATCCTGAATTGCAAAAATAAGAATTTACTTACCGATAATTCTATTTCTCGGAGTCCGTAGTGGATGCTGGGGTTCCTGAAAGGACCATGGGGAATAGCGGCTCCGCAGGAGACAGGGCACAAAAAGTAAAGCTTTAGGATCAGGTGGTGTGCACTGGCTCCTCCCCCTATGACCCTCCTCCAAGCCTCAGTTAGGATACTGTGCCCGGACGAGCGTACACAATAAGGAAGGATTTTGAATCCCGGGTAAGACTCATACCAGCCACACCAATCACACTGTACAACCTGTGATCTGAACCCAGTTAACAGTATGATAACAGCGGAGCCTCTGAAAAGATGGCTCACAACAATAATAACCCGATTTTTGTAACTATGTACAAGTATTGCAGATAATCCGCACTTGGGATGGGCGCCCAGCATCCACTACGGACTCCGAGAAATAGAATTATCGGTAAGTAAATTCTTATTTTCTCTATCGTCCTAGTGGATGCTGGGGTTCCTGAAAGGACCATGGGGATTATACCAAAGCTCCCAAACGGGCGGGAGAGTGCGGATGACTCTGCAGCACCGAATGAGAGAACTCCAGGTCCTCCTTAGCCAGGGTATCAAATTTGTAGGATTTTACAAACGTGTTTGCCCCTGACTAAGTAGCCGCTCGGCAAAGTTGTAAAGCCGAGACCCCTCGGGCAGCCGCCCAAGATGAGCCCACCTTCCTTGTGGAATGGGCATTTACATATTTTGGCTGTGGCAGGCCTGCCACAGAATGTGCAAGCTGAATTGTATTACACATCCAACTAGCAATAGTCTGCTTAGAAGCAAGAGCACCCAGTTTGTTGGGTGCATACAGGATAACAGCAAGTCAGTTTTCCTGACTCCAGCCGTCCTGGAACCTATATTTTCAGGGCCCTGACAACATCTAGCAACTTGGAGTCCTCCAAGTCCCTAGTAGGCGCAAGGCACCACAATAAGCTGGTTCAGG
Source organism: Pseudophryne corroboree (assembly GCF_028390025.1). NCBI lineage: Eukaryota > Metazoa > Chordata > Amphibia > Anura > Myobatrachidae > Pseudophryne > Pseudophryne corroboree. The sequence goes on from NC_086444.1 coordinate 550,951,583, forward strand.
TGAAACACTGACACCACCTTAGGGAGAGAACTGGGGACGAGTCCGCAGCTCTGCCCTGTCCGAATGGACAAACAGATATGGGCTTTTTTGAGAAAAAAAACACCAATTTGACACTCGCCTGGCCCAGGCCAGGGCCAAGAGCATGGTCACTTTTCATGTGATTTGAGGAATCCCAGAACTACGTTGAGATCCCACAGTGCCACTGGAGGCACAAAAGGGGGTTGTATATGCAATACTCCCTTGACAAACTTCTGGACTTCAGGAACTGAAGCCAATTCTTTCTGAAAGAAAATCGACAGGGACGAAATTTGAACCTTAATGGACCCCAATTTGAGGCCCATAGACACTCCTGTTTGCAGGAAATGCAGGAATCGACCGAGTTGAAATTTCTTCGTGGGGCCTTCCTGGCCTCACACCACGCAACATATTTTCGCCACATGTGGTGATAATGTTGTGCGGTCACCTCCTTCCTGGCTTTGACCAGGGTAGGAATGACCTCTTCCGGAATGCCTTTTTCCTTTAGGATCCGGCGTTCCACCGCCATGCCGTCAAACGCAGCTGCGGTAAGTCTTGGAACAGACATGGTACTTGCTGAAGCAAGTCCCTTCTTAGCGGCAGAGGCCATAAGTCCTCTGTGAGCATCTCTTGAAGTTCCGGGTACCAAGTCCTTCTTGGCCAATCCGGAGCCATGAGTATAGTTCTTACTCCTCTACGTCTTATAATTCTCAGTACCTTAGGTATGGGAAGCAGAGGAGGGAACACATACACCGACTGGTACACCCACGGTGTTACCAGAACGTCCACAGCTATTGCCTGAGGGTCTCTTGACCTGGCGCAATACCTGTCCCGTTTTTTGTTCAGACGGGACGCCATCATGTCCACCTTTGGTATTTCCCAACGGTTCACAATCATGTGGAAAAACTTCCCGATGAAGTTTCCACTCTCCCGGGTGGAGGTCGTGCCTGCTGAGGAAGTCTGCTTCCCAGTTTCCATTCCCGGAATGAAACACTGCTGACAGTGCTATCACATGATTTTCCGCCCAGCGAAAAGTCCTTGCAGTTTTTGCCATTGCCCTCCTGCTTCTTGAGCCGCCCTGTCTGTTTACGTGGGCGACTGCCGTGATGTTTTTCCCACTGGATCAATACCGGCTGACCTTGAAGCAGAGGTCTTGCTAAGCTTAGAGCATTATAAAATTACCCTTAGCTCCAGTATATTTATGTGGAGAAAAGTCTCCAGACTTGATCACACTCCCTGGAAATTTTTTCCTTGTGTGACTGCTCCCCAGCCTCTCGGGCTGGCCTCCGTGGTCACCAGCATCCAATCCTGAATGCCGAATCTGCGGCCCTCTAGAAGATGAGCACTCTGTAACCACCACAGGAGAGACACCCTTGTCCTTGGATATAGGGTTATCCGCTGATGCATCTGAAGATGCGATCCGGACCATTTGTCCAGCAGATCCCACTGAAAAGTTCTTGCGTGAAATCTGCCGAATGGAATTGCTTCGTAGGAAGCCACCATTTTTACCAGGACCCTTGTGCAATGATGCACTGACACTTTTCCTGGTTTTAGGAGGTTCCTGACTAGCTCGGATAACTCCCTGGCTTTCTCTTCCGGGAGAAACACCTTTTTCTGGACTGTGTCCAGAATCATCCCTAGGCACAGCAGACGTGTCGTCGGGATCAGCTGCGATTTTGGAATATTTAGAATCCACCCGTGCTGTTGTAGCAGTATCCGAGATAGTGCTACTCCGACCTCCAACTGTTCCCTGGACTTTGCCCTTATCAGGAGATCGTCCAAGTAAGGGATAATTAAGACGCCTTTTCTTCGAAGAAGAATCATCATTTCGGCCATTACCTTGGTAAAGACCCGGGGTGCCGTGGACAATCCAAACGGCAGCGTCTGAAACTGATAGTGACAGTTCTGTACCACGAACCTGAAGTACCCTTAGTGAGAAGGGCAAATTTGGGACATGGAGGTAAGCATCCCTGATGTCCCGGGACACTATATAGTCCCCTTCTTCCTGGTTCGTTATCACTGCTCTGAGTGACTCCATCTTGATTTGAACCTTTGTAAGTGTTCAAATTTTTTAGATTTAGAATAGGTCTCACCTAGCCTTCTGGCTTCAGTACCACAATATAGTGTGGAATAATACCCCTTTCCTTGTTGTAGGAGGGGTAATTTGATTATCACCTGCTGGGAATACAGCTTGTGAATTGTTTCCCATACTGCCTCCTTGTCGGAGGGAGACCTTGGTAAAGCAGACTTCAGGAGCCTGCGAGGGGGAAACGTCTCAACATTCTAATCTGTACCCCTGGGATACTACTTGTAGGATCCAGGGGTCCTGTACGGTCCCAGCGTCATGCTGAGAGCTTGGCAGAAGCGGTGGAAGGCTTCTGTTCCTGGGAATGGGCTGCCTGCTGCAGTCTTCTTCCCTTTCCTCTATGCCTGGGCAGATATGACTCTTATAGGGACGAAAGGACTGAGGCTGAAAAGACGGTGTCTTTTTCTGCAGAGATGTGACTTAGGGTAAAAACGGTGGATTTTCCAGCAGTTGCCGTGGCCACCAGGTCCGATGGACCGACCCCAAATAACTCCTCTTCCTTTATACGGCAATACACCTTTGTGCCGTTTGGAATCTGCATCACCTGACCACTGTCGTGTCCATAAACATCTTCTGGCAGATATGGACATCGCACTTACTCTTGATGCCAGAGTGCAAATATCCCTCTGTGCATCTCGTATATATAGAAATGCATCCTTTAAATGCTCTATAGTCAATAAAATACTGTCCCTGTCAAGGGTATCAATATTTTTAGTCAGGGAATCCGACCAAGCCACCCCAGCTCTGCACATCCAGGCTGAGGCGATCGCTGGTCGCAGTATAACACCAGTATGTGTGTATATACTTTTTATGATATTTTCCAGCCTCCTGTCAGCTGGCTCCTTGAGGACGGCCCTATCTATAGACGGTACCGCCACTTGTTTTGATAAGCGTGTGAGCGCCTTATCCACCCTAAGGGGTGTTTCCCACCGCGCCCTAACTTCTGGCGGGAAAGGGTATACCGCCAATAATTTTCTATCGGGGGGAACCCACGCATCATCACACACTTCATTTAATTTATCTGATTCAGGAAAAACTACAGGTAGTTTTTTCACATCCCACATAATACCCTCTTTTGTGGTACTTGTAGTATCAGAAATATGTAACACCTCCTTCATTGCCCTTAACAAGTAACGTGTGGCCCTAAAGGGAAATACGTTTGTTTCTTCACCGTCGACACTGAAATCAGTGTCCGTGTCTGTGTCTGTCGACCGACTGAGGTAAAAGGACGTTTTAACGCCCCTGACGGTGTTTGAGACGCCTGGACAGGTACTAATTTGTTTGCCAGCCGTCTCATGTCGCCAACCGACCTTGCAGCGTGTTGACATTATCACGTAATTCCATAAATAAGCCATCCATTCCGGTGTCGACTCCCTAGAGAGTGACATCACCATTACAGGCAATTTGCTCCGCCTCCTCACCAACATCGTCCTCATACATGTCGACACACACGTACCGACATATAGCACACACACACAGGGAATGCTCTGATAGAGGACAGGACCCCACTAGCCCCTTGGGGAGACAGAGGGAGAGTTTGCCAGCACACACCAAAGCGCTATATTTTACAGGGATAGCCTTATAATAAGTGCTCCCTTATAGCTGCTTTTATAAAATCACAATTTCGCCAAATTTTGCCCCCCCTCTCTTGATTTAACCCTGTTTCTGTAGTGCAGTGCAGGGGAGAGCCTGGGAGCCTTCCTGACCAGCGGAACTGTGTGAGGAAATGGCGCTGTGTGCTGAGGAGATAGGCCCCGCCCCCTTTTCGGCGGGCTCGTCTCCCGCTTAAAAATGGATTCTGGCAGGGGTTAAATATCTCCATATAGCCCCGGAGGCTATATGTGAGGTATTTTTTTGCCAAAAAAAGGATTTTTCATTGCTGCCCAGGGCGCCCCCCCCCAGCGCCCTGCACCCTCAGTGACTGCCGTGTGAAGTGTGCTGAGAGCAATGGCGCACAGCTGCAGTGCTGTGCGCTACCTTAAGAAGACTGAGGAGTCTTCTGCCGCCGATTCTGGACCTTCTTCTCTTTTCGGCATCTGCAAGGGGGCCGGCGGCGAGGCTCCGGTGACCATCCAGGCTGTACCTGTGATCGTCCCTCTGGAGCTAATGTCCAGTAGCCAAAGAAGCCAATCCATCCTGCACGCAGGTGAGTTCACTTCTTCTCCCCTAAGTCCCTCGATGCAGTGATCCTGTTGCCAGCAGGACTCACTGTAAAATAAAAAACCTAAGCTAAACTTTTCTAAGCAGCTCTTTAGGAGAGCCACCTAGATTGCACCCTTCTCGGCCGGGCACAAAAACCTAACTGAGGCTTGGAGGAGGGTCATAGGGGGAGGAGCCAGTGCACACCACCTGATCCTAAAGCTTTACTTTTTGTGCCCTGTCTCCTGCGGAGCCGCTATTCCCCATGGTCCTTTCAGGAACCCCAGCATCCACTAGGACGATAGAGAAACTCAGGTAAGCCTGATGCGGAGGATAAATGGGAACATGTAAGTAAGCATCCTTTATGTCCACTGACACCATAAAATCCCCTTCCTCCAGACTGGAGATCACTACTCGGAGAGACTCCATCTTGAATTTGAATTTCTTTAGGTAGAAATTTTGGGATTTTAGGTATAGGATTGGTCTGACCGAGCCATCCGGCTTCGGGACCACAAACAGGCTCGAATAAAAACCTTCTCCCTGTTGTGACTGGGGAACCCTGACGAAAACTTGATTTTGACACAACTTTTGTATTGCGTCGCAAACTACCTTCCTGTCCGGACGAGACGCTGGTAAGGTCGATTTGAAAAAACGGCGAGGGGGAACGTCTTGAAACTCCAGCTTGTACCCTTGGGATACTATTTGTAAAACCCATGGGTCTAGGTCCGAACGAACCCAAAACTGACTGAAGAGTTTAAGACGTGCCCCCACCGCGGCGGACTCCCGCATAGGAGCCCCATCACGCGGTGGAATTGGCAGAAGCCTGGGAGGACTTCTGCTCCTGGGAGCCTGACAAGGCTGGCGATCGTTTACCTCTTCCCCTAGTAGCAAGGAAGGAAGAACCTCTGCCCTTTCTGTACTTATTGGGCTGAAAGGACTGCATCTCATACTTTTCTTGGAATCCGCATCAGCATTCCATTGGTGTATCCACAATGCTCGTCTAGCTGAGACTGCCATGGCATTGGCCTTAGATCCCAAAAGACCAATATCTCTCGCAGCTTCCTCAAGGTAGTCCTTGATATAACCCAGCGTCAAGAGGACGCTATCCCTATCTAGGGTATCTATTTCAGAAGACAAGTTGTCTGCCCACTTTTCGATAGCACTACTTACCCACGCAGACGCAGTAACAGGTCTGAGTAGCGTACCTGTGGTCGCATAAATGGACTTTAACGTAGCTTCCTGTTTACGATCCGCAGGATCCTTAAGGGCCACCGTGTCAGGTGACGGGAGAGCCACCTTTTTAGACAAACAAAACGTGACAGGCCCTTGTCCACGGTGGGGGGTGACTCCCACTTTTCCCTATCTGCCGAGGGAAACAGATAAGCTACCGTAATTCTTTTGGGAATCTGAAACTTTTTGTCTGGAGCTTCCCAGAGTTTTTCAAATAGCGTGTTCAGTTCATGAGAGGGAGGAAACGTTACCTCAGGTTTCCTTTCCTTATACATACAGACCCTTTTATCAGGGACAGCCGGGTCCTCAGTGATATGTAGTACCTCTTTAACCGCCACAATCATGTACTGAATGCTCTGTGCCAATTTTGGATCTAATCTGGAATCGCTATAGTCGACACTGGAATCAGAATCCGTGTCGGTATCAGTGTCTGCCAATAAGGCCAGCATACGTTTCTGTGACCCTGAGGGGCCCTGACTTTGCAATAACATATCTTCTACAGATTTCTTCCATGCCTGGGTCTGAGACTCAGACTTATCTAGCCTCTTACTAATAAGAGCCACATTAGCATTCAAGGCGTTAAACACATTTACCCAATCAGGCGTCGGCGGTGTTGACAGGGTCCCTCCCCCGGCCGTTTGTTTCCCTAAACAAGTCTCCTCCTGGGAAGAGCCTTCAGCCTCAGACATGCCGACACACGTGTACCAAACACCCACAGACACACCAGGCATATAGGGGACAGACCCACAGTAAAGTCTGTCAGAGAGACAGAGGGAGTTTGCCAGCTCACAACCCAGCGCCTAATTACCGGTTATGAAACACTAAAGAATGCCCCAGACCTGCAGCGCTTTTATATTAAACATATATTGCACCAATATTTCTGTGCCCCCCCCCCCCCCATTTTGCACCCTGATACTTATTCAGAAGTGTGAGGAAGGACCAGCATCTCTGCAGCCTGTGTAGAGGAAAATGGCGCTGAGCTGTCTGGACGAAGTTCCGCCCCCTTAATGGCACGCTTCAGTCCCGCTTTTTTAAAATATATATTTATACTGGCGGGGGTTAGGACAGTGCCTAGGCACTTATGTCCCCTCTTGCCAGTTTAATTTTGAGGCTTTTGTGCTGCCCAGGGCACGGGGGCACCCTGTAGTGCTGCTGTGTGTGTGGGAGCATGGCGCGCAGCATGCGATCGTTGTGCGGTACCTCAGAATGCAGTCACTGAAGTCTTCTTGATCTTCTACTCACCTGTCTTCTGACTTCTGGCTCTGTAAGGGGGGTGACGGCCGGCTCTGGGAACGAGCATCTAGGCGTACCTAGCGATCAAACCCTCAGGAGCTAATGGTGTCCTGTAGCCAGAAGCAGAGCCTTTGAACTCACTGGAAGTAGGTCATACTTCTCTCCCCTTAGTCCCATGAAGGAGGGAGACTGTTGCCAGCAGTACTCCCTGAAAATAAAAAAACCTAACAAATGTATTTTTCAGAGAAACTCAGTAGAGCTCCTCAGAGTGCATCCAGTCTGCCTGGGCACAAGTCTAAAACTGGAGTCCGGAGGAGGGGCATAGAGGGAGGAGCCGGTTCACACCCTTTCAAAGTCTTAAAGTGCCCATGTCTCCTGCGGATCCCGTCTATACCCCATGGTTCTAATGGTGACCACAGCATCCTCTAGGACGTATGAGAACTGTAATGAGTGGAGACCAGTTTGTTAGAGTGATATGGCATTCCAGAGTGTGCAGGAGCGAGGGAATTAGTGGGAGAGATATGAATAATGCTGTTGAGATTTAATTAGAAGGCAGGGATGAAGAGAGTGATGGTGTGAGCACCTGAGTTAGGAGGGGAACCTGCAGGGAGGGAGTTTAGTGTGATGTGGATGGAGGTGAGGTAACATGGAGAGGAGAGAGGGTGCAGGGTTTAGTTGTGAGATAGTAAGAACCAGGGCCAGTGCTAGGGTGTTCATCGCCACCCTGCAAACTATACATTTGCACTCTTCCCTCCATATTTAATAAAGGGACAGCGTGCACCTTAGTTGTGTGTGGTGTGGTCTCAGAAGGAAGCGCCCCATATTCATGTTACACTGCACAGTATTACTCTTTCTAAATGTTACGCCATACTAGTGCCCCTTACACATAATGTCCACAGTAGTTGTGCCACTTATACACATAATTCTGGACATAGAGAGTGTGGGGACAGATGCTGGGCAGAGAGGGGGGTTGAGAGATACTGAGGAGAGGGAAAGCGACTGATGTTGGGTAGAGAGAGGGGGGGACAGATGCTGGGCAGAGAGGGGGAATGAGACAGATACTGAGGAGAGGGAGAGCAACTGATGTTGGGCAGAGAGGGGGGTACAGATGCTGGGTAGAAGGGGGGCAGGACAGATGGTGGGCACAAAGTATAGAGACAGAAAACGATGTAGAAGACGCATGCTGGACAGAGAGAGGGGGACAGCCAGATGCTGGGTAGAGAAAGCAGGGAGACAGATACTGGGCACAGAATAAAACATGTAGTAGTCAGAGAAAGATAGACGCAGCATAGATAAGGTTGCAGAGATGGGCAGGATCTATAGAGACCAGATCATGAACTATGGAGAGAGAGAAGGTAGGCTGAACACTCACAGACAGGGGCCATGCTGTGAGATCCTCAGTGAACCAGGGGTCAGAAGAGCATGTTACAATCTCCTCCAATCAGGGGCTATTCTAATCAGCATGTGTCAAGCTCCCCCAATCAAAGCTCGGCACATGCCCTTCTGTTCCTTTTGGTGAGTTCAGGGGAGAGACTCTGCACAACAGTGAGTTGCAGGGACATCTGCTGGCGCTGCTGCCTGTCATAGTTTGACAGGAGCAGTGCAGCCAGCCGCAACAGCACACAGCAGCAGAGTGGTGTGTGCATCTACAGCCCAACGCCTCCATGCTTTGCAAACTCTACTGAGTGGGTATTACTGTCCCTGAGTAGGACAATGGTGGGGAAGAAGTGTAGGAAGGCTAGGAGAAGCTGTAAGAGGGGAGAATGAAGTAGAGAGGGGGAGATAGGGGCAGAACAAAGGATTAGGTAGATACTAAAGCTGGATATACACTATAAAGATTCTATCCAATCTTTCTGGGTGGAGTGAAAATCTGGTAATGCATGAGAGCAAATGACAATCAACCATTTTGCTCCCAAAAGTCAGAAAATGGTCAAAAACGGTTGTTTGGTTAAATCCATCTGATTAACCCAAATATATCCGATTTGTCTGAACATCCATGTGTGTGTGTTTTCCACAGTATGGGGGAAATGGTCAATTTTCATTTGCTCGCGAACATTACCAGATTTTCATTCCAACCAGAAAGATTGGACAGATAGTTTTATATAGTGTGTATCCAGCTTAATTGGTGAGGGGAGTTGAAAAAAACCTGGACATATTGTAGGGGGTTATTCAGGTTTGTTGGCAAACCAAAAAAGTTAGCAATAAGGCAAAACCATGTTGCACTGCAGGTGGGGAAGATGTAATATGTGCAGAGTTAGGTGGGTTTCTGTGCATGATAAATACTTACTGCTTAATTTTTACACTGCAATTTAGAATTCAATTTGAACACCCCCCCGTTCAAATCTTAATCTCTCTGAACATGTTACATCTGCCCCCCCTGCACTGCACATGGTTTTTCCCAATTACTAACTTGTTCGGTTTGCTGACTAACCTGAAAAAGGCCCATAGTGCGAATGAGGTCAAAAGGAAGAGGAAAACTGTAAATAAGAATGGAGTCTGTATGAGAAATAGCACAGTAGATGTGCAGAAATGCTGGTGAAAATATAGTGTTGGTAAATGAGTATGCACAACGGGAATAATTTAGTATTTAGCTGAATAAAAGCACAGATTTTAAGGGTGCAAAAATTAGAGTACACTGTGTTAGAAGTGAGAGGATGTGATGGTAGGCAAAAAAGTCAATATAATACAGACAGAACTTTTAAGTGTATAATGGCAAAATGACATTGTTACAGACACTGTATATATTCAGATGTTTGTGAAAAAGAGAAAGCCAACACAAATCCAGATGTGTCCTTTGTCATCACGGCTGCCACTATTTGCGATTGCGGCAATTTAAGAAGTGTACCTGCGAATAAGCATGTGCATATGCACCGGTTTACCATTAGTGATGCATGGTGTGTACGCCCGAGCACCTAAATGCACGCGCAAATAGCCACTTGTTGCAATGTGTGCGCATGCATCACGAGCAAGCTGAGAAAGGACATATCTGTAGTTGCAAGTCAAGTGATAAGTTCTTGCAGTGACAAAACGTTCAGTGTTGGGTGTCCAGACAGTAGGCGTTTGTTGTGAAGAGTGTTGGGAGAACTCACAATTTGTTGGTTTAAAGCCATCCTTCTATAGTACAGGTTGCTGATAGAAAGTTATCCTGTTTTCCTTCAGTATTGCACTATAGTAACACCACAAAAGCCTTCACTAAAAGCTATATACTGAAATGAGGAAAAAAATTTTGGAGAAATGTGTTTTTTGATCACTCTTACTTGCATTCTATTTCTAATATACAAAATATCTTCATTTGTATTTTAATCTTACGGAATAAAATTGCTTCCAAATTTTCTGGATATCAGGTAGATAATGAATTTTCCATCTGGATACACTATTGGATATTTGAGATAATCTTTGTTGATAAAGAATTTGTGTAATAATTTACGTTAACAAGCCACATTAAAGACGTTCCGCGCGTCAAGTTGGCGGTAAGGTGGTTCTAGTCTGTGCACAGACTAATCCACCAGAACTACTCCTGGTATTAATTTTGAAATGCATTCATGATTTGCGGATTAACGTGTTTTTTTTTTTTTAAAGAAATATTTTTATTGGAAAAATGTTGTATAAACCAATACAGACTACAAGAAAATGATGTTACAGAACATTTTAAAATAATGCTCAGGGTATCGCACAGGATACCAAATAAAGGGCACATCCACTGTACAAATTCCGACATTGATTTTCTATAAACTGAGAATAATGAGGACGGTAACATATACCGACACAGAAACTTGTAGAAAAAAAAAGAAAGAAGGGATAAAGACGGTAAGAAAGAAAAGAGGGAGAGAGAGAGGGGAGGGGGGGAGGGAGACCACCATGAAGAGTTTCATATAGAGATCCATAAAGTGAGGATGAGAGAAGCATTCATCGTATATAAATATGAAAAATTGCAATACAACCATATATAAGCATAAGTAGTACAACTCCATCATGATAAATCATTCACGAGAGATAGAGGTTTTAGAGTAAAAGAACCATGGTTCCCAGATTCGCATATATTTATCTGATCTATCGTGTAAGGAAGCAGTAATTTTCTCCATCGTAGAAATATACCATATTTTAGTCAGTACCATGTTTATAGGTGGAGAAACTGATTTTTTCCAACATTTAGCTATCACACATCTGGCAGCGTGGAGAATTTGGAGAACGAGCTTATTAGCAATACTACTTAAATCAGACAAAGGGAGGCCCAGCAAAGCCGTCCAGGGACCAAGGGCCACCTTGGAGGAAAGGATGGACCCAATAAGGGTTTCAATTTGATCCCAAAAAGGACGACTTTTGGGGCAGGACCACCAAATGTGTTTAAAATCTCCAATTTGACCACATTCTCTCCAACATAATGGGGAAGACCCAGGGAAACTCCTATTCAGTCTTGCTGGTACTAGATACCACCTAGTATAGACTTTATAGGAATTCTCTTTAATTAGAGAAGAAATCGAAGGCTGAGCAACATTTTGTTGTATGATTTCCCATGGGTCTTCCTCAGGTGGAGGGCCCAAGTCTTGTTCCCATTTACTTTCGTGTGGGAGAATATCAGTCAACTCAAGAGAGCGTAGTAGATCGTAAAGTATGGAAATAATGCCCTGGCGAATAGGGGAGTAAATAGAGTAGTTCAAAAAGAGTAAGTTGGCGTATGACTTCAGATTTCTGTAGGGGGTTTAAAAAGGAGCAAAGTTGTAAACACTCGTAAAGTACAGGCTGAGAAATTCCATACTTGTCACTTAAAATATCTAAAGAACGTCAAGAAGCGCCCTCAATAAAGTCAAAGACCAGTCTAGGCCGTGGGTTCAGGTGAAACCACGAGTGTGAGCGCAATGAGGAACCAGGAGGAAAATCTGGGTTATCCCTGATGGAGGTGATGGGAGATGGGAACGTGGAAAGCTTATAGTGCCGAATGCAGAAAAACCACAGGGAACAGGTGCATTTTGTAGTAGGAGCACAGGCCCGCACCTCCTGACTAGGTTTAAGTGGTGTTAAAAGGGATACCAAAGTGGATGTTTTGGTCAATAAAAGTTCAATTTGTATCCAGGGAAGGTGAGGGGGTTGAGAAAACCAAGTGAGTGCCAGGCTTAAGTGGGTGGCATGATAATATTTACGTATATCCGGGAGACCTCTACCCCCCAGCAACTGGGCTTCTTATTAAAGTTGAAGTCTTAATCCTGGGGGGTTTATTAGACCATATGAATTTCAATAAAAGTTTCTGCATTCGGCACAAAGCCCCTGCGGGAATGCGAACCGGAATTGTTTGGATCAAATACAAAAGCCTAGGCAGGATGTTCATTTTAACCGAGACTATACGTCCAAACCATGCTATTATTTGCTTGTCCCATGCTCGCAGGTCAGATTCAATACAATTGAAAAGAGCTGGAAAATTCTCGGAGTATAGGGACCCATAAGAGTTCGTAAATAAAGACGCCCAATTATTTTCTTTTCTTGGAGCGCCAGGAGAAGTTAAAATTAGCGGCCAGGAGAGATCTGCCTCTAGTGTGTGGGGAGACAAAGGATCGCCTCTAAGGAATCCGTTAGAGAGTATACAAAGGTGAGGCAGCAGGATACCTTTGAATTCCTTAAAATACATAATGGACATACCGTCTGGCCCAGGGGCCTTGCCCGATTTCTGAATCTTAAGGGCATTCTCTAATTCCTCGGTAGTTATCTCAACTGAGATACCAACAACTGGCTTAATTTTGGTAGATTACATTTGTCCATAAACGACTCGATCCCGTCACAGAATTTCGGAGAAGATGAGGAATGAACATCAGCATTATATAATGATTCATAATATGCCTCGAATCCTCTGAGAATGTGATCAGGGTCATGAGTCAGTACCCCTTGTTTGGTCCGAATCGTTAAGATATTTTTGGAGGAAATCTGAGCTCAGTTTCCTGGCGAGGATTTTATCCGCCTTATCCCCTTTTTCATAATATATTTGATTAAGGCATCTGAGGCATTGTTCTGTCTTGTGAGACAATAACATATTGAGATCCCCCTTAACTTTCAGCAACTGATCCAGGTCAGTTGGGCTCAGGGATGACCTATGAGTTTCTTCCAAGCGGTGGAGTTGGTCCGTCAATCCTAAGATCTTTTGGGAGCGTTGTTTAGTGAGTCTAGCAGCTATCTGAATGAAATGACCCCTGAGGACCGCTTTGTGTGCCTCCCACAAGGTCATATCAGACATACCAGGGGTCTGATTCAGGTTAAAGTAATCAGTTAGCACCTGTGTGATTTGAGGTAAGACATCACTTTGGAGAAGAGCATCATTAAGAGACCAAAATGGAGGGGGAGAAGTGCGAGATATAACGGAAAGAATTAAAGACATAGGAGCATGGTCAGACCATGTTCTCGGGTGTATGAGAATCTTCTGAAGTTTAGAGGCCAAATCCCGCCCAATCATAATCATATCAATTCTCGTGTAAAGATTATGTACTGGGGAGAATTTATAATCTTTAGCTAAGGCAGGCCTGGCCAACCTGTGGCTCTCCAGATGTTGTGAAACTACACATACCAGCATGCCTTGCCACAGTTTTAGCATTCCCTAATAGCAAAACTGTGGCAAAGTATGATGGGACTTGTAGTTTTACAACAGCTGGAGAGCCACAGGTTGGCCGGGCCTGAGCTAAGGGATCAAGGACTCTCCAGGAGTCAAACAGGTGGTTTTTGAGTAGAGACAACAGAGCTCTAGAATTGCGGTTGCTAGTGTGAGATTGAGAAGGAGGTAGGGAATGGGAGCGATCTAACCTGTAGTGAAGAGTGGTATTAAAATCCCCTGCCATCAAAATTCCACCCTCCCTACACTGCGTAATCTTAGAATACAAAGAGGAGAAAAAGGAGGCCTAATTAACATTAGGGGCGTATACGTTGATCAAAGTGATGGGAACATTATTAAGTTTGCCCACGATAAGAAGGAATCTATCCCTTTTGTCCCTAATAATTTTATTTGACTCCAGGTGTAAATGGGCTGGGATCATTATAGCGACACCATGCTTTTTACGATTATGGTCACAAGCATGTATAACCACTGGATAACGTCTAGAACGTAATTCGGGATGTGAGGTGCCTCTAAAATGCATCTCCTGGAGGAATACCAGATCTCCCCTAGTTTGTTTCAGGAAAAGGAATAATTTAGTTCTCTTTTGAGGGCTGTTTAATCCTTTCACATTATAGGTTATGTTAACCGACATATTAGTATATACAGTAGCATATCTAAATTACCTCCAACATCACATGGTGGTCCCCCTTGAGAACAAAAGGAAAAAGAAGTAGCCCAGGGAGGAAGAGAAATAGGCATTGAGAGGAAGAGAGTGAGAGAAAAAGAAATAATATAAGAAAAGAAACAAAAAACCAGGCCAAAGACCCACTGTACTTACGGTATGGGTCCACACGTTTGAGCACCCATATGGGGCGATGAAGGAGAAAAGATCTCCCTCATGCTCAGAACCGGCCATAATGGCGTAACGGAGAGCGCGGCGTCGAACACCAACAGACCAAAAGAAAAACGAACTGGGAAACCCTGGTGGAACATATTAATAGTTGACAACAAAAAGGACCAACTCTGAACTCTGTTAGCCTTATTAGCATAGGTTAAACCATAGAAGCTCAGCAAGGTAAACATGAAACCTCTAAAACAGAAACAACCATATTGAATAGCAAAATACAACCCAGCAAACCATCCGAGAGGAGAGGCTCACGGAGGATTACGTCTGGGCGAGGTTTTAGCCAGGACTGTCGACCAAAGACGTCTTGGGCGCTCTCTGCGGCAGGGGAGAGCCTGAGGGGCAATGAAGTCCCGAAGCAGCTTGTGTGTGTGTGGGGGGGGAGGGGGGGGGAGAGGCATCTGGTTTCGGGGGAGGTAGATGGAGTTTCAAAAGAAGCTGGTGGGCCTCTTCCTTGGACCTCGCTAGGAGTCTCCCCCATCAAGTTGAACTATCAGGGAGAAGGGATAACCCCACCTATAATGAATTTGGATCTCCCTGAGTATTTGGGTATATTCCTTCAAGTCAAAACGTCTCTTAAGAGTGATAGGGGATTAGTCCTGAAACACCAGAAGCTTATACGTTTCAAATAGGCAAGAGTCATTGTTGCGGGCAGCAGCCAGAACTTTGTCTTTGGTCTTGAAACAGTGGTATCTTAAAACCACATCTCTCGGGGAGATGTCAGTGGAGGTTTCTGTCTTAATGAGCGATGAGCTCTATCCAGGAGAAGCTGATCAATCGGAGTGCCCGGAAGAAGATGCTGGAAAAAGCGTAATAGGAAGTCCCCCAATTGGGCAGGTTTCACAGACTCAGGGTTATTTTTAATGCGCAAATTATTACGTCTCGCACGATTATCTGTATCCTCTTACTGGTCTTGGAGGAGATAGGTCTTCCTGCATAACACAGACCGAGCACGTCATCGAGTTTCTGTTCGACGTCATTAGTACGTGCACCTAGATCGGAGATCTCATCCTTGAAACCAGAGATAGCTTTGTGAATCTCCGAGTGGAAAGCCTGTTTCAACGACTTCATCTCATTTAGAATGGAAGAAATACAGTCTTTCATGGAGGAGTCTAGCACAGGTGATTCTTCCTCAGACTTGGAGATAGGAGCAGATTGGGAAGTAGGTGCCGGTTTAGAAGAGCTATGCTTCATTTTAGAGATAAAAGTAGTAAGATCTGTAGGGGGTGCAGACTTTCTGGACCTAGGCATGACGTACGACAGTCCCGGAGACAAAGAACAACTATAAGTCAAGGCTGAGCAAAAGTGGACTGAGTCAGAGTCCCATTACATTGTGAGTGGAAATAACACACATGAAGCTCCCAGAGCAGCACCCAGTAAGGCTTAACTGAGCATTCCTCCAAGTAGCAGCACCAGTATCAAAGGGAACTGAAACATGATTTGACTGTAGTAAGGCAAAATGGTCAGGAGATGGAGCTCCAGTGCAGGAGAATGTGAAACAGCAGAGGAGGAATAAATGGAGGTCTCAAAGTGTACTGATAATCCAATGAGAGCCAGTAATATGTACTGTGGCACACAGATCGACTCAGCAGGCCAGTGCAGTCATAACCCAGGTAGGGGGACTGGAGGATAACAGCCTGCAATCAGCTTGTGCACACACTTAGACACACACTTGTACTGCGGGGGTAAAGGGAGCTGGGTAGGGAAGCCTGCAAAATGGCTGCCGCCAGAGTCCCATACAGGGAGCTGCAGTGTGTACCTGCCTTATCCCAGGGCTTTCGAGGAGGATCTCCGCCGTCTGATGGTACCAGGGGGGTCTGGGACAGTCAGCAGAGCTGTGTGGAGGAGGCAGGGGTCCGCTGTGTGCTCACGGGGACCCATTGCGGCTGTGTTACGGACCAGGAGCTACCGGCCGGGTCGCCGCCAAACTCGGGGCCCCGGCTTCGGATCGGGAAGGAGGCCTCAGACCACGGTAGCCGCAGGAAGCCTCCACGTCGCTTGGGATTGCGCCTCACGTCGTCCACGGCCAAGCCTCAGGGCAGCAGCAGGAGCTGGAGAAATCGGGAGGAACAACTTTTGCGCCCGCTATGCAGGAGCCCTAGAGCGGTGTGTCTCACCGGCTCAGCGTCCAGGTCATGCCCCCCGGATTAACATGTTTTACCAACATGCCATAATGATACCTCGCTATGGGCCAGATGTACTAAGCCTTGAAAAGTGATAATGTGGAAAATGCTAAACTACCAGTCAGCTCCTGCCATTTTACAAACACAGACTGTAACATGGCAGTTAGGAGCTAATGTGCCCTTATCACTCTCCACTTTATCGCTTTTCAAGGCTTAGTACACCTGGGCCTACAGTATATGTGATATTGGTGTATTGAATGTACTGCATATAGCAAAAGTTATAAACCTTTACACACTTCGACCTACTCCTCATTACTTTCTAATATTAAACCATGTTGGACTCTTTGTGTAGTTATCCTACTGTACCCCCCTTTGCAATGGTCTTTACTAACAAGGGAGTTGGGGGGGGGGGGCAGGGGAGAGGCGACATACTACCATAAGAGCCGATCCAATCTCTATCTCTTTACTTAATCAGTGTCTGATTAACCCCTTTCACTCACACTCATGTTCAAAGCGGTCACAGCACACAAGAGAAACAGCAGTAAGGGGTTATCATAAGGACTCTGATCTTTACTAGATCCTCAGGTCATGGACTTATCTAACAAAGAATTAGTATTTCTTTTTATTTTTTATTATTAATTGTTGGGAGAGATCTTCAGGATATGCGACATCCTTATATTGTGTTAAAAATCATTGATGAGTAAAAACATAACTTAACAAGCATTGATACTCATAATTAGCGGGGCATTCAATTAGCCGCAAAATCTCTGCAATTTGTGTGCACATTTTTTGAGCGCCAGCTGGCCGAAAATTGCCGACATACACCCTTCCATTTTTCGACCTACTCATTTCAAAACGGGTTTCATGTGAAAATTCTTGCAGTGAAAAGTGTAGAGGGAAATCAGCCTGTACCCCAAAAAATGCTAAACTAACATAGGATAACAGAAGAAAAGTGTATTAGAGATCACATTAAAGAGTTTTTGGGGACTTAAATTGTGTAAAATGGTTGTTATATGCATTAAAAAGAATGCAAAATAATGGATAGAAAGCAAGTTTTTTTTTACGTGCAAAATAAATACTCATTAAATTTGGGGTACATGGGTATAAGTATATATTTGGGTAATTTTAGGGTACTTAAAAAAAAAAAAAAAGTGTGGAAACAGACCGATTACTCCCACCCGCAAGCCTAGAATCACCTGTCCCACTCATAAAATCACCCTAATATACTTGTCCCATACCTTGAACCGAATTTCCATCACTTCGTACTTTCCCCCACAAAAAAAGACGTAATTTTTGGCCAATTAAAAAATAATTTAAAACTTCCACATGCCTAATTAGTCATTAAAGGGGTGTCCCAGGGGTTCTGTACCATATTCAAACACCTTTACATTAAATAAGGATTTTAGTCAACTTTTCACCTGCTCAGAGTAGGTGAAGTGAAATTTGCGAAAAAATGATCACGGATACATTTTCCTGAACAGGCTGTAATTGCGATCCGCAGGAAAAAAAAATTTTTTCGCACGAAGTCCGTTATTGCAGCTAATTGAATACTTCCCTATAGTACACACAATGGACGTTTGATATATACATTTGAGAATCTGATTATATACAACTATCTTTACACTAAGCCACTATATGCTGTGGAAAATTTAATTGATGTAATACATGACTGTCAAAAAGGAACTGTGTTAATTCTATATAAAGGTACTGTATGTGTAACTATGAATATTCTTTCTCAGTGAGAACACCCCCTAACATGCCAGTCATTTAAAGTAATACATCCATGTTTAATCCATTATATTCATCTTTGCTGTGATAAGGCAAGCTGCATGGGGAGTCGGGCTGTAAATATATTCGCAGCCGGTGTTCACTACATTTGAATTAATGGAGTTATCGCGGACTGTGAATAGTCGCAGCCTGGTATGTGATGCAGCATCACAGCAAAGATGAACATAGATACATCTGTATTAAGAATGCCCCAGCAAGAGAGTCTACTTTTCTTTTTTCTCTGCAGTAATAATTTTCTTGTAAAGTGATAGAGAATATGTTCATATTCAAATCTTTCTTAACTCAAAGAAAAAAGGAGTGTTATGGCAGACTTATCATGAACTCTTTCTGAGTGGTACATTGGGTTCCAGAGAGAAACATTGGGGGTGTAGAGTGGATCTTGATCCAGAAGCACCAACAGGCTAAAGCTTTAGGCTGTCCCAAGATCCATTTGGGCCTCCTTTATAACCCCACCTCCAGGCACTGAGAGATCAGTTTTGTTAACCAGTACAATGCAGGAGCAGGTAAGAGAGAAGGTAGATGTTAGTCACATAGAACCACATTCTCACGACAGAAGGGACCAGTGGCTAATGCCAAATCCATAGAAGCTAGGAGCGTCAGGGTGGGCGCCCTGTGGAACCCAATGTACATCACAGAAAGAGTTAACAATGGTAAGTCTACCATAATTCTCCCTTTCGGCAGCAGGTTACATTGTGTTCCACAGGGAAACATTGGGGATGTCCTAAAGCAGTTCCTCAAGGGAGGGGACACACCTTAGCGGGTATGAGAAACTGGCGTCCAAAGGAAGCATGCTGGGAGAAGAAAATCTAGAACCTAATAAACGTGTTCACAGAGGACCAAGTAGCCGCCTTGCACAACTGTTCTGCGGATGCGCCATGGCGAGCCGTACAAGAAGGTCCAACAGACCGAGTAGAATGGGCATTAATAGCAGCAGGAGCTGGGAGACTGGCCTGCGCATAAGCTTATGCAATCAGCATTCTAATCTATCTGGCCAAAGTTTGCTAATTCGCAGGCCAGCCACGTTTGTGAAAAGCAAACAAGACAAAAAGGGAGTCTGACCTCCTGATAGAGGCAGTCCTCTCCACATTTATATGGAGAGACCCTTAGCACATCCAAAACCCGCTCTTTGGAGGACAAATCAGAAGAGATAAAGGCCGGTACCACAATCTCTTGGTTAAGGTGAAAAGATTACACCACCGTAGGTAAATAACTTGGGAAAGTTCTAAGAACTGCCCGGTCACGATGAAACATTAGAAACGGTGGACGACAGGACAATGCTA
Organism: Pseudophryne corroboree; assembly: GCF_028390025.1. Taxonomy (NCBI): domain Eukaryota; kingdom Metazoa; phylum Chordata; class Amphibia; order Anura; family Myobatrachidae; genus Pseudophryne; species Pseudophryne corroboree. The sequence continues at coordinate 550,970,952 of NC_086444.1, forward strand.
AGTTCAACACCCTTCTAGCAGAGGCAATAGTCAGTAAAAACAAGACCTTGGTCGTGAGCCATTTAAGGTCCACCCTCTCAAGATGTTCAAATGGAGACTCTTGCAGGGCATTCAGGACAACAGACAGATCCCATGGAGCCACAGGAGGGACATAGGGAGGCTGAATCCGTAAGACACCGTGAGTGAATGTATAAATGTCAGGTATAAACGCAATCTTTCTCTGAAACCATACCGACAAGGCAGATATGTGAACCTTGAGGGAAGCCAGACGAAGGCCTAAATCCAGGCCTCTTTGCAGAAAAGCCAGAATTCTGGAAGTTCTGAATCTGTATGCATCATAATTCTTATCAGCACACCAGGTGAAGAATTCCAGACCCTGAAATAAATCCGAGCTGAAGCCAGATTACGGGCTTTTAACAAAATTTGGATGACCACCTCAGAGAATCCTTTGGCTCTCAGGAGTGATGCTTCAAGAGCCACACCATCAAAGACAGTCTGGCCAGGTTCGGATAAAGACAAGGGCCCTGTACAAGGAGGTCTGGGCAATGAGGAAGTAAAAGTGGATGCTCCGTCGATAGACCCTGCAGGTCTGAGAACCATGCCGTCTAGGCCACGTTGGAGCAACTAGAAGTAGAAATCCTCCTTGTTTGAACTTCCGCAGGACCTTGGGCAGGAGTGATACTGGAGGGAACACACAGGGCAGCCGAAAGTTCCATGAAATTGCCAGTACGTCCACGAACGCTGCTTGAGGATCCCTAGTCCTTGATCTGAAGACCAAAACCTTGTGCTTGTGTCGAGATGCCATCAGGTCTACATCTGGTAGGCCCCAGTTGTCCACTATGAGTTGAAAGACTTCTGGATGAAGACTCCACTCTCCGGTGTGCACATCCTGGCGACTGAGGAAGTCCGCTTTCCTGTTTAGGACGCCCGGAATGAACACTGCCAATATTACTGGCAGATGGCGCTTCGAGTGCCACCTTGATGGTTTATGTATGCCACCGTAGTGGCATTGTCTGACCGTACTTGAACTGGCCAGTTCTGTATAAAAGGCAGAGCGAGAGTCAATGCATTGAACACGGTCCGCAACTGAAGAATGTTTATTGGGAGGAGTGACTCCTCCTTGGTCCAACGACCCTGAAGAGTGTTGCTCCAACACCGCACCCCATCCCCTTAGACTGGCGTCCGTTGCCAGTAGGATCCAGTCGGGGATCCAGAAGGGACGGCCCCTGCTTGATTGCTGGTCCTGTAGCCACCAGGTCAGCGTCAGACGGACCACCGGAGTCAAAGTGATCATGTGAGATCTGATCCGATGAGGTAGGGCGTACCACTTGGAAAGAATTAACCTCTGCAGAGGGCAGGAATGAAATTGAGCGTACTCTACCATGTCGAATGCAGACACCATCAGTACATCCAAGTACTTGCATCGCCGCGTGTATCGACACTCTGGGGCGACAAAGGAAGCATCTTATCCTGTCTTGAAGTCTCAGGACTTTTTCTGGAGACCGAAACAGTTGTTGACGGTGTGTCCAGCAGTGCCCCCAGGTGCACCATGCTCCCTGTGGGCTTGTAGGAAGCTTACCGCCAGTTGTAGATGACTGAGGAGGACATCGTTGGAGTTTGCCAGGATCAGCAAGTCGTCCAGATATGGCAAGATCCTGACTCCCTGGCGACGGAGATGGGCCGTCATTACGGCCATGACCTTGGTGAAGATTCAAGGAGCCAAAGCCAGTCCAAATGGCAGAGCCTGGAACCAATAATGGAGGTTGCCAATAGCAAACTGCAGATACTGCTGATGCGACATGGCAATAGGTATATGCAGATATGCATCCTGTATATCCAGGGATACCATATAGTTTCTGGGTTCCATAGCCAGTACAATCAAGCGCAGTGTTTCCATACGGAACTTGGACACTCTCACAAACTTGTTAAGTAATTTGAGGTTGAGTATAGGCCAGAAGGAACCATTGGGTTTCGGAACTACAAACAGGGTTTAGTAGTAACCTCTGCCTCTCTGGGCCAGAGGAACCAGCACTACCACTCCTGTATTCAGGAGGGAACCCACAACCTTTTGCAGAGCTTGCGCCTTTAACGGATCTGAAGGGATAACCGTGGTGCAAAACTGGCGAGGGGGACGTCACTTGAAAGCGACCCATTGGGTTTCGGAACTACAAACAGGGTTTAGTAGTAACCACTGCCTCTCTAGGCCAGAGGAACCAGCACTACCACTCCTGTATTCAGGAGGGAACCCACAACCTTTTGCAGAGCTTGCGCCTTTAACGGATCTGAAGGGATAACCGTGGTGCAAAACTGGCAAGGGGGACGTCTCTTGAAAGCGACTGCGTACCCGTGAAAGACAACTTCCCGCACCCGTGCGTCTGAAGTGGTCTTAAACCAGACCTGGGTGAACTGCAGAAGTCGGCCCCCACCGTGGGGTCCCCCAGAGGGAGGCCTGCCCCGTCATGTGGCAGGCTGGTCTGGTTTAGAATCAGGCTGACTGGCCACCCAGGACTGCTTTGCCTTGGTGGTTTTGGGAACATGAGACTTTCACGGGCATGCCTGACCTTTTGCTTTCCCTTGAGGCCGAAAGGTGGTACCTTTTGAATTCTGTGCAGAAGGATTAGTGTTTGGGAGAAGAGCAGTCTTAGCGGCTGCTAATTCAGACACAATTTTATTTAAGTCTTCCCCAAACAAAATGTCCCCCCAGTGAAGGGGAGTACCTCCAAGGTCTTTTTGGAGTCTAGGTCCACCTTCTATGACCTCAACCACAGAATATGGTGGGCCAGGACAGACGTAGTCGACACCTTGGCTGCCAACACACCTGCCTCAGAGGACGCCTCCTGAATGTAATAGGCGGCGGTGGTAGTAATGTGAGACGGTTATTGTCTGGCATTGTCAGATATATCAGGCAGCTCTTCCTCTTATGCCTGAACCCGTGCTTCAATTCCTTTTGCAGCCCAAGAGGCCGCAATAGTGGGTCTATGTACAGCACCTGTAAGGGAGTAATTAGATTTCAGGAATCCCTCTACACACTGATCTGTCGGTTCCTTCAGTGAAGTGACAGGTACCACTAGCCGGGTGACATGAGAATCCACCGGCTGTGATTTTTCCCACTTGTTACATAACTCTGCAGGGAGAAGATAGCAAGCCAAGGCCCGTTTAGACAGATGGAATTTCTTTCCTGGATTTGACCAGGGCTCCTGCCTGATATCCACTAAATGGTCAGAATGGGGTAAAAGATTTTTAACCACTTTCTGACATTTAAACATTATCAGTTTTCTTAGCCACATTAGTGTAATTCTCATCAGTGATTTGTAGAATCTACTTAACAGCAACCACAAGGGCAGGGACATCAATTTGCAATAGAGAATCCTAGTCAGAAACACCAGATTCAGTGCCTGACAGGACAGTATGCTCCCCCTCCTCTTCAGATGAAACACCTGAGGAGGAAGCAGCCCGCTTAGATGACCCAGAGACACGAGAGTAACTGGGAGTTGACTTTTGTCTGACCAAGGAATGATTTTAATTGCTGCAACTGGTTAGACAAATTGTAAGCCCCAAGGCGGATTAACCATAGGGACAATTTGTGGCTGTAATTGCACAGGTGGTCCCATAGGGGGCGTAAGGCATTCCATCAGAGTAACCAGTAGGTTTGTGAACGCAGTTCAGGGTGGCTCCTGATTGGTTACAGGAGCTGCAGACTGACTGGGAGATGTAAGACACACATTACACAGACCATCATACACAGTTTACCCCTCTGGTATATCTTTGCTGCATGCTCTGCATGATGCAGGAGCGTCCAAAGACTTACTGCCCTTCTTGTTAGACATTGTACACAAATGCAACAGAGCAAATTAGTACTATAAAGCCAGACAGAGTACAATACATGTGAATAAATCTGTTAGTATGCGACTGTAGACCGTACACAACACCAGCAAACAAATCCGGTATCATTTGACTGAGTACACAGTAGAATACACATAATAGGTAAATACTGTGACGCACTATATATATATGATCCAGACACACCTAGTCCCCTAGGGTACAGAATATAATGATAGATCTATCTGGGAAACACTGAAAGTGAAACCACACAGCAGATACAGGCAATGCAGATAATTATTATGCAAAAAAATAATATATATTAATCTCTCTCTCTCTCTATATATATATATATATATATATATATATATATATATATATATATATATATATAAATATCTCTCTCTCTCTCTCTCTATATATATATATATATATATATATATATATATATATATACATACACACACACATATATATACACATATAAATATATATATATATATATATATATATACACACACACACATATATATATATATATATACATACATACATACACACACACACACACACGTTATGGTAAAAACTTACCGTTGATAACGTGATTTCTCTTATGTCCACAGGTATCCACAGGATAACATTGGGATATTGTCGAGCGACAGCGAAAATGGCACCAACATGGTCACAAGCTTTCTGGCCTCCCAGGATGCATTGGGGCCTCCACTATATAGTCCCGCCCACTGACTCAGTCAGATCAGTTCTTTCCACAGCGATTTTAGGCAGGAACATCAGGCAGAGACCTGTTTAGGCGATAAGAACACACATGCACACTTTTCCATACAAGGAGGAAGAGGCTTTAGTGATGGTCTAGATCCTCAAATCAGATGCATCAGGGTGGGATCCCTGTGGATATAAGAGAAATCACGTTATCAATGGTACGTTTTTACCATAACGTATATTTCTCTGGCTGGGTCCACAGGAATATCCACAGGATAACATTGGGATTCCCAAAGCCATTTTAGTGGTGGGGACGCTCCTGATTGCACAGGAGGACTTTTCGCCCGAAGTCTGCGTCATGAGAGGCAAAAGTATCCAAGGCATAATGTCTAATGAATGTGTTTATGGAAGACCATGTGGCTGCCCTAGATATCTGTTCTGCTGAAGCACCCTGTTGTGCTGCCCAAGAAGGACCTACCTTACGTGTAGAGTGTGCAGAGACATTAGCCAGAATAGGGAGATCTGCATGAGAATAAGCTTCTGATATTACCATTCGGAGCCATCTCGACAGCGTCTGTTTACTAGCAGGCCATCCTCTTCTATGGAATCCGTAGAGGATGAAGAGAGAATCTGTTTTTCTGATGGCACTAATACGATCTACGTAGATTCTTTAAGCCCGGACCACGTCCAGCGACGCTTCTCCCGCAGATAGTCCCGATACCTGAAAAGCTGGGACTACAATCTCTTCATTCAGGTGAAACTTTGATACCACCTTTGGAAGATAGCTAGATCTCGTTCTGAGAACTGCTCTGTCTGGAAAAAAACTTAGGAAAGGAGACTTACATGATAATGCTCCTAAATCTGACACTCTTCTGGCTGAAGCCATTGCCAGTAAAAAAAGAACTTTAACCGTTAACCACTTAAGATCTGCTCTCTCAAGTGGTTCAAACAGAGGACCCTGGAGAAATTTAAGAACTAAATTCAAATCCCAGGGAGCTGCAGGAGGAACAAATGGAGGTTGAATATGTACTACTCTTTGAAAAAATGTACGTACATCCTGTAAAATCAGCAATCTTCTGCTGAAACCATACAGTTAACGCTGAAACTTGAACCCTTAAGGAAGCAACTTTCAACCCCTTATCCAATCCTGCTTGAAGGAAATCCAAAATCCTAGCTACTTTAAAAGATCTCGGATTTACATTTTTTCCAGTACACCAGTGAATATAGGCTTGCCATATTCTATGATACACACGGGCCGAAGAAGGCTTTCTTGCTCTAAGCATAGTTTGGATTACTTGTTTCTAAAATCCTTTAGCCTCTAGGATAGAGGTTTCAACACCCACGCCGTCAAAGATAGGCGATCCAGATGACTGACAACAAAAACCCTGCATTAATAGATCTGGACGTTGAGGGAGCAGTATCTGTGCTTCCATGGACATTCTCAACAGATCTGTGTACCAATGCCTTCTTGGCCAAGCTGCAGCTATTAGAATGATCGCTCCTTTTGCCTGTTTTATCTTTCTCACTACTCTGGGTAACAGAGATATTGGAGGGAACAGATATGCCAGCTGAAACCTCCATTCTACTGACAGTGCGTTTACAAGGACCGCTCCTGGGTCCCTTGTTCTCGATCCATACCTTGGAACTTTGTTGTTCAGACGAGACGCCATAAGGTCTATCTCCGGTAGACCCCATCTGTTCACCAGTGTCTGAAACACTTCTGGGTGTAGTGCCCATTCGGTTTCCCGAATGGTGTGCAGACTGAAAAAATCCGCTTCCCAATTTAGTACACCCGGGACAAATACTGCTGACCATGCCGGGAGATGGAGTTCTGCCCATTTTAGAATGGGAATTACTTCCTCCATCAATCTCTTGCTGTGAGTTCCTCCTTGATGATTGAGGTATGCTACTGCTGTCGCATTGTTTGAGCGGATCTGGACTGGTCTTCTTTGTAGATTGTCCTTTGCCTGAACCAGAGCCAAGTAAATGGCTCTTATTTCTAACAGATTTATCGGCAGGCGACTTTCCCTTGCGGTCCATTTTCCCTGGAACCATAGGCTTCCGAGTACCGCCCCCCAGCCTTGCAGGCTGGCATCTGTTGTCAGTACTTGCCACTCTTTTATCCAAAAGGGTCTCCCCTTGTTTAAATGGTCTGTCTGTAGCCACCACGCTAGAGACCTTTTTACATTTACTGGAATCTTTATCATCTGCTTCTTTATCGTCTGATTATTTCCGTTCCATTTGGTCAGAATAAGGTGCTGCAATGGTCTAGAGTGGAACTGCGCATTTTCCACCATGTCGAAGGTTGATACCATCAGACCCAATAGTCGCATTGCTGCATGGACCAACATTGTCTGGGCTTGCAACGCTTCCTGAGCCATGACCTGCACCTTGACTATCTTTTTCTCTGGTAAGAGAACTTTCTGTAGGTCTGAATCCAATATGGCCCCCAAATGAACCATCCGCTGTGACGGATTCAGGGACGACTTTTCCCAATTTATGAGCCACCCGTGTCTCTGTAAACAAACTATCGTCTGTTGAAGATGGCTCAACAGTAAATCTTGCGACTGTGCTAAGATTAACAGGTTGTCGAGGTATGGGAATATTCTTATCCCCTCTTTGCGCAGACAAGCTGCCATTACCACCATGATCTTGGTAAACACCCTGGGTGCTGTAGCTAACCCGAACGGCAGAACTTGGAACTGGAAATGTTCCTGGAGGATGGCAAACCTGAGGTAACACTGATGTGATAGTGCTATAGGCACATGTAGGTTAGCATCCCGTACATCCAGAGATACCATGTAATCTCCCGGTTCCATAGCCAACATTGTGGAGCGTAACGTCTCCATGTGGAACTTCGGGATCGATATGTACTTGTTCAACATTTTCAGATTTAGAATTGGTCAGTATGACCCATTTGGTTTCTGGATTAGAAATAGATTGGAGTAAAACCCCTGTCCCCTTTGTGATGGAGGTACTGGGACAATCACACCTGACTGCAGTAATTTTTGGACTGCTTCTTGCAGGGCATTGGCCTTCGACTCTATACGAGACGGGCTGGTGCATAAAAATCTTTGAGGAGGCTGCCTCCTGAATGGGAACCCATACCCCTGAGATACTACCTTCTGCACCCAAGCATCTGCTGTTGACTGTTGCCATATGTGTGTAAAAAGGAGTCGGTCCCCAACCCTGGAATCCTCCAGGCGGAGGCCCGTCTCTTCAGGCTGACTGTTTCTGTTCAGGTTTGGAAGTTGGCTTTTTGCTAGCCCACTGCTTCCTACCCCTGGATTTAAACTGGGGTTGCTTAGGCTCCTCTTTAGCTTTCGCTTTGCCAACGAAATGAGTGAAATTTTAAACCCTTGGACATAGGGTTATAAGCAGCCGGAAATCTGACCTTTTTCGATTCAGCCTCTGATTCTAGGATATCCGATAAAGGTTTTCCAAATAATATATTACCGACAAAAGGCAATGCTTCCAATTCTTTCTTGGACTCCGCATCTGCCTTCCAGGTCCGTAGCCAAACTGCTCTGCGAGCGACTACTGTCAAGGCTGAAGCTTTAGAAGCAACTGCCTACATCAATTGCTGCTTCTTCCAAATACTGGACAGATTGTCTTAAACGGCAAAAACGATCCACTTGCTCCCTAGTAGGAGAAGGGATGTCATTCTCTAGTTCCTCTATCCATTCGCCCATTGCCTTTGCTACCCAGGCCGAAGCCATAGCAGGTCTTACCACTGCTCCTACTAGAGAAAAAATATTTTAACAGGCTCTCTACCCTTCTGTCTGTGACATCATTCAATAAGGTAGATGACAGTGGTAAAGCAGATTTATGCACGAGTCACAGAACATGTGCATCTACTTTTGGAGGAACTTCTCTTTTCGAACAATCCACAGCATAAAATGGATAAAAAGAATCCCATCTCTTAGGAATCTTATACTTTGTACTGGGCTCTGCCCAAGACTCCTCCATCATTTCAGTCAGCTCATCTGACGCTGGGAATTCAGCTTTCACTGATTTTGTTCTTTTAAATACAGGTGCTTTTGCTTTAAACACGGTCTTGGCTGGCTCTTCTAACGAGAGAACAGCCTTTACCGCATTAATAAATTCAGCTACATCTTCTGAACTAAAGCTCTGCGACTGATCATCATACGGAGTAGAATCTATTGTATCATCATCATCCGATGTATCATCTCAGACGCATCTGTCTTAGTCTTACCTGCCCCGTGGTTGCTTGTAGAAGCTTCTGGAACCAAACCATAGGAAGGGAGCTGCATGTATGGGTTCATAGTGTAACCTAACCCTTGAGGTGGTGCTACCGGAGCTAACCTGTCCGCTATTGAAGACAGAGTCTTTGCGAACATAATTCCATGGTGGCTCTGTTGGTGGTTGAACCAACTCCTGTTTTTTACTTCGCTGAAAAACGAAACAGTTTGCACACAAACCCTCATAAGTGACCAATTTATTCATATCAATTACCCCTGACTTACAAGATAAGCATGTTAGGGCTGTAGGAGTGCTTGATAAATTCTCATCACTTTTGCCGCTCAGACATGGTATTAACCTGTTATTGACTACACAATTTGTGACTGAAAAACACCCTATATGTCAGTACATAGAGGTGAGATCAATCTGACCACAGTGCACCTGATTTGAGGGTCAGAACAGAACTGACATTACACAGAAAAGTCAGCACACATACTAGCAGTCAGTCACATGTTAAAGCATTAGACATTGTCATATGAGAATACAACCTCCATAACAACTTATACATAAGTAGGAAAATTGTACTTCTGTTTTAAACTGGTTCTTTTTTCAACATAGCATGCAGAAAACACAGTTATATACAGGTCTCATATGCAATAGGTACTAAAAATTAACAATGCATACTAAGAAGTAGAGATAATTTTTAGTACTGTATACCCTGCCTCCGTAGAGCGGGATACAGGGAGACTCACCACACTTCCATATCCAAGCAAATACGCTCGTAAGACGCTGAGTGGATAACGGACACGGACGCTCACCAACGGATACAGACGTTGAGCGACTTCCACGTGTATGCAGACGCTAAAGCCTGCGACTCGGTCTGGCGGGTTTATCTCCTGCGTACACAACCGCAGCGTCTAAGCTGCGACCGAGTACCCTCGTGGTAGCGTCTGAGCCGTAAGTGAGGTCATTTAGTTCATGAAACGAGAAACACGCGGGAACTGGCCATGAACTCTGAGGAGGGACGGCCAGGAGAGCGTCTGAATCCCCCTGTTGACTTTAACTCCCAGGATCGCGGCCTCTACCTAGTCCTGGCGCCTATGATCCCCGGAGTGTAGCGCTGTCGCACTCTAGATATTCGGCGCATCAACACACTGTTTGTAGTCTCCACCAAATCAATGTAGCTGTGTCCTGACCACTCTAGTAAGAGGAAGTCCATAGACTCCCCGTCTCCCCATGCTCCGGCCACAGCCTGGTTACGTCTGCTGGACCTGCTAGAACATCTGACACAGACGCCCGTCGAGACAGCACTGATACCCAAAGGTAAGCGTTGTTGTGACCCGGTGGGGAGTTGTTGGAGCGACTCTTTCTAGTATGCGTTTAAGACGCTGTTAAGATAAGTCGCTCAAAAACAATATAGTAAGTCTATAAAAATAAAATAATAAAAGCTTGAGGCTGCCCTCACAGCAGCCCTGTGACTATGCGGCTTCCTGCCGCACCAAGCAAAAAACTGATCTGACTGAGTCAGTGGGCGGAGCTATATAGTGGAGGCCCCAATGCATCCTGGGAGGCCAGAAAGCTTGTGACCGTGTTGGTGCCATTTTCGCTGTCGCTCGACAATATCCCAATGTTATCCTGTGGATAATCCTGTGGACCCAGCCAGAGAAATTATATATACACTGCTCAAAAAAATAAAGGGAACACTAAAATAACACATCCTAGATCTGAATGAATGAAATATACTTATTAAATACTTTGTTCTTTACATAGTTGAATGTGCTGACAACAAAATCACACAAAAATTATCAATGGAAATCAAATTTATTAACCCATGGAGGTCTGGATTTGGAGTCACCCTCAAAATTAAAGTGGAAAAACACACTACAGGCTGAACCAACTTTGATGTAATGTCCTTAAAACAAGTCAAAATGAGGCTCAGTAGTGTGTGTGCCTCCACGTGCCTGTATGACCTCCCTACAACACCTGGGCATGCTCCTGATGAGGTGGCGGATGGTCTCCTGAGGTATCTCCTCCCAGACCTGGACTAAAGCATCCGTCAACTCCTGGACAGTCTGTGTGCAACGTGGCGTTGGTGGATGGAGCGAGACATGATGTCCCAGATGTGCTCAATAGGATTCAGGTCTGGGGAACGGGCGGGCCAGTCCATAGCATCAATGCCTTCGTCTTGCAGGAACTGCTGACACACTCCAGCCACATGAGGTCTAGCATTGTCTTGCATTAGGAGGAACCCAGGGCCAACCGCACCAGCATATGGTCTCACAAGGGGTCTGAGGATCTCATCTCGGTACCTAATGGCAGTCAGGCTACCTCTGGCGAGCACATGGAGGGCTGTGCGGCCCCCCAAAGAAATGCCACCCCACACCGTTACTGACCCACTGCCAAACCGGTCGTGCTGGAGGATGTTGCAGGCAGCAGAACATTCTCCTTGGCGTCTCCAGACTCTGTCACGTCTGTCACATGTGCTCAGTGAGAACCTGCTTTCATCTGTGAAGAGCACAGGGCGCCAGTGGCGAATTTGCCAATCTTGGTGTTCTCTGGCAAATGCCAAACATCCTGCACGGTGTTGGGCTGTAAGCACAACCCCCACCTGTGGACGTCGGGCCCTCATACCACCCTCATGGAGTCTGTTTCTAATCGTTTGAGTAGACACATGCACATTTGTGGCTTGCTGGAGGTCATTTTGCAGGACTCTGGCAGTGCTCCTCCTGTGCCTCCTTGCACAAAGGCGGAGGTAGCGGTCCTGCTGCTGGGTTGTTGCCCTCCTACGGCCTCCTCCACGTCTCCTGATGTACTGGCCTGTCTCCTGGTAGCGCCTCCATGCTCTGGACACTACGCTGACAGACACAGCAAACCTTCTTGCCACAGCTCGCATTGATGTGCCATCCTGGATGAGCTGCACTACCTGAGCCACTTGTGTGGGTTGTAGGGAGGTCATACAGGCAACGTGGAGGCCACACACACTACTGAGCCTCATTTTGACTTGTTTTAAGGACATTACATCAAAGTTGGATGAGCCTGTAGTGTGTTTTTCCACTTTAATTTTGAGGGTGACTCCAAATCCAGACCTCCATGGGTTAATAAATTTGATTTCCATTGATAATTTTTGTGTGATTTTGTTGTCAGCACATTCAACTATGTAAAGAACAAAGTATTTAATAAGAATATTTAATTCATTCAGATCTAGGATGTGTTATTTTAGTGTTCCCTTTATTTTTTTGAGCAATATACATATATATACACACATTTTTATATATATATATATATATATATATATATATATATATATATATATATATATATATATATATATATATCTATCTATCTCGTGGGAAAGGAGGAAGCGGCACTCAGCTTTTCAAATAGTCAAAAAAGTGTATTAAAACACACCAAACTCCAACGTTTCAGGGCTTACACACCCCTTTGTCAAGGTGTACAGCATTGCTGTACACCTTGACAAAGGGGCGTGTAAGCCCCGAAACGTTGAGGAGTTTGGTGTGTTTTAATACACTTTTTTGACTATTTGGAAAGCTGAGTGGCGCTTCCTCCTTTCCCACGATTTATCCAGTATCTGGTTGAGGGCACCAGCGCAGATGTCTATTTAATTGGAGTGCCGATCCATGCTACATCTATCTATCTATCTATCTATCTATATATCTATCTATATATATATATATATATACACATACATACATATATATATATATATATATATATATATATATATATATATATATATAGTACTACAGTAACTCCGGCACTCCACTAAATGAGCTGAAACTTGAAATACTTGCTCCTGTGCCCTCCATCAGGGGAGTTGCCCCAGAATCACAGCAAAGAAACAGGCGGCACTCGAAGTCAGCAAAAACAAAGTTTGTATTAAACAAAAGAGCGTTGACGTTTCGGGGACGTGCTCCCCTTCCTCAGAACAATTTAACACTGTGCAAATCATACAATAAATACCCACTTACCCCATGGGCCTCCCCCACCAGCGTGCGTCCCCAGTCACGTTGCCTGCAAACTCCGACCTGCACTCCCAGCTTCCGGCTGCGGGGCGGATGTGACGTAGCAGGGCCCGGCCTGGTGACCATGGCAACCCGTTGTCCCGGCCGTCAGCAGGACTCCCGCGATGCCTCCAGCTCCCTCCAGCCGAGCGGAAGTGACGTCCCGGAGTTCGGCTCGTGGCCATGGAGACACTGTGTATACAAAACATAAACAAAGCAAATGTAAAACGATTAAGTGAAAAAACATTAGACATTATTTATAAACATGGCGATTAAGCTGTTCCACATACTATCAAATTTAAGAACAGGTTTAAAAAGTGAAATGTGATACAAACAACAATCTTAAAAACATCATGAGAATAAAACCATCAAAAAACCCAGCAATCAGTATTAAGTGACTGGTAAAGGGAAAGGGTCAGATGGCAGACCCACCAACAATATTATTGAGACCACTACTGTACTGATCAATTATCAATGACCACAATTTGACATCATGACCCCCCAGTATACCAAAACAGCTATATTATTTATTATACTGAAAATATTGCTGGATAGCCCCTCACGGCCTAAAGTGTACCCAAAATGCTACTAATTATTAATTAATTAATTAATTGGGTATTTATTGTTTGATTTGCACAGTGTTAAATTGTTCTGAGGAAGGGGAGCACGTCCCCGAAACGTCAACGCTCTTTTGTTTAATACAAACGTTGTTTTTGCTGACTTCGAGTGCCGCCTGTTTCTTTGCTGTGATTCTGGGGCAACTCCCCTGATGGAGGGCACAGGAGCAAGTATTTCAAGTTTCAGCTCATTTAGTGGAGTGCCGTAGTTACTGTAGTACTATTTTAAACCCCAGCGTGTCGTGCAGACACAGGGGTTTTCTCAAGGCACCCTTCAGCATTATTTCTCTCCTCATTACCTCAGGGTTTCCTGATCACTTGCACTTTTTGGGAGCACCAGCACTTTATATTACACTTTTAACACTGGGCACCTGGGTAAGGAGATGGCGACTGCTGCCTCGGATGGAGGCGATCACACATCATTCATGCTGCTATGCGACACCATGGACACATTCAGCTTTTCAGACCTTGAGGCAGAGGCTATACTGCACAAGGATCCAGCTTTCACGGACAAAACTTGCACTTCCCCAGAGGATATTTTCAGGGAATTATTGAAAATGAAAAAACGAGAGCTCGATTATTTATACCACAGTCGTACCCTGTCAGACTACTACAGAGCCAAGCAATTGCCCAGGGGTTTCAGGGTACACAATACCCCTACAATTGGAAGACACAGCGCAAGTTTCTGTAAAAAATGGGTCTCAGTACTGAACAAGTGCTCGATGGACCTCATTCTTCTTGTTATAGAGGAATCTACCCGAGAATTCAATGTCACTAAGGAAAAAATTTCAGAATTTGAGAAAGAGCACTTGGGACCCCTGGCTGCAGAGCAAACGAATGCCTTGCTGACTAAATTATCTACTCAGCTGGAACAGTACAAAGTGGGACTTTTAAAATTTAAACATGAGAAATTAATCAAGGTACAGGCGGACTATGCTCAGCACAGAGTATACCCCTGGTTAGGTGGGTCCAGCTCATTTGAAGCACGGAATAAACCTCCAAAGTTTATCAGACGTAGACCACGTGTCAACTTCCAGAGTACATCTGCAAGTGAATCTGATGAGCAAAGTTCCAGTAATATCTCTGCGCCACGTACCATCCCTTTAGGGGTCAAGACACGGGCAGGAATTGTACCAAAAACAAAAACTACACACGAAAGAGGTGGACAAAACCAAAGGCAAAGGGGGAAGAAAAGCCCCAAAGGGGAAGACACAATGATTTTTAATTTATCTTCCGTCACTCTCTCACCCGTGGAGGTAAGAGTCTTAAGTAAAGGACTTTCTTATGTTCCAACCAACCATCTGGATCCGTTCAGGTGGAAGGTAGATATGTACAAGCTTAATCGTAAACTTAAAATTCAGGAGTTTTTTGGTAAAACGCAACCAGAAGACCCAAAAGCACCACTACCACCCCGCATCCAAAAACTGGGCCCAAGTTCCAAGTTTGATCCCATTTCTCATAATGCGTCTTTGAAGACCTTCCATCGATTACTTGAAGCTGAAGGCAATCTACAGAATACCTCTAAATTCCATTTGAATTTGTCTAAAGAGGAACAACAGGCACTGCAGGAACTGGGGAGTAGAAAAGACATCATAATTCGTGGTGCAGATAAGGGTGGGGCCATTGTGGTGCAGGACCTGCACGATTACCGAGAGGAGTGTTTGCGACAACTAAGCGATACAGATACCTATTGCCTACTGGAAAAAGATCCCACAGAGGTCTACAAACGTGAACTTATCAAGATTCTGGATAAAGCAAGAGAGAATGGGGTCATCGGGAGTGTGGTGTACGATAAATTACTTACTGAGTATCCCATTACTCCCATTCTGTACACCATTCCCAAGTTCCACAAGGATGCGCAGAGACCCCCGGGCAGACCCATTGTTTCAGCCCGTGGGTCTCTGTGCGAACCCTTGGCTGTATATTTGGATGCATACCTACAGCCGTGCATCCAACAGACGTTCACCCACCTTAGAGACTCTAATACGTTACTGAATACGTTTTTGACCATTGATTCTGTCCCTGAGGGTTTAGTTCTGGCCACGCTTGATGTGGCCAGTCTGTACACCTGTATTCCCCACGAGGCAGGGATACAGGCAGTTAAAAAGTTACTGGTTGGCAATGCCCTGTATGTAGGGCCAGACGTTAATTTCTTTTTGTTGTTGCTGGAGTTCACATTGACACACAATTATTTTTTATTTGATGGGAGATATTATAGACAACTGACAGGCTGTGCGATGGGGTCCTCAGTGGCCCCGTCGTTTGCAAACTGCTATATGTGGGATGTAGAACGGTGTCTATTTTTTGAAAATCCAGCTGTTGCCCAACAGGTTTTCCTGTACTACAGGTATATTGACGACCTGTTTCTCATGTGGAGGGGTACGGAGGAACAATTGGGAGGGCTGATTTCTATCCATAATGGTTCATCCAGCCCGATTAAATTAACCCTCACTACCAGTAGAGAGGAAATTTGTTTTCTGGTTAGTGGCGGGCCAGATCATTACAAAGCTTTATGCCAAACCCACTGACCGCAATACCCTCTTATGTCATGAGTTTCCACCCAGTCCTCACTCGGAAAGGTTTACCCTACTCACAGTTTTTAAAGGTGTGCAGGGTTAACAGTGATCATAGTGACAGGGATAAACAGTTGGACGAGATGGAAGAGAAATTCAGACAGAGAGGATATCCATCACTCATGCTGCAAAATGCTAGAAAAAAAGCCCTGATACATGACAGAAAACGGTTGCTTACATCCAGTAGCCAAGCCAAGGGATGCTGTGACCGCTGTTACATGGGTTAATGAATTTAACTCCATGAGTGCCAGGACGAGTAAAGTTGCTAAAAAGCTTTGGCCCATTGTGTCGTCTGACACTGATCTCCCAAAGTTATTTTGTAAGAAACTGATGCCCAGTTACACCAGACGATGCAATATTCGGGATATCGTGATTAAAACTGATATCTCGAACATTAGGACACCAGCCACACATTTTTTAACGAGAAAGAACGGGTGTTACAAGTGCCTGGGATGCACTACGTGCACCTATATGTCACCTGGGGATACTATTACGCATCCCTTTACAGGCAAAAAATTTCCAATTAAATGGCCTTTGACATGCAGCACTAAATTTGTCATATATGTAATTATGTGCCCGTGTGGCACTTATTACATTGGAAAGACAGAGTGCCAATTCAAAACCCGCAAGGCACAACACAGACAAGCCATACGTAATGCGTTAAATACGGGGGGGGCTCAACAACCAGTAGCCAGACATTTTCTGGAACGTAAACACAATATGGCTATGCTGAGACACAGGATTATAGACCATGTCCCTGAGTCCCACAGAGGGGGGGATAGGGGGAAGAAGCTCCTGCAGTTGGAGTCCCGATGGATCTTTAAATTACAGACGTTGCGACCTAAGGGTCTGAATGACACACTTTGTCTCATTCACTTTCTGTGATTTCCTTTTTTAATCAGTGTCTTTTGGGTTCTCGGGTTGCTCTGAATTAATAATTAGTAGCATTTTGGGTACACTTTAGGCCGTGAGGGGCTATCCAGCAATATTTTCAGTATAATAAATAATATAGCTGTTTTGGTATACTGGGGGGTCATGATGTCAAATTGTGGTCATTGATAATTTATCAGTACAGTAGTGGTCTCAATAATATTGTTGGTAGGTCTGCCATCTGACCCTTTCCCTTTACCAGTCACTTAATACTGATTGCTGGGTTCTTTAATGGTTTTATTCTCATGATGTTTTTAAGATTGTTGTTTGTATCACATTTCACTTTTTAAACCTGTTCTTAAATTTGATAGTATAAATAATGGCTAATGTTTTTTCACTTAATCATTTTACATTTGCTTTGTTTAATTTTTTTATACAGTGTCTCCATGGTCACGAGCCGAACTCCGGGACGTCACTTCCGCTCGGCTGGAGGCATCGCGGGAGTCCTGCCGACGGCCGGGACAACGGGTTGCCATGGTCACCAGGCCGGGCCCTGCTACGTCACATCCGCCCCGCAGCCGGAAGCTGGGAGTGCAGGTCGGAGTTTGCAGGCAACGTGACTGGGGACGCACGCTGGTGGGGGAGGCCCATGGGGTAAGTGGGTATTTTTTGTTTGATTTGCACAGTGTTAAATTGTTCAGAGGAAGGGGAGCACGTCCCCGAAACGTCAACGCTCTTTTGTTTAATACAAACTTTGTTTTTGCTGACTTCGAGTGCCGCCTGTTTCTTTGCTGCTATATATATATATATATATATATATATATATATATATATATATATATATATATATATAAAAAACAAAAAATCAACCCTAATATCTTGCGCTATACCTCTAGTCTCAAACCAACAAGAAATACCCTCTGTCAGATAAGGTATTAAAAGTAGATTACAAATAGAAATGGATTCTCGTGGGAGCCAATATGCCTTTTGTATGACAATAATTAAAAGTTTTTATTGTACAGAAACAAACGATATTTATCCTAAGCGTTCGTTATTGACACAACCTTCTAAAAATTCATATAAAACAATATTACAATCTTATACATAAATTACAGTTGGATGTGAGGATTTTACAGCCAGGTGATCACAGTCAGAACTTGAAATGGATGTATCTCCAACCAGATGTTTGTGATAAGGACTTTGTTAACCAGACGTTGCAAATCCAACGCGTTTCGTCCGTTAGGACTTCATCAGGGGTTTGGAATCAGTTCTTATAGTAGGAGTGATTACCATTGATTAGAAAGGTTTAGAATATCCAATGATTACATCCAATCACGTATTCAATTCGATAAATATAATATCTAGATAGACTTCAAAAAAAATATATAAATTTGGTTGAAATTAGATGATGTTACGTTCCCTATTTTCAATCAAGAATGGTGGAACCTTATAGTCTACCTCTGTTTATACATGTCACCAAACAGAGAACTTAGGAAAATTTCAAATCCTGAACGAAACTATTCCTTTTTACAGGAACAAGTGCAACCTCACTCAGAGTGAGGTTGCACTTGTTCCTGTAAAAAGGAATAGTTTCGTTCAGGATTTGAAATTTTCCTAAGTTCTCTGTTTGGTGACATGTATAAACAGAGGTAGACTATAAGGTTCCACCATTCTTGATTGAAAATAGGGAACGTAACATCATCTAATTTCAACCAAATTTATATATTTTTTTTGAAGTCTATCTAGATATTATATTTATCGAATTGAATACGTGATTGGATGTAATCATTGGATATTCTAAACCTTTCTAATCAATGGTAATCACTCCTACTATAAGAACTGATTCCAAACCCCTGATGAAGTCCTAACGGACGAAACGCGTTGGATTTTGCAACGTCTGGTTAACAAAGTCCTTATCACAAACATCTGGTTGGAGATACATCCATTTCAAGTTCTGACTGTGATCACCTGGCTGTAAAATCCTCACATCCAACTGTAATTTATGTATAAGATTGTAATATTGTTTTATATGAATTTTTAGAAGGTTGTGTCAATAACGAACGCTTAGGATAAATATCGTTTGTTTCTGTACAATAAAAACTTTTAATTATTGTCATACAAAAGGCATATTGGCTCCCACGAGAATCCATTTCTATATATATATATATATATATATATATATATATATATATATATATATATATATATAAAACAGCACGCTTCTAGACCGGAAGTACATATCACAATACTTGTACAATATATCCTATAATAGGTGCACTCTTCCTTAAGCAAAGCTGTCTGTATAAAGACATGTAGAATACTCAAGTGTTTGTAAAGTCACAGCGCTGTATACAGGCGGCTTTACAAGGGAGACCTTTCCCTGCAGTCCCAGAGACTAGCCGCAACTATGCTTATAAGATGGCACCCAGCGTCTCGGTCAGGGAGTGAGGGAGAGTGCGAGGCAGCTTCCGGGGTGGGAAAATCTGCAAGAAATGGCACCATGGGCCGGGGGAGGGGCTACAGGTCAAGTACCGACTCCCCTATGCTGGACTTCCACCCCGCGTACTGTGAGCCGTATTAAATGGGTGTTGGTACACCCGACCTGTAATCAATACGCCCCGGTCGTCTAGTGGGGTCCCTGCTCAGTGACCGTGTGCATGCCAGCGCAGCGACCAATCTACCTAGGTTGCGGACGGAATGCAGTTTAATGGCGGGTCCAGCCTGGGGGACCCTCTTACCTCCTCCCCGTAGCAGCCACGCAAACCAGGAGAGCGACTGCGACCGTGTGCCTAAAACCGGAGCGTCTCGCCGTAAGTACCCGGAAACTGAGCCAGGAGGAAGTCTGCAACGCCATTTGAGGTGTGATGGAGCTGCAGCGCTGGTGTCAGCATGACATACAGCACTGACAGTCCAGTTTTGAAGAAATTTTCTGTAAGAAAAAGCTTTTTCAGGGCTGCCCAGTACAGCCCACCTGTTAAGTGACCTGCTGCTGAAGACAACTGAAACTGAGCTCACAGTGCCTGGAGGCAGGGTGATAGAGGAGGCCCCAATGCAACCTGGGACAGCCTAAAGCTTTAGCCTGTTGGTGCCTCTGGATCAAGATCCACTCTACACCCCCGATGTTTCCCTATGGGAACCAATGTATCCTGCTGCAGAATGAGAGCCCTTTTCTTAGGAAGTGTATGTGGATGATACTAGATTGATCACCTTTGAACTACAATCCAACATTATTACTTCTTGTATGCTCTAAGAAGTGGACACCATGCCTACTTTGAAACATGGAAGAGTATCAGTTATATTTTGGAGCTGTTTTTCTGTGTTTGGTACAAGGTGCAGTGAATCTGTGCAGGGTACAATAAAGGGGGCATTCAATTACCTGTGATCAATGATGATCGCGGGTAATTGTCTCACCAGAGTCTATTCAATTTTGTTTCACCTGTCTTAGGCAGGCAAAGCAAAACCCCCCCAAAACAGGGCTGTTTCTACCGAAAACACAGATTACACTGAACCTGTGTGTTTTCAGGTGACCTAATTGGATACTCCAAAAACATAAATAAATCGAAGAAACATCAGGAAGAGTCACAAAAACCGTTTACTCCCGATGCTTCTTCGTGGGTAATTAAATACCCCCCATAATCTCAAGTCTATCAAGGAATTCTGGAGTAAACCCTACTGTCCAGTGTCAGACCGCTCTTTTGCAAACAAATTGTGTACTGCTCCATCAATGTGGATAGTATGACTTCCTCTTGGATAGCAGAATGAAACACATTGGGCATTTTGCTTGGTTTAGACTGTCATTTACTGGTGTAGTTATGCTTAGTTACCCTGTACTTGTCCTATATTGTCTTCAAATGTAAGGCACTGTTTTCCTGTTTTGATTATGTGCATATGTACTCTGTAATTGGGTGCTGTGGAACCCTTGTAGCGCCATATAAAGGATTTTTTCTATATATATATATATATATATATATATATATACACACACACACAATTACAGAAGTGTCCATTTACTTCTAGCCTCCCTGCACATTAAACAGCCCTTCTAGTCACGCAATGACTCTGTAGCGCTGAGCAACCTTTTCCATTTACATAGGTCTCATTTTCAAAACGATGTGAATAGGACGCAGCATATGCTGATCAAAATGATATGTGGCATACCTATATTCTGTGTGCGAGCACAGCTGTATCTGCATACAAAATGGTATGATAAAGTGTATTCCTAGAAAACACTTTAACATACAATTTCATATGCCATTACAGCCACCGATGCACAGAGATTATAGGCATGCTGCATATCATTTTAATCAGCATAAGCTGCATGTGTGACATTTTCACATTGTTTTATTAATAAGTCGCATTTGACAAAAAAAAGATGCCCGACGCTAACAGAGTTGCACGGGACCCGTCAGCTCACTCACACCAGGCATCTCCTGCTACATGGTGTTTTGAGGCATGATGTATGAGTACACATCTGTGGCATGATAATTCAATTAAATGTGTTTTATGTCATATGAGATGTACTAGGTTTCCTTTCCATCTTTTCTTCTAAACACTAAAGATATTTCTGAAGGAAGTGGGAAGAAAGTGTGATGAAAAATGTTGATTCAGATCAGCTCTAAATTCATTTTTAGTACTTAAGGGTGATTCTCCAGAAAGTGAACATAAAGTCTCGTGCATCACACACTTAAGCTTCCATATACAGTAAGAGCAATTTCTTAACAGACCAGTTTAAAAGGAAAGAAAAATTAATTGCTTAGTAGCAATGCCTTACCCTATAACTTAAGACCCACTAAAATCTTGGTATTTTGGGGAAGTATGTAGTTTGAATTTGTGTAGCTGTCCCGTGCATCACGGAGAGCCACCCTTAAGATACATTCTGGTCACATTAGTGTTCATTTCTTTTTCTTTTTTTATTTAAGTCCTTGAGTGCCAAGTATTTTCAAGAGAATGTGTTCGCAGAATCTAGGTCCTGCATTACCAGGACACCTGGGCAAATGGAGTTAGTGCCGGGATAAATTGTCTTTGATCTATTTGCCAACACACAGAGTCAGGTCTGCTGAAAAGTTTTATTTCAAGGCCAAAAAAAATTAATTAAAAAAACAAAAGGAATAAACAAAAAACAAAACAAAAAAAAAACAACAACCACCACACACCTCACAACTTCATTTTTCCCTTCAACTTTGTTTATTGATGTACTAAACATGGAAAAAATACAAAGGATTCAAACACAAAATAATAAATCAAAAACATACAGCTTGTTAAATACTCAACAGAATATATATTTTAACAGAGGTGCTAATCAAGGCATACAGTACAACTTTAAATAAACACCAGCCTCACACATCAAGTGCTCCAAGAAATGCCGCAAAGTGAGGTACAATTTTTATGCTCTTTTCACAATGACTGCAAAACATTACATATTTATATATTTGCATATAAACATTTCATAAATAAGGGTGTCCTAACACAAATTAAACAAAAAACAAATAAATGAAAAAACAAAAAACACCCCACTGTTTAGAGGTTTGCCAAAAAGGAGAATTAAGTTTACAACTTGTGAAAAAAGGAGCATGAAAATTTGCCTTAACCCTTTGACATGCTATTTTCACAGTATATGTACTGAGCAACCATTATAAAATAAAACTGTTAGACAAATTAAATAAAATAGCAACTGCAAGATCATATACAGATATGTAATGCATATCACACATTGCTTTGCCTAAGAGGAAGCATTTAAATCTGTACAAAGCAAAAACAAAACTGTAATCTTGTCATGATACCTGTAGAAGGCACCAACTCCTTTACTTTTAGAGAGATAAATATATATTTGTTTTGTTCATTTACACGTGGTTAACCATATGATTATCTTTCTAAGTGATTAGTGGATTTAAATTTGATTTTAAATAGCATATACAAAAAAAATAAATTACTCTTTAGTTTCTCCAACAAACTCTAAAGAAAAAGCCCAAAAACCTATCACAATAAACCTTGTAAGTTAATATTAACAGACAAAATAAGCAACACAAATATATTTCAAGTTCTCAGGACCAACATAATATGTAATTCAAGTAACAATGATTACATATACAAAAAAAAAGTGTGCTTAACACCACTTCTAGGAAAAAGGTTTGATAAACCTAAAGTAAGCCATTCAAATGGCATAGTCAACAGAATCCTAGCAGCAAAGGGGAAAAAAAATAATATAAAAAATAAAAAAGTCTACCAGCAAGCTGCAGACCCCATCTAAGCTAGGTGTTTTTTTTCTTCTGTTTTTAAATGATTATAGGGTCAAACATTACACAAAAGCTCAGGTGCTAGCTTTAAACAGAACAACATTTAACAGACAAAATCATTGTTCCACTTTGCAGGTTGGTAATGCCACTGTATGTGAAGCTATTCAATACACAAAATTATATATATACATATATATATATATATATATATATAAAAAAGAAAAAGAAAAGGTATTCAAACAAGACAAAGTACATCACTAAACACCATGAGCTCCTTTCTGAAGGGAATGCTTTAGGAAGAACAGATTTATTTCCCCCCAAAATCTTTTGGCAATTACATTTTTCTTGCCAGCTCATTTATACTTTGATTTTTTTTGTCACATTTGTCTCAAAATTACAAACTGTGAGCAATTGCAGATCACCAAGATGACCAAACTGATCAGTAACAATATACCAACCAGTCTCATTAAATTTGACCCTTAATACAAAATGCTAAAGAAAACCTCAAGTAATTTAAAACAAAAAGCACATCCCTTATGAGTCACTTTCATTCCCTCCCAGCTTTACAGTATCCCTCTCCAAAAATATCACACAAATATCCTGGAAAGTTTTAAAAGCTCACAGGGTTTTCATATGAAGTAGATTTTGCAAAGTATTCAAGTCAAAATAGTTTGTTCCAGGACCAGTAAAAAGTTTGTTCAAATTTTTTTATTTTAGTTTTTTATAAAAATAGATGCTTTTTCTCATTTGAAACCCATATCAAAGAGGTTATCATCTCTTTGGCAAGGTACTGTACTACTTTATGAAAATTCTTCAGCAATCTTACAATAGGTTCTATAACTGAGGCCACCCCTGCCCCTAAACCCAAACAGATACAACATAAAAAATAACAGTTATAACATAAATAGGTTTACATTTTATAAATTAAAGTATATATCTCAAAAACAACTTTTGATAAACTGCTTCATAGCACTAAAGTTACGTAGTACAGAAAAAATCCCACTGAAAAACGAGTTGCTATTCTTTTTTTTTTAAATTTTTTACAATTGCACAGGATCAAAGGCAATAATGTAAAAACAAAAAATAACTTTCTTCTCATTGCAGAAATAGTAAAAGGCCCCATTTACAGAAGGCGGTAGAATGCAATGAGACAGGTAAAAACCCTGTTGTCTAGCGTCCATATTTAAACATAAAAGATAATAAATTCAAAGACTAATAACAAAATCTCACAAGTTATAAGGTTACTAGACCATTTTCTAATTATGTCAAGCTCCCACACTGCTTCTAAGAACAAATTGATCAAGTATAAAATTTATCAACTTGCGTTTGATGCTTGTATGTGTTAACAGAAGTGAGGTTAATTTAAACTTTGTGCGTTTTGCTCGTTTTGAAAGACACCTGCAGTACTCTGTCACCAAGACGATACCCGTTAAGACTAGCAATAGCCATTGCTGCCTCATCATAGTTAGTCATCGTTACAAACCCAAAGCCTTTGCACTTGTTTGTGTTGAAGTCACGGATGACTTTAACATTAGTGACAGCTCCAAAGGGGCCAAACATCTGCCACAGGATGCTTTCATCTGCGTCGGGTGCCAAGTTGTACACAAATATGCACCATCCAGTGCCAGCATGTCCAGGAAAGTTTATTCCAGCCAAACTAGTCATGCCATCGATAGTCACTGGCGAGAACCTACTAGAAAAGTAAAGATTATAGTGTTAGATATTTCTGCTATTAATGTGTGAAAATTAACATAAAACAAAATGAGTTAGGGAGGAAGGGGAGATATTAGGTGATCATGCTAAAATATAAAAGCCATTTTGGTTACAAAAAAAATAAAATAAAATAAAAATATAATGGGAAAAAAAGCACGAATAAGTGAATTGAACAAGATTAAAAACGAGAGGAATGCATGATACATAAAATGAAAGTTCCTCATCTCTCTCCTATTATGTATTATCTAGATCTTTCTTACACACACATACGGTATATACTTACAGAGTTTAATCAAGAATCATGTCCTCTAAGACACAATGCAATCTGGCTATTCATACACAATTACATAAAGCAATAGCTTAGTCAAGCTTTTGCAGAAAGAAAACATTTTCAGCTTTGGACACTAAAGGACTAGTAGAAAAAAAGGGTTCTAATGCCTGATCACATTTAGAGACTAGACTACACAAAGAAAACAGCTTCTTTATGCACAATACAAGTAAAACACATCCAAATATACCAATTTAGTTTGCAAACACAATACTGCAGACCAGTCCAATTTCTTGTGAATAAAAACCGTGAATATTCATATTCAAAGCAATTTAGGTAAATTATGATTCTGACTTGCACCAACACCATTTTGGCCACTCCAGCTGCACTCCATACAATCAAAAATATACAAGTGGACTATGCTTTGTATGTTTCTAACTAGGGGGACCAAGAAAAATTTGTCCGTTCACTCCCATACTGCAACCTCAGCATTACTTTTTTAGGAGCTTTTGTAAATCCTCGTGAACACAATTTTCAAATGCAGTTTTGGTGGGGCTAGGGCAGTATCTTGTGATATGTAGATTATGAGAAATGACTGGTAAACTACAATTTCACAGTGCATTGCAAACATATTCAAAAGCAGTACTGAGCACAGTATCTCT
This sequence comes from Pseudophryne corroboree, assembly GCF_028390025.1. Classification (NCBI taxonomy): domain Eukaryota; kingdom Metazoa; phylum Chordata; class Amphibia; order Anura; family Myobatrachidae; genus Pseudophryne; species Pseudophryne corroboree. The sequence continues at coordinate 550,996,649 of NC_086444.1, forward strand.
AATAATAATAATAATAATAATAATATCAAGCTGTGGTGCATTAAGCATATGTTGAATACAGTAATGGGATCAGAAAATTAACTTTGTTGCGGGAGAATGCAGGTGGGACAGTCCCATGCCTGCTTAGAAATGTTTTACCCATTATCAAACGAAACCATTGCTTTACAGCAATGCAAAAGACACATTACATAAATATGTATGTTTAACCTGGTAAAGTTTAGTTTATAGTAGCTATTAAAAGGAAGAATTCTTTAAATTGCTATATTAGGATGTAAAATATTTTAATTTCTTACAAAAACATAACCCCAAAAATGTTTTCATCATTGTCCTTCACAGCAAAACTTGCCAGTTTGCAAAATGTTATTACTCTTCATCTTAAAACCTCTCATTACATCAAACTACAGTATGTTGTCAAAGAAACTGTACTGCTCGCTATAAATACTTTCGGCATAAAAACGTAACCACTCACTTGTTTAAAACTGTGATTACCCTTTTCATGCTGAATGCAGTACATTATGTATTGTCCACGCTGCAATGCTTTTATTAGACTGTACGAACTAGCATTAGAGTTATGAATTTTAATTATTCCTCAGATATAACAAGGAACAGTGTGTTTTAGTCTAACATATCGGCTAGATATGATATATTGTGCAAGTCCAAAATGTATTTCAGAAAGGTTATTAGATTGAATGGAATTTACAAGGTGAAAAATGTATGTATTCAAACTGCATCACAAAACCACAAACACACACACGTGATAATAAATTACATCAGCAGTCACGGCGAGCAGACACCAGATGCATGGTGTAAACAAGATAAAATAGATGTCAAAATGAATCTAGAAACCGTACACAACACTGATGAATTAAGGGGAGGAAGGGAGGGAAAAAAAAATGACACCCAAATGGACATGGTTTGCCAAGACCAATGAAAGTGCAGACAATATCTCAGTTACATGCACACAAGACATACAGATATACAAACTATTGTAAGGACAAAGCCAACAAGAAGAAAATAATCTACAGCAGTTTACCTCTTTATTCCTCCATAAGCCATATTGAGCAGATTGTCCAACCTGCAAAACACATTTAGCAGATTGTTCAGCCTTGGCACATATAGCTTCTTAAATAAGCGTTCAGCTACATGTATGTTTCTGGGACTGTTACTGAACGTATGAAAATTATTCCTAGATCTTCAAGAAGCCATCAAATTTTACGTTCTTGTATCCAAGAAATGAAAAAACAAAACAAAACACGTTCACACAAAAATAAGACCAGCTTATGTCTTACATACTGTATAAAGTACGCAAGATAATACAAACCAACAAAGACTTCTGAACAGGCAAGAGGCTGGGCCCAAATGACTGCTAAATATTTGAGTAGAGAACTAGATGAAAGAGGAGGCTTAATGAAAACTTAATGGAAAAAGTTTGTTTCAGGGATCACATCAAAACAGACAGGCAGAGGAATGTATTTTTAGAGCATCAGATAATTCTCAAGGCCATGTAGAACCAGGTAAACCAAATTCTAAGAGACAAAAATGTACTGTTTGAAGAATCAATCTCTACAGTGACCATAGTTCTAGTTCTCACAGCTAGCAGAAACCAAAGGGAAAATGCTTCAAATATACTGTGTAGAAACAAGTATGCTGCATGTACAGTAGGGGTCAAGTGGTGGGTTTCTTTTTATACATGCTAGATTTAACATTTTAGAGGGACAAAATAGGAAGAACAGATTGCATTAAGTTATGACTTCGTATTTTCCAATCCTCCAGACTGTGCTGGGAGTCAGACCAAGACATTGGGGGATGGGGGTGGGGTTTACAATTCTCAAGGAAGGCGTTACAAAATAAAAATCAACATGCTTAAATATCTAACATAAAAAGAGTCAAAGATGATGTTTGTGAGATGAGCAAGATCAGTGAAAGTTTAAAATTGGAAAACACAGCTGTAATCTAAATGTGCTCATCAGCACTAACTGGCATCATTAATATCAAATCATGCAAGTTAGTCAACAAAACGTGCATAAATGGTAATAGCATTACCATAAAGTAGTGCATTGTTTTTACAGGATGAACGGAAACATGTAACATTGTAAGCCAGCTGCCTTAAAAACGTATGGGGAATGATCAGATCAGTAAGTTTCATTTTAGTGCAATAATCACACTTTGAGCAATGGCAGTAATCATTGGATCATGCTGACATCTTATACATGCCTGCCAGAAGGGATGCCGGCTGGCGAAAAGGAATTGCTGCAATACCTGGCCTCTTTGCTCCTTTCCACTCAGAATATTTGTAGACAGCCAGCATTGTTTACCAAAACCAGATTATGCAAGAGCAAGACAAATTTGGGATCTATCTGTATATAATACAGTTGTCTCGGCTGTTGGGATCCCGGCGTTCATGAGGCAGATGCCAGAATCCCGACAGCCAGTGAAATGCCGCTGGTCAGAATGCTGACGGACGCAGGTTATTACCACTCGGTTGGTGGGTCCACGCCACCAAGTGGGAATATAACCTATGGCGAGCAAAGGGATTCCGACAAACAGGATGCCGCTGTCTGTATAGTCGCAGCCAGCATCCTGTCTGCTGGGATATCATATGTATTCCTATAAAACAGACTACTAAAATGCTGTATATTTATATTATTCTGCTTGACCTCTGTGCCTACAATAACCTTGCCGGACAATTGGAATGTAATGCTGTCATTATTGGGAATTTGATCTCTGTCCTGAGCATTTTATCTGCAAAGGGTACTATGATTTTTGGATAAAAATGCGAATATTTAACCAGCCAATGAGCTCATTCTCAAGTAACTATTGTATCTATAACAGAGTTGATCTGCAACATTGTAATCTGTGTGTTTTCATTCATACCCTTTCACACCGCTGCTTCAGCACAATTGCGACCTGGGTTTGACACAAGAACAACCCATGTTAAGGGGCAGTGTGAACGGTCTGTCCCAGGTCCTGTTCACAGCATCAAGAAAGCTGGATCCCCATCACTAGGAGATGATTTAATCTCCAAGCACCGGCAGAAGACAAAACACTGTACTTGTGTGCAGTGTAAACCTGGGTTAGAGCAGTGGCGTGAGAGGGGGAGTCCTGGATTGGAACTCTGTAAATAATCCCGGTTCAAACCTGGGATTTTGGTGTGAAAGGGATATTACTGATTAAACAGCTACTTAGGCTAATAAAGTTCCATGGCTTTGATACATTTTGTTATATTTTATATTGCAATAAATTATACACAATTGGTCTTAAACTGTTCAATGTCTGGTTGGGCCAGCGTAGTAATTTCTGGCTTCATAAAATATTTCTGAGGTTGGCATTTCCTAAATTTTTTACTGCTGTAGACACAACTTGCTGAGATCACTGATCTTATATGGAGCTTAAGCTTTTTCTTCATGTTTGGGGATGCATCAGAAAACCTATGGGCAGAATTTGTTTATCGTGTACAATCACCCATCTAAAGTGACCAGAGATTGGGGGTGCGATATTCAATTGTGCAGTACCCAGAGAGGTCAGGTTTACCTGCTTTATGCAAAATAATGGGGAGTATTGCGAAAAATCCTGTTTGGGTGCCCAAACAGGTCACTTTTCACTCATTTCAGCTCGCCACCTCAGGGGGTAGCAAGCTGAAATGCTGGCACCTGATCACATTTGAACAGAGAAATGATTTAATAGCTCCGTTGGGTGCTATCTATTGACTGCTGGTGCTGAAAATAATTGAATTCCACCTGTAAATTTATATAACCATTTGGCTGAAACTTTTCTTTAAAAGCAGAGTTATGGTAGACTTACTATGGTTAACTCTTTCTGCGAGGTACATTGGGTTTCACAGGGAAATATCAGGGTGTAGAGTGTATCTTGATCCAGAGGCACCAACAGGCTAAAGCAGGCATGTCCAAACTGCGGCCCTCCAGCTGTTGAGAAACTACACATCCCAGCATGCCCTGACACAGCTTTAGCATTCTCTGACAGCAAAACTGTGCCAGAGCATGCTGGGATATGTAGTTTCACAACAGCTGGAGGGCCGCAGTTTGGACATGCCTGGGCTAAAGCTTTAGGCTGTCCCAGGATGCACTGGGGCCTCCTCTATAAACCCCGCCTCCAGGCACTGGAGCTCAGTTTCGTTAACCAGCCAAATGCAGGAGCAGGCAAGAGAGAAGGTAGAAGTTAGTCACACAGAACCACATTCTCACAACAGGAGAAGGAACCAGGGGCTAATGCCATACAAACTGAAAGACGCTAGGTGCGTCAGGGTGGGCGCCCTGTGGAATCCAGTGTATCTCGCAGAAAGTGAGAGTTAACCATGGTAAGTCTACCATAACTCATCTTCTGCAGCAGGGTACATTGTGTTCCACAGGAAAACATCAGGGATGTCCTAAAGCAGTTTCTCAAGAGAGGGGACGCGCCTTACAGTGTATGAGAACCCGGCATACAAAGGAAGCATCCCGGGAACCGGAAATATCAAAGGCATAGAACCTAATGAACGTGTTCATCAAGGACCACGTAGCCGCCTTGCATAATTGTTCTGCGGATGCACCACGGCATGCCGTCCAACAGAAAGAGTATAATAGTAGCAGGAGCTGGGAGTCCAGACTGCGCATAAGCTTGTGCAATCACCATTCTAATCCATATGGCCAAAGTTTGCTTATTCGCAGGCCAACCACATTTGTGAAAACCAAACAAGACAAAAAGGGACTCTGACCTCCTGATAGAGGCAGTCCTCTCCACATATATACAGAGAGTCCTTACCACATCCAAAGACAGATCTTTGGAGGACAAATCAGAAGAGATGAAGGCCGGAACCTCAATCTCTTGGTTAAGGTGAAAAGAGGACACCACCTTAGGTAAATAACCTGGGCAAGTTCTTAGAACTGCCCAGTCACGATGAAATATCAGAAAGGGTGAACGACAGGACAAAGTGCCTAAGTCCGACACCATTCTAGCAGAGGCAAAAAGCAAGTAAAAACAAGACCTTGGCTGTGAACAATTTAAAGTCCACCGACTCAATAGGTTCAAATGGAGACTCTTGCAGGGCATTCAGGGCAACAGACAGATCCCATGGAGCCAAAGGAGGGAAATAGGGAGGCTGAATCCGTAAGATACCCTGAGTGAATGTATGAATGTCAGGTCTAGATGCAATTCTCTCTAAAACTAAACAGACAAGGCAAATATATGAACCTTGAGGGAGGCCAGACGAAGGCCCAAATCCAGGCCGCGTTACAGAAAAGCAAGAATTCTGGACGTTCTGAATCTGTATGCATCATAATTATTATCAGCACACCAGGTGAAGTAAGAATTCCAGACCCTGTAATAAATCCGTCCAGATGCCAGTTTGTGGGCTTTTAACATAGTTTGGATGACTGCCTCAGAAACTCCTTTGGCGCTCAGGAGTGCTGCTTCAAGAGCCAAGCCTTCAAAGCCAGTCTGGCCAGGTCCATATAAAGACAAGGGCCCTATACGAGGATGTCTGGGTGCTGAGGAAGTAGAAGAGGACGCTCTGTCGATAAACCCTGCAGGTCTGAGAACCAATGCTGTCTGGGCCACGCTGGAGCGACTAGAAGTAGAATTCCTCCTCCTTGTTTGAACTTCCACAGGACCCTGGGCAGGAGTGACACTGGAGGGAACACACAGGGCAGCTGAAAGGTTCCATGGAATTGCTAGTGCATCCATGAACGCTGCATGAGGATCCCAGGTTCTTGATCCGAAGACCAGAACCTTGTGATTGTGTTGAGACGCCATCAGGTCTACATCTGGTAGGCCCCACTTGTCCACTAGAAGTTGAAAGACTTCTGGATGAAGACTCCACTCCGGTCTGCACGTCTTGGCGACTGAGGAAATCCGCTCTCCAGTTTAGGATGCCTGGAATGAAGACTGCCTATATTGCTGGCAAATGGTGTTGTGCCCAACAAAGGATCTTTGACACTACCATAGCCATACGGCTTCGAGTACCACCTTGATGCTTTATATATGCCACCGTGGTAGCATTGTCTGACCGTACTTGAACCGGCCTGTTCTGTACCAGAGACAGGGCGAGAGTCAATGCATTGAACACCACCTGCAACTCCAAAATGTTTATTGGGAGGAGTGATTCCTCCTTGGTCGAACAACCCAGAAAAAAGTGTATTGCTCCAACACTGCACCCCATCCATTGTCAGCAGGACCAAGTCAGGGATTCAGAAGGGAAGGCCCTTGCTCAATTGCTGGTCCTGTAACCACCAGGTCAGCGACAGACGACCAGCAAGGATTTCTTCCAATTGATGAGCCACCCATGGGCTTGTAGGAAGCTCACCGTCAGTTGCAGATGACAGAGGAGGACATCATTGGGAGTTTGTCAGGATCAGCAAGTCGTCCAGATATGGCAGGATCCTGACTCCCTGGCGACGGAGATGGGCCGTCATTACGGCCATGACCTTGGTGAAGATTCAAGGAGCCATAGCCAGTACAAATGGCAGAGCCTGGAACAGATAGTGGAGGTCGCCAATAGCAAACCGCAGATACTGCTGATGCGACATGGCAATAGGTATATGCAGGTACGCATCCCGTATATCCAGAGATACCATACAGTCTCTGGGTTCCATAGCCAGTACAATTGAGCGCAGTGTTTCCATACGGAACTTGGACACTCACAAACAGTGATTTGAGGATGAGTATAGGCCGGAAAGACCCATTGGGTTTTGGTACTAGAAACAGGATTGAATAGTAACCTCTACCTCTGTGGGACAGAGGTAACGGCACTAACACTCCTGTATTCAGAGGGGGATCATCAAACCTTTTGCAGAGCTTGCACCTTTAACTGATCCGAAGGGATAACTGTGGTGCAAAACTGGTGAAGGTGAAGTTTCTTGAATGAGACTGCGTACCCGTGAGAGACAACTTCATGCACCCATGCGTCTGAAGTGGACTTTAACCAGACCTGGGTGAACTGCAGAAGTCCCCAGGGGCTTGTCCCGTTTAGAAGCAGGCTGATGGGCCACCCAGGATTGTTTAGCCTTGGGCTTTGTGGATTTGGGAGCACGAGACTGTCTCGGGTATGCCTGACCTTTTGCTTTCCCTTGAGGCCGAAAGGAATGAAAAGTGGTACATTATGCCTTCTGTGCAGAAGGATTAGTAGTTGGGAGAGAAAGGCAGTGTTAGCAGCTGCTAACTCAGACACAATTTTATGAAGGTCTTACCAAACAAAATGTCCCCCTTAAAGGGGAGCACCTCCAAGGTCTTTTTGGAGTCTAGGTCCACATTCCATGACCTCAACCACAAAATACGACGAGCAAGGACAGACATAGTCGACGCCTTGGCTGCCAACACACTCGCGTAAGAGGATGCCTCCTGAATGTATTAGGCCTCAGTGGTGGTAATGTGAGACGGGTATTGTCTGGCATCGTCAGATATATCATCGGGCAGCTCTCCCTCTATTGCCTGAACCCATGCCTCAATACCTTTTGCAGCCCAAGAGGCCGCAATAGTGGGTCTATGTACAGCACCTGTAAGGGAGTAAATATACTTCAGGCATCCCTCCACACACTTATCTGTTGGTTCCTTCAGTGAGGTAACAGTGGCGACAGGCAGAGTGGACGTCACACGGCAAGTGACGTGAGAATCCACCAGCGGTAAATTTTCCCACTTACATTAATTCTGCAGGGAGAGGATAGCGAGCCAAGGCCCATTTAGACAGAGGGAATTTCTTCCCTGGATTACACAAGGGTTCCTGTCCGATTTCCACCAAAGAGTCAGAATGGGGTAATAGATTATTAACCACCTTCTGCCATTTAAACATATCCGTTTTCTTAGCCACAGTAGTAGAATCCTCATCAGTGATGTGCTTAATAGCAACCACTAGGGCAGGGTCATCAACTTGCAATGGAGAACCCTTGTCAGAAACACCTGATTCAGTGTCTAACAGGACAATATGCTCCCCCTCCTCTTCAGATTAAATATCTGAGAGATTCGTGGATTGTGAGGAGGAAGCAGTCTGCTTAGATGACCCAGAGACAATAGAGTGACCTGGAGTAGATTTTTGTCTGAACAAAGATTGATTTAATTGCTGCAACTGGTTAGACAAATTTTCCGCCCAATGCGGATTAACCATAGGGACAATTTGTGGCTGCAGTGGCACAGGTGGTCCCATAGGGGGAGTAAGGCATTCCACCAGAGTAACCAGTAGGTTTGTGAACGCAGCCCAGGGTAGCTCCTGATTGGTTACAGGAGCTGCGGACTGACTGGGAGATATATAACACACAGTACATCATACAAAACTTAACTCTCAGGTTAATCTTTGGCGCATGCTCTGCATTATGCAGGAGCGTATACAGAGTTACGGCCCTTTTTGTAAGACATTGTCTGGCTTTATCGTACTAAACTGCTCTGTTGCATTTGTGTACAGAGTACATACAATACCTGCAAATAAATCTGGTATTATGTGACGGAGTACACAGTAGACTACGCGTAATGGGTAAATACTGCGACATACTATAAATATGACCCTGACGCACCTAGTCCCTTAGAGTACAGAATATAGTGATAGATATATCTGGGAAACACTAAAAGTGAAACCACACAGCATATACAGGCACACAGTTACAGGCAATGCAGATGGTTATGAGGACAAGAAAACTGCACTGGGCTAATATAAAATTATAATAGATAGATAGATATATCTATCTATCTTTATATATATATCTATATCTCACAGCACAGCCCTAGACTGGAGGTATATATCAGAATACGCTTACAATATATCCTGTAATAGGTACACTCTTTCTTAACTAACGCTGTCTGTATAAAGACATGTAGAATACTCAAGTGTTTGTAAAGTCACAGCACTGTATACAGGAGGCTATACAATGGAGGCCTTGCCCTGTAGTCCCAGAGACCAGCCGCAGCTACGCTTAGAAGATGGCGCCCAGTGTCTCCGTCAAGGAGTGTGAGGCAGCTCCAGGGCGGGAAAGTCTGCAGTACACGGCGCCCTGGGCCAGGGGAGGGACTACAGGTCAAGCGCCGGCTCCCCTATGCTGGTCCTCACTGCCAGGTACTACGGAGTCTTACTAAAATGGGCGTTAGTACACCCGACCTGTACTCCTATGCCCTGGCAGTCTAGAGGGGTCCCTGCTCGGTGACGGTGTCCACGCCAGCGCCATGGTCCGTCTCCCTAGACCACGACAGGAACACGATTAATAGAGGGTCCCACCTCTTACCGCCTCCCTGTAGCTGCCACGCAAACCAGCAGAGCGTCTACGACAGTGTGTCTAAAGCCGGAGCGTCTCCGCAGTACTCGGGAACAGGCCACATGAGTATGCGATGCCGCTTAGGAGGTGATGGAGCCGCAGCTCAGAATGTCACACTGACATATCAGCGCTGCAGCCCTTGAAATCTTCTTAGAAAGCTTTTCAGGGCTGCCCAGTGCAGCCCCCCTTTTAAGTGACCTGCTGCTGCAGGCACCAACTCGAAACTGAGCTCCAGTGCCTGGAGGTGGGGTTTATAGAGGCGGCTCCAATGCATCCTGGGACAGCCTAAAGCTTTAGCCTGTTGGTGCCTCTGGATCAAGATCCACTCTACACCCCAATGTTTCCCTGTGGAACACAATGTACCCTGCTGCAGAAAAAAGGTATAGCCTTTTATAATGGTTTGAATAAATCCAAGGAAACCAGTATTGTGACGAAAGAATGAAAAATATGAAAGTTTGGAAAAACAAACAAAAACAGGATTGCAAAGACAAATACTGTTTTGCAAGTTAATTATAAACAAGATTTTTAGTACTTACCAGTTAAGTCTCTTTCTCGGACTAAATCTGGGGGACACTTCATGACCATGGGGTTAGTGTGGGATAGAGGCGTCGGCACTTAATGAGCTAGCTATTTAGCAGCATAAAAGCTCCTCCCCTTTAACTCCTCCTCAGTTTAAAATTACTGAGCCTGAAGAATACAGTAGGTTGAATAACTACTTTACCATCCTACTCATTCAACAAATAAGGAAAGGATCAAAATGTATCCCAGATGAAAGCAAAGACTTAAACTTGTAAGTATCCAAAAATCTTATTTTCTCTTCCTACAACTGAGAGAAACTTCATGATCATGGGGATGTACAGAAGCTACAACTAAGGGAGGGTGTGTCCAAACATATCTGAACGTAATACTTCAAGCCCAAAGTCAGATACACTGGAGCCAAAGACTATCTATGGTTGTCCCCATTTCTCTACTAGATTCTGCAACACTTTCAGATGTAGACACCATTCTCCCGGGAGAATTGTTTTGTGACTCAAATGCTTCCAAATCTCTATCCCTGGAATGAAGACTACTGATATAGCCGGGACCCCGGTCTCTGCCCAGGACAGGATTCTAAAGAGTTTCCTTTATGGCCAAGGAACTCCTTGTCCCTTACTGGTGATTGCAAGAGCATTGCAAATTTAGTTCCCCATGATTTGCCCCCAACCCTGGAGAATCATCTGTGGTAATCACTATCCAGTCTGAAGCAAGCTTATTCCTTTGTTTTGATAGGTGATTGTTGGATCCTGACCACCTGTTTATGTAGTATAATTGGAATGAATCCTTACATATTGGATAGCTTGGAATAAAAAAAAAACAACAACAATATTTCTGAGCAGTTTATTCTGTGTTGGGCCCATGTTGCTGCTAACATAACCTATTTACAAGTCTGTAACCCACTAGTCTGTGGAAAGCATCCTCCACTGAACTGATTGACTGTAAACAGGCACCTACCTGAGAAATCTCTGGGTGTATACTACGACCCCCCCCCAAAAAAAAAAAAAAAAACAAGTTTTGTCCTGGACCTTAGAAAGGACTAGGGAAGCAGACTTCAGACAGACCATGGTTTACGTACACAAAAAAGAAGCATAGAGACTCTGGTGTCGTAGTTAAACCATGAACATATATCTCACTGGAATAGAGTGCTCCCCACCAAAGTCTCTGGCTAAGGAAAACTGTCCCTTTCCTCAAAATGACTGGGTAGTTTGACTTCTAAAAGGATTTGGAAAGTTCTATTCAATTTAAAAAAAAAAAAAAAACGTATTCACAGACAAAAAGGAACCCTTTCCTCATGTGGCCTCAGAAATCCTTTTACCTAATTCAGAACCAAATAAAAATTGGATTGGCAAATTCTCCAAATGTGTGTCTTTCTGTATCCACTTTCCATGCTTTTAACCACATTATTTGTCTGGCAACCACTGCTAGGCTGGACATCTTAGAATGCATAACATATCTCTAAGGCAGACTCACCTAAGTATTCTGCCCCTACTCTGAGTTGTTCTGGTATGGATAACAACTGAGACTTCAAGGAATCCATATGGATACCATCATATCAATCCATTTTTCCATAGCTTTTGCCACCCAAGCAGAAACCAGGTTTAGCACCTGCTGCAATGTTAATGGATATGAATGTACTTTTACATTTACGATCTGCACGTTCTTTAAGAGAAGCACCATTCAGAATAAGGAGGGCCGTAGGATTTTGCTACAGGAACATCTACTTTAGGAGACTGTTCTCTATACAAAATATAATGGTCAGGGATAAGATACATAAACGGAAACCTCTGTGGTATCTGAAATGTCTTCTCAGGATTTTCCCAGGGTTCAGCAATAATGCCACACAATTGTGCTAACGTAGTAAAACAGATTCTCTTTAACTTGTTGGACCTGAATAAAACAGTGGGCACATTGTCTTGATCTATAGTGTCAGATAAATGAAAGAGCTGGTCAACTGTTTTCACTAAATCTTTCCCAGAGTTTATACGAACCCTGTCTTCAGTGAAATAATTCTGATTTGTCTACAGATGTGTCTTCTTACATCCTGGCTGCAGTCATGCTAAACTGCCCTTGAACTCGCGCCATGCAGTGGCAGGACTCCGTAGCACCGAGCGCCTTTTTCTCTCTCAAAATGCCACGCTAGTGTTTTATTTTCCCATGAAAACACCGTAGCATAGTATTTTTGATGCAGATACAGAGAATATAGGCATGCTGCATAACATTTTACTCAGTAGAAACTGTGTCTATTACATTACATGTGTCCTATTACATTACTATGCAACTAAGATGCATTTTTGCAACAACAAAAAAAATAGGATTTTGATAACCTACCGGTAAATCCTTTTCTCCTAGTCCGTAGAGGATGCTGGGGACGACATCAAGACCATGGGGTATAGACGGGATCCGCAGGAGACATGGGCACTCTAAAGACTTTTCATTGGGTGTGAACTGGCTCCTCCCTCTATGCCCCTCCTCCAGACCTCAGTTGTAGGAACTGTGCCCAGGGATACTGACATTTCGAGGAAAGGAATTACTTAACTAGTGGTGAGATATCTACCAACTCACACCCTCAACCATGCCGCACACATGGCATTCAACATAACACACGCCAACAGGCATAAACTAATTGCTGCAACATGCTGAAACCAAGATAACACAACTTGAGTAACTGTAATAACTAAACTGCAGGTAAAGTACACACTGGGACGGGCGCCCAGCATCCTCTACGGACTAGGAGAAAAGGATTTACCGGAAGGTTATCAAAATCCTATTTTCTCATACGTCCTAGAGGATGCTGGGGACGACATCAAGACCATGGGGTCTATACCAAAGCTCCAGTATGGGCGGGAGAGTGCGGATGACCCTGCGGCACCGATTGACCAAACTTTAGGTCCTCATCGGCCAAGGTGTCAAACTTGTAGAATTTTGCAAATGTGTTTGACCCTGACCAAGTAGCTGCTCGGAAAAGTTGTAATGCAGAGACCCCCCCGGGCAACCGCCCAGGAGGAGCCCACCTTCCTAGTAGAATGGGCCTTCACCGACATCTGTATCGGCAATCCAGCCGTAGAATGAGCTTGCTGAAACGTACCTCTGATCCAGTGCGCAATAGTCTGCTTGGAAGCAGGACACCAAATCTTGTTGGGAGCATACATGACAAACAAAACCTCTGTTTTCCGTATTCGAGCTGTTCTAGCGACATAAATCTTCAAAGCTCTAACCACATCTAGAGACTTTGACTCAGAGAACGTGTCCGTAGCAACTGGCACCACAATAGGTTGGTTTATGTGGAAAGAGGAAACCACCTTTGGAAGAAAATGTTGATGAGTTCTCAACTCTGCCCTATCTTCATGGAAGATCAGGTAAGGGCTCTTGCGGGACAAGGCCCCCAATTCAGACACCCGCCTTGCGGATGCCAATGCCAAAAGCATCACCACTTTCCAAGTGAGAAACTTCAACTCTATTTCTTGTAGAGGCTCAAACCAACCTGATTGAAGGAACTGCAACACCACATTAAGGTCCCATGGTGCCACTGGAGGCCCAAATGGAGGCTGGATGTGCAGAACCCCTTTCACGAACGTCTGAACTTCTGGAAAGGAGGCCAGTTGTTTTTGAAAGAAAACTTATAAGGCCGAAATCTGGACCTTGATTGACCCCAATCTAAGTCCGGCATCCACACCAGCCTGCAGAAAATGGAGAAAACGTCCCAAATCAAACTCTTCCGTAGGAGCCTTCTTGGATTCACACTAAGACACATTTTCTCCAAATACAGTGGTAATGTTTAGACGTTACTCCTTTCCTGGCCTGAATAAGAGTGGGGATGACTTCCTTGGGAATACCCTTTCGGGCTAGGATCCGACGCTCAACAGCCATGCCGTCAAACGTAGTCGCGGTAAGTCTTGATACACACACGGCCCCTGCTGTAGTAGGTCCTCTCGAGGAGGAAGAAGCCGAGGATCTTCTATGAGCAACTCCTGAAGATCTGGATACCAAGCCCTCCTTGGCCAGTCTGGGTCAATGAAGATTGCTCAAACTCTTGTTATTATTTTGAGAACTTTTGGAATCAGTGGAAGTGGAGGGAAAACATATACCGACCGAAACACCCACTAGGTCACCAGTGTATCCACTGCTATTGCTTGAGGGTCTCTCGACCTGGAACAATATCTCTGAAGCTTCTTGTTTAGACGAGATGCCATCAAGTCTACTTGAGGAACTCCCCAAAGACTTGTCACCTTTGCGAAGACTTCTTGGTGGAGGCCCCACTCTCCTGGATGGAGATCGTGTCTGCTGAGGAAGTCTTCATCCCAGTTGTCCACTCCCAGAATTAAAATTGCTGACAGAGCTCTAACATGTCTTTCTGTCCAGAGGAGAATCCTTGTCACCTCTGCCATTGCCGCTCTGCTTTTCGTTCTGCCTTGCCTGTTTATGTACGCGACTGCTGTTACATTGTCCGACTGGATCTGCACGGGATCTTGAAGAAGATGTACCGCTTGTAGAAGGCCGTTGTAAATGGCTCTCAATTCCAGAACGTTTATGTGAAGGCAGGCTTCCTGACTTGACCATTTTCTTTGGAAGCTTTCCCCCTGTGTGACAGCTCTCCAGCCTCGGAGACTTGCATCCGTGGTTATTAGGACCCAGTCGTGAATCCCAAACCTGCGTCCCTCTAGTAGGTGAGAACTGTGTAGCCACCACAGGAGCGAAATCCTGGCTTTGGGGGACAGGATTATTTTCCGGTGTATGTGTAGGTGACATCCGGACCACTTGTCCAACAGGTCCCACTGGAATACTCTGGCATGAAATCGGACAAACTGTATGGCCTCGTAGGCCGCTACCATTTTCCCCAACAACCGAATGAATTGATGGATCAACACGCTTGTTGGTTTCAATATTTGTTTGACCATTTTCTGGATTTCCAGAGCCTTTTCCACTGGAAGAAATACTCTCCTTACTTCTGTGTCCAGAATCATCCCTAAAAAAGACAATCTTGTCGTCGGTTCCAACTGCGACTTTGGAAAATTCATGATCCAACCGTGTTGTTGGAGTATTGACAGGGAGAGTGCGATGTTCTGCACCAACTGTTCCCTGGATCTCGCTTTTATCAGGAGATCGTCCAGATAAGGAATTATAGTGACTCCTTTTTAACGAAGGAGGACCATCATCTCCGCCATCACCTTGGTGAATACCCTCGGTGCCGTGGAGAGTCCGAACGTCAACGTCTGAAACTGGTAATGGCAATCCTGTACTGCGAATCTCAGATAAGCTTGGTGAGGAGGATAAAAGGGAACATGCAAGTAAGCATCTTTTAGGTCTACTGACACCATGAAGTCCCCCTCTTCCAGACCGGAAATCACTACCCTCAGGGATTCCATCTTGAACTTGAACCTTTTTAGGTAGAGATTCAGATTTTCAGGTTTAAAATCGGTCTGACCGAGCTGTCCGGCTTCGGAACTACGAAGAGGCTTGAATAAAAAAACCTTTTCCTTACTGTGCCAAGGGTACCAGGACAATGACCTGATCCTGACAATTTTTGAATTGCCATTGTTACTGCCTCTCTTCCCGGAAGAGAAGCTGGCAAGGTCGATTTGAAAAATCGGCATGGGGGGACGTCTTGAAACTCTAGTTTGTACCCATGGGACACTATTTGTAAAACCCATTGGTCCAGGCCAGATTGAATACAGATTTGGCTGAAAAGTTTGAGACGTGCTCCCACCCGAGCGGACTCCTGCAAGGGAGCCCCAGCGTTATGCTGCAGATTTGGCAGAAGCAGGGGTGGACTTCTGCTCCTGCGATCCGGGAGACGCTGCGGATTTCTTTCCTTTTCCCCTTCCGCTACCTGCAAAAAAAAAGGGAAGACCTATGGCCTTTTTGTATTTGTTGGGCCGAAAGGACTGTATGTGAGAGTGGTGTGTCTTTTTCGCCGGTGTAGGAGTATAAGGCAAGAATGTCGACTTACCCGCGGTAGCTGCCGAGACCAACGCATCCAGCCCATCACCAAACAAATCCTCACCTTTATACGGGAGAGCCTCCATATTTTATTTCGAAATCTACATCAGCATTCCACTGGCGAACCCACAACGCCCTCCGAGCCGATACTGCCATGATAGCGGTTCTTGATCCCAAGAAACCAATATATTTCATGGATTCTAGTATGTACGCAGCAGCGTCTTTGATATGACCTAACGTTAGGAGTATCTCGTCTCCATCTATTGTGTCAATGTCTAATGACAAGTTTTCTGACCACTACTCCCCCACTCACAGACAATGGTAGGCCTGAGTAGTGTCCCATTGGCCACATCAATAAATCACCTCACTCACTTGCGGTCTGTCGGCTCCTTAAGTGAAGCCATTACAGGCACAGGGAGTAACACCTTTTCTCTTTTATGACAGGGCCCTGTCTCAAATGCGGGGTGACTCCCACCTTTTTTGGAAAAAGGTAAGCTGCCTGAATTCCTTTTGGGAATCTGAAATTTCTTTTCAGGTTAAATCAGACCGGAGCCGCTATTCCCCATGGTCCTTACGGAGTTCCCAGCATCCACTAGGACGTCAGAGAAATTACATTACTTCTTTACTAAAGTAAACCCTCTCCTTGTGGTAAAAGAGGGGGCTTCGTAACTTCTAACACCTCCTTTATAGCTAAAACATGTTTTGAATGCTTTTTTTGCTAACTTAGGACCTATTCCCCTGGAATCACTAGTGTCGACACAGGAATCAGAGTCCGTGTCGGTATCAGTTTGTACTACTTGTGCAAATTTGTATGTGACCCAGAAAGGTCCCTGTGGATGAAAGGCAGAACTATTAAAAATCACATCTTCAACAGATTATTTTCATTTTCTGTATGAGATTCAGTCCCTCTTACTGATATGATTCATACTATCATTTAACCTTTCACCCAGTCAGGCTCTTGGTGTCATATTACACCTCTGTGTCCCTAACATGTCTTCACAGAGTTCCCTGCCACAGACAAGTCACACACGTGCAGAACCACACCACAGACACTCCGGGACTTATAGGGGGACAGACCCACAGTAAAATCTGTCAGAGGGACACAGATGGGATTTGCCAGTTCACAACCCAGCGCCAGTAACACAATGTCTGTGAACACAAAATGCCCACTGACATTCAGTGCTTTTATAATGTTAATCACACAATTATGTAGCAAATTCACTGTGGCCCCCCCTGTTTTGCACCCTGATACTTGTTCAGTAGTGGAGGAGGACCAGGCTTGTCTCTGCAGCCTGAGGAGAGAGAGAAAATGGCGCTGAGCAGTGTGCTGGCTGACTGAGGAGGAAGCTCCACTCTTCCATGGTGTATTTCTCCTCAGCTTTTATGAGGCAATTTTTAATACTGGTGGGGGTAGGACTGTGCCTCAGTAACTTATGCCCCTTATTTATGCCAGTTTCCATAGGTTTCATGCTGCCCAGGGCGCGCCCTCCCTCCTGCGCCTTGCAGTGCCTGTGTGTGTGTCGGCAACATGGCGCGCTGCGCTCCCGCCAGCCGCGCGACACCTTTAGCCGTCACTTACTTGATTAAAGATCATTCTTCTCATACTCACCTGTCTTCTGACTTCTGGCTCTGTGAGGGGGTGACGGCGTGCTGTGGGAGTGAGCATCTAGACACTGCTAGCATTCAGTTCCCTTCAGTAGCTAATGGTGTCCTGTCAGCCAGAAGCAGAGCCATGAAACTCTGAGGAAGTTGGTTCCTACTTCTGCCCCCTCAGTCCCACGAAGCAGGGAGTCTGATGCCAACAGATCTCCCTGAAAATAAAAAACCTAACATAAGTCTTTTCAGAGAAAGTCAGAGCTCCTCAGAGTGCATCCAGTCGACCTGGGCACATTTCTAAAACTGAGGTCTGGAGGAGGGGCATAGAGGGAGGAGCCAGTTCACACCCAATGAAAAGTCTTTAGAGTGCCCATGTCTCCTGCAGATCCCATCTATACCCCATGGTCTTGATGTCGTCCCCAGCATCCTCTAGGACGTATGAGAAATAGGATTTTAATTACCTACCAGTAAATCCTTTTCTCGTAGTTCGTAGGGGATACTGGGAATCCATTTAGTACCATGGGGTATAGACTGGTCCACTAGGAGCCTTGGGCACTTTAAGAACTTGATAGTGTGCGCTGGCTCCTCCCTCTATGCCCCTCCTACCAGACTCAGTCTAGGAAACTGTGCCCGAGGAGATGGACATACTTTTAGAGAAAGATATAGAAAAAGGAAAGTGGTGAGATTACAAAGCAGCACACACAAAACAAGAGGAAAACTATGTTAACCAAACTTGAAACCAGGAACAGCAATGGCTGAAACAAACATCATTACTGAACCAAGTAACAGTGCAGGAAGAACGAAGCACCGGGCGGGCGCCCAGTATACCCTACGGACTACAAGAAAAGGATTTACCGGTAGGTAATTAAAATTCTATTTTCTCTTACGTCCTAGGGAACACTGGGAATCCATTTAGTACCATGGGGTACTATGTACACCAAGTACCAAAGCTCCCAAACCGGGTGGGAGAGTGCTGAGGTTTCTGCAGAACTGATTGGCCTCTGAGGACGTGAAGTTTGGTCAAAGTATCGAGGGGCAGATGTATTAACCTGGAGAAGGCATAAGGAAGTGATAAACCAGTGATATGTGCAAGGTGATAAAGGCAGCAGCCAATCGGCTCCAATATGTAAATTAACAGTTAGGATCTGATTGGCTGTTGCCTTTATCACTTTGCACATATCACTGGCTTATCACTTCCTTATGCCTTCTCCAGGTTAATACATCTGCCCCCGAATTTGTAAAACTTTGCAAACGTGTTTGAACCAAGTAGCTGCTCGGCAGAGCTGTAAAGCAGACACACCCCGGGCAGCCGCCCAAGAAAAGCTCACTGACCTAGTAGAGTGGGCATGTACAGATTTTGGAACCGGCAATAGTGCTGGTGAGCTGCTGGATCCGCTCATAGTGAAGCCCCGCCGCTCCAATGGCACGTGGTCTTCCCGCTCTTTTTTTTATACTGGCTGTTGTCTAAGTGCATAAAATTGAGACAGACTCCTTTTATGGCTTTGTTGCCAGTCTGGATACTATGTCCGCACACAGCGGGAGACGCATTCAGAAGCCATGCGTCTCCGTACCCTCATACTGTCATAATGGCCCGCTAACCAGGACACCGCCTTAGTACTCCCCACTCTTCTTTCTTCTGGCTCTGTTAGGGGTGGCAGCATGCTGCGGGAATGTACGCTCGCAATGGTGGGGCTTGCAAATAGTTCCCTCAGGAGCTTGTGTCCCGTCAGCGAAGAATGGGACCATTAACCCTTCAAGAGGTTGGGCCGTTCCCCCCCTTAAGTCCCACAAAGCATGCAGGCTGGTGCCATCCAGTCCTGCCTGAAATTAAACAAAATAAATGTAGAAAACTCTTCAGGAGCTTCCTGAGACGTGACCGGCTCCTCGGGCACATTTTCTAAACTGAGTCTGGTAGGAGGGGCATAGAGGGAGGAGCCAGCCCATACTATTAAACGCCAGCGCACACTATCAAATTCTTAAAGTGCCCAAGGCTCGTAGTGGACCCATCTATACCCCATGGTACTAAATGGATTCCCAGTATCCCCTGGGTCGCAAGAGAAAAAGAAAAACCGCTCGGCGCTACAAAGTCATGTGGCACTTACGTGTTGTGTAACCCAAGTTGTAGTGTGCAGAGCAAAGATGTAGGAGAACACATCTGAATATCATAATCATCCAATAGTCCATCTTCGTTAGATGACACCTCAGACTCCGAAACCCCTGTCACTTTCTCAATACAATGTATATTACGAGACTAAGGGCCAGTAGTGGCCAATATTTTCTCTACAGAAAGGACTTTTTAAGCCAAGGGCTGTCCTTACCATGGTTCTGGCCCAATATGGAACCCCCCCTATGTGATACCATCCCAGGTCCCTCTGAATGTTTGTCTATTAGTATAGTACTTTCCTCAACCTTAGATACATTTTGATTAGACACAAAATTAAGACAATTTATCTCTCATAACAGTAGCAATAGACTGTGCAAATGACCTGACCCAGGCTGGCTCTTCCACTAAGCTAGCCACAGTTTGACACCTGATTCGGTTCACAAACAGTACTAGACTACCCTCCTCAGACATTATGTTTTCAATAGAAATACACACACACAAATACTGATGTACCACACAGCATACATACAACTTCAATAAATATCTGAGTAAAGATAGATGATCTGCCAAATAAATAATCCAAACTCTCACATGGAGTTGCTGAGGCGGCGAGAGGGGAGTTTTTCAGACATCAGCAGTCTCTTCAGCCGCTAGACTGAATCATACACATAGTTGCTCCTTTTAAGACAATTACTGCTTTTCAGCAAAGCTAGACACCAAACCTCAGTGTGCTACCCTTTATCTGAGGGTAGCTACTGAGCGTGTCTGCCCCTTCTGTCAACCAGCTCACATAGGGCGAGAGAGAGCTTGTTACTGATCCTCCAGCCACCCCTCTTCTCCATGGGAGGATGGTCTGGTCCGGTCACTTACTGTATGCTGCTTCTTTGTTCTCTAACGCCACAGCTGTGCACCATGGGAAAGACTGCCCCAGTGTTTGGAACATGCTGCAGCAGCTGCTAGTGGTTTGCCAAACTGCATTCCCCCAGTTCCTGGGGACCGCATTGTAGCACCTCCCACCTGCCTATTTTTCTCACCACTGCTCTGTCCCTCTTCCCTGGCTCTGGATCTGCCTGAAGGCACCCACCGCTCAGCCTTTCAGCCAGCACCTATCCTCACCATTGGCACCGCTGTCTGCTCCAGAGAGCCTGCTGACCTCCATACAGGGACCTGAGCCATAGGGTTAAACCGCGGGATACCAAAGCAGAAAGAGCACTTAATGAAAGACAAAGGATAGGTTACATGGGAGGAGCATGTATATTGCTAAAAGGCTAGCTCATTAAGTGCTAAGGCCTCTATCCTGCACTAAACCCATGGTCATGAAGTGTCCCCCAAGATAGAGGGTAAGAAATTATATTTTAATCTGGCATCTTTTGAAACATGACTGTTGGAGAAAGCACCTTTAGTCACAATCGCACATAGTCCTGACATAACTGCCTGTCATTACCTTTAAAAAGCCAGCGACCCCTAAACAACATGTAAAGAGGTGGGATTCACTTTTAATAAATATAAATTGAGATTGAACAAATCTTACTCGCTATGGAGGGATGTCTTGGATACATGCACCATGGCATTTGAATTCTGCCTTTAATGCAAGGAAAAACACAGTTAACACTACAAGTCATTGTATTGAGTCCATACCCACTTGCACTGCAAAATTATTTTTCAGAATGCAACTTCCTCCATTTATATGTTTAAATGCATTTTAAATTGAAAATAAATAAATAACCCCCCCCCCCAAAAAACAAAACAAAAAAAAAAACAAAAAACCACAACCCATACAAACTAGTAAAAACATCTCAAACTTCAGTGGGTATTCTGTTTGCCTCAAACTGTCACTACCTGTGGCACGTGCACTATCTCAAATTTTTTTATTTATTACTGCTATATGCTTTTCTACAAGTCATGCCCTAACTTGCCTCTTTTCATCTCATTAGGACTATACTTTGCTTCAAAACTTTCAGCACCTGTCTACCATTTTTGCCTTTGATACATGTGCATTCTCCCCCTCTACTTCCACTACCCCCTGTAACTAATGACTGAAAGCCCATGGCCCTCATTCCGAGTTGTTCGCTCGGTATTTTTCATCGCATCGCAGTGAAAATCCGCTTAGTACGCATGCGCAATGTTCGCACTGCGACTGCGCCAAGTAACTTTACTATGAAGAAAGTAATTTTACTCACGGCTTTTTCTTCGCTCCGGCGATCGTAATGTGATTGACAGGAAATGGGTGTTACTGGGCGGAAACACGGCGTTTCAGGGGCGTGTGGCTGAAAACGCTACCGTTTCCGGAAAAAACGCAGGAGTGGCCGGGGAAACGGTGGGAGTGCCTGGGCGAACGCTGGGTGTGTTTGTGACGTCAACCAGGAACGACAAGCACTGAACTGATCGCACAGGCAGAGTAAGTCTGGAGCTACTCTGAAACTGCTAAGTAGTTAGTAATCGCATTATTGCGAATACATCGGTCGCAATT
This sequence comes from Pseudophryne corroboree, assembly GCF_028390025.1. Taxonomy (NCBI): domain Eukaryota; kingdom Metazoa; phylum Chordata; class Amphibia; order Anura; family Myobatrachidae; genus Pseudophryne; species Pseudophryne corroboree. Next base: position 551,018,520 of record NC_086444.1, read on the forward strand.
TTAAGAAGCTAAGATTCACTCCCAGTAGGCGGCGGCTTAGCGTGTGTAACTCTGCTAAATTCGCCTTGCGACCGATCAACTCGGAATGAGGGCCCATGTTTCCCTTAACTTTACATATTCTCTCTTTATTTTCCTTAAATCTTTCACCAGCCCAGCCCTATATTTACTACTCTTACTACCCTGCACATCTAACAATAGGTTTCTAACCACCCAACAATTAGTTTTTCCCCTTACCCGCAACAGCTCACCAAAATTCAGTCCTTTACTGTTGTAACCCTTTTTCTACAGGCTCCTTTAGCTACTGTAGCCAACTGCTCATCTTTCCCACTTTACCCCTCCCATATGTTACCTTCTTGTACATGCTCTGAGATGAGAGCTCTAATTTGAATAAACTTGCCAACATTCACAATAACCTGCATAACCTTTTGTGGGTTAGGTTGCAAAATGACTTTAGTACATGGGATAAGAAGGATTGAAATCCAAAAGGCACTTCCTATATGTGCTATGCAGTCTTCTGCCAGCCACACAAAATAAAATACAGATTTACTCCTTCAAAATGATTTTATCACATGGAAAATAAAAACCTTCATCTAGCTTTCACTTAATTTGTATAGGTCTTCAATAACAAATACATAAATCTATTAACAAGACGATGTAAAGGTTAACAGAATAAGACAGTATAAATTACACATCATATTAGGTTAAGTACTTCTAATAATTGCACTTAGTCATCTGATTAGGAAGTGCTACCAAATCTATACCCAGAATCTGTACTTTGACAATTTAGTATAGAACAATGGTATTCAACACGGAGCCCTTTAGCTGTTGTGGAACTAGGCATCCCATCATGCCCTGCAACAGTTTTGCTATTAATTAGGGTGGCCAATCCCGGGATCGGCGGGATCCCGGGATTTAGGCCAAAAATAGGCCGGGATTCAATCCCGGGATTGGAAGCTCCAAATCCGGGGATTGAGGGATCAGGCGGCCCATTAATGATGGGCAGCGTTGAGCGTCCTGATGGAGCTCAATACTGCCCGGCTCCCCCTGCGCAGCATGACCTCTGACTCTGAGGACAAGCTGCGCAGTCACCAGCCGCAGAGACTAATGGTACGACGGCCGTCACCCGCCGCCTCCTCCCAACGCCCCTGCAGACAACACAGCGCCCGCTGCCCTCAGCGTATGGATGAAGTTAGTCTCCCACCTGAGACACAGTAAGAAAGCCTACCACGGTATTGACCATTTTTCAATCCCGATACCAGGTTTTGAAAAAAATGGCCCGGAATTGGCCACCCTACTATTAAGTCATGCTAAAACTGACAGGGTATGCTGTGTGTGTAGTTCCACAGTTTCAAGGTTTTTTTATGCCAAGAGAAAAATGAAATCTGCAATTAGATTATAAGGTGAAAGCGCACCTAAACCATCACACCAATATATACTTGTTTAACATCTCATTCTAAAACCATGGGCATTAATATTATGATGGGCCACCACCGCTTTTATAAGCACATCCACTTGTCTGAGGAGACTTCTAGGATTTTAGAAACATGGTTAGGGACATCTTCAAATACTGTAGGAAAGAAAACTGGATATGTCCAACACTTGAATCATGGCCAAAAATTAAATAATTCATCAGTCCAAAAATATTGAACAAATCTAAAAAAACAGTAACAAAAATAGGATTTTAATTACCTACCGGTAAATCCTTTTCTCGTAGTCCGCAGAGGATACTGGGGTCCACATTAGTACCATGGGGTATAGACGGGTCCACTAGGAGCCACTGGCACTTTAAGAGTTTGAGTGTGAGCTGGCTCCTCCCTCTATGCCCTTCCTACCAGACTCTGTCTAGATACTGCCCGAGGAGACGAACAACTTCGAGAGAAGGATTTTACACAGATAGTGGCGAGATTCACACCAGCTCACACATACAAGGAAAACCAAGCTAACTAGCTTGAATCATCAGCAACGGCTGAACAATATTACTTAACCAAGTAACAAAACAGTACTAAACCAAGAACTAAGCAGTACTGAACAAAGTAAACACAGCAGGACCATGGAGCGCTGGGCGGGCGCCCAGCATCCTCTACGGACTACGAGAAAAAGATTTAACGGTAGGTAATTAAAATCCTATTTTCTCTTACGTCCTAGAGGATGCTGGGGTCCACATTAGTACCATTGGGATGTTCCAAAGCTCCCAGAATGGGAGTGAGAGCGCGGAGGCTTCTGCAGAACTGATCGACCAAACTTCAGGTCCTCAGAGGCCAAAGTATCGAACTTGTAGAACTTTGCAAACGTGTTCGACCCCGACCAAGTAGCCACTCGGCAAAGCTGTAAAACCGAGACACCCCGGGCAGCCGCCCAGGAAGAACCCGAGTAGAGTGGGCCTTAACAGGCGTAAGACACGGCAATCCTGCCGTAGAATACGCGTGCTGGATAGTGAACCTGATCCAGCGAGAGATCGTCTGCTTAGAAGCAGGACACCCAAGTTTCTTGGGATCATACAGAACAAACAGTCTGATTTTCTGTGACGAGCAGTCCTCTTCACATAGATTTTCAGAGCCCTTACAACATCCAAGGACTTTGATGAAATTAAGTAGTCAGTAACCACTGGCACCACAATAGGTTGGAACTGCTGACATGACCGCAGCTCAGCTCTATCTTCATGGAAGATCAAGTAGGGGCTCTTACAAGACAAAGCTCCCAACTCTGACACACGTCTAGCAGAAGCTAAGGCCAACAAAGTGACAGCCTTCCACGTGAGAAATTCGACCTCCGGTAGATGTTCGAACCAATCCGATTGAAGGAACTAACACCAAGTTAAGATCCCAGGGCGCCATAGGCGGCACAAAGGGAGGCTGAATGTGCAGAACCCCTTTCACAAAAGTCTGAACCTCCGGGAGGGAAGCCAACTGTTTCTGGAAGAAAATGGACAGGGCCGTAATCTGGACCTCTACGGATCCCAACCTCAGGCCCATATCCACACCTGCTTGCAGGAAGCGGAAAAACCGTCCCAGTTGAAACTCCACCATAGGAAACGTCTTAGACTCACACCAAGATACATATTTTCCCCAAATACGATGGTAATGTTTAGACGTTACTCCTTTCCTAGCCTGTATCAGGGTAGGAAAAACCTTGTTCGGAATGCCCTTCCGAGCCGATATCTGGAGTTCAACCTCCATACCATCAAACATAGCCGTGGTAAGTCTTGATAATCGAACGGCCCCTGCTGCAGCAGGTCCTCCCAAAGAGGAAGAGGCCTTGGCTCTTCTAGCAAAAGATCCGCATAACAAACCCATCTTGGCCAGTCTGGAGCAATGAGGATCGCCTGAACTCTTTTTCTCCTTATGAGCTTTAGAACTTTTTGAATGAGTGGAAGTGGCGGAAACATGTACACTGACTGGAACACCCACAAAGTCACTAGGGCATCCACTGCCACAGCTTGCGGGTCCCTCGACCTGGAACAATACTGCCGAAGCTTCTTGTTGAGACGAGAGGCAATCATGTCTATATGAGGTACACCCCAAAGATCTGTTCGCTCTGAACACCTCCGGATGGAGTCCCCACTTTCCTGGATGGAGACAGTGTCTGCTGAGGAAGTCCACTTCCCAGTTGTTTACTCCCGGAATAAGATTGCCGACAGCGCCAACGCTTGTTTTTCTGCCCAGAGGAGGATTCTTGTTACCTCTGAAATTGCAGCTCTGCTCTTCATTCCACCCTGTCGGTTTATGTAAGCCACTGTCGTTACATTGTCCGACTGCACTTTAATGGCTTGATCTCGCAGAAGATGGGCCGATTGGAGAAGACCGTTGTAGACGGCCCTTAGTTCCCGAAAGTTTATTGGTAGGCTGGATTCCAGGCTTGACAACCTTCCTTGGAAGGTTTCCCCCTGAGTGACTGCGCCCCAACCCTGAAGACATGCATCCGTGGTTAGAAGGTTCCAGTCCTGAATCCCAAACCTGCGGCCCTCCAGAAGGTGAGGTAGTTGCAGCCACCAGAGGGGTGAAATCCTGGCTTTTGGCGACAGACGTATTCTCTGGTGCATGTGTAGATGAGACCGCGACCACTTGTCCAGGAGATCCAGTTGGAAGGGCAGAGCATGAAACCTTCCATACTGTAGAGCGTCGTAAGAGGCCACCATCTTCCCCAGAAGGCAAATGCACTGATAAACCGAAACCCGGGCTGGCTTCAGGACATCCCGGACCATTGTTTGTACCACCAACGCTTTCTCCTCCGGAAGAAACACTCTCTGTACTTCTGTGTCGAGGATCATTCCTAGAAAAGACAACCTCCTGGTTGGCTCCAAATGTGAATGTGGAAAATTCAGGATCCGTGTTCCCTGAGCAGATGAGTCGTGAGAACAATGGACTGCAACAACCTCTCCCTGGAAGATGCCTTTATCAGCAGATCGCCAAGATATGAGTCACTTCTATCCATTGCATCCAAATCCTCTAGTAAAGTGCCTGACCATCTTACTATAGTGGTCATTCCAAGTTGATCGCTCGCTGACGTTTTTCGCAGCACAGTGAGCAGGTTACTACTGCGCATGCACCGCAATGTGCACGCGCGTCGTACAGGTACAAATCGGATCGTTGCTGGGCGATCGATTTAATGAATCCATTCGCACAGCCAGTCGCAAGGAGATTGACAGGAAGAAGGCATTAGTGGGTGTCAACTGACCGTTTTCTGGGAGTGTTTGGAAAAACGCAGGCATGTTCAAACATTTGCAGGGCGGGTGTCTGACGTCAATTCCAGGACCAAAAAGACTGAAGTGATCGCAAGGGCTGAGTAAGTCCAGAAGAGCTACTCAGAAACTGCAAAAAAAGTTTGTCCCGCTCAGCTGCACACGCGTTCGCACACTTGCAAAGCGAAAATACACTCCCCTGTGGGCGGCGGCTATGCGTTTGCACAGCTGCAAAAAGTAGCTAGCGATCGATCAACTCGGAATGAGGGCCTATAGCCTTAGAAATCCATGCACAGGCAATAGTGGGCCTTAAGGCTACTCCTGAAGCAGTGTATATGGATTTGAGCGTAGTGTCAATCTGACAATCAGCTGGTTCTTTCAACGCAGTAGAATCAGGGACAGGTAAAGCCACCATCTGAGACAGATGCGTTAACAATTGGTGGGTTTTCCCAATCTTCCAGACGCTGAAGGGAAGAGCAACCATAACTTTTTGGGATCTGGAATTTTTTCCAGGGTTTTTCCAGGATTTTTCAAATATAGCGTTTAATTCTTTAGATGCGGGAAAGGTTAGCGAAGCTTTCTTATTATCAGTGAAGTAAGCCTCCCAACCTGCTCAGGTGTAGTGTCATTAATGTTTAACACATCTCTAATGGCCTCAATCATGAGCTGCACCCCCTTTGCAAGGGATGTCGCCCCCTCAGCACATCCCCATCACCATCTGTAGTATCAGAATCGGTATCTGTCATCTTGCATAATTTGGGCAAGTGCACGTTTCTGTGGGTACATGCTAGGGGATTTTGCAGGAATAGGGACAGAGCCTGACCAAACTGCCATAGACTTCAACATGTGAGTTTCAGTCTCCGTATTAGCTACCCTAGTAGAGATCTGAGAGATCATTCCTTTGATAGAAGATAAATCACTAAGGTTCAACAATAGGGATCTGAGACAAGGCATTACAATCCTGTGTACATGAAATGTATCCCTCCTGAGAGGCAACATCTTCTGCAGCAAATGACACAGAGACCCTAGACATAGCGATGTGAGATAGTAAACACCCACACACACAGGGAAATGTCAGACAACGTTTCCCCACAAGTATGCCACAGAGAGAGACAGAGATTGGAGCCTACTCACACACACAGCTTTTTAAGGTAGAACTAATGAAACTACCAGCGCTGTCTGTGTACCTTAACAGACTACACAGACTTTACACAGCCTCCCCTCCCCTTCCACAACCCCCTGTACTGTACAAGATAGCTGGAGTTGACTTGGAGGGACAGCTCTCCCTGTCAGCGCTTCTGCAGGCAGGAAAATGGCGCTGAACGCTGTTGGATCCGTTCTGAGGAGAAGCTCCGCCCCCTTTCATGGCACTGTTTCCCGCTCTCCTGTAGTTTATACTGGCCTGAGGAAATGTGCAGGCAGCGATCCTGGGACCCCGACAGGCTTGCTGGACAGTGTAGAGTGTAGGCGCTGGCTCAGGGCACCCCTAACAGCGCTGCACCATGTACCACAGAGCCCCGGGCTACAGTTAATACTGCGCTCCCTACCCTGTTGCCGCCATCTTCACACCGGCTCCCCGCTTGCCAGGGGGGGCGGTGACTAACTCGCCACTGATCTTCTGGCTCTGTAAGTGGGTGGCGGCATGCTGCTGGGGTGAGCGATCCCCTGTGGCGGCGAATGTTCGATCCCCTCAGGAGCTCAGTGTCCTGTCAGCGGAGATAGTGGCTCAGATCCCACAGGGCGGACACTACTCCCTCCCCCCCCCCTTTAGTCCCTCGAAGCAGGGAGGCTGTTGCCGGCAGCCTTCCTGTGTCTAAACTCTAAATAAAATAAAACTAAAAAAACTCCTATGGAGCTCCCCTAGCTGTGACCGGCTCCTCCGGGCACATTTTCTAAACTGAGTCTGGTAGGAGGGGCATAGATGGAGGATCCAGCCCACACTCTCAAACTCTTAGCCCATAATCACAATGTGAAAGAAGTTTGAGATTTCATGCAAATTTCTTAAAAATAAAAATAAATAAAAATGAACGTTATGGTAAGAACTTACCGTTGATAACGTGATTTCTCTTATGTCCACAGGTATCCACAGGATAACATTGGGATATTGTCGAGCGACAGCGAAAATGGCACCAACACGGTCACGAGCTTTCTGGCCTCCCAGGATGCATTGGGGCCTCCTCTATATAGTCCCGCCCACTGACTCAGTCAGATCAGTTCTTTCCACAGCGATTTTAGGCAGGAACATTAGGTAGAGACCTGTACAGGCGATAAGAACACACATGCACACCCTTCCATACAAGAAGGAAGAGGTTTTAGTGATTGTCTAGATCCTCAAATAAGATGAGTCAGGGTGGGATCCCTGTGGATACCTGTGGACATAAGAGAAATCACGTTATCAACGGTAAGTTCTTACCATAACGTTCATTTCTCTGGCTGGGTCCACAGGATAACATTGGGATTCCCAAAGCCATTTTAGTGGTGGGGACGCTCAATATTGCACAGGAGGACCTTTCGCCCGAAGTCTGCGTCATGAGAGGCAAAAGTATCCAAGGCATAATGTCTGATGAATGTGTTTATGGAAGACCATGTGGCTGCCCTACATATCTGTTCTGCTGAAGCACCCTGCTGTGCTGCCCAAGAAGGACCTACCTTACGTGTAGAGTGTGCAGAGACATTAGCCGGAATAGGGAGATCTGCATGAGAATAAGCTTCAGATATTACCATTCGGAGCCATCTCGCCAGCGTCTGTTTACTAGCAGGCCAACCTCTCCTTTGGAATCCGTAGGGGAATCTGTTTTCCTGATGGCATTAGTACGATCTATGTATATTTTTAAAGCCCGGACCACGTCCAGCGACGCTTCTCCCGCAGATAGTCCCGATATCTGAAAAGCTGGGACTACAATTTCTTCATTCAGGTGAAACTTTGATACCACCTTTGGAAGATAGCTAGATCTCGTTCTGAGAACTGCTCTGTCTGGAAAAAAACTTAGGAAAGGAGACTTACATGATAATGCTCCTAAATCCGACACTCTTCTGGCTGACGCCATTGCCAGAAAAAAAAGAACTTTAACCGTTAACCACTTAAGATCTGCTCTCTCAAGTGGTTCAAACAGAGGACCCTGGAGAAATTTAAGAACTAAATTCAAATCCCAGGGAGCTGCAGGAGGAACAAATGGAGGTTGAATATGTACTACTCCTTGGAAAAACGTACCTACATCCTGTAGGTCAGCAATCTTCTGCTGAAACCATACAGTCAGCGCTGAGACTTGCACCCTCAAGGAAGCAACCTTCAACCCTTTATCCAATCCTGCCTGCAGGAAATCCAAAATCCTCACTAGTTTAAAAGATCTCGGATTGTAATTTTTTCCAGAACACCAATGAATATAGGCTTGCCATATTCTATGATACACACGGGCCGAAGAAGGCTTTCTTGCTCTAAGCATGGTTTGGATTACTTGCTTTGAAAATCCTTTAGCCTCTAAGATAGAGGTTTCAACCGCCACGCCGTCAAAGACAGGCGATCCAGATGACTGTGACAACAAGGACACTGCATTAATAGATCTGGACGTTGAGGGAGCAGTATCGGTGCTTCCACGGACATTCTCAACAGATCTGTGTACCAATGCCTTCTTGGCCAAGCTGGAGCTATTAGAATGATCGCTCCTTTTGCCTGTTTTATCTTTCTCACTATACTGGGTAACAGAGATATTGGAGGGAACAGATACGCCAGCTGAAACCTCCATTCTACTGACAGTGCGTCTACCAGGACTGCTCCTGTGTCCCTTGTTCTTGATCCGTATCTCAGAACTTTGTTGTTTAGACGAGACGCCATAAGGTCTATCTCCGGTAGACCCCATCTGTTCACCAGTGTCTGAAACACTTCTGGGTGTAGTGCCCATTCGGTTTCCTGAATGGCGTGCCGACTGAGAAAATCCGCTTCCCAATTTAGTACACCCGGGACAAATACTGCTGACAATGCCGGGAGATGGAGTTCTGCCCATTTTAGAATGGGGGTTACTTCCTCCATCAGACTCTTGCTGTGAATTCCTCCTTGATGACTGAGGTATGCTACTGCCGTCGCATTGTCTGAGCGGATCTGGACTGGTCTTCCTTGTAGATTGTCCTTTGCCTGAACCAGAGCCAAGTAAATTGCTCTTATTTCTAACAGATTTAATCGGCAGGCGACTTTCCCTTGCGGTCCATTTTCCCTGGAACCATAGGCTTCAGAGTACCGCCCCCCAGCCTTGCAGGCTGGCATCTGTTGTCAGGACTTGCCACTCTTATCCAAAAGGATCTCCCCTTGTTTAAATGGTCTGTCTGTAGCCACCACGCTAGAGACCTTTTTACATTTATTGGAATCTTTATCATCTGCTGCTTTATCGTCTGATGATTTCCGTTCCATTTGGTCAGAATAAGGTGCTGCAATGGTCTGGAGTGGAATTGCGCATATTCCACCATGTCGAAGGTTGATACCATCAGACCCAACAGTCGCATTGCTGCATGGACCGACATTGTCTGGGCTTGCAACGCTTCCTGAGCCATGACCTGCACCTTGACTATTTTTTTCTCTGGTAAGAGAACTCTCTGTAGGTCTGAATCCAATATGGCTCCCAAATGAACCATCCACTGTGACGGATTCAGGGACAACTTCTCCCAATTTATGAGCCACCCGTCTCTCTGTAAACAAACTATCGTCTGTTGGAGATGGCTCAACAGTAAATCTTGCGACTGTGCTAAGATTAATAGGTCGTCTAGGTATGTGAATATTCTTATCCCTTGTTTGCGCAGACAAGCTGCCATAACCACCATGATCTTGGTAAACACCCTGGGTGCTGTAGCTAGAGCTTGGAACTGTTCCTGGAGGATGGCAAACCTGAGGTAACACTGATGTGATAGTGCTATAGGCACATGTAGGTAAGCATCCCGTACATCCAGAGATACCATGTAGTCTCCCGGTTCCATAGCCAACATTATGGAGCATAACGTCTCCATGTGGAACTTCGGGATCCATATGTAGTTGTTCAACATTTTCAGATTTAGAATCGGTCGATATGACCCATTTGGTTTCTGGATTAGAAATAGATTGGAGTAATACCCCTGTCCCTATTGTGATGGAGGCACTGGGACAATCACACCTGACTGCAGTAATTTTTGGACTGCTTCTTGCAGGGCATTGGCCCTCGACTCTATACGAGATGGGCTGGTGCAAAAAAATCTTTGAGGAGGCTGCCTCCTGAATGGGAACCCATACCCCTGAGATACTACCTTCTGCACCCAGGCATCTGTTGTTGACTGTTGCCATATGTGTGCAAATTGAAGGAGTCGGCCCCCAACCCTGGAATCCTCCAGGCGGAGGCCCGTCTCTTCAGGCTGAGGGTTTCTGTTCAGGTTTGGAAGCTGGCTTCTTGCTAGCCCACTGCTTCCTACCCCTGGATTTAAACTGGGGTTGCTTAGACTCTTTAGCTTTCACTTTGCCAACGAAAAGAGCGAAATTTAAAACCCCTGGACTTAGGGTTATAAGCAGCCGGAAATCTCACCTTTTTCGATTCAGCCTCTGATTCTAGGATATCCGATAAAGGTTTTCCAAATAATATATTACCCACGAAAGGCAATGCTTCCGATTCTTTCTTGGACTCCGCATCCGCCTTCCAGGTCCGTAGCCTAACTGCTCTGCGAGCGACTACTGTCAAGGCTGAAGCTTTAGAAGCAACAGTGCCTACATCAATTGCTGCTTCTTCTAAATACTGGGCAGATTGTCTTAAACTGCAAAAACGATCCTCTTGCTCCCTAGTAGGAGAGGGGATGTCATTCTCCAGTTCCTCTATCCATTCGCTCATTGCCTTTGCTACCCAGGCCAAAGCCATAGCAGGTCTTACCACTGCTCCTACAAGAGAAAAAATATTTTTCAATAGGCTCTCTACCCTTCTGTCAGTGACATCATTCAATGAGGTAGATGACAGTGGTAAAGCAGATTTATGCACGAGTCGCAGAACATGTGCATCTACTTTTGGAGGAACTTCTCTCTTCGAACAAACCCCAGCAGGAAATGGATAATAAGACGCCCATCTCTTAGGAATCTTATACTTTTTACTGGGCGCTGCCCAAGACTCATCCATCATTTCCGTCAACTCCTCGGACGCTGGAAATTCAGCTTTCACTGATTTTGTTCATTTAAATACAGGTGCTTTTGCCTTTAACGCCGTCTTGGCTGGCTCTTCCAAAGAAAGCACAGCCTTCACGGCATTAATAAGTTCAGCTACATCTTCTGAACTAAAGCTCTGCGACTGATCATCATACGGAGTTGAATCTATTGTTTCCGCATCATCATCCGATGTATCATCTTGTGTAGTCTGCCATACAGACGTATCCGTCTTATAGGCCCTACACACTTGGCGATATTCTGAAAGATATGAACGATCTCGTTCATAAATGAACGAGAACTCGTTCATATCTTTCAGTGTGGAGACTTAAGCGATGAACGATGCGCGTCCCCGCGCTCGTTCATCGCTGGTCTCCTGTCGGCTGTGCATGCAGGCCAATATGGACGATCTCGTCCATATTTGCCTGCACTTCAATGCAGCCGGGTGATGTGGGGAGTGAAGAAACTTCACTCCCCCCGTCACTGCCCCCCCGCCGCCGGGTTGCTCGTCGGCCGTATCGGCCGTCGGGCACCTCGGCGGCACATCGCCAAGTGAGTAGGGCCCTTTAGTCTTACCTGCCCCTTGGTTGCTTGTAGAAGCTACTGGAACCAAACCATAGGAAGGGAGCTGCATGTATGGGTACATAGTGTAACCTAACCCTTGAGGTGGTGCTACCGGAGCTAACCTGTCCGCTATTGAAGACAGAGTCTTTGCGAACATATTCCATGGTGTCTCTACTGGAGGTTGAACTAACTCCTGTTTTTTTACTTCGCTAAAAAGCGAAACAGTTTGCACAAAAACCCTCATAAGTGACCAATTGATTCATATCAATTACCCCTGACTTACAAGATAAGCATGTTAGGGTTATAGGAGTGCTTGGTAAATTCTCCTCATCACTTTTGCCGCTCATAGACATGGTATTAACCTATAACCGACTACACACTTTGTGACTGAAAAACACCCTATATGTCAGTATATAGAGGTGAGATCAATCTGACCACAGTGCACCTGATTTGAGGGTCAGAACAGGACTGACAGTACACAGAAAAGTCAGCACACATTCTAGCAGTCAGTCGCATGTTAAATCATTAGACATTGTCATATGAGAATACAACCTCCATAACAACTTATACATAAGTAGGAAAATTGTACTTCTGTTTTAACTGGTTCTAATTTCAACATAACATGCAGAAAACACAGTAATATACAGGTCTCATATGCAATAGGTACTAAAAAATTAACAATGCATACTAAGAAGTAGAGAGAATTTTTAGTACTGTATACCCTACCTCCAGAAAGCGGGATACAGGGAGACTCACCACACTTCCATATCCAAGCAAATACGCTCGTAAGACGCTGAGTGGATTCAGACGCTGCTGGTGTACACTGCCGCTCTTGGTACCTGATAACGGACACGGGCGCTGAGCGACTTCCACGTGTATGCAGACGCTAAAGGCCTGCGACTCGGTCTGGGCGGGTTTATATCCAGTGTATACAACCGCAGCGTCTAAGCTGCGACCGAGTACCCTCGTGGTAGCGTCTGAGCCGGAAGTGAGGTCATTCAGTTCATGAAACGAGAGACACGCGGGAACTGGCCATGAACTCGGAGGAGGGACGGCCAGGAGAGCGTCTGAAACCCCCTGTTGACTTAAACTCCCAGGATCGCGGCCTCACCTAGTCCTGGCGCCTATGATCCCCAGAGCGTAGCGCTGTCACACCAGGATGTTCGGCGCATCAACACACTGTTTGTAGTCTCCACCAAATCAGTGTAGCTGTGTCCTGACCCCTCTAGTAAGAGGAAGTCCATAGACTCACCGTCTCCCCATGCTCCGGCCACAGCCTGGTTACGTCTGCTGGACCTGCTAGAACATCCGACACAGACGCCCGTCGAGACAGCACTGATACCCGAAGGTAAGCGTTGTTGCGACCCGGTGGGGAGTTGTTGGAGCGACTCTTTCTAATATGCGTTTAAGACGCTGTTAAGAGAAGTCGCTCTAAAAAACATTATAGTAAGTCTATAAAAATAAAGTAATGAAAACTTGAGGCTGCTCTCACAGCAGCCCTGTGACCATGCGGCTCCCTGCCGCACCAAGCAAAAAACTGATCTGACTGAGTCAGTGGGCGGGACTATATAGTGGAGGCCCCAATGCATCCTGGGAGTCCAGAAAGCTTGTGACCGTGTTGGTGCCATTTTCGCTGTCGCTCGACAATATCCCAATGTTATCCTGTGGATAATCCTGTGGACCCAGCCAGAGAAAAAAAAACACAAAGAAATCACGTGTACATAAGTATGCACAGCCTTTGCTCAATATGTTGGAACTTTGGCAGCAATTACAGCTTCAAGTGTTTTAAATATGATGCCACAAGGTTGGCACACCTATCTTTGGGCAGTTTCGCTCATTCCTCTTTGCAGCACCTCTCAAGCTCCATCAAGTTGGATGGGAAGCGTCGGTGCACAGCCATTTTCAGATCTCTCCAGAGATGTTCAATCGGATTCAAGTCTGGACTCTGGCTGGGCCACTCAAGGACATTCACAGAGTTGTCCTGAAGCCACTCCTTTGATATCTTGGCTGTGTGCTTAGGGTCGTTGTCCTGCTGAATGATGAACCATCGTCCCAGTCTGAGATCAAGATCGCTATGGAGCAGGTTTTCATCCAGGATGTCTCTGTACATTGCTGAATTCATCTTTCCCTCTATCTTGACTAGTCTCCCAAGTTCCTGCCGCTGAAAAACATTCCCACAGCATGATGCTGCCATCACCATGCTTCACTGTAGGGATGGTATTGGCCTGTTGATTAGTAGTGCCTGGTTTCCTCCAAACATGACCCCTGGCATTCACGCCAAAGAGATATCTATATATTTATCTATCTTCGCTTGTGTCATTAACCCACAATAATGTAGGCGTCCTCCTTCTAGGGAATATTCTATGAACACCAGCCCTAATAGGTGACCAGTAACCAACTAACCCTTGACATGACAAGGGAACTAAGGGAGGTATAATACCCTATAACGGAGATACATTTTTGGATCCAGACCTAGTGCATCTAGGTATACTAATTCAACGCACACCAAATAGAGGTATAGATACACTGCTCAAAAAAATAAAGGAAACACTAAAATAACACATCCTAGATCTGAATGAATGAAATATTCTTATTAAATACTTTGTTCTTTACATAGTTGAATGTGCGGACAACAAAATCACACAAAAATTATCAATGGAAATCAAATTTATTAACCCATGGAGGTCTGGATTTGGAGTCCCGCGGCATCTAGGGGTCTGTGCCTGCTGTAAATGCGGCTGGGGGTTCCCGCAGGGGTGGTGTGGCTGGCATTGCTGTGGGATGGGGGTGGGTAGGGATGCTGAATGCAAATAATTTGCATGCCAATTAGGGGTCTGCGTCATTTCTGGCTGTGCACAATGCTGTGGATTGTGCAGCTGCCTGCTGGTATCCAAAGAGCACAGACCTTATTGTTTGCCCAAATAACCCACTCCAGTTGCTCTGACAATCCACCGTTATGATGGGAACCCTACATTCATCCAGTGGGAGCTGTAACCCCCGTCCCCTGGTTTTTCCTCGTTAACCCCTCCAATGCCGCTCTCTCCCTGGTACCAGGATGTAATGTGACCTGCAAGTGACATTCGTTTGTCATCCCAGTTAATATGAATGATCCTGTCATGTATCCCAAACAATATACAGTGCCTTGCTAAAGTATTCACCGCCCTCGGCTTTTTACCTATTTTGTTACATTACAACCTGTAATGTAATGATTTTTTTCCCCTGAATTTTATGTCATGGATATGCACAAAATAGTCTAAAGTTGGTGAAGTGAAATGAGAAAAATTTATATAAAAAAATTTGTATAAATAAAAATTTGAAAATTGGCATGTGCACATGTATTCACCCCCTTTGCTATGAAGCCCCTCAAAAGTTCTGGTGCCACCAATTATCTTCAGAAGTCACATAATTAGTGAAATGAAGTCCACCTGTGTGCAATCTAAGTGTCATATGATCTGTCCGTATAAACACACCTTTTCTGAAAGGCCCCAGATGCTGCAACACCACTAAGCAGAGGTAGAAGACCAAGGAGCTCTCCAAACAAGTCAAGGACAAAGTGTTGAGAAGTAGGAGTAAGGGTTGGGTTTTAAAAAAATATCCAAATCTTTGATGACCCCCCGGAGCACCATCAAATCCATCATCTTCAAATGGAAAGATCATGGTACCACAACAAACCTGCCAAAAGAGGGCCCGCCACCAAAACTCACAGACCGGGCAAGGAGGGCATTAATCAGAGAGGCAGCACAGAAACCAAAGGTAACCTTGAATGAGCTGCAGAGTTCCACAGCAGAGACTGGTGTATCTGTGCATGTGACCACGACAAGCCGTACACTCCATAGAGCTGGGCTTTATGGAAGAGTGGCCAGAAAAAAGCCATTACTTAGAGTTAAAAATAAGTAGGCACGTTTTGCATTTGCCAAAAGGCATGTGGGTGACTCCCGAAATGTATGGAGGAAGGTGCTCTGGTCAGATGAGACTAAAATTGAACTTTTCAGCCACCACGGAAAATGATATGTCTGGCGCAAACCCAACACATCCCATCACCCAAAGAACACCATTCCCACAGTGAAACATGGTGGTGGCAGCATCATGCTGTGGGGCTGTTTTTCAGCAACAGAGACTGGAAAACTGTTTCGAGTCGAGGGAAAGATGGATGGTGCTAAATACAGGGATATTCTTGAGCAAAACCTGTTTCAGTCTGCCTGTGATTTGAGACTGGGATGGAGGTTCACCTTCCAGCAGGACAATGACCCAATGCATACTGCTAAAACAACACTCGAGTGGTTTAAGGGGAAACATTTAAATGTGTTGGAATGGCCTAGTCAAAGCCCAGATCTCAATCCAATTGAGAATCTGTGGTCATACTTGAAGATTGCTGTTCACAAGCGGAAACCATTCAACATGAAGGAGCTGGAGTAGTTTTGCCTTGAGGAATGGACAAAAATCACAGTGGCAAGATGTGGCAAACTCAGAGACTTATCCAAAGCGACTTGCAGCTGTAATTGCCACAAAAGGTGGCTCTACAAAGTACTGACTTTAGGGGGGTGAATAGTTATGCACGCTGAAGTTTTCTGCTATTTTGTTCTATTTGTTGCTTACTTCACAATAAAAAAATATATATCTTCAAAGTTGTAGGCATGTTCTGTGAATGAAATTATGCAAACCTTCAAACAATCCATTTTAATTCCAGGTTGTGAGGCAACAAAACATGAAAAATGCAAAGGGGGTGAATACTTTAGCAAGGCACTGTATAAATATTCTTCTGTGTGCATTGCGATATGTTGCGTGTAGCTAGTAGTGCCTCGCTATGTAGTGAAGTCATGAAGTAGGCATTTCATACATAATATATACGTTGTGAATTTATCTATACACACACCCAATAAATTATGTTTGTTTTCCTTTGCAGAGATGTACTGCATATGTTGGGAGACCGGGGGTCAGTATCTTAATTTTGTTAGATTTTTGATATGTAGGAAAATACTTCAGAAGTTGGTCACATATAAGCAGTCATATTTCAGTGTGTCTACCTTGTTACTGACTTGGACCAATAAGTAAACTGCCCTGTTAGAAGCAATGCATGATACTCACTGATAATTAATTTTTCAGCAATTTAAATACATAAAATTTTTGAAAAACAGATAATTGAAGTGTTTCCGCTGTAGATTACGGGTTACGTAACGACGGTCTAGACGGCGTAATTCTAGTCGTAATTCTAGCTCCACTGTTGTGTCTGAATGGCTGAAGGGTGACCAGCTCCGAGTGGGTCCATAGTGGGGAGGTTTAATGATGGGTGGCTGCTCAGTGCTATATAATCTACCTGGCGCAATGTGTATAAAGTGCTCTACCTGGCGCAATGTGTATAACATGCTCTACCTGGTGCAATGTGAATAAGTGGCACTGCTATGTGATGTAATTCGAACAACATTACTCTGTGGTATAATGTGAATTGGTACTATTATGTGACCATGCCCATTCCCCATGAATACGGGAGGGGCGGGGGCATTAAAATATCTAGTTACGGCTCTTGTGCTTAGCGTCCTGTATGGAGCAGCATTGTCACCCCCTCCACAACTTGCAACATTTTTGTAGTGTCCAAATCAAGTCTGTTTTTATATTTGAATAATTAATAAAAGTAATAAGAACCTTCATTCCGATACGACCCAGGAAAAAGCAGGTAGGACCCCAATTTTTTTTTTTTTTTTTTTTTTAATAAAGTGAGGGGTCCCTGGGACCTGTTTTTTTTTTTTTTTTTTGCTCAGCACGATCACTGTGTACTGTATGCAGCTAGAGTTTTCAACATAGGACAACAGGTTAAATTATAGATCTTATTCATAGGTTTTCATCATTATGGAGACCGAAAAGGATACACCAAACCCGATGTTTCATCGCACCTAATTGGATACCACATTGTATTAGGCACTTTGATATTACATCTTTTTTTTTTTTTTTTTTTAAAGACAAGCTTCCACGTGTTAAGTTTTAACAAAAATGTACATGTTAAAACTTGTACAAATGTCCCATAGGTGACAGTGGAATGGCCTTGTTTGTTTCATTTTGTTGCATGTATAAAAAGTTTTTTATGCTGCCAATGGGGGACTTTTTTTTTTTTTTTAAATAACTTAAACATAAAACACCCTGAAGTTTATTTCACACATGAACATGTTTAAACTTTCAAGGTACTCCTGCTAATAAGATAAGCATAACTGAACAAATTAGAGCCCTTGCTGGGTCAGATTATTTTTTACATTGAGAGCAAAATTTACAGACATTACCACCAAAAATGCAGCAGGCAATGGAAAGATCAGCACACCAAATCAGTCTCAGACCGCTCATAAATTAGCGTACACAATAAGAATTTACTTACCGATAATTCTATTTCTCATAGTCCGTAGTGGATGCTGGGGACTCCGAAAGGACCATGGGGAATAGCGGCTCCGCAGGAGACTGGGCACAAAAGTAAAAAGCTTTAGGACTACCTGGTGTGCACTGGCTCCTCCCCCAAGCCTCAGTTAGGATACTGTGCCCGGACGAGCGTACACAATAAGGAAGGATTCATGAATCCCGGGTAAGACTCATACCAGCCACACCAATCACACCGTACAACTTCTGATCTGAACCCAGTTAACAGCATGATAACAGAAGGAGCCTCCGAAAAGATGGCTCACAACAACAATAACCCGATTTTTGTAACAATAACTATGTACAAGTAATGCAGACAATCCGCACTTGGGATGGGCGCCCAGCATCCACTACGGACTATGAGAAATAGAATTATCGGTAAGTAAATTCTTATTTTCTCTAACGTCCTAGTGGATGCTGGGGACTCCGAAAGGACCATGGGGATTATACCAAAGCTCCCAAACGGGCGGGAGAGTGCGGATGACTCTGCAGCACCGAATGAGAGAACTCCAGGTCCTCCTCAGCCAGGGTATCAAATTTGTAGAATTTAGCAAACGTGTTTGCCCCTGACCAAGTAGCTGCTCGGCAAAGTTGTAAAGCCGAGACCCCTCGGGCAGCCGCCCAAGATGAGCCCACTTTCCGTGTGGAATGGGCTTTTACAGATTTTGGCTGTGGCAGGCCTGCCACAGAATGTGCAAGCTGAATTGTACTACAAATCCAACGAGCAATCGTCTGCTTAGAAGCAGGAGCACCCAGCTTGTTGGGTGCATACAGGATAAACAGCGAATCAGATTTTCTGACTCCAGCCGTCCTGGAAACATATTTTCAGGGCCCTGACTACGTCCAGCAACTTGGAATCCTCCAAGTCCCTAGTAGCCGCAGGCACCACAATAGGCTGGTTTAAGTGAAAAGCTGAAACCACCTTAGGGAGAAATTGAGGACGAGTCCTCAATTCTGCCCTGTCCGTATGAAAAATTAGGTAAGGGCTTTTATAGGATAAAGCCGCCAATTCTGAGACACGCCTGGCTGAAGCCAGGGCTAACAGCATTACCACTTTCCATGTGAGATATTTTAAGTCCACAGTGGTGAGTGGTTCAAACCAATGTGATTTTAGGAATCCCAAAACTACATTGAGATCCCAAGGTGCCACTGGAGGCACAAAAGGAGGCTGTATATGCAGTACTCCCTTGACAAACGTCTGAACTTCAGGAACAGAAGCCAGTTCTTTTTGGAAGAATATTGACAGGGCCGAAATTTTAACCTTAATGGACCCTAATTTGAGGCCCATAGACAGTCCTGTTTGCAGGAAATGCAGGAAACGACCCAGTTGAAATTCCTCTGTAGGGGCCTTCCTGGCCTCGCACCACGCAACATATTTACGCCAAATACGGTGATAATGTTGTACGGTTACATCCTTCCTGGCTTTGATCAGGGTAGGGATGACTTCATCCGGAATGCCTTTTTCCTTCAGGATCCGGCGTTCAACCGCCATGCCGTCAAACGCAGCCGCGGTAAGTCTTGGAACAGACATGGTCCCTGCTGGAGCAGGTCCTTTCTTAGAGGTAGAGGCCACGGGTCTTCCGTGAGCATCTCTTGAATTTCCGGGTACCAAGTCCTTCTTGGCCAATCCGGAGCCACGAGTATAGTCTTTACTCCTCTCCTTCTTATGATTCTCAGTACTTTTGGTATGAGAGGAAGAGGAGGGAACACATACACTGACTGGTACACCCACGGTGTTACCAGAGCGTCCACAGCTATTGCCTGAGGGTCCCTTGACCTGGCGCAATATCTGTCCAGTTTTTTGTTGAGGTGGGACGCCATCATGTCCACCTTTGGTTTTTCCCAACGGTTCACAATCATGTGGAAGACTTCTGGGTGAAGTCCCCACTCCCCCGGGTGAAGATCGTGTCTGCTGAGGAAGTCTGCTTCCCAGTTGTCCACTCCCGGAATGAACACTGCTGACAGTGCTATAACATGATTCTCCGCCCAGCGAAGAATCCTTGCCACTTCCATCATTGCCCTCCTGCTTCTTGTGCCGCCCTGTCTGTTTACGTGGGCGACTGCCGTGATGTTGTCCGACTGGATCAACACCGGCTGACCCTGAAGCAGAGGTCTTGCCTGACTTAGGGCATTGTAAATGGCCCTTAGTTCCAGGATATTTATGTGAAGTGACGTTTCCATGCTTGACCACAAGCCCTGGAAATTTTTTCCCTGTGTGACTGCTCCCCAGCCTCTCAGGCTGGCATCCGTGGTCACCAGGACCCAATCCTGAATGCCGAATCTGCGGCCCTCTAGGAGATGAGCACTCTGTAACCACCACAGGAGAGACACCCTTGTCCTTGGAGACAGGGTTATCCGCTGATGCATTTGAAGATGCGATCCGGACCATTTGTCCAGCAGATCCCACTGAAAAGTTCTTGCGTGGAATCTGCCGAATGGAATCGCTTCGTAAGAAGCCACCATCTTTCCCAGGACCCTTGTGCATTGATGTACTGACACTTGGCCTGGTCTTAGGAGGTTCCTGACTAGGTCGGATAACTCCTTGGCCTTCTCCTCCGGGAGAAACACCTTTTTCTGTACTGTGTCCAGAATCATCCCTAGGAACAGCAGACGTGTCGTCGGAATCAGCTGCGATTTTGGAATATTTAGAATCCATCCGTGCGGTCGTAGTACTACTTGAGATAGTGCTACTCCGACCTCTAACTGTTCTCTGGACCTTGCCCTTATCAGGAGATCGTCCAAGTAAGGGATAATTAAGACGCCTTTTCTTCGAAGAAGAATCATCATTTCGGCCATTACCTTGGTAAAGACCCGGGGTGCCGTGGACAATCCAAACGGCAGCGTCTGAAACTGATAGTGACAGTTCTGTACCACAAACCTGAGGTACCCTTGGTGAGAAGGGCAAATTGGGACATGGAGGTAAGCATCCTTGATGTCCAGAGACACCATATAGTCCCCTTCTTCCAGGTTCGCTATCACTGCTCTGAGTGACTCCATCTTGAACTTGAACCTTTTTATGTAAGTGTTCAAGGATTTCAGATTTAAAATGGGTCTCACCGAGCCGTCCGGCTTCGGTACCACAAACAGCGTGGAATAATATCCCTTTCTGGCTTCCAATACCGCCTCCCTGTCGGGGGGAGACGTTGGTAAAGCAGACTTCAGGAACCGGCGAGGGGGAGACGTCTCGAATTCCAATTTGTACCCCTGAGATACTACCTGCAGGATCCAGGGGACCACTTGCGAGTGAGCACACTGCGCGCTGAAATTCTTGAGACGGGCCCCCACCGTGCCTGAGTCCGCTTGTAAGGCCCCAGCGTCATGCTGAGGACTTGGCAGAAGCGGGGGAGGGCTTCTGTTCGTGGGAAGAGGCTGTCTGCTGCAGTCTTTTTCCCCTTCCTCTGCCCCGGGGCAGATATGAGTGGCCTTTTGCCCGCTTGCCCTTATGGGGACGAAAGGACTGAGCCTGAAAAGACGGTATCTTTTTCTGCTGCGAGGTGAATTGGGGTAAAAAAGGTGGATTTTCCAGCCGTTGCCGTGGCCACCAGGTCCGATAGACCGACCCCAAATAACTCCTCCCCTTTATACGGCAATACTTCCATATGCCGTTTGGAATCAGCATCCCCTGACCACTGTCGCGTCCATAATCCTCTTCTGGCAGAAATGGACATCGCACTTACTCTTAATGCCAGAGTGCAAATATCCCTCTGTGCATCTCGCATATATAGAAATGCATCCTTTAAATGCTCTATAGTCAATAATATATTGTCCCTGTCCAGGGTATCAATATTTTCAGTCAGGGAATCCGACCAAGCCACCCCAGCACTGCACATCCAGGCTGAGGCGATTGCTGGTCGCAGTATAATACCAGTATGTGTGTATATACTTTTAAGGATATTTTCCAGCTTCCTATCAGCTGGTTCCTTGAGGGCGGCCGTATCAGGGGACGGTAACGCCACTTGTTTTGATAAGCGTGTGAGCGCCTTATCTACGCTAGGGGGTGTTTCCCAACGCGCCCTAACCTCTGGCGGGAAAGGGTATAATGCCAATAACTTTTTAGAAATTTGCAGTTTATCGGGGGAAACCCACGCTTCATCACACACCTCATTTAATTCATCTGATTCGGGAAAAACTACGGGTAGTTTTTTCACACCCCACATAATACCCTTTTTTGTGGTACTTGTAGTATCAGAAATGTTCAAAACCTCCTTCATTGCCGTGATCATGTAACGTGTGGCCCTACTGGAAAATACGTTTGTTTCCTCACCGTCGACACTGGAGTCAGTGTCCGTGTCTGTGTCGACCTGAGGTAACGGGCGCTTTAGAGCCCCTGACGGTGTTTGAGACGCCTGTACAGGTATTAACTGATTTGCCGGCTGTCTCATGTCGTCAACAGTCTTTTGTAAAGTGCTGACACTATCACGTAATTCTTTCCATAAGACCATCCAGTCAGGTGTCGACTCCCTAGGGGGTGACATCACTAACACAGGCAATTGCTCCGCCTCCACACCATTTTCCTCCTCATACATGTCGACACAACGTACCGACACACAGCACACACACAGGGAATGCTCTGATAGAGGACAGGACCCCACTAGCCCTTTGGGGAGACAGAGGGAGAGTTTTGCCAGCACACACCAGAGCGCTATATATATATATATATACAGGGATAACCTTATATAAGTGTTTTTCCCTAATATAGCTGCTGTATATATTTATATGCCAATTTAGTGCCCCCCCTCTCTTGTTTTACCCTGTTTCTGTAGTGCAGGACTGCAGGGGAGAGTCAGGGAGCCTTCCTCCAACGGAGCTGTGAGGAAAAAATGGCGCCAGTGTGCTGAGGAGATAGGCTCCGCCCCTTTTTCGGCGGCCTTTCTCCCGCTTTTTTATGTAAAAATAGGCAGGGGTTAAATACATCCATATAGCCCAGGAGCTATATGTGATGTATGCCAAAAAAGGTGTTTTTATTGCGTCTCAGGGCGCCCCCCCCAGCGCCCTGCACCCTCAGTGACCGGAGTGTGAAGTGTGCTGAGAGCAATGGCGCACAGCTGCGGTGCTGTGCGCTACCTTAGTGAAGACAGGACGTCTTCTGCCGCCGATTTTCCGGACCTCTTCAGTCTTCTGGCTCTGTAAGGGGGACGGCAGCGCGGCTCCGGGACCCATCCATGGCTGGGCCTGTGATCGTCCCTCTGGAGCTAATGTCCAGTAGCCTAAGAAGCCCAATCCACTCCGCACGCAGGTGAGTTTGCTTCTTCTCCCCTTAGTCCCTCGATGCAGTGAGCCTGTTGCCAGCAGGTCTCACTGAAAATAAAAAAAACCTATTTAAACTTTTACTCTAAGCAGCTCAGGAGAGCCACCTAGATTGCACCCTTCTCGTTCGGGCACAAAATCTTAACTGAGGCTTGGAGGAGGGTCGTAGGGGGAGGAGCCAGTGCACACCAGGTAGTCCTAAAGCTTTTTACTTTTGTGCCCAGTCTCCTGCGGAGCCGCTATTCCCCATGGTCCTTTCGGAGTCCCCAGCATCCACTAGGACGTTAGAGAAAAAAAATATTTATGTGGAGGGGCTTTAGACTGCACACCCTAGCTGCTTGTAATGAGAGATGCTACCTGGCTGAGATTATAGTGCTACACAAATTTATGCTAACAACCTCTTATATGATATTTAATTGTAATACATATTTAAATTTTTAGTAGTCATGTTTGCATAGTTCACGTTTTACACTGAAACACTTTAAACACTGAAAAATATTTGTAAAGCATTTTCAGCATTTCTGGACAAATTATATTCTGACTGTAATTAGCGTAACACGTAATTCACACCCTCCACTTTTCTAACCTACTATGAAATGGTTTGTTTAATACATAAATGAAAATTACCGTATATACTCGAGTATAAGCAGTTTTTCAGCACATTTTTTGTGCTGAAAAAGCCCCCCCTCGGCTTATACTCGAGTGATGCTCCAGGAGTCCTGCGCAAGAGCAGAGCGCAGGGAGCAGCCATGAGGAAAAGAGGAGGGGGGAGGGGGGACGAGGAGGAGGGAGCCGCAGCAGCGCACTGTAATTGGTGCATCAACCAGTGACTCTGCTGCAGCCATCTCTCTCCATGCTCGCTGAAGCACCGCGGGGGCATATCTGGCACCGTGGGGGCATATCTGCCACCGTGAGGGCATATCTGCCACCGTGAGGGCATATCTGGCAGTATGAGGGCATATCTGGCAGTATGAGGGCTGTGTACGGCTAGAAAAATTCATAGTATGCATCGGTATGTACTGATTTAGCATAGGGAACATGTTAGGTTTATAAAAGGCCACTACACAGACCTATACAAATTTGTTCAACTCTGCATTTAGACAAACAAATGCATTTAATTCCATGTGCACAAGCTAAGAACACTTAAAGGAGAGAGAAGTCTGTTTCCAACAACTTAAAGACCTGAAAAGTGAATTTTACTCTCCAAAGTTTTGGTTTACTACATTTTATACTTCTATCAAAGCCTTCAAAACTAAATCTCATGGCTACTTATAAGTTGATTGACATACAATTTATATACTATTATATGCACAAGCATGGAATATTTTCTGGAAACTATCCATAAAAAAAAAAAAAAAAAAAACAACCACCCAAAAACAAATCCTGCTCAGTTATGTTATACATACAAAAATGATCATAAATTGCCTGTATGTACAGATACTGTGAGAAACACGTAATCCAGAGGAGAGCTGGAGGAAAATTCAGAAGCCAAGCAAGAAAATGGTCTTTCAACTCACAGCCCTGCCAATTCCAAACACATTTAGGGGTATATGCAATTGCGGTCGAATTCCCGAAATTGGCGAAAAACTGGAATTTTTCGCCAAAAAATAAATAAAATCGTCAATGCAATTCAGTACTTTCCGTCAAAAAAACGGACTTTCAAAATTCGACTTTTTGAAATTCGACTTTTGTCAAATTCGACTTTTCTGCAATGATACAAGTGCTGCAATTCGACCAAAGTATATTCAATTGAAGTTTGGAAATTCGACAACAGTGCTTTTAGACAGTAAATTCGTCATTTTCAATCCGCCACACTTTGGTGGGTGAAACTAATAAAAAAAATTTAAAACATGTTTTTTTTTATTGGTAATAGCATATCTATTTATATTAGAAGGGATTAGGTACTTGGTTTGTCTTTTTTGGAGGCACAAGTATTTTTTATATATTTTTAAAATTAATATATTTTTTTTATTTTTATTTTAGATGGAATGGTAAAATCCCGGTAAAAAATGGTGTGGGGTCCCCCCTCCAAAGCATAACCAGCCTCGGGCTCTTCGAGCCGGTCCTGGTTCTAAAAATCCGGGGGGAAAAATGACAGGGGATCCCCCGTATTTTTAAAACCAGCACCGGGCTCTGCGCCTGGTGCAAAAAATACAGGGGACAAAAAGAGTAGGGGTCCCCCGTATTTTATACACCAGCATCGGGCTCCACTAGCTGGACAGATAATGCCACAGCCGGGGGTCACTTTTATACAGCGCCCTGCGGCCGTGGCATTAAATATCCAACTAGTCACCCCTGGCCGGGGTACCCTGGGGGAGTGGGGACCCCTTCAATCAAGGGGTTCCCCCCCCAGCCACCCAAGGGCCAGGGGTGAAGCCCGAGGCTGTCCCCCCCATCCAAGGGCTGCGGATGGGAGGCTGATAGCCTTGAGAAAATGTAAATATTGTTTTTTCCTGTAGTACTACAAGTCCCAGCAAGCCTCCCCCGCAAGCTAGGACTTGGAGAACCACAAGTACCAGCATGCGGAGGAAAACCGGGCCCGCTGGTACCTGTAGTACTACTGGAAAAAAAATACCCAAATAAAAACAGGAGAGACACACCTTGAGAGTAAAACTTTATTACACACCTGCCGACAGCCCGAGGCTGGTTATGCTTTGGAGGGGGGACCCCACGCCATTTTTTTGGGGGTTTTTCCCGTTTTTTCAAGTTTTTAAAAAACCGGATCAAAATCCGTCAAATCGGCCGTTTTTCGGCCGCAGGACTGTTGAATCCGTTTTTTATTGCATATGGTCAATTTCGGCACCCACTTGCCGAAATTAGCCTGTCGAATTGTGTCGAGTTGAAAAACGGCCGATAATTTGCCGCGATTCGCCGCTAATTGCATATACCCCTTAAGCTTCTGTGCAATTCCATACAAATCATGAATTAGGCCCTTTGACCCAAAAATATTTATTTTAAATACAATTAATCTTCTGTTTGAAATGGCACAAACTTTCTGTGCATACACAAGAAAAAAAAACTTTTTTTTTTTTTTAAATTCACTTTTACTAGTTTACGTCAACTAATGCAAAACCTTAGACTTTCTCTTTAGATCCCATTTATAATCGTCTAAGGCTGGGTACACACGGTGTGATTTTTTGCACTATATCGCACACTATCTGGCTAGAGTGCGATAGAGTGCACTATATCACGCAGCGTGTACACACTACATTGTATGTGGTCCTATGTTTTTTGTTGGATGAACATGCAGCTCAATTTTACCTAGATAGTACACTATCTAGTGCATATTGTACAGTGTGTATGTTAAAGTACGATACTGTATCAGATTTGCATCATCACAAAGTGAGAAGCCATATTTTATGCTAAATCTTATGCCATCTTACCGTGTGTATGCTCTATTTCGCTTGTTCAGGATCCTAATAGTGTAGGATCTCTCAACATAACCAAAATCTTACCGTGTGTGCCCAGCTTTACTCAATTTTTAGGAGGTTCACCTCTAAGTATAATTTTTAAATGTCAAAGTGAATTTCTTTTATTCCTTGAAAACTAGGTAAAAGCACAATTTTATAGTCTCAAACTCTAAAGCAAAATGAGTTTACAAATAAATTACACTTGTTAACTAGAGTATGGAAAAAATTGATAATATTCTTGTAAAATTGCAAATTGTAGAAAAGCCTGATGTGGTTTCCATATGGGGATGTGGAGATACGAGTCCTTGATGTCCATGGAGATCAAGTACTCATTCGGCTCCAAGTTCGCAATTACTGAATGAATCAATTCCATCTTGAATCGATGAAACGCTAGGTATTGGTTTAAGGATTTCAGGTTTAGAATTGGCCTGACTAATCTGTCTGGCTTGAGTATCACAAAAACATTGGAGTAGAATTACCGCCCTCTTTGGTGTATTGGTACTGGTAACAAAACCTCTGAAATCAAAAGGGTCTGGATTGCCTCCTGTAATAAAACTGTTCTGTCCTGGCACACCGTTAGACCTGTTGTAAAGAATCGGTTTGGTGGTAAAGCTGAAAAATCTATTTTGTAGTCTTCCAACACTAATTGGTAAATTCAGGAGTTTGTGGAAGTCTGTTTCCAGACATACTGAAATGCCTGCAGACGAGAATTCACCTGTGGAGCCCCCAGGTGAGCAGGAAGATCATGCAACTTGCTTTTCGGCAGGCTTGGCCACCGGATGGCATGCTGCTGTTTGCAGATGACCTTTTCCTCTGACAACTCTACCTTGAGTGGTAGCAACTCTGCCACAAAAGGAATGCTGGGCCAGAATGAACCACCGATGGCTTGGAAGATCCATATATATCCAAACAGAAGTTCCCCCATAAATGGGAGACACTCCACAGCCCCCTTTGACTCTGTATCCGCTTGTCAGGAGCGTAGCCAGAGAGCGATATGAGCTGCCATATCAGAAGCGGAAATTCTAGAACTGATCTGACTTTTAGATATATTCTGCCAGAAGTACCAGAGTTTAAATCCTGTACCAACTATTACGCCCATTTTCTCACTGCTTTGTCCACTCAAGCACTTACAAGAGCTGGTCTGAGCTGGGCTCCTGTGGCAATATATATGGACTTCAGAGTCATCTTCAGCTTCCTTTCCAAAGAATCATTCAGTGATGTTGCCCCTGGAACAGGAAGGGTTGTTCTTTTGGACAATCTGGACACGGATGTATCCACAGGCCGGGTGGGGGGTGGGGGGGGGGGGTCTCCCACTTTCCAGTCATAGATTGAAAAGGGTATGTGGAAAATAATCTTTTGGAGACCTGGAAACACTTGTCTGTTTCCATGCAGTCGCCAGAAAATCATGCATCTGTGGGGGTGGAAGGGGGGAACTTCTGTTGGTTTACCACATAACTCATATTCCTGAGCTTTAGATGCTGGTTCCTCTGGAAAATGCAAACCTTGTCTCAACACAGTAATCAATGGTTCAACCCCATGAGAACTGGTCCTATGCACTCTCAAGGAAGCCACCCTTAAAACTTTGTCCATTCCTGACTGAGGGAATGCTAGGACCCTGGAAACTCTGACAGACAGATCAAATTTCTGGTCAGAGCACCACTGAATGTAGGCTTGCCATTTTCGGTGATAAATGCGAGCCGAAGGAGGATTCCTTGATCTGAGCATTGTTTGAATTACCCGTTGTGAGAATCCTCTTGCTTTCAGTATGGAAGTCTCAAGAGCCACGCAAAGACAGTCGATCCAGGTGCTTGTGATAGCAAGGACCCGGAGACAGTAGAACTGGACATTCGGGAGTAGGAATGGAGAATCCATCGACAGCCTCTGCAGATCTGTGTACCAATGTCTACTGGGCCAAGTAAGAGCTATTAGTATCTCAGCGCCCCTTTCTTGTTCTGCCTTTCACATCACCCTGGGTAACAGGGCGATTGGTGGAAACACATAGGCCAGACGAAAGTCCCATGTCACTGACAGGGCATCCACAAAGATCGCTTTGGGATTCTTTGTTCTTGACTCGTATGCGGGAACTTTGTTGTTCTGACGCGATGCCATGAGTTCTATCTCCGGTAACCCCCACTTGTCTACCAGAATTTGAAAGATCTCGGGGTGTAAAGCCCATTCGTTTGCAGGAACGGTGTGTCGACTGAAAAAATCCGCTTCCCAGTTTAAGAATGAACACTGTGGACAAAGCTGGATGATGAAGTTCTGCTCACTTATCCTGTGACCTACATCCTTCACTGCAAGTTCCTCCCTGATGGTTGAGGTACTCTACTGCCGTTGCATTGTCCGAGTGGATTTGGACTTGTTTCCCCTGTAGGATGTCCTTTGCCTGAATAAGTGAATATATATATATATATATATATATATATATATATATATATATATATATATATATATATATATATATATATATATACATACACACACACACACACACACACACACACATACATAAACACATACATATACTCATACATACATATACCGACATTCCAGTATATTGATTGGCCAGCAACCTTCTTCCTTGGTTCACTGCCCCTGGAAGGAACTCCTCCCTGACACCGCTTCCCACCCCTGAAGGCTGGCATCCGTTGTCAGAATTTCCCAATCTGATATCCAAAAGGGTCTCTTTTTGTCCAGATGGGATGTCTGTAGCCACCAGGCTAATGACCTCCTTACTTCCAGAGGAAGGACCATAGTCTGTTTTTATTGTCTGATGAAAACCATTCCATTTGGAAAGGATCAGACGTTGCAGAGGCCTCGAATAGAACTGAGCATACTCCACCATGTCGAATGTTGACACCATCAACCCCATCACATGCATTGCTGCATGAATGGATACCCTTTGACTGTGTAGCAGCTCCCGAATCCTTGACTGAATTTTAGATATTTTGTTCAGAGGTAAAATTACTCTCTGAAGACTTAAATCCAACACAACCACCAAGTGAGTCATCCGTTGTGACGGAACCAGGGACGACTTTGCCCAATTTATGAGCCAACCGTGTCTCTGCAAACAAGCTATTGTCTGTCACAAATGACACTGAAGCAACTCCTGAGATTGCGCCAGGATTTATTAGCCGAGGAATGGAAAAATCCTTATCCCCTCTGATGGAGATAAGATGCCATTACCACCATAATTTTAGTGAACACTCTGGGAGCTGTGGCCAGTCCTAATGGTAGGGCCTGAAACTGAAAATGTTGCCGAGATAGCGTTGATGGGACATGAAGGTAAGCATCCTGGATATCCAGGGGTACCATAAAATCCTCCAACTCCATGGCCAAAATAATGGAACGTAAAGTCTCCATATGAAACAGAGGCACCCAAATGTACTTGTTCAGCACTTTGAGATTGAGTATGGGCCAGAACAACCCATTTGGCTCCTGAATTAGTAACAGGTTGGAATGAAAACCTTGTCCTCGCTGTGCAGGAGGAACTGGAATTATCACTCCTGACTGAAGCAACTTCTGAACTGCCTCTTGCAAAGCCATGGCCCTCGTTTTCACTGAAGATGGCCTGGTACAAAAAAACACCTTTGAGGAGGGTGTTTCTTGAAAGCAAATGCATAACCGTGAGAAAACGCTTCTTGCACCTAAGCATCTGTGGTAGACTGTGGCCAGATCTGCGCAAACTGAAGAAGTCTGCCTCCCACCCTGGGGAAACCCACGGTGGAGGCCCGCACCATCAGGCTGATGGCTTATTTTCTGGTTTGGAAGCTGGCCCTGTGGTAGACCAATGCTTTTTAGTGTTACCAGACTTGTCAGATTGAGACTGTTTGCTATAAAGCTTTCCTTTTCCTCGAGTCCGAAAGGGCCGCAAAGCTGGAAATCTAGGCTTGGAATTGTGTGGAAGGATACTTCACTTTTTGGGAGTCTGCTTCTCACTCCAATATACTGTTTAATTACCAAAAAGAATATCTCCAGAAAAAGCAAAGACTCCAGAACCATTGTGGATTTGGAGTCAGCTTTCCATGTATGTACAGTACGTAGCCAAACCGCTCTGTGAGCTGCTACTGCTGAGGCTAATAGGCAATTGTACCCATATCCAAGGCTGTTTCTTCCATAAAAATAGCTGCCTGTTTGATATGTGCAATATGGGATTTTTGCTCTCTAGATGCCATTGACAGGTCATCCTCCAATGTATCAGCCCATGCTGCCGCTGCTTTTGCCATCCAGGCTGAAGGCACGGCTGGTCTTATGATTTCCCCAGAGAAGGAGAAAATGGTTTTAAGAAAACCATCTATTTTGCTATTCGTAACATAATTTAATGATGTTGAAGGAAGAGGTAAGACATGCGTATCTACTTTGGGAGCCACCTCCCTTTTTAAACAGTCCCCAGCCGGAAGAGGATAATGGGAATTCCATTTCCCACGTCTTACTGGGTGTAACCCAAGCCTACTGCATAACTTCCATCAGCTGTTCTGACCCAGGACACTCAGTCCTAACTGTTTTGGGACGTTTAAACACAGGTGCTTTAGAATTTAACAAAGGCTCTGCTGCTTCCTCTAAGGATAGAATGACTTTCATAGCACTAATTAGCTCAGGAATGTCCACTGAGCTAAATGTCATCCTCCGATGAGTCCTCATCTTAAACGTGTACACTGTGAAGATGTTGTTTCATGTCTATGTGATTTACTTACCACCTGCATTTCAGCCTGTTTCTGTTGAGAGGCTGCGGATTCCTGTACTGAATGTGATAACCCCCCGTTGGAATGTTGCATGTAAGGGTTAATAGGGTAACCTATCCCTGGTATAGGACCTGAAATTATCCGCTCAGCTATACTGGATAATGTCTGTGCAAAGGAAACCCACGAGGGTTTAACTTAAACCTGTGCCTGCCTCGGATAAATCAAAAGGCTTACGTGAAAGCTAAAACAATTTGCACATAATCCATTTTGAACCAGATCCTGAGAGGTTAACCCAGCAAACATGACATGAGTGTTGGTGCTACTCTAGAGCGTGTATCCTCCTCACCCTTGCCTCTCTTAGACGTGATAAATAAAACACACACCTGTATAGTGTTAACTAAACAAATTGTGACTGCAATCACTTTAACATTTGTTAAAATTACATACAATCCGATCCCACCCTGCTTTGCACCAGCATTGAGGATTGGAATACACAGAAACTGACAGAAAATAGTAAAGTCAGCAATCAGTCACAGGTTATACATTAGTATAATAAGCAATATGAGCACATAATCAACTACAGATTCATTTCAAGTATGTAGGAGAAACATTACAGCATTACCTTATATAGGATTTTGATTGTTTTCAGTCTCACAGCGAAAAAAAACGCAGCAATAGTTTACAGACTCATCCAGCACTTAGCCAACTATTCGTACCAAAGGTAGAGACTTAGTGCTGTATCACCCGGCTCAGGAGAGTGGCATACAAAAAGACATCACCCAGCTTCCAGGATCGATCAATGCGTTAGTTAACATTGAGTGGATCCAGATGCTATTAGTGTACACAATTGCCCCGTGAACCTACAGTGAACACAGACACCCAAGTGAACACCGACGCACCAGACATACAGCTGCCTATGCTGTGACTGGGTCCTTTTAGATACACAGCGTCTCAGACGGAAGCGGGAACTCAGTTCACGGCGGGAAGGGAGCGTCTCACTGCTGACATCAACCCTGAGAAAAAAAAAAAAAGAGCTTATGGCTGCTAAAAACCAGCAGCCCATTGACCATGGTCCGGCTCCTGCAGCACAAAAAAAAAAAAAATCTGAAATGCCTGAGCTAGCAGGTGGGGACATAGGGACGGGCCCATTGTATTCTGGGAGGCCGAAAGCTTTGATCGTTTGGTGCCAATTCGCTGTCCCTACCTCATACCCAATGTTATCCTGTGGATAACCTGTGGACCCTGCCGGAGAAATACACCTGTAATGCAATTTACTCGAACCCTGCAAATACCTGGAAAACAAATTAAGCACTGAGAAGCATAGTTAATGAAGGAGCACCGACTTGCTATTTGCAAACACTGTAATTTTCCATTTTACATCAGCAAAACATTTGCCTTACTGTTAATCTGTAGACATTAACCACATTTTAAATACTTGCAAATCATCTTTATTTCTGCTATTCCACTGCTCTTATTCAGCCACCTCTCCTCCTATTCTCATTTTACTACCACTATTTACCCCATCCACACTATGGCCAGGCAGGCAACATACACATTAATCCTGGTCTTCCTAATCCTTTATTTTGTCCCCTGGTACCACCTCTATGCTTCTCTCCTAGTCTCCTACATATCATGCGCTCTACTCTCCTCTGTCTCCCTTCCCCTCCTCTTCTGTTTCCCCATTGCAATTCACTTCTGCCCCTTCACAGGCACTGTACCCCACCACTCAACCCTACTCTCTCCCTCCTCTGCCTGTCACCTCACCTCTCCTCTAACATTATCATACTGCACTTCCTTTATGCCTCACTCCTGCAGTCTCCCTTCCTAGCCAAGGGCCCAGCACCATCACTACACCCTCTATATCCCTTCATTCCAAATTAATTTTACCTCAACACTGCAGCAACCCCTCATTCACATTTCTCCCACAAACTCCTACCACCTATCTGTGCCCCCTGGAATGCCAGATCTGTTTGCAACAAACTGGCCACCACTCATGATATTTTCATTTCCAACTCCCTGCATCTCCTAGTCCTTACTGAAACCTGGATTACCCTCTCTGACACTACTTCTCCTCCTGCTCTCTCAGCTGGGGGCCTCATATTCTCACACACATCCCAACCTAGGGGTCGCCATGGTGATGATGTCGGGATCCTTTTACCCTCTAGCTACACATACCAAATTATACCTCCAGAACTATCCCTTACATTCTGTACATTTGAGGTCCATGCGATACGCCTCTACCAACCTACTAATCTTCGAGTTACTGTCATTTACCATCCCCCTGGCATTTCCACCAAATTCCTCAACAACTTTGCTTCCTGGCTACCTCACTTCCTCTCTTCTGACATTCCCTCCATTATCCTAGGTGATTTCAACATCCCTGTAGATAACCCAACAAAATTACCTGCCTCTATAAACTCCTTACCCTCATCTCTTCACTTGGTCTCTCCCAGTGTCCCTCCTCCTCACCCTCCCATGTGAATGGGAGCTCAATGGATCTGGTTTTCACTAGTTGCGATATTTCCCATTGCTCCAACTCCTTTTCCCCTCTCTGACCTCCACCTGCTCTCTTTCAACTTATCTATGTCTGCTTCCCCATCTCTCCCTCCTAAAGCTACCATCACTAAGCGTAACATTGAGGCTATTGACATCTCATCCCTATCTTCACTTTGCTCTCCTATTCTCTCTCATGTCCTGAACAAGCCACATCCCTATACAATGCATCTCTTAAGGGCCCCATACACTACAGCGACATGTCGGACCCTCATGTCGAATAATATTTTCCTTGAACCGCCCGGCAGCCTCCCGGGTGGCAGGATCGCATAGGATACATTGTATGCGGTCAATTTGCATATGATGTATCTTAGGCCAGGCATGTCCAAACTGCGGCCCTCCAGCTGTTGTGAATCCACATATCCCAGCATGCCCCAACACAGTTTTGCTGTCAGAGAATGCTAAAGCTGTGTCAGGGCATGCTGGGATGTGTAGTTTCTCAACAGCTGGAGGGCCGCAGTTTGGACATGCTTGTCTTATGCAATCCCAGCCATACCGGTGGGATCCGATAAATCACGAGTGCAGCACTAACGACCTAGGGGCTCCGATACGATGCTCACAGGAGCGAGCATCGGATCGGATGTAAAACACATCAGATTTCCCACCCGAAAGGTTGAAATCGGGCATTATGTAGTGTATGGGGCCCTTTACTTCTGCTCGACTCGGTCGCTCCACCAACCACTATTCACCCTCGCAGATCAAGACCTCAACCCTGGCACACCAAATGTACCAGACAACTTCAAAAATGCTCACGTACTGCCGAGCGACAGTAAAGGAAATCGCGCTCTAAGGCAGACTTCCTCCATTTCAAACTTATGCTCTCGTCCTTCGGTGCTGCCCTCTCCCTCGCTAAAGAATCATACTTCAAAATTCTCATCACTACCCAGTCTTTCAACCCCCGGCGCCTCTCTGCTACTGTCAACTCCCTCCTCTGCCCACCACCACCTCCTCTCCCATCCTCAGTGTCTGCTTTGGACTTTGCTACTTATTTTACATCTAAGATTGACTCCATACATCAGGACATCGCATCCCACCAGACCATCCACCACCCATCCCTTGCCACCCCACCCCTCTCACCAACTGACATCTTTGTCCCATGTATCTGGTGAGGAAGTCATGGCTCTCATCCATTCCCCCCCACCACCACTTGGCCCTATGCCCTCCCACCTCCTCTACAACTTCTCTCATTCTGCGTGTTCCCATCTTGCCCACCTTCTCAATCTCTCCCATCAGGCACTGTCCCCTCTGTCTTCAAGCATGCTCGTCTCCCCTATTCTTAAAAAACCTACCCTTGATCCAAACACCCTCTCCAACTATAGACCCATCTCTCTCTCCTTCCTTTTGCCTCCAAACTCCTTGAGCGTATTGTCTATAACCGCCTTACTGCCTTTCTTTCCTCCCACTCACTGCTTGACCCATCCCAGTCTGGTTTCCATTCTCTCCACTCCACTGAAACTGCCCTCACAAAAGTCTACAATGACCTCCATGCAGCCAAATATAAGGGACACTACTCTCTGCTTATTCATCTTGACCTCCCTGCTGCTTTTGACACTGTGGACTACCCTCTCCTTCTGCAAATCCTTCACTTTCTTGGTCGGCGTGATACTGCCCTTCTACCTCTCTGATCGTTCATTCTGTTTCCTCTCATAACACTATCCTCCCCCCCCACCTCCACTAATTGTTAGTGTCCCCCAAGGTTCTGTTCTTAGTCCTATCCTTTTCTCTCTCTCTATACATCCTCTTTAGGTGAACCCATTAGTTCTTTTAACTTCCGATATCACCTCTATGCTAATGACACTCAAATCTACCTTTCCTCCCCCGATCTCTCCCTGGCTCTCCTTACTCGTACCTCTGACTGTGTCTCTGCTCTCTCTTCCTGGATGTCCAAGCGCTCTCTTAAACTCAACATGTCCAAGACTGAGCTGATCATCTTCCCACACCACCTCACACAATGTCATTATCCATTGATGTCACGACTATCTCCGCTAGCCAAGTACGCTATCTTTGCGTAATCCTCGACTCCTCAAAACCACACATTCAGCACCTCTCACAAACCTGTTATTTTCATCTCAAAAAATATTTCCAGGATCAGACCCCTCTGTCACCCAGGATGCCACAAAGACCATTTTCCACTCACTGATCATTTCCAGACTGGATTACTGTAATCTCCTAACTGGTCTCCCTGACAGATACCTTTCTCCACTCCAATCTATCCTCAATGCTGCAGCACAGCTCATCTTCCTCACCAAACACACTATGGGGCGAATTCAGACCTTAGTGTTCACTCTAGGCTGTTTTAGCAGGGCGCTGCGCCCTGCCCGTTTTTTAGCAGGCAAAACCCGCCCTGCCCCTTTTGCGGCGCCCTGCTAGAACAGCCGCCCGCTTCCTGCCCTCCCGGCGTGTATAGATGCCGTGCGCATGCGCGCGGCATCCATACACGCATTGGGACAGGGCTGGGGGAAGCCCAGCACCAACGGAGGTGCTGGGCACGCCCCCAACAGTGACGTCACCGGCCACAGACGCTCTCTATAGTAGCGTCTGTGGGCCGCACCGCC
This sequence comes from Pseudophryne corroboree, assembly GCF_028390025.1. NCBI lineage: Eukaryota > Metazoa > Chordata > Amphibia > Anura > Myobatrachidae > Pseudophryne > Pseudophryne corroboree. Next base: position 551,054,744 of record NC_086444.1, read on the forward strand.
CCCTAAAATGACGTAGGTGTGGCCACGCCCCCTAATTTGCGTGGCCGCGCCCCCATTTCGGCTTCGCCGCACGCGCGCACATGTGCCCCCGGAGTCCGGCGCCCTGCCCCTTTTCACTCCTAGAGTGAACACTAAGACCTGATCGCTGCTGTGCGTTTTCCCCAAGCAAAAATCAGGTCTGAACTGCACATGCGCCGCAGTTCACCTGTGCATGGCAGAGATGCTATTGGCTTTTCAGCCCAGCGATCGCCTCTGCCTGATTGACAAGCATAGGCGTTCGCTAGGCAGGCCGGCGGCATTTGACTGCCGTTTTGAGGGCGTGGTCCGGGCAACGCAGGCGTCCCGGATCACGGTGACTGCTGCGACCCGGGATGTGACAGGTAGCTCCCTGCCAATGCACAGGAAGGGATCTACTTGTCAAGTACAAAAGCATCGCCGCTGATCATAGATGTGCTAAACTTAGCACATCTATGATCAACTCTGAATTACCCCCTATGTCCACCTCGCCTCTCCTACAAGCCCATCACTGGCTTACCTTCCCATAGCCAAATAAAACTTCACTCACACCCACTCCTCTCCAATTTACATCTCTGATCTTATCTCCCTTCACTCTCCAACCCGTGCTCTTCGCTCTGCTAATGCACGCCGACTGTGACTACTTCCTGCCACTGATATCTCCTAGATTTTTCATGTGCTGCTCCCTTATTCTGAATTTCTCTACCTCTCCTCCTCAAACTTCTACCTCGCTGCAGAACTTCAAATGGCGATTTTTCCCTTAAAAAAAACGTTCATGGAATTGTTTTTTAAACATTTTTTTTTAAAGTAAAGTAGTTTAAAAAGTATTTTTTTAAATATTTAATTATTATATTATGCACATCTGCAGAAAAGATCTCCTCGTCAAAAACTGGAGGACACAGCGGGGTGTTGAGGTCGCATGTGATCTGACCATGCCAGTTAAGTGGTTAACTCCTTAACTGACGATTTTTCCCTTCAAAAGCGTTAAAAGACATTTTAAAAAACAATGTTATTTAATAAAAGTTGAAAAAGTATTTTTAAAAATATTTAAACATTATGCACATCTGCAGAATGGATCTAATCGTCAAAAACGGGGGGACAGGGTGGGACGGCGCAGTTGCATAAAATCTGACCATGCCAGTTAAGTGGTTAAGATACACTTTATTAAGTGGTTCAAATGGGGCAACTTGAAGGGCCTTTAGGACTAAACTTAAGTCCCAAGGCACCGTAGGAGGAACAAAAGGAGGTTGAACGCGCAGTATTCCCTGGAAAAAAGTACGCACATCCGGTAAGTTGGTAATTTTCTTTTGGAACCATACAGTAAATGCTGACACTTGCACTCTTAAGGAAGCCACCTTCAAACCTCTATCCATTACTGCCTGAAGGAATGCTAAGACCCAGGAAACTCTGAAAGATTCAGGGTCCACTTTCCGTTCACTGCACCAATGACTATAGGTTTGCCATATTCGGTGATAAATGCGAGCTGAGGAAGGTTTCATTGCTCTGAGCATAGTTTGAATTACCTGTTGTGAGAATCCTCTTGACTTCAGGATAGAGGTTTCAAGAGCCACGCCGTCAAAGACAGTCGATCCAGATGTCTGTGACAACAAGGACCCTGCATCAGTAGATCTGGACGTTGAGGGAGCAGAAGTGGAACATCCAGTGACATCCTCTGCAGATCTGTGTACCAATGTCTTCTGGGCCAAACTGAAGCTATTAGTATCACGGCACCTTTTCCTTGCTTTATCTTTCTCACCATCCTGGGTAATAGGGTGATTGGAGGAAACGCATAAGCCAGATGAAAATCCCATTGCACCGACAGGGCATCCAAAAAGATCGCTCTGGGATCCTTTGTTCTTGACCCGAATGTGAGCACTTTGTTGTTCAGATGGGATGCCATGAGAGCCATCTCTGGCAACCCCCACTTGTCTACTAGAGTCTGGAAGAATTCTGGGTGTAGAGCCCATTCGCTTTCCTGAATGGCGTGTCGACTGAGAAAATCCGCATCCCAGTTTAGGACTCCCGGACCGAACACTGCGAACAAGGCTGGCTGATGAAGCTCTGCCCACTTTAGTAGGTGACTTACCTCCTTCATCGCTTTTCAGATGAGAGTTCCTCCTTAATGGTTGAGGTACGCAACTGCTGTTGCATTGTCCGATACGATCTGGACTGGGTATCCCCGAAGAATGTCCTTTGCCGGAATCAGTGCCCTGTATATGGCCCGAAGTTCCAATATGTTTATTGGCAGGCAACTTTCTTCCTTTGAACATTGCCCCTGAAAACACAACCTTCCTGGCACTGCTCCCCAGCCCTGATATTCAAAAGGGTCTTCCCTTTTCCGGATGGGATGTCTATAGCCACCAGGCTAATGACCTTCTTACTTCTATCGTAAGAAACACCATCAAACCCATCACGCGCATTGCTGCGTGAATGGATACCTTTTGACTGTGTAACAGGTGCTGAATCCTTGACTGGACCTTGGATATCTTGTTCAGAGGTAAAGTTACTCTGAATACCTGAATCCAGTACAGCCCCCAAGTAAGTCATTTGTTGTGATGGAACCAGAGACAATTTTGCCCAATTTATGAGCCACCCATAGTTCTGCAGATACGTTATTGTCTGTTGCAGATGACAAAGGAGCAAATCCTGCTTCTGTGTCAGGATTAAAAGATCGTCGAGGTATGGAAATATTCTTATCCCCTGCTGGCGGAGATAAGCTGCTATTACCACCATAGTCATGGTAAATACTCTGGGAGCTGTGGCTAACCCAAAAGGTAGGGCCTGGAACTGAAAATGCTGTTGGAGGATAGCGAACCTGAGAAAGCACTGATGGGACAGTGCTATAGGAACATGTAGGTAAGCATCCTGTATATCCAGAGATACCATAAAATCCCCTGGCTCCATGGCCAAAATGATGGAACGTAATGTATCCATGTGAAACCGAGGTACCCAAATGTATTTGTTCAGTACTTTGAGATGGAGAATGGGCCGAAATGACCCATTTGGCTTCTGAACTAAAAACAGGTTGGAGAAAAAAAACCCTGTCCTCGTTGTGCAGGAGTAACTAGAATGATTACTCCTGACTGAAGCAATTTCTGAACTGCTTCTAACAAAGCCCTGGCCTTCATCTCTACCAGAGACGGACTGGTACAAAAAAACCTTCGAGTAGGGTGCTTCTTGAAGGCAAAAGCACAACCTAGAGATACCACTTCCTGCACCCAGGCATCTGTTGTAGACTGCTGCCAGATCTGTGCAAAGTGAAGTAGTCGGCCCCCAACCCTGGGGTCCCCCAGGTGGAGGCCCGCACCATCAGGCTGATGGATTATTACCCGATTTCCCAACCGGTCCTCTGGTAGCCCAATGTTTTTTAGTCTTTGTATTTGGGCCTGCTTGTCATCAATTTTTCCTTTAGCTTTTCCTCGAGACCGAAAGTGCCGAAAAGCCGGACCTTTAGGTTTGAAATTGTATGTGGAAGGAAACTTTACTTTCGTGGAGTCTGCTTCTGACTTTAGAATATGTCAATTCTTTACCAAAAAGAATATCTCCAGAAATGGACAAAGATTCCAAATCTATGTCCAAATCCAAAAAGTACCTGATTCAGAGATGGATGCAGATCGCTGCATACGCAGCCAGATCTGCGTCCTTCTCCTCACATGCTGGGAACTGCCCAGCACAGGGCAAGGTTGACCAGCATGTGTGGCGCCGCCTCCCGATGCTTCCGCAATTATATTGCGGAGGCATCGAATTAAGTTTGACCGCAGATGTGGCGGTCTGCCGCCATTTTTGTAATTGGAGCAGCTGCGTGCGACGTCAGGCAGCAGCCACAAAAACAATCCTGGAACGCAACTGGTCGGCCCGCCACACCCCTTAATGCTTTGTCACAGCCCCGCTATCGCCCACCACTGTCATTTAACATGTGGCCGCATCCTTCTTGGATGAGGCCGCAAGGAGAAGGCCAGTGTGCTGAGCAGATGGACGCAGCCGCTGGGTACAGACACGTGGCTATGTCCATTCCTAAATCAGCCCCAAAATCAATAAATAAGGCAAGAGCAGAAAACAATCAGAAACACAGGGGAGTCTTTACTTTGTAGCCAAGATGCAGAGTGTCCCTGTATTAGTGTGTGTTTGTCGGGGGGTGGCCATTGTATCTGCAGCCCCCACTCCTATTCCCTGCAATGCTCGTCTGGTAATGTGCGGGGATTTATTTTTTCCCCCCACATAGAGCTCCGCTCAGTTCTGGAGTTAATTACAAAACACAGATTATGAGTCTATCATATATACTGGACAAAATTTGTATAACGCTCGTGACTGCGATTTGGTTACTTCAATTGAAAAGTCAATTCACTGGCATCAAGGTGTTAATCTTACAGGTAGTGACCTAGGTGAAGTGCATGAGAAGTGGAAAAATCATCCTGAACCTCAAAAATGCGACATATTAGATAGGAAAATGTAGAAAGATTAGTGGGTATAAGCAAATTATTTGAGACTGTTAATTAACAAGATAGTAAGCAAGGGAATTTAAGCAAATAGCCTCTACATTTTCTGGGGTACATTAAAATGTATGTAATGTGAGTAAGGGTTTAAGTGAGACATGAAAAATATTGGGGAAAAAATTTAAACTTAACTCCCATCTGCAGGTTTAAAAACTCAGGTACCGTCAAACAAACATCTTTGCAAACATATCCCACAAACTATTTTCAGCTTTTTAGAGATAAATCACCAGAAAACTGATGCGTCTGTATTGAACCGGAGAATCACATGTCCAAAATTCCAGTAAAACAGCACCAATGAAGCCCATATGATACAAGGCACTTTAACCAAACAGCTGTGTTCCTGGCAAACATGGGGAGGGGGGTTTGAGGAGAGCACAGGCAAGTGTTTAAAATTTCAGATGTGTGCACTCCTCCTGTACACATTATACCCGATTGTGTTTCCAGTGTCCCTCAATTGGAGGACTAGGAGGAAACCCTTTTATAGATCGTTGTCAGGAATCTGGTCTCTCACAGAACGTTGCTGCAGTTGGCTGGAATGTTTGTTGAGCATATCACCACCATATGACAGACAAATTTCAATGTCCATTGAGGAGACAACGAAAATAAAAAACTAAGTAATTTAACCAACACAAATAGTTATGACTAATTTCAAGATTAGGTTGGAAACACTTAGGACGGTATTCAAATGATATATCACACCCAATCTCCTTTCTAAAATGATCCCCATTATCACGCATATTGCGCCAATAGTAATCAGGTTTAGCTGTGGAAATGGTTGCATGCTTCGCTACCCCGGGGGTAGTGAGCTAAAATGATGATACCACGCCTCCGAGGGCAGAAACAGAACGGGTGTGGAAGGGGGTGAAAAGAATTGAATATTGCCCTTAGTCTTCACGCTAGGCTATTTTAGCAGGGAGCCACACCCTGCACAATTTTTAAAGGGCAAAATGTGCCCTTAACTTTTACCAGCACCCTGCTAAAACAGCCAGCCTATTGCCTTGCTGCCGTGTGAATAGAGGCTGTGCGCATGCCTCTATTCACATTATAGGTAGAGCTTGGGGGAAGCCAAGCACTTACAGGGATCCCCCATCAGTGATGCCGACAGCTAGGCATCACTGATCCCCATTTATGATGCTGACAGGGCCGCGCCGCCCTCCCCGGCCGGCCATGTCCCCCTTTTCAAAGGCACGCGCAACTATGCTGCCCCTGTACCTATGTGCCCTGCCCACATTCTAGCTTGAACACTACACTAAAGAGCGATTATTGCCAAAAAATGTTAATGGTTGACTATTCTGTAACCTAGCTGCACTTTTCCAGCGGTAGAGATACAGTAAGAGACAAACAGGTATTTTAACATACATGAGAAAGTGTAACCCCCTGCAATACCTTTTGACCTTGAAATTAAAATACGTTATCATAAGACAGTAGTTAGTAGTGGAGTCCAAAATGATTCCAACCAGGATATTTGTGCAGAGTTTTTATGTAATCACTGTGTGTGGGGAGAGGGAGTTCCATTGGATGTTCCAGATCCTCCCACACACCAATGGCACACTGAAAAAAATAAGATTTTACTTACCGGTAAATCTATTTCTCGTAGTCCGTAGTGGATGCTGGGGACTCCGTAAGGACCATGGGGAATAGACGGGCTCCGCAGGAGACATGGGCACTTTAAGAAAAAATTTAGATTCTGGTGTGCTCTGGCTCCTCCCTCTATGTCCCTCTTCCAGACCTCAGTTAGAGAAACTGTGCCCGGAAGAGCTGACAGTACAAGGAAAGGATTTTGGGAATCCAGGGTTAGACTCATACCAGCCACACCAATCACACCGTATAACTTGTGAAAACTTTACCCAGTTAACAGTATGAACAATCACAGAGCATCAGATAAACTCTGATGCAACTAGAACATAACCCTTATTTAAGCAATAACTATATACAAGCAGTGCAGAAGAAGTCCGCACTTGGGACGGGCGCCCAGCATCCACTACGGACTACGAGAAATAGATTTACCGGTAAGTAAAATCTTATTTTCTCTAACGTCCTAGTGGATGCTGGGGACTCCGTAAGGACCATGGGGATTATACTAAAGCTCCCAAACGGGCGGGAGAGTGCGGATGACTCTGCAGCAACGAATGAGCAAACACAAGGTCCTCCTCAGCCAGGGTATCAAACTTGTAGAACTTTGCAAAGGTGTTTGAACCTGAGCAAGTAGCCGCTCGGCAAAGCTGTAATGCCGAGACCCCTCGGGCAGCCGCTCAAGAAGAGCCCACCTTCCTTGTGGAATGGGCCTTAACTGATTTAGGCAGCGGCAACCCAGCCGCAGAATGAGCCTGCTGAATCGTGTTACAGATCCAGCGAGCAATAGTTTGCTTTGAAGCAGGCGCCCCAAGCTCGTTGCAAACATACAGGATAAACAGAGATTCTGTTTTCCTGACCTTAGCCGTTCTGGCTACATAAACCTTCAAAGCCCCGACTACATCCAGTGACTCGGAATCCTCCAAGTCAGTAGTAGCCACAGGCACCACAATAGGTTGGTTTATATGAAAGGATGAAACCACTTCGGCAGAAATTGTGGGCGGGTCCGCAATTCTGCTCTATCCGCATGTTAAACCAGATAAGGGCTTTTATGTGACAAAGCCGCCAATTCTGACACACGCCTAGCCGAAGCCAAGGCTAATAGCATGACCACCTTCCACGTGAGATATTTTACTTCCACCGTTTTGAGTGGTTTAAACCAGTGTGATTTCAGGAAACTCAACACCACGTTAAGATCCCAAGGTGCCACTGGAGACACAAAAGGGGGCTGAATATGCAGCACTCCCTTTACAAACGTCTGAACTTCAGGCAGAGAAGCCAGTTCTTTTTTAAAGAAAATGGATAAGGCCGAAATCTGAACCTTAATGGAACCCAATTTAAGGCCCAAAGTCACTCCCGACTGTAGGAAGTGAAGGAAAAGGCCCAGCTGGAATTCCTCCATAGGGGCATTCCTGGCCTCACACCAAGCCACATATTTTCGCCATATACGGTGATAATGTTGAGCCGTCACATCCTTCCTAGCCTCTATCAGCGTACGAATGACCTCATCCGGAATGCCTTTTTCTGCTAGGATCCGGCGTTCAACCGCCATGGCGTCAAACGCAGCCGCGGTAAGTCTTGGAACAGACAGGGCCCCTGTTGCACAAGTCCTGTCCTAGAGGCAGAGGCCACGGGTCCTCTGTGAGCATTTCTTGCAGATCTGGATACCAAGTCCTTCTTGGCTAAACCGGAACAAAGAGTATTGTTCTCACTCCTCTTTTCCTTATGATTCTCAGCACCTTGGGTATGAGAGGAAGAGGAGGAAATACATAGACCGACGGGAACACCCACGGTGTCACCAGTGCGTCCACAGATATCGCCTGAGGGTCTCTTGACCTGGCGCAATATCTCTGCAGCTTTTTGTTGAGGCGGGATGCCATCATGTCCACCTGTGGCAGTTCCCACCGACTTGCAATCTGCATGAAGACTTCTTGATGAAGTCCCCACTCTCCCGGGTGGAGGTCGTGCCTGCTGAGGAAGTCTGCTTCCCAGTTGTCCACTCCCGGAATGTACACTGCAGACAGTGCGCTTACGTGATTTTCCGCCCAGCAAAGAATTCTGGTGGCTTCTACCATCGCCACCCTGCTCCTTGTGCCGCCTTGGCGGTTTACATGAGCCACTGCGGTGATATTGTCTGACTGAATCAGAACCGGTTGGTCGCGAAGCAGGGACTCCGCTTGACGTAGGGCGTTGTATATTGCCCTTAGTTCCAGGATATTGATGTGAAGGCAAGTCTCCTGACTTGACCACAGCCCTTGGAAATTTCTTCCCTGTGTGACTGCCCCCCACCCTCGGAGGCTTGCATCCGTGGTCACCAGGACCCAGTCCTGAATGCCGAATCTGCGACCTTCGAGAAGGTGAGCACTCTGCAGCCACCACAGGAGAGACACCCTGGCCCTGGGGGATAGGGTGATTAACCGATGCATCTGAAGATGTGATCCGGACCAGTTGTCCAGTAAGTCCCATTGGAAGGTCCTCGCATGGAACCTGCCGAAGGGAATGGCCTCGTATGATGCCACCATCCTTCCCAGGACTCGAGTGCAGTGATGCACTGACACCTGTTTTGGTTTTAATAGATTCCTGACCAGTGTCACGAGCTCCTGAGCTCTCTCTATCGGGAGATAAACCCTTTTCTGGTCTGTGTCTAGGATCATGCCTAGGAGAGGCAGATGAGCTGTAGGAACAAACTGCGACTTTGGAATATATAGAATCCAGCCGTGTTGCCGTTACATTTCCAGAGAAAGTGATACGCTGTTCAGCAACTGCTCTCTTGATCTCGCTTTTATGAGGAGATCGTCCAAGTACGTGATAATAGTGACACCTTGCTTCCGCAGGAGCACCATCATTTCCGCCATTACCTTGGTGAATATTCTCGGGGCCGTGGAGAGACCAAACGGCAACGTCTGAAATTGGTAATGACAATCCCGTACCGCAAATCTGAGGTACGCCTGATGAGGTGGATAAATAGGGACATGAAGGTATGCATCCTTTATGTCCAAGTCACCATAAAATCTCCCCCTTTCAGGCTTGCAATGACCGCTCTTAGCGATTCCATCTTGAACTTGAACCTTTTCAGGTATATGTTCAGGGATTTTAAATTCAATATGGGTCTGACCGAACCGTCTGGTTTCGGGACTACAACATGGTCGAATAATAACCCCCTCCTTGTTGAAGGAGGGGAACCTTGACCACCAGTTGAAGATACAATTTGTGAATTGCAGTTAACACTGTTTCCCTCTCGTGGGGGGAAGCCGACAGGGCCGTCGGTGAGGGGGCATCTCCTCAAAATCCAGCTTGTATCCCTGAGACACAATATCTATTGCCCAGGGATCTAACAGGGAGTGAACCCACTTGTGGCTGAACTTACGAAGGCGTTCCCCCACCGGGCCTAGCTCCGCCTGTGGAGCCCCAGCGACATGCGGTTGATATTGTAGAGGCCGGGGAGGACTTCTGTTCCTGGGAACTAGCTGTGTTGTGCAGCTTCTTTCCTCTGCCCCCGCCTCTGGCAAGAAAGGACGCACCTCGGACTTTCTTGTTTCTTTGTTCGAAAGGCTGCATTTGATAATGTCATGCTTTCCTAGGCTGTGCAGGAATATAAGGCAAATATCAGAATTACCAGCTATAGCTGTGGAGACCAGGGGGTATATTTACTAAGGTCCCGATTTTGACCGAGATGGTGTTTTTTCTTCAAAGTGTCATCTCGGGAATTTACTAAACTCAAATCACGGCAGTGATGAGGGCATTCGTATTTTTTTGGAAGTCCTAGAAAAAAAATACGAATGAGTACACCATCGGTCAAATCCGCCTGTAATTTGGTAGAACTCGGTCATTTACTAAAAAGTGTAATTCACAAACACTGCAGACAATAGCCAAACACTGCCGTGAAAAAATACCAATCGTGAAAAAGTGCTAAAATAAAACAGACCTGCTTTTTTTTTACCGTGTTCTGATAGGCATGCATGGATCCATGAGATCCGTGCTTGTTTATCAGTGGGAAGGGGTGGGAAAGTGTTAAATTTGACAAAAAAAAAATGCGTAGGGTCCCCCCTCCTAAGCAAAACCAGCCCCGGTTGAAAAAAATACGGGGGAAAAATTGACCGGGGTTCCCCCATATTTAATCAACAAGCACCGGGCTCTGCGCCTGGTCCTGGTTCCAAAAATACGGGGGACAAAAAGCATAGGGGTCCCCCGTATTTCTGAAACCAGCACCGGGCTCCACTAGTCGGATACATAATGCCACAGCCGGGGGACACTTATATTGGTCCCTGCGGCCCTGGCATTACATACCCAACTAGTCACCCCTGGCCGGGGTACCCTGGAGGAGTGGGGGCCCCTTCAATAAAGGGGTCCCCCCCTCCAGCCACCCAAGGGCCAGGGGTGAAGCCCGAGGCTGTCCCCCATCCAAGGGCGGCGGATGGGGGGGCTGATGGCCTTTTTGTCAAAATTTGAATATTGTTTTTAGTAGCAGTACTACAAGTCCCAGCAAGCCTCCCCTGCAAGCTGGTACTTGGAGAACCACAAGTACCAGCATGCGGTTGAAAACCGGGCCCGCTGGTACCTGTAGTACTACTACTAAAAAAATACCCCAATAAAAACAGAAGACACACACCTTGAAAGTAAAAGTTTAATTCATACATCCACACCTCCAAACATACATACTTACCTATGTTCACACGAGGGTCGGTCCTCTTCTCCATGTAGAATCCATGGGGTACCTGTTGGAAAAATTATACTCACATAATCCAGTGTAGATCGGTCCTCTTCTGTTCTATTTGTAATCCACGTACTTTGCAAAATAAAAAAACGGACACCCGACCACGCACTGAAAGGGGCCCCATGTTTTCACATGGGACCCCTTTCCCCGACTGCCAGGAACCCCCCCTGACTTCTGTCTAAGAGGATTCCTTCAGCCAATCAGGGAGCGCCACGTCGTGGCACCCTCCCGATTGGCTGTGTGCTCCTGTAGTGTATGTCAGGCAGCATACGGCAGTGATACAATGTAGCGCCTATGCGCTCCATTGTAACCAATGGTGGGAACTTTGTGGTCAGCGGTGAGGTTACTTTCGGTCAACCGCTGACCACAAAGTACTGCGGAGCCCGTCTATTCCCCAGGGTCCTTACGGAGTCCCCAGCATCCACTAGGACGTTAGAGAAATTTGCTATAAATATACATTTGGTGAAGAATATAGATTGCGGGCTCAACTAAGACAGGGAATGGCCAAATAATAGGATTTTAATTATCTACCGGTAAACCCTTTTCTCGTAGTCCGTAGAGGATGCTGGGGCCAGTTTTAGTACCATGGGGTATAGACCGTTCCCCAGGAGCCTTCGGCACTTTAAGACTTTTCAACAGTGTGAACTGGCTCCTTCCTCTATGCCCCTCCTCCAGACCTCAGTATAGGAACTGTGCCCGAGGAAACGGACAACTTCGAGAGAAGAATTTACATTAAACTAGTGGCGAGATTCACACCAGCGCACACCATACAAAACATGCCGCCTAACATGGCCTTCAACCCATGCTAACGTGCATGCATAACATAACAGCAACTGCTGTGAACATCTTAACACATGAGAACCTGTGTAAAAAGATAAAACGTAATTCTGCAGGAAAAATGAGCACTGGGCGGGCTCCCAGCATCCTCTACGGACTACGAGAAAAGGATTTACCGGTATGTAATTAAAATCCTATTTTCTCTTACGTCCTAGAGGATGCTGGGGTCCATTTTAGTACCAAGGGGGATGTACCAAAGCTCCCAGTACGGGCGGAAAAGTGGTAATGTTCCTCTAGAACTGACTGAACAAACTGAAGGTCGTCAGCAGCCAAGGTGTCAAACCTGTAAAACTTAGCAAACATGTTTGTCCCTGACCAAGTAACTGCTCGGCAACTTTGCAACGCCGACACACCCCGGGCAGCCGCCCAGGAAGAACCCGCTTTCCTTGTAGAGTGGGCCTTTACCGAACTCGGTAACGGCAATCCTGCCGTGGAATAAGCGTGTTGAATGGAACCTCTGATCCAGTGCGCAATAGTCTGGTTAGAAGCAGGACCCCCAATCTTGTTGGGGTCATAGAGGACAAACAAAGATGGTTTTCCTTATCCGAGCCGTTCTTGCAACATAAGTCCTCAACGCTCTGACGACATCCAAGGACTTTTGAAAACGGCTGAGGTGTCAGAAACCACTGGCACCACCACAGGTTGGTTGATATGGAAATAAGACACAACCTTTGGAAGAAAATGCAGTTCAGCTCTATCTTCATGAAAAATCAGAGCCCCTAATTCAGACACTCGTCTGCCTGAGGCCAAGGCCAACAACATGACCACTTTCAAAGTGAGAAACTTCAACTGTACATCTTGTAGAGGCTCAAACCAGTCCGATTTAAGGAACTGCAACACCACATTAAGATCCCATGGCGCCATAGGAGGCACAAAGGGAGGTTTGGATGCGCAGAACCCCCTTAACGAACGTCTGGACCTCAGGAAGGGAAGCCAACTGTTTCTGAAAGAAAATGGACAAGGGCGAAATTTGGACCCTGATAGACCCTAATCTCAAGCCAAGCCAGCATCCACACCTGCCTGTAGAAATAGGAGAAAACGTCCTAATTTAAACTCCACCGCAGGAGACTTCTTGGATTCACACCAAGATACATATTTTCTCCAAATACGATGGTAATGTTTGGACGTTACCCCTTTACTGGATAAGTGTGGGAATGACTTAATTGGGAATACACTTACGGGCTAGGATCTGGCGCTCAACAGCCGTGCCGTCAAGCGCAGCCGCGGTAAGTCTTGATAAATAAACGGCCCCTGCTGAAGCAAGTCCTCGTGAAGAGGAAGAAACTGAGGATCTTCCAGTAATAACTTCTAAAGATCTGGAAACCAAGTCCTCCTTGGCCAGTCTGGAGCAATGAGAATTGCTCGAACCCTTGTTGTTCTGATGATCTTGAGAACTTTTGGTATTAGTGGAAGTGGAGGGAACAGATACACCGACTGAAACACCCACTGGGTCACCAGTGCATCCACTGCTATTGCTTGTGGGTCTCTTGACCTGGAACAATATTTCTGAAGCTTCTTATTGAGACGTGATGGCATCATATCTACTTGAGGAACGCCCCAACGATCTGCTACCTCTGCAAAGGCTTCTGGGTGGGGGCCCCATTCTCCTGGATGGAGATCGTGTCTGCTGAGGAAGTCTGCTTCCGAGTTGTCCCCTCCCGGAATGAAAATTGCAGACAGAGCTATTGCATGTCTTTCTGCCCAGAGGAGTAACTTTGTCACCTCTGCCATTGCAGCTCTGCTTTTTGTTCTGGCCTGGCGGTTTATGCAAGCTACTGCCGTTCCATTGTCTGAATGGATCTGTATGGGAAGGTGTGCCGCTTGATGAAGGCTGTTGTACACAGCTCTCCATTCCAGAATGTTTATGTGAAGGAGTACTTCTTGACTTGACCATCGTCCTTGGAAGCTTTCCCCTTGTGTGACTGCTCCCCATCCTCTGAGGCTTGCATCTGTGGTCACCAGGATCCAAGTCTAAATCCCAAACCTGCGTCCCTCCGGCAGGTGAGAACTTTGAAGCCACCACAAGAGCAAAATTCTGGCTTTTGTTGACAGGATTATCCTCCGGTGCATGTGTAGGTGCGATCTGGACCACTTGTCCAGTAGGTCCCATTGGAACACCCTGGCGTGGAATCGGCCAAATTGTAGAGCCTGGTAGGCAACCATCTTCTCCAGCAGGCGGATGCACTGATGAATCGATACGCGTGTTGGTTTTAAAACTTGTTTGACCATCCTCTGGATCTCCAGAGCCCTTTCCACCGGTAGGAATACTTTCTGTGCTTCCGTGTCCAATATCATTCCCAGAAATGATAACCTCATTGTGGGTTACAATTGTGATTTTTGGAAGGTTTATGATCCAACCGTGCTGTTGAAGCACCGTCCAGGAAAGTGCAATGTTCTGCACTAGTTTCTCCCTGGATCTCGCTTTTATGAGGAGATCGTCCAAGTATGGGATGACTGATTCCTTTCTTGCGAAGAAGAACCATCATCTCCGCCATCACCTTGGTGAATATTCTCGGAGCTGTGGAGAGCCCGAAAGGCAATGTTTGGAACTGGTAGTGGCAGTCCTGCACCGCAAACCTCAGGTATGCCTGATGCGGCGGGTAGATGGGAACATGTAACTAAATATCTTTGATGTCCATCGATACCAGAAATTCCTTTTCCTCCAAGCTGGAGATCACTGCTCTCAGGGATTCCATCTTGAATTTGAACCTTTTCAAATAAAGGTTCAGTCTTTAGGTTTAAAATCGGTCTCACCGAGCCAGCCGGTTTCGGCACTACAAACAGGCTTGAATAAAACCCTTTTTTCTGTTGTGACACAGGAACTAAGGAAATTACGTTGTCTTGACATAATTTCTGTATTGTGTTCAGCACTTTTGCTCTGTCCTGAACAGAAGCTGGTAAGGCTGATTTGAAAAATCGGCATGGGGAAGGTCCTGAAATTCCAATTTGTACCCTTGGGATACTATCTGCAATACCCAAGGATCCAGATCTGAGTGAACCCAGACCTGGTTGAAAGACCGTAGACGTGCCCCCACCTGATCGTACTCCTGCAGGGGAGCCCCAGCGTCATGCTGAGGTTTTAGCAGAAGTAGCTGTTGACTTCTGCTCCTGCGAGCCTGATGATGTTGTAGATTTTTTACCCCTTCATCGCACTCTTCCTGCGAAGAAGGGGGTACCCTTTGCCTTTTTGGACTTGTTGGGCCGAAAGGATTGCATCGTATGAGAATGAAATCCTTTCCTAGGTGGAGCAGCTGCAGAAGGCAGAAATGCTGGCTTGCCTGATGTAGTTGTTGAAATCATGGCATCCAGCTTGTCTCCAAAGAGGGCTTCTCCATTTATAGGAAGCGCCTCAATGTTCTTTTTTGATTCCGCATCAGCATTCCATTGGCGGATCCACAGCGCCCTGCGGGCTGAAATCACCATAGCGGAGGACCTTGAACTCAGCAACCCAAAATCCTTCATAGCTTCAACTAAGTAACCTGCAGCATCTTTGGTATGGCCGAGAGTTAGGACTATTTCATCCCTGTCAACTGTGTCTGTTAACAAGCAAGTTGTCAGACCATTTTTCCACAGTGTTACCCACCCACGCACAAGCAATGGTGGGCCTGAGCACCGTTCCGTTAGCCGTATATATGGATTTCAGGGTTGTTTCTAATTTACGGTCAGCTGGATCTTTTAATGAGGCTGAACCAGGGGCAGGCAAAACTATTTTCTTAGACAGCCGAGAAACTGAGGTGTATATCATTAGGGGAGTCTCCCATTTGTGCCCGTCTTCCTCAGGGAAAGGGTACGCTACACGTATCCTTCTGGGAAGGGTAAATTTCTTCTCTGGGTTAGCCCAGGATTCTTCAAAGAACGCATTCAAACCCTTTGAAGGAGGAAAAGTCACAACCTGCTTTTTATTTAATTTAAAATAATCCTTTTCCTCAAGGACCAGTGTTTCAGGAAACTCCAACACTTCCTTTATAGCAACTATCATACATTGTATGCTTTTGGCTAATTTGGGGTCTACCCCTCTCAAATCCCCAGTGTCGACGTCAGAGTCGGAATCTGTGTCTTTGTCCCCTTGCATTATCTGGGCCAGAGACCTTTTCTGGGAACTGGATGGGACCAGAGTGGATGATATGGAGGGGTCAGTAAACAGTGCATCCTCCACAGACTGCCTCCAACATTTAGTCTGTTGTTCAGACTCAGAATTTCTTTGCAAGCATTGACATTCTTTTGCAACATTCTCACCCACTCCGGCTCCTTCTGAGAGAGAAGGGCCCCATATTACCCTCTTGTATCTAAAATGGGTATATCAGCGGCTGTACATGTATGTACCCTTTTTGCCAGTGAGAGTAAGGTTTTAAAACATTTCCTCAGAGCGCCCCCCCCCCTGTATGCCGCCAACGATGACCGGAGGATCCCCTCTCTGCAGGACTCCTGTAATATACTCACCAGCCTTCTGGCTCTGTTAGGGGGTGGCGGCAGTGCTGTGGGAGTGAACGCTTGGCAGGCTTGGGCTGTGTTCAGTACCCTTCAGGAGCTAATTGTGTCCTGTCAGCGGAAGCCGAACCATTAACTAATTGAGAAGTTGGTTCCTACTTCCCTCTGCTAAGTCCCACGAAGCAGGGAAGCTGTTGCCAGCAGCTTCCCTGTAGAATAAAAAACCTAAGAAAGTCTTTTTCCAGCAAAGCTCTGTAGAGCTTAACTAGTGTGCATCCAGTCTCCTGGGCACATTTTCTAAACTGAGGTCTGGAGGAGGGGCATAGAGGGAGGAGCCAGTTCACACTGTTGAAGTCTTAAAGTGCCGAAGGCTCCTGCAGAACAGTCTATACCCCATGGTACTAAAATGGACCCCAGCATTCTCTAGGACGTAAGAGAAATGTGTAGTGCTGTGTAATATGTAGGCCCTGTATAATAAACGGTTAATAAAGCAAATCTACAGAGGACACAAAACAAGCTACTATGTATATATCTTTGTTCAGAAATTGTGTGTAAAAAATATCTACTGATTTGGTATATAAATTTTGTTTTGGAGATGCTTTAGTAACATGTCTTCTTTTCTTCAGTGATTCTACTGCCTTAGAATTGTCCTACACAAGACTTCAAGTTTTTTACTCAAGACCTTTAGTTCTAGCAAACCTAACTGTGCAATATGCATAAGAAGAATGTGGCAATAAATTAAATCACATTTGGTATTTAAAAAAACAAAAGTGCATACAAATTGGTCCCAATATTACATAAACAGCTAATAAATTAACAAAGATATCTAAATATTCATTTTTACAAACCTAAAACGTTGAGCTTGTTGAGCAAGTGGTCCTGGGTATCTCCGGTTTGGGGACTGGTACAACTGGGAAAGAATAGTGTGGTTCACTTTTTGGCTTGGATTGTTTGCAAATTTGACAGTTATAGGCTCTGTTGCTCCTGGAGGTTTCTGTCCATTTAAGCCTTTGATTGCTTCTTCAGCCTCAATCCTCTTGTCAAACCGGATAAAGCCAACTCCCCTTGATACACCTATTTATGCAAAACATAAGAATGCAAGTCAGGAATGAAGTCAATGACATCAATAAATCTCAGGAAATTAAATCTTCATTGGTTTTTCCTAATAGATACCCTGTTTCTATATAGTATTAAATGTATTAACATCTGGTAGGACTGCTTTTAAAATGTAATTGCTGCAACATTGCTTCCTTCACCTGTAATTTAGCTCACGTGATCACTAAGTCCAAATGAAAAAACACATACTTTTTACGCAGAATATGAATAGGGCTCTTGTGCACAGGATTGGACCATATCAAAGAAAACAGGGGTTGATGCATCAAGCAGTAAAAAAAGTGGGGATGTGGACCAGCGGAGCAGCAACCAATCAGATTCTACCTATCATTTTATAGAATGTTCTTGCTAAAAAGACAATTTCTTGCTATGGTCGCCACTGACCCACTTCTCCATTGCTGGATACATCACAGTAACTTAATATCATTGAAAAAGTTCTGTTCATAAAGGTATATGTGGTGTGAAGGTTTTTAACCGATTGAGGTTTTAGATATGAACTGAAAAACATGAAGATTAGTTGGGTCTCATCTATTTTCCATACAAAGACCGTAAACACTAAAGGGACAATTCTTTAAACTGCGAGTCCACTAACAGCAAAAGCAAAGTTATATACCACACTTGCATCCTCTGAAGCCCTATAGAGTTACTGTAAGTGAAGGTGTACATATCCTCCTGTACGTATGGGGGCCTGCATGCCCAGTCTCCCATACTACAGTAGAACATCGAACACTGATCGGAAAGGCAGGCAGCATGCTGATGATTCTGACATGACATTGTTCACTTATTAAACTTTTATCATGAGTTAGCCCTCAACTGTTCAGACTCATTTTTATAGATGCTTTAAATAGGATTTTAATTACCTGCCAGTAAACCCTTTTCTCGTAGTACATAGAGGATGCTGGGGTCCACATTAGTACGATGGGGTATAGACGGGACCAATAGGAGCAATTGGCACTTTAAGAGTTTGAGAGTGTGGGCTGGCTCCTCCCTCTATGCCCCTCCTACCAGACCCAGTCTAGAAACTGTGCCCGAGGAACGGACATTTTTGAACGAAGGATTACACAGATAGTGGCGAGATTCACACCAGCTCACACACAAGGCAACCCAAGCGAACTAGCTTGAAACATCAGCAACGGCTGAACAGGATTACTTACCAAGTAATAAGACCGTACTTACCCAGAACTAAGCAGTACTGAACTAAATAACCACTGCAGGATAAAGAAGCGGGCACCCAGCATCCTCTACGGATTACGAGAAAAGGATTTACCGGTAGGTAATTAAAATCCTATTTTCTCTTATGTCCTAGAGGATGCTGGGGTCCACATTAGTACCATGGGGATGTACCAAAGCTCTCAGAACGGGAGGGAGAGTGCGGAGGCTCCTGCAGAACCAATTGGCCAAACTTAAGGACCTCAAAGGCCTAACTCTCGAACTTGTAGAACTTTGCGAACGTGTTCGACCCTGACCAAGTAGCTGCTCGGCAGAGTTGCAATGCCGAGACACCCCGGGCAGCCGCCCAGGAAGAACCCACCTTACGAGTAGAGTGGACCTTAACAGACGTAGGACACGGCAAGCCTGCCTTAGAATATGCATGCTGGATAGTGAACCTGATGCAGCGAGAGATCGTCTACTTAGAAGCAAGACACCCAATTTTCTTAGGATCATACAGGACAAACAGAGTCCGATTTTCTGTGACGAGCAGTCCTCTTCACATAGATTTTTAGAGCCCTTACAACATCTAAGAACTTTTATGAAATTGAGGAGTCAGTCGCAACTGGCACCACAAATAGGTTGGGTGATATGAAATGCCGACACAACCTTCAGAAGAAACTGCTGACGTGTCTGAAGCTCAGCTCTATCTGCATGGAAGATCAAGTATGGGCTTTTACATGACAAAGCCCCCAACTCCGACACACGTCTAGCAGAAGCTAAGGCCAACAAAGCGACAGCCTTCCACGTGAGAAACTTGACCTCAACCTCCTGAAGAGGTTCAAACCAGTCTGACTGGAGGAACTGCAACACCATCTTGAGATCCCAAGGCGATGTAGGCGGTACAAAGGGAGGTTGGATGTGCAGAACTCCCTTCAAAAAAGTCTGAACCTCCGGGAGGGCAGCCAATTGTTTCTGGAAGAAAATGAATAGGGCCGAAATCTGGACCTTTATGGATCCCAACCTCAGGCCCATATCCACACCTGCTTGCAGGAAGAGGAGAAACCGTCCCAGTTGAAACTCCACCGTAGGAAACTTCTTGGACTCACACCAAGACACATTTTTTCCAAATACGATGGTAATGTTTAGACATTACTCCTTTACTAGCCTGATCAGGGTAGGAATAACATTGTTTGGAATGCCCTTCCGAGCTAGTATCTGGCGTTCAACTTCCATGTTGTTAAACGTAGCCGTGGTAATTCTTGACAGGCGAACGGCCCCTACTGCAGCAGGTCCTCCTGAAGAGGAAAAGGCCTCGGCTCTTCTAGCAGTAGATCCAGAAGATTCGCGTATTAAGCCCTTCTTGGCCAGTCCGGAGGAATGAGGATTGCCTGAACTCCTGATCTCCTTATGAGTTTGAGAACTCTTGGAATGAGTGGGAGTGGAGGAAACACGTACACAGACTGGAACACCCACGGAGTCACTAGGGCATCCACTGCCACTGCTTGCGGGTCCGTCGACCTGTAACAATAACGCCGAAGCTTCTTGTTGAGACGAGAGGCCAACATGCCTATTTGGGGTACACCCCAAAAATCTGTTACCTTCTTGAACGCCTCCGGATGGAGACCCCACTCCCCTGGATGGAGATCGTGTCTGTGAGGAAGTCCGCTTCCCAGTTGTCTACTCCCAGAATGAAGATTGCTGACAGCGGCAACGCGTGTTTTTCTGCCCAGAGGATGATTCTTGTTACCTCTGACACTGCAGCTCTGCTCTTCGTTCCGCCTTGTCAGTTTATGTAAGCCACTGTCGTTACGTTGTCCGACTGTACTTGAACGGCCCGTTTTCTCAGAAAATGGGCCGCTTTAAAAAGACCGTTGTATACAGCTCTTAGTTCAAGAATGTTTATCGGCAGGCCGGCTTCCAGATTTGACGACCTTCCTTAAAAGGCTTCCCCTTGAGTGACTGCGCCTCAGCCCCGGAGACTTACGTCCGTGGTTAGAAGTATCCAGTCCAGAATCCCGAACCTGCGGCACTCCAGAAGGTGATGTAATTGCAGCCACCAGAGGAGTGAAATCCTGGCCTTTGGCGACAGACATATTCTCCGATACATGTGTAGATGGGACCCCGACCACTTGTCCAGGAGATCAAGTTGGAAGGACAGACCGTGAAACCTCCCATACTGCAGAGCCTTGTAAGAGGCCACTATCTTCCCCAGAAGGCGAATGCACTGATGAACAGACAACCGGCTGGCTTCAGGACATCCCGGACCATTGTTTGCATCACCAACGCTTTTTCCTCTGGAAGAAACACCCTCTGCACCTCTGTGTCGAGGATCATTCCCAGAAAGGATAACAACCTGGTTGGTTCCAAATGTGATTTTGAGATATTTAAGATCCAACCATGTTCCTTGAGAAGCTGGGTCGTGAGAGCTATTGACTGAAACAGCTTCTCCTTGGACGATGCCTTTATCAGCAGATCGTCCAGATACGGAATTATGTTCACCCCCTGCCTGCGGAGAACCATCATTTCCGCCATCACCTTGGTGAAAACCCTTGGTGCTGTGGAGAGGCTGAATGGTAGGGCCTGGAACTGAAAATGACAGTCCAACAGAGCGAATCGGAGATAAGCTTGATGCGGCACACAAATCGGAATGTCGAGGTACGCATCCTTGATATCCAGGGATACCAGGAATTCCCCTTCTTCCAGACCTGATATCACCGCCCTGAGAGACTCCATCTTGAACTTGAACTCCCCACGAAAGGGGTTTAGTGATTTTAAGTTCAGAATGGGCCTGACCGAACCATCCGGTTTCAGTACCATGAAAAAGGTTCGAATAGTAACCTGAGCTCTGCATTTGAGGAGGGACTGGTACAATGACCTGTTTCTCCACCAACTTTTGAATGGCTCCCTGTTGGGTAGCCCTGTCTGCCGACAAAGCTGGCAAGCCCGATGTAAAGAACCGATGAGGAGGGAGATCTTGAAATTCCAGCCAATACCCCCCCTGGGACACAATATCTAGTACCCAGGGGTACAGGCCAGACGACACCAAGACGTGACTGAAATGTCTTGAATCTCGCCCCCACCGGCCCTACCTCCAGGCTCCGCTGTCCACAGTCATGCGGAGTACTTTGGCGCATCTGAAGCAGGCTTCTGTTCCTGGGAACCTGCCGCAGCTGGTTTCTTGGATTTTGGTCAGCCACCTCTAAAAAAAAAAAAAAAAAAGGTGTTGGCCGGTTTGGTCTTTCTTGGTTTAGAAACCCGAAAGGACTGAGATGCAGCTGAAGAAAAAGGTTTCTTCAGAGCAGGAGCTGCTGAGGGAAGAAAAGGGGACTTACCCGCTGTAGCCGTGGAGATCCACGCATCCAATGCTTCCCCAAAGAGAGCCTGACCTGTGTAGGGTAGGGTCTCCACACCTCTCCTGGATTCCGCGTCTGCAGACCACTGGCACAGCCACAGTCATTGACGAGCAGAGACGGACATGGAAGAAATTCCTGCAGCCATTGAACCCAGGTCTTTCATGGATTCCACCATAAAACCTGCAGTATCCCGAATGTTACGGAGTAACAATTCAATGTCACTCTTATCTAACATATCCAAATCCTCAAGTAACGTGCCTGACCACTTTACTATAGCTTTGAAAATCCATGCACAGGCAATAGTAGGACGGAGTATCGCCCCTGAAGCAGTGTATAAGGATTTGAGCGCAGTATCAATTTTGCGATCAGCCGACTCCTTTAAGGCGGTTGATACTGGGACAGGTAAAACCACCTTTTATGAGAGTCCGGATACAGACGCGTCCACTATGGGTGGTTTTCAAATTTCTTTCTATCCTCAGGGAAGGGGAAAACAACCAGAACCCTCCTAGGGATCTGGAATTTTTTCTCTGGATTTTCCCATGCTTTTTCAAATATAGCATTTAATTCTTTGGACGCAGGGAAGGTTAGCGAGGCTTTCTTATTGTCCGTAAAGTAAGCCTCCTCAACCTGTTCAGGTGTTGTGTCAGTAATATTAAACACATCTCTAATAGCATCTATCATCAACTGCACCCCTTTTGCAAAACATGCGGTCCCCCTGAGCACATCCCCATCACTGTCTGCCATGTCAGAGTCTGTATCCGTGTCGTCTTGCATGATCTGGGCAAGAGCACGTTTGTGGGAACCCACAGAGGGGGGTCCTGAGGTAACAGAACCAGACCAAACTGCGACAGAATTCTGTAAAACCTGAGTTGCAGATTCATTCTGAGCAACCCTAGCAGAAATATGAGAAATCATAGTTTTGATAGAAGATAACCACTCCGGCTCCCTTACTGGTATCTGCGCTACAACAGTGCAATCCTGATTACATGGAATGAGATCATCCTGAGAGGACATGTCCTCAGCTGCATATGACACAGAGTCCCTGGACATAGCTGACTGGAGGCCCCAAACACTCCACACACACAGGGTAGGTTAGACAGAGTTTCCCCCCTGAGAATGGCAAGACACACACAGAGACCAGAGCTAACCCACTCACAGTGCTGTTATATATAAAGGACACCCCTTATCAGCGCCCACTGTGTACTGTAATAGTTGCATAGATCTAATTCACTGCCTCCCTCCCTTCTACAACCCCCTGGTACCGCACAGGATAGCTGGAGTTGCTTGGAGTGACAACTGTCAGCGTCTGTGTACAGGAACAGCAGGCAGGAAAATGGTGCTGAACGCTGCTGGGCCGGCTCTGAGGAGAAGCTCCGCCCCTTGAAGATAGAGCTTTTTCCCGCACAAATTATTTATACTGGCCTGAGGACTGTCGCAAGGCGGGGGATTCTGTTCCCTGTTGAGCGTCTGAGTACGGAGGATTGTGACGCAAGCCTGGGGATTCAGTCTTCGGTTAGCGCCTGTGACCAGTGTAGGGTATTAAGACACTGGCTCAGGACCCCCCTCAAAGCGCCAACACTGTGCTGCAGAGCCTTCCCGGAGCGCAGCTGCTCAGAGCTGCGCTCCTACCCTCGTGCCGCCATATCTCGCCTCTTCTGTTCTTCTGGCTTTGTAAGGGGGTGGCGGCATGCTGCCGGGGTGAGCGATCCCCTGTGGCGGGGAATGTTCGATCCCCTCAGGAGCAGTGTTCCGTCAGCGGAGATAGTGGCTCAGACCCCGCAGGGCGGACACTACTCCCCCCTTAGTCCCTCGTAGCAGGGAGGCTGTTGCCAGCAGCCTCCCTTTAAATAATAAACTCTAAATATAAACTTTTACTAAAGAAGCTCTGTAGAGCTCTGACCGGCTCCTCAGGGCACATTTTCTAAACTGGGTCTGGTAGGAGGGGCATAGAGGGAGGAGCCAGCCCAAACTCTCAAACTCTTAAAGTGCCAATGGCTCCTAGTGGACCTGTCTATACCCCATGGTACTCATGTGGACCCCAGCATCCTCTAGGACGTAAAGAGAAATATCATGCGCTAAAAACATTCCTGAGTAGGGAATCAAACAGCACTGAACTACTATACAGTATTTACAAATAGTTATACAACACATTAGTGAACATCTAGTGTGCAGCCAATAGCAGCCGTGGAGGTGATTCCCAAAACCAAATACAGTATACATATAATATAAAGCGGAAATTAATCCCCTGGTTCTCGCTCAGTATATACAACTAAATAAAAAAGAAAATAGTCCCTTTCCCTCAACTGTAATCAGTCTGTTACTCCACGATCACACAAATCCTTCAAATATCAGGTTCTCAATTATTTCCTCCTCCATATAATCCTCATATGCATGGGTTTAATGGACTTGCTTAATCTGCTCACAACCAACAACTTCCCAGTGGGGTGAGTATTTCTACCCCGATCCCCACCCTAATCCTCGGGGGGTGGCGACTAGGGCTAACCATCCAAGGTTATCTGCTAAGGCTGACACTCAGGGGGTGGCGGCTAACTGCCCCCACCTAGTGACAACCATGTCCCTTCTTGAATAAGGGCAATATTAAGTGACGTTAGGAGAGTGAAACAAGCTATAGCCACTGTAACTACTCTGTCACACTCTGGGAATTGCCACCTGTGACGTGGGGCTCTCTTTGGACCCATGGGGTTCTGCCACCAGCAAAAGACTAATTTTGCGCTGTACGCAAGTTACGCTTTCGCTTTTACCTGCAAACACACTGCAATACTTAGAAAAAATAGGTAGACGTGGGCCACACGAGGACTTGGGATTTAGAAGCACAGAATCAAGAACTGGAATTTAGATTTTAATTCCACGAATACTTCAGAGCTTGTTACAAAAAGTGTTACAAAGATAAAGTATATTTTAAGAACACAGGATATGAGAACAATCTCAAACAAATATAATTTGATAACAGATAATTCAGAAGCCTAAACCTACACACAAATCTAGGATCCGGCTATGTGGAGGACACAGGTGAGTTTATCTGTTCACTTCTAGCTGCATCTACATCCCATGAAAATGAGTAACTCATATTGAGGGAGAGAGAGTATCAAACTCTCAGCTTCACTCACTTCCCCACACCATTGGGATTTTTAACCAGTTCAATGCTGTCTTACAACTACATTGGAGAGGGAGACAGACATTCCTCTTTTGCTTTATCTGACCCTAGGTTGTTGAAAATGGGAACTGACTGATGCAGTCTTCCACCCCCAAAACAACTATGATAGGATGAGAGACCAGAAACGCGAACATAAAATTTTTCTCCCACTTTATTGCTGGGTTTTGGTCTTGTCCCAACTAAACACATTTATGGCCTCAGGACATAGTGGCCTGGTGAAATGCACTCAGTGATAACCTCCTAGCCCCCCTGGGGTTAAGTCCACAGTTCGTACAATCTAGCAGAGGAGTATGACCGTCAGTTCACAGGAAAAATCATTTTATATCTCAAGCAATAGGAGAAATATAATTCTGGGATCTGATCTTGTGATGGATCCTGACATACTGTATGAGCACTTAATGTATCAAAACTGATTAAATTAGGCAACTTCTATAGCAATGCATGTCGACCTTCTAGATTTCATTATAGAATACGGATAGCAGTTGATTTACCGACTGACAATACGACGGTCATAATCACGACAGCCATTGACCAACAGTCAAAATACCAACACGGTCAAAATACCGATATTTATTATGCGGACATGTTCAGAATGCCAACATTCAGAATACAAACATTTGAAATGCCAAAATGAAAACATGCATTTTTAAGGAATTTTTGCCCCAAAACAGACTTGTTCATACTTTACCATCACAGTGGACCTGGAGGGGAAATATAATAGTGTGCCTGAAGCATGGCAAGTGCAGCGAGCCACGCGAGGAGACGCGGTACACTTAGACTGTGTCCATGTCGCCCTATGCCAACATTGACCCCCCCCCCCCACCACCACCAAAAAAATGATAATAAAAAATTAAATAAATAAAAAAATAGGATTTTAATTACCTACCAGTAAATCCTTTTCTTGTAGTAAATAGAGGATACTGGGTGTCAATTTAGTACCATGGGTATAGACGGGTCCACTAGGAGCCATGGGCACTTTAAGAATTTGTTAGTGTGGGCTGGCTTCTCTCTTTATGCCCCTCCTACCAGACTCAGTCTTGGATACTGTACCCGAGGAGACACGCATACTTCGAGAGAAGGATAGAGGTGAGATTCTGAACCAGTACACACAAGAGGAAAGCCAAGCTAAACAAACTTGAAACAGGAAAAGCAACGGATGAAGCAACATTACTTAACCAATTAACAGTGCAGGAAGAACGAAGCACTGGGTGGGCGTCCAGTATCCTCCACGGACTACGAGAAAAGGATTTACCGGTAGGTAATTAAAATCCTATTTTCTCTTGCATCCTAGAGGATACTGGGGTCCATTTAGTACCATGGGGATGTACAAAAGCTCCCAAACCGGGTGGGAGAGTGCGGAGGTTCCTGCAGAACTGATTGACCAAACTGAAGATCCTCAGAGGCCAAAGTATCGAACCCGACCAAGCAACTGCTCGGCAGAGCTGTAAAGCTGAGACACCCTGGGCAGCCGCCCAGGAAAAAACCACCGACCTAGTAGAGTGGTCCTGTACAGATTTTGGACATGGCAAACTTGCCGTGGAATAAGCATGCTGGATAGTAAGTCTGATCCAACGTGCAATTGTCTGTTTTGAAGCAGGATGCCCAATCGTATTGGGATCATAAAGAACGAACAGCGAGTCAGTCTTCCTGTGACGAGCTGTTCTTTTCACATACACCTCCAAAGCCCTCACGACATCCAAAGACTTTGAAGAAGCAGAGGTGTCAGTGACAACCGGAACCACAATAGGTTGGTTGACTTAAAACGCCGACACCACCTTAGGAAGAAATTGCTGACGAGTTCTGAGTTCAGCTCTATCCTCATGGAAAATTAAATAGGGACTATTGGGAGACAAAGCCCCCAGCTCTGACACACGTCTTGCTGAAGCCAATGCCAACAGTGTGACGGTCTTCCACGCAAGATATTATGTCCACCTCCTGTAACGGCTCAAACCAGTCCGATTGGAGGAAATGCAGCACCACACCGAGATCCCAAGGTACTGTGGTAGGCACAAAGGGAGGTTGGATGTGCAGAACACCTTTCAAGAACATCTGGACCTCAGGGAGAGAAGCCAATTGTTTCTGAAAGAAAGTGGACAAGGCCGAAATCTGGACTTTTATGGAGCCCAGACGTAGGCCCACATCCATTCCAGCTTGTAGAAAAAGCAGGAAACGTCCCAGATGGAATTCCACCGCAGAACATTTTCTGCTCTCACACCAAGAGACGTATTTCTTCCAAATACGATGGTAATGCCTAGATGTGCTACCCCCTTCCTGGCTTGGATCATAGTCATGATGACCTCGTTAGGGATCCCTCTCCTGGCTAGAATTAGCCGCTTAACTTCCATGCCGTCAAACGTAGCCGTGGTAAGTCCTGATAGACGAACGGGCCCTGTTCCAGAAGATCATCGTGAAGAGGAAGAGGCCACAGATCTTCGAGGAGCATCTCCAGAAGGTCTGTGTACCAGGCCCTTCTTGGCCAGTCCGGAGCAATTATAATTGCTTGAACCTTTTCCCTTTTTATTCTCTTTAGAATTCTAGGGATTAGAGGAAGCGGAAGAAACACGTACACCCTCTGATAGACCCATGGAGTCATCAGGGCATCTACTGCCACCGCCTGTGGGTCTCTCGACCTGGAATAATACCGCTTGAGCTCCTTGTTGAGACGAGAGGCCATTATGTCAATCTGTGGATATCCCCATCAACTTGTCAAGCACCTGAACACTTCCGGGTGAATGCCCCAACTCCCCCGGATGCAGGCTGTGTCTCCTGAGGAAGTCTGCTTCCCAGTTGTCTACTCCCGGAATGAAGACCGCTGACAACGCCACAGCGTTTCTCTCTGCTCAGAGAATTCTTGACACCTCTGACATTGCTGCTCTGCTTTTCGTTCCTCCCTGTCGGTTTATGTACGTTACTGCTGTCACATTGTCCGACTGGACCTGAATGGCCATATCTTGAAGATGTGAGGCCTGCAGAAGGGCGTTGTATATGGCTTCCATATAGTTCCAGAATGTTGATTGGAAGGACGACTTCCTGACTGGACCATCTTCCTTGAAACTGCAACCCGAGTGATTGCTCCCCAACCTCTGAGGCTTTCGTCTGTGGTTAACCGAATCCAATTCTGAATTCCGAATCTCCGACACTCGAGGATATGAGAAGTCTGTAGCCACCACAGAAGGGAGATCCTGGCTTTTGGTGACAGATGGATCCTCTGGTGCATGTGAAGATGCGATCCGGGCCATTTGTCCAACAGATCGAGCTGGAAGGGTCTTGCGTGAAAGCTTCCGTATTGAAGAGCCTCGTATTAAGCACGCCTATTTCCTTTATGGCTTCCACCATAAAGTTCCAAAAAGAGTCCTGTATATGCTGCAGGAGTAAGACAACATCCCCCCTAGATAAAAAAAAAAATCAAACCCCTCATTTAGGTTACCTGGCCATTTTGCGATGGCTTTAGTGATCCACACACATGCAATAGTGGGTCTTTGGGCCACCCCAGCAGCTGTGTACAATGATTTGAGTGTAGTCTCAATTTTACGATCAGCTGTGTCTTTCAGGGAGGCTGCACCAGGAACAGGCAATACAATTTCACGTGACAACCTAGAGACTGATGCATCCACTATTGGTGGATTTTCCATTTTTTCCTATCCTCTAGAGGAAGAGGAAAAGGAAAAGATGAGAGCAACCTTTTAGGGATCTGAAATTTCTTATCAGGATTAACCCATGGTTCTTCAAACAGGGTATTCAATTCCTTTTGACGCAGGGAAAGTGACCGAGGACTTTTTTTTTTTTTTTTACATTAAAATAAGATTCCTCACACTCCTCTGACACCTTATCAGGAATCTGTAGAACATCTGATAGCCTCTATAAGAGCCTCTATTCCCTGTGACAGAGCTGCATTCACCCCCTCTGAGTCCACCTCCCCCTCCTCTATGTCTGACCTGTCAGCGTCAGACTGCAGGATATGGGCCAGAGATCGCTTTTGAGTACAAATGGGAGGGGATTGAGATGCTGTCCTGAGGACTGACACTCTGTTCATAAACTCATCCACAGTCTGTTTTAAGTATTGCGTCTCGTTCTCATTGCGGGACAATTTTGTAGAAAGAGTCGAGATCATTCCCTTAAGAGAATTAACACATTCCGGTTCAGCCCAGCTAGTCTGTGAACCCTGAGTAACCAGTAGTGAGCCCCCTGGTGAAGAGGAACACTCTGCGGTACAAGACGCACACTCTTTGCCTGACATAATGTAATGGGACAGCACACACACACACACACACACACACACACACAGGAAAGGTTAAGCACAATCAACCCACAAAGAGCCCTTCAGGGAGACTCACAGATGTTTGGAGCCAGCCCCACCGCGCCCTTATCACTAATGCCAAGCTTAGCCGGGTCGCAGACTAAGTACCCTGATAGGGGACCTAGTACACTAGTAATCGCTCCCCCCCCCCCCTCCCTCTGCTTTGACCCCCTGGTACCGCTGAGGTAATCTGGAGTCACACCGGAGGAGCTGCGTGACCCTTTTAGTAAGCGTCTGTGTCCACTGCAGAGGGAAAATGGCGCTGGTTGGCTGCTGGATCTGCTCATAGTGAAGCCCCGCCCCCTCAATGGGGCGCAGTCTTCCCACTTTTTTTATACTGGCTGAGGTCATTTGTGCTTAAAATGGAGACAGATCTGTTTTAAGGCTGTGTTTGCCAGTGTGGGTAATGTGTACTGAGACGCAGTTGTATACGGAGTCTGGAGATGCAATCCGTCCCGGTTAGAAGCCGTGCGTCTCCATACCCACATGCCACCATAATGGCTAGTGACCCGCTAACCAGGACGCCGGCTTAGTATTCACCACTCTTCTGGCTGTTAGGGGTGGCAGCGTGCTGTGGGAATGTACGCTCGCCGTGGTGGGGCTTGCGAATAGTTCCCTCAGGAGCTAGTGTCCTGTCAGCAGGGAACGGGATCATTAACCCTTCAAGAGGTTGGGCTGTCCCCGCCCCCTTCCAAGTCCCACGAAGCTGGCAGTCTGGTGCCATCCAGTCCTTCCTGAGAATAACAAACAGAAAAATAAATGCAGAAAAGTCTTTAGGAGCTTCCATAAGTGTGACCGGCTCCTCCGGGCACATTTTCTAAACTGAGTCTTGTAGGAGGGGCATAGAGGGAGTAGCCAGCCCACACTATCAAATTCTTAAAGTGCCCATGGCTCCTAGTGGACCAGTCTATACCCCATGCTACTAAATGGACACCAGTATCCTCTAAGACATGAGAAAAAAGAAAAACTCATGTCAGTATTTTGACATGTTGGCATTTCAAATGGCGGTATTCTGGCTATGTCAGCATTTTGAACATGTCTGCAAAATGAATGTCTGTATTTTGACTGTCAATAATTTGACTGTCAGTCAATGGTTGTCGGGATTATGACCGTCGGTAAATCATACTGTACCCAATAATACAGCCTAAAACAACTTCTTAATGCATTTTTACAAGTTCAACATCACATGTAACTTTAAAATACTGATTTTGACAAAGATGCATAACTATGCAAAGTTCTTTCTCTGAATGATTGCAAATAAGCTGAATTGGAATTTGTTCTACAAGGACCACACACACACACACACACACACACACGTTGAAATGCCTAATTCGATAATACAAGTATCCAGTGTTTAATAGAGAAGCCTCAAAGTATCTTTCAAACAATTACCAGCCTGGGCCTTGATACTAATCTTTGCCTTGAAGAGCCAGCTGTGCATTTCTGCATACAATTTTACTTTCCATAAAAACAAGATTTATTAGCATTTTAGAAGTAGCAGGGGGAGCATTTCCATATTGCAGCTTGGAAACAAAGATTATAGCAGCTTTAAATTTATTACTAGTCATGAAGCTGCTTCCAAACCTGCACCTTCAGGGTGGAAGTGACTCAGACTGGTTCACTACATTCAACAATCTATTTTTGTACATGAATATTTATGAACAATTCCAGCAGAAAATTGCATTTTCTGGCCCACATATCACCACCACCACCTTTGATATGTTCTGTAGACAAGATTACTGTTTGATGGCAGAATATTTCACAATTTAGCTGTATTAAAAACAGAAAATATAAAAACTGGAACACAGCTACTTACCAGTTACTTGGTCAACTAGAATGCGTGATGTAATGATCCGGCCGTACTGCGAAAACAGCTGTTCAAGCTCTTTCTGGGTCATGGTTTTTGGAAGTCCACTAACATACAGGTTTGCATCCCTAATGGAAGCTGAACTTGGGCGAGCATAGGACACCTATGGTAAAGAAACATGATAGTTTGAGGCTTCTACTACTTCACGCATATTTCTTAAAAAAAAAAAAAAAAAAGGAACAAACCCATAGCGCCAGATTCAAATGTTATCGAGATTCCCAGCACCCGTGAACGCCCACCGGCAGCTATTCAAATGTTGCCGCCGATGGGTGCGAGAAGTTCATTACAGCTCGCTACTTCCGGAGGTAGCAAGCTGAAATGCATGTAGAGAGACCCGACTAAAGTCATGGGCACAATCACAAAAAAAAGTCCTGTTTGGGTGTAAAAACAGGTCACGTCTTGCACATTTCAGCTCGCCAACCCCAGGGGCAGAGAGACAAAATATCAAATGAATATGAATAGCTGCCAGCGAGTGCAATTGGGGGCGGGAGGGCAGGAAAACAAGTGAAATCCGCTGCACTCACCATTCCCAGGATTACAGAATGTGATGCACATTTGCGCTCACCACCCCCAGGCAGGGGTGCAGTGGCCTGTGACCACACTGCTTAAATCAGTGATTTTCAACCTTACAACTCGCGGCACACTGAACAAGATTTAAATATTGCCAAGGCAAACTCAAATATAATGGTGATGCATGGTGCAGTTGCGTGTCCTAGGAGGTCATGTCGCAGCTTCTCCATAGGTAATGCCTGAGCCACATCTGAGAAAGCTAGAAGAGCCCAACACTGCCAAGGGCCAAAATTAGAACTGGCTCTGCAACCAGTAAACCCACCAGAATTGATTGTTTCAGGGACTCAGTTGCATCAAAACACTGACTGGCCTGGCTTTGCTTCTATGGCGGCACACCTGGAGACTGCTCAGGGAACACTAGTGTGCCACGGCACAGTGGTTGAGAAACACTGGTTTAAATAATATACAGAGCCCAGCACTCGCCTTAATACATCAATACATAGATAATGGGGTGTCAAAGTCGAAAAATATCGTTATTCTCATCACCTTGTACTAACCCCAATGCTCATGCCCGCTGTGCGTACATTGTCTGCTGTACGTGCACATGTCCGCAAAGTGCGTACGCTCGCACCGGCGAGTACGCGCGGTATATACGTATTTACGGTAGAGTTTATGAGCTTGTAGCGGGCGATTCGTTTATAGTATATTTAACCCACATAGCATGTTTTGTAGATAATATTCCCTTTAATAATATCTGTAAGTATGATTAGTGTAACTGGTTAAGGGACAAAGGAATTCCTCTTTGCATGATACGAAGGGTCAGACAGGGTCTGAGCGGTGGTGTTTAGTACCTAACCGAAGAGTATTTCATTAGAAACATTCCGGTGTTGGTTAGGAAGAGATCGGTCGCTCCAGCGTATAGTTATGTTTAAAAGAAGTTTATGGACATTTACAGTATTTGCAGTTTAATTACACATGTGGTGTGAGTCCTGAGAATCCCTCCCAGCTGAGCATTTTGGAATAGTCACAACCCACCTATTCAAACTAACCTATGACCTTTTGTTATAATGCGAAGACAGGTTTCTGTGTCCAATGAACAATAAGATTGTAGGGCCCTTTGTAGTGTACTGTACTTAGTGTATATAAGGCAGCCAGTCTGGGCCAGCTCAGTCTACTCTCCACAAAGGTTTTCATCATTGACTAACTAGAGAGCTGGTTTCCAGGACTGCGCAGCGATCATTCCCCAGTGTGTAAGTTTTTCTCTGTGACCAACTTAATCTCTGTCTGTATTTGCCATACTCTCTCTCACTGTTATTGCTTAGGATTAAGACGCTATTGTATATTTATGTGTAGTTATTCTGTTTAGATATTGATGTTAGTTTGTAATGTATAAGCTGTTAACTGTATTTTCCCTTTTTACATAGCTAAATCTCGTTAGTAAAGGTGTTGGAACCTCAGCAAGGTGTCTGTGTTTCTCTAGCTAGTACAAAGGGTTTCTGAGTATCTCAATCACTCAAACAGCTTGCTTAAATATCCAGGTTAACCAGTGGTATATCATTACAGTATCTCAATACTAAGACTTACAGTATAATCATACTCTGTGTTTAAGGTTTAAAAGGTTATTATCTGTGTGTACGCTCGCTGTGTGTATTCCGTACACTCAGCGCAGCGTTTGTACGTAACTTGCGTGCCACGTGCGAGGTCTTTGTACGCCAATAGAATACGGAGTGCGTAGCACGTGCACGTGGTTTAGCGGCCATTACGGCTTGAAGGTATTAGTAAATAGCTAATGTTAAAAGGTAGAAAATTGACTATCAGGGGGTTTTATAGTTCATGGATTGTGCAATGAATTTAAACTTGCAGCTTTCTGAAAACCTGGCAACTGCTATCACATTAGTGTCAAACTGAAAATGTGCTTCTGGGTTTGAAGCTCACTTCCAAACTAACTTATAGCTTTTAAAAGGTGAAACAGTCTATACAGAAAAATATCAAAAGTATGCATTACTGAAGGAGTCAATGGAGTCCCTAGCTACTTTAGAGATTCTCCATATTTCTAGATTTAACAGATTCCTGTATTCTACAGCATCTCCACCTGCTACTCTATCACTAAACTTCCCAGACAATATAATTATCAAAAGCTTACCAGACTCGTAACAGAATGCAATTTTTGTAGGACTACAATGAGCACAGCACTGTTGCCATATTACAGAGCTTGAAGATGAGATGAGTGTCTGGGGGGTATTCAATTCGCTCCAACAATTTCAGAGCTATCAAATTCGCCCCCTTGTGAATTCAGTTGCTTTCCATTTTTACCCATTTTTAAAGGCATTTTCGCAATGCTTTTTCACTTTTTTTTTTGCGAAAAGGCATGGACAAAAAAAATGCCTCAAAATTGTCATTCGCCGATCCACGTGTTTTTCGCTCCTGCCAAATCTTTTGCCTAGGCGATAAAACGGCCCTGCTATTGAATATGGTGAATCCTCATTCGCCCTAAAAAAAAAAAAAAGCGAAAAGCACAGGTTTTTTTTTTTTTGCCTAATTGAATACCACCCTATCAATTTAATCGGGATGGGGGGGGGGGGGGGGGGGGGAACACTATACCCATAGATCTACCAATGTACACTGACAGATGTTAAATGCAATGCTCTTTTTAGTGAATTGTTTTACTTAGATTACACTTTGATCTCCAACAGTCTCTCTGCTATTTCCTCATGGATGTCCCAACATGTCTAAAGGCCCCTACACATCAGCAATAAATAAAAAAAAAAAAAAAAAAAAAGTCAGTTTCTAATATTTTTACCCCAGATTTAGAGATTTCCCCACTCCACCAATCTGTGCCCATAAATTACAGATCTTTATCAGTGATTTGCAGATTTTTGACTGATAATCAATGATCAGTGATTTATACTAGAAACAATCTGTTTATTGTTGAACTACAACAAATCTGATAATCTTCCCACCCTCCGCATAAAATCACCTCCAAGAAATTCATTATCTGACAGCACAACAATCTTCCTCTAGCTCCTCCCTCTCCTTCAAACCACACATTCAGTACCTCTTACAGTCCTGCCGTTTCAAGCTCAAACCTCCAGTATCAGACCCTCTCTCACCCTGGAGGCTACTAAGACACTCATCTGGTCATCTCAAGAATTGACCAGTGATCGCGCGGAGCAAAAGAATTTGTGGGTCCCAGGGATCCCTCACTTGAAAAAAATGGGGTCCTACTTCACTGTTTCTGGGTCCCATCACATATTATGGGGGATGAGGGCAGAAAGCAGATGGGACAGTGCTGGGGTACAAGGAGAGGGTTAGGGGTAGGAAGTGCTGGGGGTAGGAAGGGAGTAAGGGTTGATAGCAGTTTGGGCAGTACTGGGGGAAAGGTGGTGATTGACAGGGGATACGGCCACTCAGTACTGGCTGAGGCACACACAGGACTGACTCAACACGCCCTGCAGGACCCGGTCTGTTGTCCTCTAGTTATTGTAGAGCTATAAATAAAGGACAATAATAATGCAATGCCCAGCATGCAGACAGCAAAAGGCTTTCTCTATTCGAACATCTGGATTTACAACCTGAGCTAATATCTATATATATAAAAAACAGAACAAAACAGACTACACAGAAGGTATTGTAGGTGGGATGCGGTGAAAATGCGCGCTGTCTGGAACCTGGCAGTCAAAATTCTGATGCTGGGATCCCGGGATCCTGCGGGGGTGGGGTAGGTTAGGGTTAGTTGAGGGGAGTGGGTGTTAAGCACCCCCCGGGGAGATTCGGGTCAGGCTGCGAAAGAGGGACGGTTAGGTTTTAAGCAGCGGGGATGGGGGTTGGGTTTAGGCACCTCCGGGCTGGAGAGCACGACACCACTGCAGGTAGCATAAAAGCAGGCCCAAAAAGCAAAATGCTCTGACAGTACACTACATTGGCTGTTGGAGTGGACTCTGAAGGGACAACAACCTTTTTCTTTTTTTATGCTACCTGCGGTGGTGCCGTGCTCTTCAGCCTGGGACCTTCTTTTGCTTTACTTAAAGCTAAGCCCACCGCAGCACCCCTAGACGGTAAGAGACCCTGCATTTGGACTAAAGTATACCTGCACGTAACCGCCGCCCCCACCCCCGTTATGCAACGCTGCTGCTTGGGCTGCACTGGTGAGATAGACTCAGGCCCCAGGCAGCGCTACAGAGGCCACACTGCAACTACTGCTCCCCACCTGCTGTTTGCTACTGCAGGGTCAACTGCCTGGACCAATCTGGCGCCGGGTTCCCGTCCTGATTTGATGGACACGTAGCTTGTACATGGCACGGGCTCCCGCTGGCAGGGCAAGAAGGACAGAGGTCTCAGATGGGTAATGGCTGTCAGTGGTGAGTGACAGGGGAGACTGCTTCTGAGGAAGGGGCGGTTCCGGCAGGACACATTGCGAGTCAGAGCCTTATGCGTGCCTCAAGCCAATAGCACGTCCTGCCAGACCCACTGATTTTTAAGAAGCGAGTCCCACATGCACTGTAGCGCATAAAAGCGTGTATTTTGCGATAACTGATGAACTACTGTAACCTACTATCTGGCCACACTGACTCCCACATCTCTTTACTCCAATCTGTACTCGGTGTTGCTGCCCAGCTCATCTTCCTTCCTCTCCTATCCTTTAAACTTTACACTGGCTGCCCTAACCCATCAGAATCCAATTCAAGCTTCTCACACTCCTTTAACAAAGCTATCACCCAATCCTCTCACATTTACATCTGACCTTAACTCCCTTTACGCTCCCACCCTCTTTAGGGCACTATACAATAGAACGATAATGCCCAATTTCGTCATATTTCTGCCCGATATATCAGGTGAAATCTGGGATTTTGGAGACGTTTCTGATCCGCTGAGCGTTCCCGTGAGCATCGGATCGGATCCTCCGGATTGAACGTGCTGCACTCGTGATATGTCGGAGCCCGCAGGCATGGCTGGGATCGCCCAAGATATATCGTATGCAAAAGGAAAGCATATGTGATGTATCTTGGGCGATTCTGCCGCCCGGGAGGCTGCCGGGGTGATCGCCTGCAACATGTCAGACGGTCATGTCACAGTAGTGTATGGGGCACTTTTACTCCACAAATGAACTCCGCCTCTCCTGCCAACTGACATAAAGATTTTGCCCTTGCTGCTCTCTACCTCGAATCATCTCCCTCTCAGATTCTCTACAAAACTTCAAACTAGCTCTCAAGACCCACTTCATCAAAGCCATCTACAGTATCTTCCTTTCAAACCTTATGTTCCATGCTCACTGTTTACCCTGTGTCACCTGTCTACCCTTCCTCTTTAGAATGTAAGCGCTCCTGAGCAGAGATCTCTTCCCTTATGTGCTTTCCCTTTATTTATTTATTTATACCATCATCTACTCCATACAAACAGCACCTAACCCTTGTTTTTAACAACCCTGTTGCTTATTTGAGAGTTCCGACCACTGATGCAACAATTTGTAAACCATGTACACATCCTGCTTTATCTTATACTGTAAGTCACTGTTGTCGTTTTGATAATTTGTTTAGGTACTTGGGGTAATTCAGACCTGATCGCTAAGATGCGTTTTTTGCATCCCTGCAATCAGGTAGTCGCCACCTACAGTGGGGGGGGGGGGGGGGGGGGGGGGGTGTTTGCGGTGTGAGATTGCATCTGTAGCAGAGCTGCAAAATCATGAGTTTGTGCAGTCCCTGCTCAGCCCAGGACTTACTCAGCCACTGCGATGATCGGGGCCGGAGCCGACGTCAGAAACCCTCCCTCCTAACGCCTGGTCCCACTCCTCTAAAATGGTCAGATGCCACCCACAAACGGCCTCTTCCTGACAGTCACCTTGCAATCTCTAGTGCATTCGCTTTTTTTCGCACCATCCCGTCACTATGCACAGACGCCCATTACAGTCATCTGACGCACCGGCGCATTGCAGTGCATACTCAGTACAGATCTGATCGTCCGCTGTGCGAAAATGCACAGCAGTGATCAGGTCTGAATTATCCCCTTTGTAAGGTGCTGCAAAACTCATGGCACCATAAAAAGGATAATTAATGACCAGTTTGAATCTATTATTCCACAACACCTTTATCATCCCTGGTTTTTGCAGGAACAACAGTCTCCGACACACCAGAGCATCCATTATGGAAAGGACAAAGTAACAATCATGTCCCAAGTTAATCCCCTCCCAATACTAAAAAATAGTAAATTAGTGGAGAGGATTTAAAAGTCTTGCCTCCAGGTGAAGCTGTGGCTTGTGTTGCAGTTATTTAAACAAATCTGGACTGGGGAATTCTATTCGGTTATGCTAGACTTTTTTTGGCTGCGATTGTTTCCCATTTACCCACTAGCAATATATGATAATGTTTGGCAGGAGCCCACCCAGGTGTATATGGCTAGTCTTACAAAAGGACACTGGACAGTTTCACGTAATGGC
This sequence comes from Pseudophryne corroboree, assembly GCF_028390025.1. NCBI lineage: Eukaryota > Metazoa > Chordata > Amphibia > Anura > Myobatrachidae > Pseudophryne > Pseudophryne corroboree. Next base: position 551,092,700 of record NC_086444.1, read on the forward strand.
ATAAGGGTAAAGTCTGACAATAGAACATGTAGTTATGCCATAGCTGACTATTTACGGGCCTTAGACTTCCCCACGCTATCCACAAAAGAGGTAGAAGATCTAGATGCCCCGTTTTCTATTGAGGAGGTTACGAAAGCCATTGAATCCTCTCCCAACGGCAAGAGTCCCGGCCCCGATGGATATACCATTGCCTATTACAAAGCTTTTAAAGAGAAACTAGTCCCTATACTCACAAGAGCCTTTAATACCATATCGGAACAATCTCCTTTCTCCCCACAATCTCTCGAAGCCCATATTACAGTTCTACCCAAGGAGGGTAAAGACCCCAGCCTTTGCTCCAGTTACCGGCCAATCTCACTATTAAACATAGACATAAAACTTTTTGCCAAACTGATTGCAAACCGCCTTAAACTGTTATTACCTGGTCTGATACATGGAGATCAAGCTGGATTTGTCTTAGGCCGAGAAGCCAGGGATAATGCCTCTAAAGTGCTTAACATGATTCACTATGCCGGCCAGCTTTCATCCCCTTCAATCATACTGTCGACTGTTGCTGAAAAAGCATTTGATAGAGTGGACTGGGACCTTCTGGCTGGTATACTGAAACATTTGGGACTCTGCAATGCCTGTCTTCACAGAACCCTATCCCTTTATAACTCCCCGTCCGCCAAAATTAGGATTAATGGCTCCCTTTCAGACTCCTTTCCAATTTCCAATGGCACGCGACAGCGCTGTCCATTATCTCCATTGCTCTTTGTCCTTTGCATGGAAAAGTTAGCTCGAAGTATTAGGGCTAACTAGAGCATTTCGGGTTTGTTGGTAAAAGGGACTGAATACAAACTGGCTTTATATGCCGACGACCTACTTGCTATAATCACAAAACCGGTCACTTCTTTGCCAAAACTTGATGGTAGAATTTGAGAAGTTTGGAGCCCTCTCTAACTTCAAAATAAATTATTCCAAATCTATTGCCATGAATTTAACTACTCCTCCTGATATAGTAGAGGGCCTGAAACATGCCTTCCCTTTTACCTGGCATGATCACAAATTAAAATATTTAGGGGTGTTACTGACTAACGATCTATCCAAACTATTTTCCCTAAATTTTAACCCCTTATTGGCTAGGCTTCGCCTAGACTTCCAGAAATGGAAGAAACTAAGATTGTCTTGGTTCGGCAGGATTAACGTTGTCAAAATGAACGCCCTCCCTAGGATACTATTCTTCCTCCAGACCCTTCCGATACACATCCCCCTGCTTTGGCTCCGAGACGTCCAGAGCCTTATTCGTGCGTTTGTATGGGGTTGTAAGACACCCAGGTTTAAACACGACATTTTATTTAGGAGAAAACATCAGGGGGGGCAACAACTCCCGCATATTCCTAACTACTACCACGCAGTGCACTTGAATAGGATTCTGGAATGGACGCGTGCTAAAGACCGCAAACAATGGGTCCTACTGGAGGAGAGCTGTCTCCCACATTATATTGAAATTGCACCTTGGCTTCCTTCCCTTCCGAGGGTCTCACACCCCACGGTCTCCCCCACGCTCAAATTATGGGCCACGTTGAGAACCCAGAGCCATATAGCCTCAAAATGGTCCCCCCTAACCTCCCTTCTCCATAACTCCGAATTTGCTCCAGGCCTTCACGGGACAGCCTTCGCTCCATGGGCGGAAGCCGGGATTTTTAGAGTCGGTCAGCTGGTGAGCTCGGGTAGGGTGCGCTCCTTTTCAGATGTTCAGTCTTCTTGGAACCTGCATAGTTCTGAGTTTTGGAGGTTCCTGCAGGTTCATCATTTTATATCATCTTCTAAGAACCTCTCTGACATAACTAGGGATCTCACCGGGTTTGAAAGACTATGCACCTCTCCCAGTTCTCCCACACATACCATCTCACAAATCTACACGCTGATCATGGAAAACTTTTTTCTGCAACCTCCTACCTTTCTGGCTTCCTGGGAGAGGGAACTGTCAGGGCTACCTACGCAGATTAACTGGGATTCCGTATTCACAAACGCTCAGGCGAGTTCTTTATGCTTATCGACATTGGAGACCCTCTATAAACTTATATATAGGTGGTATAGGACCCCTTTTGTTCTCAATAAAATGTTTCCCTCTCTCTCGAATTTGTGCTGGAGATGTAAAAACGCCCCAGGGAGTTTTATACATATTTGGTGGGAATGCCCTCTTATAACTCCATTCTGGGCAGAAGTTTTTAAATGCACCGAACAGATAGTGGGAGATGAGATCCAGAAAGACCCAGGCTTTTGGCTTCTCAATCACACCCCTACAGGGAACACACTCTTACAAACATTCCCTGCTGAGACATCTTAGCAACGCAGCAAAAGCGGTAGTTCCAATCCTTTGGAGATCCCCTTCTCCACCCTCGATTAAATTATGGCTCACAAAGGTCGATTACTTTTTAGATATGGAAAACCTTGTCTCCTTCTCATCCGGGAAAACCGTTAATTTTATAGCTATTTGGTTTCCCTGGTACGACTTTAAAGACACGCCTTTGTATCGGTCCAACATGGCGACATAACCCCCTTCGTATTCATATTTATATCCACATTCATATTCATAGCCATATTCCGACAACGATGTCTCTCTAATATGTCTCAGTCCCTGAAGGGGTGGAGACCCCCCCCCCCTCCGTCCCCCAAACAACCTTCCCCTACAGTGCAGATTCTCACACCTGACTTTACCCGTCTTAATTTTCCCTCTCTTCTCCTTTTTCCTTCTCTCTCTCTTTCTCCTCTTTTCTATTTTCCTATGCTGTTTTGTTAAAATGTTCCTCCTTTATAAGTTCTGATGTTGTAAGCGGAGCAGACAAATTATTTTTCTACTTTGGACGCTCTATTTATAGTGTATTGACATACATGATATGTGATGTTTTTGTCCCCCCCCCCCCTTTTTCTTTTTGGAAAAGTTTTTGCTGTAATGTTTTGTCTGCTGACTAAATTAATAAAAACAGTTTACACAAAAAAAGAACATGTAGTTATTACCGGACTGCTACAGGAAAAGTAGAATAATGCTGGTAATACTACTCATCTGTATGTATGTACTACATAATACTACAATTATATACTAACACTTGGATCAGGTATGGGCACTGTAAGAGTTTTGTGTATTAAATATTATAAAAACAGGACAGGAATAGGTGGTGAAGTTAACTGCACAAGAAACATTGTGCAAGTTATTAATTAAAGATATATTAGAATATTCTAGAAGCAAAAATAGGATTTTAATTACCTACCGGTAAATACTTTTCTCGTAGTCCATAGAGGATGCTGGGGTCCACATTAGTACCATGGGGTATAGATGGGTCCATTAGGAGCCATTGGCCATTTGAGAGTGTGGGCTGGCTCCTCCCTCTATGCCCCCCCTACCAGATCCAGTCTAGAAACTGTGCACGAGGAGACGGACATCTCCGAGAGCAGGATTACACAGATAGTGGCGAGAGATTCACACCAGCTCACACACACAAGGCAACTAAGCTAATTAGCTTGAAACATCAGCAACGGCTGAACAGGATTACTTACCAATTAAAAAAACAGTACTAAACAAGAACTAAGCAGTACTGAACTAAATAACCACTGCAGGATAACGAAGCGCTGGGCGGGCGCCCAGCATCCACTACAGAATACGAGAAAAGGATTTATCGGTAGGTATTAAAAATCCTATTTTCTATTACGTCCTAGAGGATACTGGGGTCCACATTAGTACCATGGGTATTAGGGTGCTTCAAACGCCCCATGAATTTTTAAAAGAAAAATTATTTGTCCCCATGCTACATTTTTTTTTAATTGTTAAGGATATATTGCATACCAATTTTGAAGAATCTTAGATGATATTCATGTGGCCCACCATGCCCCTGAAGTTTCAAGATTTCTATTAATTTCTATTTTTCTATTTATTTTATTTCTATTTATGTCTATAAATTTCTATTTATTTTATCTGAAAAAGAAAATAATGATTTGGATGGGAACAGCCACGATAGGCCCATGAGGCTTCATGCTGTTCCCTTTCTTTGTTATGTTCTTAAATCAATGTAAAGACACGCATTCATCCAAGTAGCTGCTCGGCAGAGTTGTAAAGCCGACACACCCCGGGCAGCCGCCCAGGAAGAACCCACCTTACGATTTAAGTGGGCCTTAACAGACGTAGGACACTGCAAGCCTGCCGTAAAATATGGATGCTGGACAGTGAACCTGAACCAGCGAGAGATAGTCTGCTTAGAAGCAGGACATCCAATTTTCTTGGGATAATACAGAAAAATACAGTCTGATTTTCTGTGACTAGCAGTCCTCTTCACATAGATCTTTAGAGCCCTTACAACATCTAAAGACTTTGATGAAATTGAGGAGTCAGTCGCAACTGGCACCACAAATAGGTTGGTTGATATGAAATGCTAACACAACCTTCGGAAAAAAAATGTTGATGTGTCAGAAGCTCAGCTGTGTCTTCATGGAAGATCAAGTATGGGCTCTTACATGACAAAGCCCCCAACTCCGACATACGTCTAGCAGAAGCTAAGGCCAACAAAATGACAGCCTTCCACATGAGAAACTTGACCTCAACCTCCTGAAGAGGTTCAAACCAGACCGACTGGAAGAACTGCAACACCACGTTAAGATCCCAAGGCGCTGTAGGCAGTACAAAGGGAGGTTGGATGTGCAGAACTCCCGTCAAAAAAAGTCTGAACCTCAGGGAGGGCAGCCAACTGTTTCTGGAAGAAAATGGATGGGGACGAAATTTGGACCTTTATGGATCCTAACCTCAGGCCCATATCCACACCTGCTTGCAAGAAGAGGAGAAAACATCCTAGTTGAAACTCCACCACAGGGAATTTCTTGGACTCACACCAAGATACATATTTTTTTTCCAAATACGATGGTAATGTTTCGACGTTACTCCTTTCCTAGCCTGTATCAGGGTAGGAATAACCTTGTTCGGAATGCCCTTCCGAGCTAGTATCTGTCGTTCAAACTCCATGCCGTCAAACGTAGCCATGGTAAGTCTTGATAGGCGAACGGCCCCTGCTACAGCAGGTCCTCCCTAAGAGGCAGAAGCCTCGGCTCTTCTAGCAGTAGATCCAGAAGATCCGCGTACCAAGCCCTTCTCGGCCAGTCCGGAGCGATGAGTATTGCCTGAACTCTTGTTTTCCATATGAGTTTGAGTACTCCTGGAATGAGTGGAAGTGGAGGAAACACGTACACCGTCTGGAACACCCACGGAGTCACTAGGGCATCCACTGCTTGCGGGTCCCTTGACCAGGAACAATATCGCCAAAGCTTCTTGATGAGACAAGAGGCCATCATGCCGATTTGGGGTACGCCCCAAAGATCTGTTACCTCCTTGAATGCCTCCGGATGGAGACCCCACTCTCCTGGATGGAGATCGTGTCTGCTGAGGAAGTCCGCTTCCCAGTTGTCTACTCCCAGAACGTAGATTGCTGACAGCGCCAACGCTGGTTTTTCTGCCCAGAGGATGATTCTTGTTACCTCTGACATTGCAGCTCTGCTCTTCGTTACGCTTTGTCGGTATATGTAAGCCACTGTCGTTACGTTGTCCGACTGTACCTCAATGACCCGATTTCTCAGAAGATGGACCGCTTGGAGAAGACCGTTTTAGACGGCTCTTAGTTCCAGAATGTTTATCGGCAGGCCGGCTTCCAGATTTGACCACCTTCCTTGGAAAGTCTTCCCTTGAGTGACTGCGCCCCAGCCCCGGAGACTTGCATCCATGGTTAGAAAGATCCAGTCCTGAATCCCGAACCTGCGGCACTCCAGAAGGTGAGGTAATTGCAGCCACCAGAGGAGTGAAATCCTGGCCTTTGGCGACAGACGTATTGTCTGGTGCATGTGTAGATGCGATCCCGACCACTTGTTCAGGAGATCCAGTTGGAAGGGCCGAGCATGAAACCTCCCATACTGCAGAGCCTCGTAAGAGGCCACCATCTTCCCCAGAAGGCAAATGCACCAATGAACAGACACCCGGGTTGTCTTCAGGACATCCCAGACCATTGCATCACCAAATCTTTTTCCACTGGAAGAAACACCCTCTGCACTTCTGTGTCGAGGATCATTCCCAGAAAGGACAACCTCCTTGATGGCTTCAAATGTGATTTTGGAAGATTCAGGATATAACCATGTTCCCTGAGAAGCTGGGTCGTGAGAGCTATTGACCGAAACAGCTTCTCCTTGGACAATGCCTTTTATCAGCACATCGTCCAGATACGGAATTATGTTCACCCCCTGCCTGAATGGTAGGGCCTGGGACTGAAAATGACAGTCCAACAGAGTGAATCGGAGATCAGCTTGATGCGGCAGCTAAATCGGAATGTGGAGGTACGCATTCTTGATATCCAGGGATACCAGGAATTCCCCTTCTTCCAGACCTGATATCACCGCCCTGAGAGACTCCATCTTGAACTCCCTCAGAAAGGGGTTTAGTGATTTTAAGTTCAGAATGGGCCTGACCGAACCATCCGGTTTCAGTACCACGAAAAGGTTTGAATAGTAACCCGTGTTTTGCATTTGAGGAGGGACTGGTACAATGACCTGTCTCCCCACCAACTTCTGGATGGCACCCTGTAGGGTAGCCCTGTCTGCCGGCAAAGCTGGCAAGCCCGATTTGAAGAACCGAGAGAGATCCTGAAATTCCAGCCGGTACCCCTGGGACACAATATCTAGTACCCAGGGATCCAGGCCGGACGACACCCAGACGTAACTGAAATGTCTGAGTCTCACCCCCACCGGCCCAACCTCCAGGCTGCACTGTCCACCATCATGCGGAGGACTTTGGCACACCTGAAGCAGGCTTCAGCTATGGAGATCCACGCATCCAATGCTTCCCCAAAGAGAGCCTGACCTGTGTAGGGTAGGGTCTTCACACCTCTCCTGGATTCCGCGTCGGCAGACCACTGGCGCAGCCACAGTCCGACGAGCTGAGACGGACATGGAAGAAATTACTGCAGCCATTGAACCCAGGTCTTTCATGGATTCCACCATAAAACCTGCAGAATCCTGAATGTTACGGAGAAACAATTCAATGTCACTCTTATCTAACGTATCCAAATCCTCAAGTAACGTGCCTGACCACTTTACTATAGCTTTGAAAATCCATGCACAGGCAATAGTGGGATGTAGTATCGCCCCTGAAGCAGTGTATATGTATTTGAGCGCAGTATCAATTTTGCGATCAGCCGGCTCCTTCAAGGTGGTTGATCCTAGGACAGGTAAAACCACCTTTTTCGAGAGTCTGGATACAGAGGCGTCCACTATGGGTGGGTTTTCCCATTTCTTTCTATCCTCCTCAGGGAAGGGGAAAGCAACCAGAACCGTCCTAGGGATCTGGAATTTCTCTCTGGGTTTTCCCATGCTTTTTCAAAAAATAAGAATTTACTCACCGGTAATTCTATTTCTCGTAGTCCGTAGTGGATGCAGGGAACTCCGTAAGGACCATGGGGAATAGACTGGCTCCGCAGGAGACTGGGCACTCTAAGAAAGAATTAGGACTACTGGTGTGCACTGGCTCCTCCCTCTATGCCTCTCCTCCAGACCTCAGTTAGGGAAACTGTGCCCGGAAGAGCTGACACAATAAGGAAAGGATTTGGAATCCCGGGTAAGACTCATACCAGCCACACCAATCACACCATACAACTCGTGATACTATACCCAGTTAACAGTATGAATAACAACTGAGCCTCACGAACAGATGGCTCATAACAATAACCCTTTAGTTAGGCAATAACTATATACAAGTATTGCAGACAATCCGCACTTGGGATGGGCGCCCAGCATCCACTATGGACTACGAGAAATAGAATTACCAGTGAGTAAATTCTTATTTTTTCTGACGTCCTAGTGGATGCTGGGAACTCCGTAAGGACCATGGGGATTATACCAAAGCTCCCAAACGGGCGGGGGAGTGCGGATGACTCTGCAGCACCGAATGAGCAAACTCAAGGTCCTCCTCAGCCAGGGTATCAAACTTGTAGAATTTTGCAAACGTGTTTGATCCCGACCAGGTAGCAGCTCGGCAAAGTTGTAAAGCCGAGACCCCTCGGGCAGCCGCCCAAGAAGAGCCCACCTTCCTCGTGGAATGGGCTTTGACTGATTTAGGATGCGGCAGTCCAGCCGCAGAATGTGCAAGTTGAATCGTGGAGCAGATCCAGCGAGCAATAGTCTGCTTAGAAGCAGGAGCACCCAACTTGTTGGGTGCATGCAGGATAAACAGCGAGTCAGTCTTTCTGACTCTAGCCGTCTTGGAAACATAAATTTTCAGGGCCCGGACTACGTCCAGCAACTTGGAAGCCTCCAAGTCCCGAGTAGCCGCAGGCACCACAATAGGTTGGTTCAAATGAAACGCTGATACCACCTTAGGGAGGAATTGGGGACGCGTCCTCAATTCTGCTCTGTCCATATGGAAGATCAGATAGGGGCTTTTACAGGACAAAGCCGCCAATTCTGACACCCGCCTAGCCGAAGCCAAGGCCAAAAGCATGACCACTTTCCACGTGAGATATTTTAATTCCACGGTCTGAAGTGGCTCAAACCAATGTGATTTTAGGAAATACAACACAACGTTGAGATCCCAAGGTGCCACTGGGGGCACAAAAGGGGGCTGAATATGCAGCACTCCCTTAACAAACGTCTGAACTTCAGGCAGTGAAGCCAGTTCTTTTTGAAAGAAAATAGACAGGGCTGAAATCTGGACTTTAATGGATCCCAATTTTAGGCCCATAGTCACTCCTGACTGTAGGAAGTGCAGAAATCGACCCAGCTGAAATTCTTCTGTGGGGGCCTTCATAGCCTCACACCAAGCAACATATTTTCGCCATATGCGGTGATAATGCTTTGCTGTCACATCTTTCCTTGCTTTCATCAGCGTATGAATGACTTCAACCGGAATGCCCTTTTCCATCAGGATCCGGCGTTCAACCGCCATGCCGTCAAACGCAGCCACGGTAAGTCTTGGAACAGACAGCGCCCCTGCTGTAGCAGGTCCAGTCTGAGAGGCAGAGGCCAAGGGTCCTCTGAGATCATTTCTTGTAGTTCCGGGTACCAAGTCCTTCTTGGCCAATCCGGAACGATGAGTATAGTTCTTACTCCTCTCTTTCTTATTATCCTCAGCACCTTTGGTATGAGAGGAAGAGGAGGGAACACAAACCGACTGGTACACCCACGGTGTCACTAGAGCGTCCACCGCTATCGCCTGAGGGTCCCTTGACCTGGCGCAATATCTTTTAGCTTTTTGTTTAGGCGGGACGCCATCATGTCCACCTGTGGCCGTTCCCAACGGTTTACAATCAGTTGGAAGACTTCTGGATGAAGTCCCCACTCTCCCGGGTGGAGGTCGTGCCTGCTGAGGAAGTCTGCTTCCCAGTTGTCCACTCCCGGAATGAACACTGCTGACAGTGCTATCACGTGATTTTCCGCCCATCGGAGAATCCTTGTGGCTTCTGCCATCGCCATCCTGCTTCTTGTGCCGCCCTGTCGGTTTACATGGGCGACCGCCGTGATGTTGTCTGACTGAATCAGCACCGGCTGGTTTTGAAGCAGGGGTCTTGCCTGACTTAGGGCATTGTAAATGGCCCTTAGTTCCAGAATATTTAAGTGTAGGGAAGCCTCCTGACTCGACCATTGTCCTTGGAAGTTTCTTCCCTGCGTGACTGCCCCCCAACCTCGGAGGCTTGCATCCGTGGTTACCAGGACCCAGTCCTGTATGCCGAATCTGCGGCCCTCTAGAAGATGAGCACTCTGCAGCCACCACAGCAGAGACACCCTGGCCCTCGAGGACAGGGTGATCAGCCGATGCATCTGAAGATGCGATCCGGACCACTTGTCTAACAGATCCCACTGAAAGATCCTTGCATGGAACCTGCCGAATGGAATTGCCTCGTAAGAAGCTACCATCTTTCCCAGGACTCGCGTGCAGTGATGCACCGACACCTGTTTTGGTTTCAGGAGGTCTCTGACCAGAGATGACAACTCCTTGGCCTTCTCCTCCGGGAGAAACACCTTCTTCTGTTCTGTGTCCAGAATCATACCCAGGAACAGCAGACGCGTCGTAGGAACCAGCTGCGACTTTGGAATATTCAGAATCCAGCCGTGCTGTTGTAGCACTTCCTGAGATAGTGCTACTCCGACCAACAACTGCTCCCTGGACCTCGCCTTTATAAGGAGATCGTCCAAGTATGGGATAATTAGAACTCCCTTCTTTCGAAGGAGTATCATCATTTCGGCCATTACCTTGGTAAATACCCTCGGTGCCGTGGACAGACCAAACGGCAACGTCTGGAATTGGTAATGGCAGTCTTGTACCACAAACCGGAGGTACACCTGGTGAGGTGGGTAAATGGGGACATGCAGGTACGCATCCTTGATGTCCAGTGATACCATGTAATCCCCTTCTTCCAGGCTTGCAATAACCGCCCTGAGCGATTCCATTTTGAACTTGAACCTTCTTATATAAGTGTTCAAGGATTTTAAATTTAGAATGGGTCTCACCGAACCGTCTGGTTTCGGTACCACAAACATTGTGGAATAGTAACCCCGTCCCTGTTGAAGGAGGGGAACTTTTATTATCACCTGCTGGAGGAACAGCTTGTGAATTGCCGCCAGCACCACTTCCCTGTCCGTGGGAGTAGCTGGCAAGGCTGATTTGAGGTAACGGCGAGGGGGAGACGTCTCGAATTCCAGCTTGTATCCCTGAGATACCACTTGTAGAACCTAGGTATCCACCTGTGAGCGAACCCACCGGTCGCTGAAGTTCCGGAGACGGGCCCCCACCGCACCTGGCTCCACCAGTGGAGCCCCAGCGTCATGCGGTGGATTTAGTGGAAGCAGGGGAGGATTTCTGTTCTTGGGAACTGGCTGTATGGTGCAGCTTTTTCCCTCTACCCCTGCCTCTGGGCAGAAAGGACGCGCCTTTAACCCGCTTGCCTTTCTGGGGCCGAAAGGACTGTACCTGATAATACGGTGCTTTCTTTGGCTGTGAGGGAACCTGGGGTAAAAATATCGACTTCCCAGCTGTCGCTGTGGAAACGAGGTCCGAGAGACCATCCCCAAACAATTCCTCACCCTTGTAAGGCAAAACCTCCATGTGCCTTTTAGAATCCGCATCACCTGTCCACTGCCGAGTCCATAATACTCTCCTGGCAGAAATGGACATTGCATTTATTCTAGATGCCAGCCGGCAAATATCCCTCTGTGCATCGCTCATGTATAAGACTACGTCTTTAATATGCTCTATGGTTAGCAATATAGTGTCCCTGTCAAGGGAATCAATATTATCAGACAGGGATTCAGACCACGCTGCTGCAGCACTGCACATCCATGCTGAAGCAATAGCAGGTCTCAGTATAGTACCTGAGTGTGTATATACAGACTTCAGGATAGCCTCCTGCTTTCTATCCGCAGGCTCCTTTAAGGCGGCCGTATCCTGAGACGGTAGTGCCACCTTTTTTGACAAGCGTGTGAGCGCTTTATCCACCCTCGGGGATGTCTCCCAACGTACCCTGTCCTCTGGCGGGAAAGGGTACGCCATTAGTAACTTTTTAGAAATCACTAATTTTTTATCAGGGGATGCCCACGCTTCTTCACACACTTCATTTAACTCATCTGAAGGGGGAAAAACCACTGGTTGCTTTTTCTCCCCAAACATAATACCCTTTTTAGTGGTACCTGGGTTAATGTCAGAAATGTGCAACACATTTTTCATTGCCGTAATCATGCAACGGATAGCCTTAGTGGAATGTACATTAGTCTCGTCGTCGTCGACGACACTGGAGTCAGACTCCGTGTCGACATCTGTGTCTGCCATCTGAGGTAGCGGGCGTTTTTGAGCCCCTGACGGCCTTTGAGACACCTGGGCAGGCACTGGCTGAGAAGCCGGCTGTCCCACAGCTGTTATGTCATCGAACCTTTTATGTAAGGAGTTGACACTGTCGGTTAATACCTTCCACATATCCATCCACTCTGGTGTCGACCCCGCAGGGGGTGACATCACATTTATCGGCACCTGCTCCGCCTCCACATAAGCCTCCTCAAACATGTCGACACAGCCGTACCGACACACCGCACACACACAGGGAATGCTCTGACTGAGGACAGGACCCCCCCCCCCCCTCTCTCTTTTTTACCCTATTGAGCCTGGAAACTGCAGGGGAGAGCCTGGGGAGCGTCCTTCCAGCGGAGCTGTGAAGAGGAAATGGCGCCAGTGTGCTGAGGGAGATAGCCCCGCCCCTTTTTCGGCGGGCTTCTCCCGCTCTTTATATTAATATTATGGCAGGGGATTTTTACACGTATATAGTTTATTAGACTATATTATGGGTTTTTTGCCATTTTTAAGGTAATCTAATTGCAGCCCAGGGCGCGCCCCCCCCCCCCCCCCCAGCGCCCTGCACCCATCAGTGACCGGAGTATGTGGTGTGCATGGGGAGCAATGGCGCACAGCTGCCGTGCTGTGCGCTACCTTAATGAAGACCGGAGTCTTCAGCCGCCGATTTTCTCCTTGGAATCTTCCGTCTTCTGGCTCTGCAAGGGGGACGGCGGCGCGGCTCCGGGACCGGACGACCGATGCTGGGCCTGTGTTCGATCCCTCTGGAGCTAATGGTGTCCAGTAGCCTAGAAGCCCAAGCTAGCTGCAAGCAGGTAGGTTCGCTTCTCTCCCCTAAGTCCCCTGTTGCCAGCAGATCTCACTGAAAATAACAAACCTAATAAATACTTTCTTTACTAGGAGAGCCCCTAGTGTGCAACCAGCTCGAGCCGGGCACAGATTCTAACTAACTGAGGTCTGGAGGAGGGGCATAGAGGGAGGAGCCAGTGCACACCAGTAGTCCTAACTCTTTCTTAGAGTGCCCAGTCTCCTGCGGAGCCCGTCTATTCCCCATGGTCCTTACGGAGTTCCCAGCATCCACTAGGACGTCAGAGAAATAGAATTTAATTCTTTGGACGCAGGGAAGGTTAGCGAGGCTTTCTTAGTCTCAGTAAAGTAAGCCTCCTCAACCTGTTCAGGTGTTGTGTCAGTAAAATTCAACACCTCTCTAACAGCCTCTATCATCAACTGCACCCCTTTTGCAAGAGATGCGGCCCCTCTGAGCCCATCCCCATCACAGTCTGCCGTGTCAGAGTCTGTATCCGTGTCGTCTTGCATGATCTGGGCAAGAGCACGTTTGTGGGAACCCACAGAGGGGGGTCCTGAGGTAACAGAACCAAACCAAACTGCCACAGAATTCTGTAAAACCTGAGTTGCAGATTCATTCTGAGCAACCCTAGCAGAAATCTGAGAAATCATAGTTTTGATTGCAACAGTGCAATCCAGATTACATGGAATGAGATCATCCTGAGAGGACATGTCCTCAGCTGCATATGACACAGAGTCACTGGACATAGCTAACTGGAGACCCCAAACACTACACACACACACACACACACACACACACACACAGGGGTAGGTCAGACAGTTTCCCCCCTGAGAATGGCAAGAGAGACAGATCAGAGTAAACCCACACACAGTGCTGTTATATATAAAGGACACCCCTTATCAGCGCCCACTGTGTACTGTAATAGTTACACAGATCCAATTCACCCCCCCCCCCCCCTCTACAACCCCCTGGTACCGTACAAGATAGCTGGAGTTGCTTGGAGGGACAGCTCTGTCAGCGTCTGTGTACAGGAACTGCAGGCAGGAAAATGGTCCTAAACACTGCTGGGCCGGCTCTGAGGAGAAGATCCGCCCCTTGAAGATAGAGCTTTTTCCCGCACAAATAATTAATACTGGCCTGAGGACTGTCGCAAGGCGGGGGGTTCTGTTCCCTGTTGAGCATCTGAGTACGGAGGATTGTGACGCAAGCCTGGGGATTCAGTCTCCGGTTAGCGTCTGTGACCAGTGTAGGGTATTAAGACTCTGGCTCAGGACACCCCTCAAAGCGCCAACACTGTGTGCCGCTGAGCCTTCCCGGAGGGCAGCCGCTCAGAGCTGCGCTCCTACCCTTGCGCCACCATATCTCGCCTCTTCTGTTCTTCTGGCTCTGTAAGGGGGTGGCGGTATGCTGCCGGGGTAAGCGTTCCCCTGTGGTGAGGAACGTTCGATCCCCACAGGAGCTCAGTGGAGATAGTGGCTCGGACCCCGCAAGGCGGACACTACTCCCTCCCTTAGACCCTCGAAGTAGGGAGGCTGTTGCCAGCAGCCTCCCTGTAAAATAATAAACTCTAAAATAAACTTTTACTAAAGAAGCTCCGTAGAGCTTCCTTAGCTGTGACCGGCTCCTCCAGGCACATTTTCTAAACTGGGTCTGGTAGGAGGGGCATAGAGGGAGGAGCCAGCCCAGACTCAAACTCTTAAAGTGCCAATGGCTCCTAGTGGACCCGTCTATACCCCATGGTACTAATGTGGACCCTAGCATCCTCTTGGATGTAAGAGAAAGATGAATTACAATGGGTAGTCTCTGGGATGTATACTGCCCAGTTGTCCGATGCAGCTGGGACTGAAGGTGCCCCGTATTTTTAGTAGTAGACTGAATAGAGGGGAATTCTGAATTCCTTGCAGGGGGCATCCCACCAGCAATTGGTGAGGGTGCTCACTGGGAAAGATGCAAAATTAAACTTAACACTTACAAATGGAGACAGAATATCTTGTATAAAGTGGGTGAAAACCTGGGATCCAGTAATGGTTAAGAAAAACAAAACAAAAAGGTGTTAGATTTTAGGAAGGCTGATTTTGTACACATGGGATAATGTGTAATGGATTCTTCGGCAGAGTCCAGGAGAGATGGGAAAAATTTAAGAAGTGCAATTCTAAAGGAAACAGACGTACCAAAAAGGATAGGAAAAAACACAAGGAAAAAGAAGCCAGTGTGGTTTGCAAAAGTAGTAGAAAGTATTGTGAACACAAACAAGATGGGCGTTAGGAAATACAGTATAAGCAGATGCAATATAAGAAAAGGAGGTGTATCTTGTTAGACAGAAGGAGACTAGGATTTTTAGACGCACAAAACAACTGAACTGGCTAAACAGTATAACGGGACTGTTTAGACCAGGGGTGGGCAATTATTTCAGCTGGGGGGCCGCTTAACACTTCCAGCGAATATTCGAGGGCCACACACAAAATATCTTGTATATACAATATCACAAAAATGCTGTAAGATTTTTATAAAAAAATATTTTATTATACAAAGCAAACAGAATAAGAAAATGAACACTGATACAATATAGAAAACAGTAAATGTCTAGGAGTACAAGGAACAGAAATGGAGGAAGAGGAGAAGACAGAAAACGAGAGAAAAAACAACAAACACTCAAGCCTTCGTACAATCAAATGGAGTATCCGTTTAAAAAAAAAAAAAAAAAAAAAAAAAAAAGACTAATAATCAAAAGTGGAATTAACTATTACATAAAAGAGTCAGTGAGATGATTGAAACCTCTGATGCGCATTAACCAGAGAAGTGAAGTCAGGCATCATCTCTGTTGTCGCAATCCGGAGCACAGCTGCAAGGTGCTCATCATTCATGGAAGATCTGTGTTTTGACTTGTTAAATTTCATCACAGAAAATGCCTGCTCACATATGTAGGTTGAACCAAATAGCACAAGCATCTTCCGCGCATGAGCCTTGATCTTTGGAAAGTTTTGATCATTGAGAGAGGCATAAAACCGTGGAAGAGGCTCTGATTTGAATTGCTGTTTAAGCAAAGCAACACACTGCAGGTCAATAAGCTCAAGTTGAAGATCACAAGGAGCATTTTCGACATCAAATGTGAAAGGTGAGGAGACCAAAGATAAATATTTTTCTATTGTTTTGAAATCATTGAATCTCCATTTAAACTCCCCATGTAAATCGAGTATTGATGATGCGTATTTTTCCAGATTTTCATCTGAAACAGCAACTTGCTGCAAAGTGCAGAAATTAGTGAACTGCTTGTTCCTTAAATGACGGGAGAAAAGCAGCAATTTGTCCATAAATGACTTCACGCTGAAATGCAAATCATGAGCAAAAAGCCCCTTCCCTTGCAGTCTTAGATTTAATTCATTCATGTGGCCCATAACATCAACAGCAAATGCGAAATCAGATAGCCAATCCTTATTTTTCAGCTGTGGAAAATCGGGTTCATTTCCTTTCATGTTTAGAAACACCCCAATCTGCTCTCTCAGCTCCCACACTCTTTTCAAAACATTCCCCAAGCTAAGCCATCCACATTGGTATGATACAGGATATCTGTGTGCTCAGCTTCAGTCTCCTCTAGCAGAGCTACAAATTGTCTGTGATTTAATCCTCTGGCGCGAATGTAGTTGACCACTTTTGTAACTGTGTCCACAACGTTGGTTAATTTTAAAACACTTTTACAAAGGACCTCTTGATGTATGATGCAATGTAGAAAGACAATTTTGAGTTCTGGATTCTTTTCACTGACTTGGTCTTCAATTCTTTTTAGCAATCCAATACTTTTTCCTGTTAGATTGGGCTTCCGTCAGTTGTCACACCAGCCAATTTTTCCCACTCCACTCCGAGTTTGGACACACACTGATTTACAGCCTCCAATAAATCCTTTCCAGTTGTTGTATCTTTCATGGACTCCATTGATGCCAGTTCTTCTGTAATGTCAAAATTTTCATTGATACCTCGAATGAAAATCATCAACTGGTCTGTGTCTTTGACATCACAACTTTCATCCAGTGCTAAAGCAAAATATGACATATTGTTGACTTTAATTGCAGTTCCATATTCTCGGATATGTCCTCAATGTGCCTCACAACAGTTCGCCGCGACAAGCTAATAATTTCAAACATTTTTTTCTTTTCTTGTCTGGGCACAATATTGCAGCAGAGTCAACCATACATTCCTTCGGTGAACGGCTTGGCGATTTTGTGTGCTATTAAATAGCTCACCTTTGTAATTCCATCATGTGCAGATGACAATTTTGTGAAAAATGTTTGCTCTTTTTGGATTCGAGCTACCATCTCATTGGCTTTCTCCAATTTGTCTTCAGCAGATACATTTTTAATACTTCAGAGCATGCTTTGTCTCGAAATGGCGATTTCAATTATATTCTTTGAATACTGCCATGGATTCCTTACAAACTAAGCACACTGCTTTTTCACCAACAAGGAAAAAAAAAATAAGATTTTAAACCTACCGGTAAATCTATTTCTCCTAGTCCGTAGAGGATGCTGCGGACTCCGTAAGGACCATGGGGTATAGACGGGCTCCGCAGGAGATAGGGCACCTAAAAAGAACTTTGACTATGGGTGTGCACTGGCTCCTCCCTCTATGCCCCTCCTCCAGACCTCAGTTAGAGAACTGTGCCCAGAGGAGATGGACACTACAAGGCAGGATTTGGAAATCCAAGGGCAAGATTCATACCAGCCCACACCGATCATACCATGTAACCTGGATCATACATAACCAGTTAACCGTATGAACAAAAAACAGCAACGGTACAAGACCGATTCCAAGTGTAACATAACCCTTATGTAATCAACAACTATATACAAGTCTTGCAGAGTTTCCGCACTGGGACGGGCGCCCAGCATCCTCTACGGACTAGGAGAAATAGATTTACCGGTATGTTTAAAATCTTATTTTCTCTTACGTCCTAGAGGATGCTGGGGACTCTGTAAGGACCATGGGGTTTATACCAAAGCATCCAATCGGGCGGGAGAGTACGTATGACTCTGCAGCACCGACTGAGCAAACGCTAGGTCCTCATCAGCCGGGGTATCAAACTTGTAGAATTTAGCAAAAGTGTTTGACCCCGACCAAGTCGCCGCTCGGCAAAGTAGTAATGTCGAGACGCCTCGGGCAGCCGCCCAAGAAGAGCCCACCTTCCTAGTGGAATGGGCCTTAACCGAATTTGGTACCGGCAATCCAGCCGTAGAGTGAGGCTGCTGAATCGTATTACAGATCCAGCGAGCAATAGTCTGCTTCGAAGCAGGTGCGCCAATCTTATTGGCCGCATACAGGACAAACAGGGCCTCTGTTTTCCTAATTCTAGCCGTCCTGGCTACATAAATCTTTAAGGCCCTGACTACGTCCAGGGATCTGGAATCCTCCAGGTCATTTGTAGCCACAGGCACCACAATAGGTTGATTCACATGGAATGAAGAAACCACCTTAAGCAAAAATTGCGGACGTGTCCTCAATTCAGCTCGATCCACATGAAAAATCAAGTAGGGGCTCTTGTGTGACAAAGCCGCCAATTCTGATACTCGCCTTGCCGATGCCAACAACATGACCACCTTCCAAGTAAGAAATTTCAACTCAACCTTGTTAAGCGGTTCAAACCAGTGTGATTTTAGGAACTGCAACACCACGTTGAGGTCCCATGGTGCCACTGGAGGCACAAAAGGGGGCTGGATGTGCAGCACTCCCTTTACAAACGTCTGGACTTCTGGAAGAGAAGCCAATTCCTTCTGAAAGAAAATCGAGAGGGACGAAATCTGCACTTTAACAGAGCCTAATTTCAGGCCCATATCCACTCCTGTTTGTAGGAAGTGGAGAAAACGACCCAGATGAAAATCTTCCGTAGGTGCATTCTTGGTCTCACACCAAGACACATACTTTCGCCAGATACGGTGATAATGCTTAACTGTCACCTCCTTCCTAGCCTTTATTAAAGTAGGGATGACCTCTTCCGGAATTCCCTTTTTTGCTAGGATTCGGCATTCAACCGCCATGCCGTCAAACGTAACCGCGGTAAGTCTTGAAATACACAGGGCCCCTGTTGCAACAGATCTTCCCTCAGTGGAAGAGGCCAGGGATCTCCTGTGAGCATCTCTTGTAGATCTGAGTACCAGGCCCTTCGAGGCCAGTCTGGGACAACAAGTATCGTCTGTACTCTTCTTCGTCTTATGATCCTCAACACTTTTGTGATGAGGAAAAGGAGGAAACATGTAGACCAATTTGAACACCCACGGTGTTATCAGAGCGTCTACTGCTTGAGGGTCCCAAGACCTGGAACAATACCTCCGAAGTTTTTTGTTGAGGCGTGACGCCATCATGTCTATTTGAGGAGTTCCCCAAAGACGTATTATGTCAGCAAAGACTTCTTGATGAAGTCCCCACTCTCCCGGATGGAGATCGTGTCTGCTGAGGAAGTCTGCTTCCCAGTTGTCCACTCCCGGAATGAAGACAGCCGACAGAGCGCTCACGTGATTTTCCGCCCAGCGAAGAATCCTGGTGGCTTCCGCCATCGCGACTCTGCTTCTTATCCCGCCTTGGCGGTTCACATGAGCCACTGCTGTGACATTGTCTGACTGAATCAGAACCGGTAGGTTTCGAAGAAGACTCTCCGCTTGTCGAAGGCCGTTGTATATGGCCCTGAGTTCCAACACATTGATGTGTAGACATGACTCCTGGTCTGACCAAAGTCCCTGAAAATTTCTTCCTTGTGTGACTGCTCCCCATCCTCGGAGGCTCGCGTCCGTGGTAACCAGGATCCAATCCTGAATTCCAAATCTGCGACCCTCCAGTAGGTGAGCACTGTGCAACCACCACAGGAGAGACACCCTGGCCCCTGGGGACAGAGTAATTTTTCGATGTAAGTGTAGATGGGACCCGGACCACTTGTCCAGAAGGTCCCATTGAAAAGTCCTTGCATGGAACCTTCCGAATGGAATGGCCTCGTAGGCCGCCACCATCTTTCCCAGAACTCGAGTGCACTGGTGAACAGACACCCTTTTTGGTTTCAGCAGGTCTCTGACCATGTTCTGGATGTCCTGGGCTCTCTCCATTGGAAGGAAGACCTTCATTTGTTCCGTATCCAATATCATACCTAGGAACGGCGAGTTGTCGGAATCAACTGTGACTTCGGTAGATTTAGAATCCAACCGTGTTGCTGGAGCACTTTCAGAGAGAGCGCCACACTGCTCAGCAATTTCTCCCTTGATCTCGCTTTTATCAGGAGATCGTCCAAGTATGGGATAATTGTGACTCCATGCTTGCGCAGTACCACCATCATTTCCGCCATTATCTTGGTGAAAATCCTCGGGGCCGTGGAAAGTCCAAACGGCAACGTCTGAAATTGGTAATGACAATCCTGTACAGCGAATCTCAGGAATTCTTGATGGGGGGGGGGGGGATATATGGGGACATGAAGGTATGCATCCTTTATGTCCAGAGACACCATAAACTCCCCCTCCTCCATATTGGCTATTATCGCTCTGAGCGATTCCATTTTGAATTTGAATCTTTTTATGTACAGGTTTAGGGATTTCAGATTCAAGATAGGTCTGACCGAACCGTCCGGTTTCAGGACCACAAAGAGGGTTGAGTAATAACCTCTTCCCTGCTGGTTCATGGGAACCCTGATTAACACTTGCTGTATACACAGCGTTTGAATTGCAGCTAACACTACATCCCGTTCCGACATGGAAACTGGTAGGGCTGACTTGAAAAATCGGCGCGGGGGCACCTCTTCGAATTCCAGTTTGTAACCCTGGGAAACTATTTCTAACACCCAGGGATTCAGGTCTGAGCTGACCCAGACCTTGCTGAAAAGTCGAAGACGTGCTCCCACCGGTGCGGACTCCCTCAGGGGAGTACCGGCGTCATGCTGTGGGTTTTGGAGCAGCCGGGGAGGACTTTTGTTCCTGGGCGCCTGCCGAAGCAGGTGCTTTTTTTCCTCCGCCCTTACCTCTGGCAAGGAAGGAGGATCCCCGACCTCTTCTGGACTTGTGCGACCGAAAGGACTGCATCTAATAGGGTGGCATTTTCTTTTGCTGTTGGGGAATATATGGTAAATTTTGATTTACCTGCTGTAGCTGTGGAAACCAGGTCCGTCAGCCCATCCCCAATACATCACCCTTATAGGGTAGTACTTCCATATGCTTTTTGGAATCCGCATCACCCGTCCATTGGCGAGTCCATAAGGATCGTCTCGCTAAGATCGACATGGCATTGGCCCTAGAAGCCAGCAATCCAATGTCTCTTTGAGCATCCCTCATAAATAAGACTGCGTCTTTTATATGGCTGCCCAAGCTGCAACTGCGCTACACACCCATGCCGACGCAATCGTCGGTCGTAGTACAGCACCCGTATGAGAATAAATACCCTTTAAGGTAGTTTCTTGCCTGCGATCTGCAGGGTCCTTAAGGGCAGCTATGTCAGGAGACGGTAGCGCCACATTCTTGGACAAGCGCGTCAGTGCCTTGTCCACAGTGGGAGGTGATTCCCAAATCTCCCTGTCCTGTTTAGGGAAGGGGTATGCCATATAAATACTTTTGGGGATCTGCGGCATCTTCTCCGGAGTCTCCCAAGCTTTTATAAAGAATTTATTTAAATTCATGAGATGTGGAAAAATTAATAATCTGTTTCTTTTCCTTAAACATGTGTACCCTTGTGTCGGGGACCGAGGGTTCATCCTCAATATGCAAGACATCCCTAATAGCCACAATCATACACTGAATGGTTTTAGTCACCCTAGGGTGCAATTTTACTTCGTCATAGTCGACACTGGAATCAGAGTCCGTGTCGGTAGTAGTGTCTTGTGTTAAGGGACGTTTTTGAGACCCCGACGGGCCCTGTGAATCGGTCCAATCCGAGGATTGACCCCCTGATGTTCCCCTTAATTCAGCCTTATCAAGCCTTTCATGTAATGATGTCACACTTGCATTTAACCTATGCCACATGCTCATCCAATCCTGAGTCGGCACCAGCGACGGGGACACACCACTCATTTGCTCCACCTCCTCCTTGGAGAAGCCTTCCGCTTCAGACATGTCGACACACACTAACCGACACCCCACACACACAGGGGGTTACCTATAAGGGGACAAAACCCCAACCAGGCCCTTAGGGGAGACAGAGAGAGAGAATGCCAGCACACACCCAGCGCCCAAACACTATAATATATGACCAGATAGCGCTTTTATATATTTATAATGTTAATCTCCACTCACTGCGTCGCCAATGTGCCCCCCTCCTCTTTTTTTCCAGCCTGTGAAGCTCAGCAGGGGAGAGAACAGGGAGCCAGCGTTTTCTCGTGCAGCCTCTGTGGAGAAAATTGCGCTGGTTAGTGCCGAGGATCAAGCCCCACCCACCCGACGGCGGGCTTCGGTCCCCTCATGATATTGTAAGAAAATGGCGGGGGTCCGTGGATTTACTGTCCCACAGCCTAATCCAACATATTTATGCCCAAATAGAGGTTTATTGCTGCACAGGGCGGCGCCCCTCCCCCCCCCTGCGCCCTTCACCCTACAGTGCCTCTTATGTGTGTGTGTCTGGGAGCAATGGCGCGCAGCTTACCACTGCACGCTTACCTCATGAAGATCTGATGTCTTCTGCCGCCTGAAGTCTTTTCCTCAATACTCACCCGGCTTCTATCTTCGGCATCTGTGAGGAGGACGTCGGCGCGGCTCCGGGACGAACCCCAGGTGAGACCTGTGTTCCGACTCCCTCTGGAGCTAATGGTGTCCAGTAGCCTAGAAGCAGTGCCCAACCTTGCAAGCCAGCTCTGCTTCTCTCTCCTCAGTCCCACGATGCAGGGAGCCTGTTGCCAACAGGACTCCCCGAAAATAAAAAACCTAACAAAAATCTTTAAAATAGCAAACTCTTGAGAGCTCACTGCTTTGTACCCTTTCTCCTCTGGGCACAGAATCTAACGGAGGTCTGGAGGAGGGGCATAGAGGGAGGAGCCAGTGCACACCCATAGTCAAAGTTCTTTTAGGTGCCCTATCTCCTGCGGAGCCCGTCTATACCCCATGGTCCTTACAGAGCCCCCAGCATCCTCTAGGATGTAAGAGAAAAATATTTAGGAGTCCATTCTTTGTTGAATTTTCTGCATTCACCGTCTATCTTTCTTATCTTTGTGAATTTCATTTCTTAGTCTGTTGATTTTAAATCAAAATAAAAAATGTAGGCAAAAAATATAAACAAGACTCACACAGTGGTGCGCATTACTGACATCTGTATGATGTTTTTATGTTCTCCGATGTTTGTATGGCTTTCCTCCCACACCACAAAATATACTGGGAGGTGCTGCGGATTTCATACTGTAAGCGCCAAAAGGGCAGGGACTGATATGAATGACAAATATTTGTAGGAGCAAGTCCTGGGCTGCGCAGAGACTGCACAAAGTAGATTTTTGCAGCTCTGTGTACACATACAATCGCACTTGCACAGGCGAATTTACACTCCCCCCCCCCCCTGGGGGCGGCGACTACCCGCAGGACAGCAAAATTAGCAGCACAGTGATCAAGTCTGCATCAGCCCCTTAATCAGCAGTTGCAGCAAAATGCAAATGCAACCAACTCAAAATAAGACCCGTTATGGGGCCCAAGTCAGACACGATCACTGCTGTGCATTTTCGCACAGCAGGCGATCGGGTTTGAACTGTGCATACATGTCAGTCAGCAGCGCCGGGATGCTGCGAACAAAGCGATCGCAAGGCGATTGACAGGAAGAGGGCGTGTGTGGGTGGCAATTGATCGTTTTAGAGGAGTGTCCGGAAAAATGCAGGAGGCACCAGGCATTTCGAGGGAGGGTTTCTGACGTCCGCTCCGGCCCCGATCATCGCAGCGGTTGAGTAAGTCCTGGGCTGTGCAGAGACTGAATAAGGCCCATAGTTATGTATATAACTATAAAAACACAGCACAATATACATTACGTTGAATACATAGTTTTTTTTACAGGCACAATACATATGTCTAAAAAACACAGTAATCAAGTAATAATAAAAACAAAACAAAAACCACAGTGTTGAAAACAAAAACAGCACCCTGTGTAATGCTGCAGCCTCTAGCCCCCCCCCCCCCCTCCCCCCTGGACCCATATAGCAGTCTATCCTCCCCTCTCTCCTGCACCTATATGGCAGTCCCTACCCCCCTTTCACCACCCTCCCATAAACCTATATAGCAGTCCCTACCCCCCCTCCCCTAAACCCATATAACCGTTTTTAACCCCCCTCCCCTGAACCTATATGGCACCTTCAGCACTGATCCAGGGGCTGGCTGGACAGGGGGTTTACCTGTTTGTCAGTGGTAGACGATCCGCGCTGCTGCTGCCGCCGCTTCTTCTCCCCGCCGCTTCTTCTCCCCACTGCAGTGCCCGCCCCCCGTGCTGCCCAGCGCATGATAACAGAGGAAATCCCGGTCAGCTGACCCTGTGACGTGACCGGGATTTCCTCAGCGGAGCCGCGTCTGAGAGCAGTGCAATGACAAGCGGCTCAGTCTGTCGGGCCACTTGTCATTCCACTCTGGTGGGGCACAGCGGGCAAGGCAGGATCGGTCCGCGGGCCGCATCCGGCCCGAGAGGCCGCAAGTTACCCACCCCTAGTTTAGACGAACAAACACTTCAACTGATGTTTGGGCATCCATGCACATCGTGTACTGCATGTCACACCCAGACAGGGTTTACCCGCGTAATTGGCTCAACCTGTCTAACGTCCTGCTTTGGATGTCCAAACTCCCATTCGGACGCCCAGAGTGCCGACTTAACACACATTTCTTCTTGCATCTCAGGAGACTGCAAGAAGAAATGTCAGCCCTGCAGCTACTGAATGTTCTAAACGGAGCAACAATTGAATTAAGCCGTTTTGTGCGCCCTAGTGGTAGCTGTGGGGTATAACAATTGAATCAGACCCTAAGAAGGTAATCAGACGTGCAAAGGAACACGCAGGAAAGAAAAATAGCCCATTCAGTGGGTAAAGGAGGCAAAACTAAAATTAATAAACAGAAGCGAAAGGAAAAAAACAAAACATAAGGCAGAATAAAAATAAAGACAGGGAGTGGGAGTCTTGTTAAGGGAGATAATGTAAAATGTAATAGAAGATCTTTACTTTGCTCAGTATTCACTACTGAAAGAGATGGGGCCGCAGTTACGCTGTAGGAAAAATCTGAAAAATTAAGTAGAAGCAATCATGTCAAACAAAACTTTTTTTTGACTTGGTGACTAAAGTAATAGATAAAGGGGTGGGGGTCAAATACATACAGTACTGTGCAAAAGTTTTAGGCAAGTGTGGAAAAAATGCTGCAAAGTAAGAATGCTTTCAAAAACAGAAGTTTAACAAAATGCAAAGTGGATGAACTAAGAAATCTAAATCAATATTTGGTGTGACCACCCTTTCTTTGCCTTCAAAACAGCATCAATTCTACAGTAGGTACACTTGCACACAGTTTTTGAAGGAACTCTGCAAGGAGGTTGTTCCAAACATCTTGGTGAACGAACTACAGATGATCTTTGATTTAGATTTCTCGTTCACTTTGTATTTTGTTAACTGATAAAAATATCAGGATTTTGGTACTTACCGATAAACCCCTTTCTCCGATTCCACAGGGGCCACTGGAGTGTAGTTACAATGGGGAAATAGTAGGTAGTAACTGGGAGCTGGCACTTTAAAATTCTCACACTGTGGCTAGCTCCTCCCCTACTATCTCCCCTCCAAGCCAGTCTACGTAAAACTGTGCCCGAGGAGAGCTGTAATAAACAAACCTTAAGGTAGAGGAGGTTAACGACGCCCTGTAAACCAGGAGAACACAAACTAAACCTGGAACAGAACCTGACAAAAAACCAGGCTAGCCCGAACTCAACAAGCAGTCATATGGTGATCTGCAAACCGTTAAGCAAAAAACAAGGAGGAACAGCGCTGGGCGGGCGTCCAGTGGCCCCTGTGGAATCGGAGAAAGGGATTTATCGGTAAGTACCAAAATCCTGATTTCTCCTTCATCCACTAGGGGCCACTGGAGTGTAGTTACAATGGGGACGTCCCAGAGCTCCCAAAAACGGGTGGGAAAGCGCTGAGAGTCCTGTAAAAACTGCTCGGCCAAACAGTGATGCAGAGGCCGCAAAAGTGTCAAACTTGTAGAATTTGACAAAACCAATGTCGGTTCGACCAAGTAGCCGCCCGACAAAATATTCATGGAGACCCCGCGGGCAGCCGCCCACGAAGGTCTTACAATGCGCGTAAAGTGCGCTGAAATGGAAAACGGAGGCTCCCTAGAAACCGCCAAGAAGACTGTCTGATGGTCAGATGTATCCAACGGCCCAGCGTATGCTGGGACCCCGGCTATTTAGTACGGGAGCATCGTACAGAACAAAGAAGAAAAACACTTCATCGAATAGCCTGAGACCTCTGTAGAGAGAGTTGGCGAGCCCTGACAACATTCAAAGAGGACTGAAAAACACTAGTGTCAGATTTATATGAAAAATGGACATCCCCTCTGGAAGAAACGACCGCTGAGGCCGAAGCTCAGCCAGGGGAGTTGCCAATAGAGAACTCCCTGAAAGAGAGCCCGAACTTACGGCCGCAAGGCTAATCTCATTTGGAAGAAAACCGAAAAAGTTAGAGACCTAAAATTCAGGTCAGTGTGGTTTGAAGCGCAGCGGAGCAAAACCTCCCAGAGAAACCAAAGATGAATGGTAACTGAAAGAAGGGGGGAAAAATAAGAATTTACTTACTGATAATTCTATTACTCATAGTCCGTAGTGGATGCTGGGACTTCCGTAAGGACCATGGGGAATAGCGGCTCCGCAGGAGACTGGGCACAAAAGTAAAAGCTTTAGACTAGCTGGTGTGCACTGGCTCCTCCCCCTATGACCCTCCTCCAAGCCTCAGTTAGGATACTGTGCCCGGACGAGCGTACATAATAAGGAAGGATTTTGAATCCCGGGTAAGACTCATACCAGCCACACCAATCACACTGTACAACCTGTGATCTGAACCCAGTTAACAGTATGATAAACGTAGGAGCCTCTGAAAAGATGGCTCACAACAATAAACAACCCGATTTTTTTGTAACAATAACTATATACAAGTATTGCAGACAATCCGCACTTGGGATGGGCGCCCAGCATCCACTACGGACTATGAGAAATAGAATTATCGGTAAGTAAATTCTTATTTTCTCTGACGTCCTAGTGGATGCTGGGACTTCCGTAAGGACCATGGGGATTATACCAAAGCTCCCAAACGGGCGGGAGAGTGCGGATGACTCTGCAGCACCGAATGAGAGAACTCCAGGTCCTCCTCAGCCAGGGTATCGAATTTGTAAAATTTTGCAAACGTGTTTGCCCCTGACCAAGTAGCTGCTCGGCAAAGTTGTAAAGCCGAGACCCCTCGGGCAGCCGCCCAAGATGAGCCCACTTTCCTTGTGGAATGGGCTTTAACAGATTTTGGCTGTGGCAGTCCTGCCACAGAATGTGCAAGCTGCATTGTACTACAAATCCAACGAGCAATCGTCTGCTTAGAAGCAGGAGCACCCAGCTTGTTGGGTGCATACAGGATAAACAGCGAGTCAGATTTTCTGACTCCAGCCGTCCTGGAAACATATTTTCAGGGCCCTGACTACGTCCAACAACTTGGAGTCCTCCAAGTCCCTAGTAGCCGCAGGCACCACAATAGGTTGGTTCATGTGAAACGCTGAAACCACCTTAGGGAGAAATTGAGGACGAGTCCTCAATTCTGCCCTGTCTGAATGAAAAATTAGGTAAGGGCTTTTATATGACAAAGCCGCCAATTCTGAGACACGCCTGGCTGACGCCAGAGCTAACAGCATGACCACCTTCCATGTGAGATATTTTAATTCCACAGTGGTGAGTGGTTCAAACCAATGTGATTTTAGGAACCCTAAAACTACATTGAGATCCCAAGGTGCCACTGGTGGCACAAAAGGAGGCTGTATATGCAGTACCCCCTTGACAAACGTCTGAACTTCAGGCACTGAAGCCAGTTCTTTCTGGAAGAAGATCGACAGGGCCGAAATTTGAACCTTAATGGATCCTAATTTTAGGCCCATAGACAGTCCTGCTTGCAGGAAATGCAGGAAACGACCCAGTTGAAATTACTCTGTGGGGGCCTTCTTGGCCTCACACCACGCAACATATTTTCGCCAAATGCGGTGATAATGTTTCGCGGTTACATCCTTCCTGGCTTTGATCAGGGTAGGGATGACTTCATCTGGAATGCCTTTTTCCATCAGGATCCGGCGTTCAACCGCCATGCCGTCAAACGCAGCCGCGGTAAGTCTTGGAACAGACAAGGTCCCTGCTGGAGCAGGTCCTTTCTTAGAGGTAGAGGCCACGGGTCCTCCGTGAGCATCTCTTGCAGTTCCGGGTACCAAGTTCTTCTTGGCCAATCCGGAGCCACGAGTATAGTCTTTACTCCTCTCCTTATGATTCTCAGTACTTTTGGTATGAGAGGCAGAGGAGGGAACACATACACCGACTGGTACACCCACGGTGTTACCAGAGCGTCCACCGCTATTGCCTGAGGGTCCCTTGACCTGGCGCAATATCTGTCCAGTTTTTTGTTGAGACGGGACGCCATCATGTCCACCTTTGGTTTTTCCCAACGGTTTACAATCACTTGAAAGACTTCTGGGTGAAGTCCCCACTCCCCCGGGTGGAGGTCGTGTCTGCTGAGGAAGTCTGCTTCCCAGTTGTCCACTCCCGGAATGAACACTGCTGACAGTGCCACCACATGATTTTCCGCCCAGCGAAGAATCCTTGCAGCTTCTGCCATTGCCCTCCTGCTTCTTGTGCCGCCCTGTCTGTTGACGTGGGCGACTGCCGTGATGTTGTCCGATTGGATCAATACCGACTGACCCTGAAGCAGAGGCCTTGCTTGACTTAGGGCATTGTAAATGGCCCTTAGTTCCAGGATATTTATGTGAAGAGACGTTTCCATGCTTGACCACAAGCCCTGGAAATTTCTTCCCTGTGTGACTGCTCCCCAGCCTCTCAGGCTGGCATCGGTGGTCACCAGCATCCAATCCTGAATGCCGAATCTGCGGCCCTCTAGAAGATGAGCACTCTGTAACCACCACAGGAGAGACACCCTTGTCCTTGGAGATAGGGTTATCCGCTGATGCATCTGAAGATGCGATCCGGACCATTTGTCCAGCAGATCCCACTGAAAAGTTCTTGCATGGAATCTTCCGAATGGAATCGCTTCGTAAGAAGCCACCATTTTTCCCAGATGCCAGGGTGCAAATATCCCTCTGTGCATCTCGCATATATAGTAATGCATCCTTTAAATGCTCTATAGTTAATAATATACTGTCCCTATCCAGGGTATCAATATTTTCAGTCAGGGAATCCGACCAAGCCACTCCAGCGCTGCACATCCAGGCTGAGGCGATTGCTGGTCACAGTATAACACCAGTATGTGTGTATATACCTTTTAGGATATTTTCCAGCCTTCTATCAGCTGGTTCCTTAAGGGCGGCCGTATCGGGAGACGGTAACGCCACTTGTTTTGATAAGCGTGTGAGCGCCTTATCTACCCTAGGAGGTGTTTCCCAACGTGCCCTAACCTCTGGCGGGAAAGGGTATAGTGCCAATAATTTATTAGAAATCAGCAGTTTTTTATCAGGGGAAAACCACGCTTTATCACACACCTCATTTAATTCATCTGATTCAGGAAAAACTACTGGTAGTTTTTTCACACCCCACATAATACCCTTTTTTGTGGTACTTGTAGTGTCAGAAATATTCAATGCCTCCTTCATTGCCGTGATCATGTAACGTGTGGCCCTACTGGACATTACGTTTGTCTCCTCACCGTCGACACTGGATTCAGTATCCGTGTCTGGGTCTGTGTCGACCATCTGAGGTAACGGGCGTTTTAGCGCCCCTGACGGTGTCTGAGATGCCTGAACAGGCACTAATTGATTTGCCGGCTGTCTCATGTCGTCAACAGATTTTTGCAAAGTGCTGACATTGTCACGTAATTCTTTAAATACGACCATCCAGTCAGGTGTCGACTCCCTAGGGGGTGACATCACTAACACAGGCAATTGCTCTGCTTCCACATCATTTTCATCCTCATACATGTCGACACAATCGTACCGACACCCAGCACACACACAGGGAATGCTCTGAAAGAGGACAGGACCCCACGAGCCCTTTGGGGAGACAGAGGGAGAGTTTGCCAGCACACACCAGAGCGCTATATATATACAGGGATAACCTTATGTAAGTGTTTCTCCCTTTATAGCTGCTGTTTTATATTAGCTGCCAATAGTGCCCCCCCTCTCTTGTTTTACCCTGATTCTTGTAGCAGGACTGCAGGGGAGAGTCAGGGAGCCGTCCTTCCAGCGGAGCTGTGAAAGAAAATGGCGCTTGTGTGCTGAGGAGAAAGGCTCCGCCCCCTTCACGGCGGCCTTTTCTCCCGCTTTTTTCAGGAAAACTGGCAGGGGTTAAATGCATCCATATAGCCCAGGAGCTATATGTGATGCATTTCTTTAGCCATATAAGGTTTTTATAGTGTTTTATTGCGTCTCAGGGCGCTCCCCCCCAGCGCCCTGCACCCTCAGTGACCGGAGTGTGAAGTGTGCTGAGAGCAATGGCGCACAGCTGCAGTGCTGTGCGCTACCTTATCTGAAGACAGGAACGTCTTCTGCCGCCGATTTCTCCGGACCTCTTCGCTCTTCTGGCTCTGTAAGGGTGCCGGCGGCGCGGCTCCGGGACCCATCCAGGCTGAACCTGTGATCGTCCCTCTGGAGCTAATGTCCAGTAGCCAAGAAGCCCAATCCACTCTGCACGCAGGTGAGTTCGCTTCTTCTCCCCTTAGTCCCACGATGCAGTGAGCCTGTTGCCAGCAGGACTCACTGAAAATAAAAAACCTATTTAAACTTTTACTTCTAAGCAGCTCAGGAGAGCCACCTAGCATGCACCCTTCTCGTTCGGGCACAAAAATCTAACTGAGGCTTGGAGGAGGGTCATAGGGGGAGGAGCCAGTGCACACCAGCTAGTCTAAAGCTTTTACTTTTGTGCCCAGTCTCCTGCGGAGCCGCTATTCCCCATGGTCCTTACGGAAGTCCCAGCATCCACTAGGACGTCAGAGAAACCCCTTTTATCCTTATTATGTCCAATAAAGTTTTCCAAAAGTGGCAAAAGCGAGAAGAGGTAACAGACTTCTGAAATCGGGGCCCAGTAGGCCTAACCGAACTAGGGAACTCCTCCCTTCGGAGGTCTCGTGAACAGTCACACGGGTAAACGAAACCAGTGTAAGATTGAACAAAGAGAAAAAAGGAGCCTGTTGAAGTAGACAGTCCAGTCGAGGTAGGAGCCAAGGCTCCTGTACTGACAACAGGCGTATCTGTATCTTCAAGTAATGCGTGGCCCAACCAGCGCCACCGAGAGGACTAGCACGCATAATCCCCTCCTGTGTTACTGAACATGAGGTAGAAATAGAAAAGGAGGCAGGATAGAATAACCAGAAAACTCCCCGGAGCCCTGAGGGCCTCCTCGGCTACTGCTGCCAGAGCTCACGTCCGAGAGTAATAAAGGGTTAAAGAGTCAGTCAGAACGCCCTGAGGTCGATCCGAAATCTCCGCCCACAGCGGACCAGCTGACAAAACTCCGGGGAATGTTCCCTCACCCGGGAGTCTGACCTGGTGGCTTGACCTGGAAAGAAGATTGTTGTCCCCCGCTCAGAGAGGAATGGAGGCGACCACTCATTGCGTCGCAACTTGACTGAAGGAATAGAGTACCTGGTGCAGAGGAAGGAAAAATCCTCTGACGGACCGTGTTGAGAAACGTCTATGCGGAGCATAAATTGGATCTGTGTCGAATCAGAAGCTCCTGGATCCTCCGGATATTCAGAAGCCACCTAATGTACAGAGTGGGATAGTAGCAGTAAATTGTCCCATTAGGGAACCAACGTCACCCACTGCCCTTGAAAAAGAGTTATTCTGTGATCTTCCTAAACTCTGTGGGAGCGGAAGAGAGACCGAGAGGAAAGGACTGACAGTGAAAATGAGAATCCTGTAATGCGAATCTGAGAAAAGCCTGTCACACGGAAATCAGTAAACAGGCATCTCTGAAGACAAGGGACACGTAAAACTCCCTTTCTTGTTCAAACTAGCAATCACAGACTAAAAGGATTGTAAGGCCTGAATAGGCCTGTCCGAGCCACTTGGCTTCGGAACGTGAAAAGAAAACA
Organism: Pseudophryne corroboree; assembly: GCF_028390025.1. Taxonomy (NCBI): domain Eukaryota; kingdom Metazoa; phylum Chordata; class Amphibia; order Anura; family Myobatrachidae; genus Pseudophryne; species Pseudophryne corroboree. The sequence goes on from NC_086444.1 coordinate 551,124,581, forward strand.
AAGGCCTGAGAACTGTCCTGATTCAAATGATATGTGAAAAACAGGGATCAACACCCTTTGCGGTTAGAAACCTATGGAGCGCAGCCTGCAGTATGACTCTTGTCATCGTAAATCGGCCGACCCATGCCGAGGGACTCCTGAGACGGTTGTAACCGCCCAAGCCTTCTCCCATCGACCTGCGCCTACCCTGGGACCCTCCAGGTGGTAGGAAGGTCTGTGTAATGGGTGTATAGGATGACATAAAATCAGACTGGACCGAGGATGTTGAACCTCTGCTTCAGCATTTTTACCCGGAGAATCCCTGGCGACAAAGATATCGCCCGAGTGGAGTCGAAAGCTTGAAAGGGCACGGAAAAATCTAAAGGAAAGACCAGTAAAGGTCTGTCTTGGAGCTGGGGCAGTAGTAGGAGAAAGCAAAGTGGACTTACCTCCAATGGTTCAAGAAATCCTGCAGAAAGTTCCTTCCCCAGAACCATCTGCCCCGTGGGATTTCATGTTCACCTGTCACTGTCGCAGCCCCAGAGGTCGTCGGGTTAAGACAGCCCAAGCGAAGATGCAGGGTCCGAGTCTGCAGACGTGGAGACCTCCAAAGAACATAAAGCAGAATCGTGATTCTGACCTGTACCAAAGTATCAATTGATCCTGATGCGAAACATCCTGTAACCTAGAGGACAATTGTTCCACAACCTACCTGCTCCGGACACGGTAGAACCGCGCTGCCGCATATGTCGATGGATCCCTGAGCAAGGTTGCCTCAGGAAAACGGCGGCTTGATGGACCGGCGATACACCGAGGTGTATACCCTAGAGAGGTTCTGATACCATCTCCTGCCTTCTGCGGGGAAAGGATAGGAAAACAAACATTGTTTGATACCTGATATTGTGTATTCGGGTGTCTGTCGGCCGCCTACCGGAGCCTGCCCAGCTCATCCGAAACTGGACCAGTCGCTGTAATTTCGTCATTGGCGTGGAACCCTGATGGACTTGACGTGTCCGCCTCCTTTACCTGCAGTATCAGACAAACTGCTGTATAATGCATCTGGATATTCTGAGACACTGGTTCAGATCCACAGAAAACAGACATCATCAGTAATGTAACCTGGAATGTTAGCAAGGTTCCTTTAGAAACCTGGAGAGGTGAAATGACGTACAAGGTCTCTGGTTAGCAGTGACATTACCTGCATAATCTGAGCTGTTCAAACAGGAGTGTCCTGCAGGTGCGTGGAGGGTTAAGCAGATGGCTCCACCGCATACTTCACACCTAAGAGGGAATTCTTCGACTATCCCAGGTGAGACAAACGAAAGGAGAAAAGGTGGGTTAAATAAACACAGCCCTATGTAAGGTCTGCACTATAATGTGTAGTGACCGACACAATTCAAATAAACTTTCTGGATCAGCGGAGACCTGAACCAGTAGCGCTGCGCTGTGGGACAGGAGTCTTAGCCCTAGGCTATAGGAGCTTTCCTTAAAGTTTTGTTTGGATTCAAACCCCTGTTCAGATACCCGCTACTAGCATACTGAGCCGCAGCGCTATTTGTCTGATGCCTTACACACATTCCCCAAATTACAAATAGCATTAGTAACTAGTGAAACCCAGGAATAATAAAGGGAAGGCAATACCCCGCCCTGTATGTAGTGTACCGCTAATTAAGGTGCACCAGATGTTTCTCGGAGGTTCCGCTGGCTTTTCAAAATGGTGACCAGCCTGTGAGAAAAGATGGGGGAAAATGTTATGTGGGGTATTCTGTTATTAGAAAACATTGCGGAAGTGTTTGTTTTATCCCCTATATCTGGTATTGTATGGATATATCTATATACATACCCACACACACTTAAATATATATATATATATATATATATATATATATATATATATATACATACATACACAAACATAACTATATATGTATATATACACACACACACACCACCGTAAAACCAACCGGGTAGATAAATACTGTCTATGTGAACCCAATAGGGTAGATAAATACTGTGTATTTGTAGGTAAGAAATACTGCACAGTAGATTTTTAAATTATTAATGAGCCGAGTCCCAGCTACTGTAATAGAGCAGGTTCCCTGATTTGCATGTAGGAAATGCCGGGCAGAGGACTCTACTGCAGGGAGGAATGTAGCTATATTTCAGCAGCATGAAGTATGGAAAAGCTAAAAACCCGAGACAGGGTCTGTTGCCTAGCGACAGTGAGACCTGGGAGCCCGCTGAGTAAATCGGGTTATAAGCCTTTACTCACCCCTCCTACCTGCAAAGAAATCCTCCCTGCACAGCCAGGAGATGAATGAGCCTTCAGTGTGAGACTGTGGAGCGGCGCGGGGAGCGGAGAGAGCCCGCCGTACAGAGCGTGCCAATGCATCCCCCGGCCGCCTTGCTGCGGCCGGGGAGCGGGTAAATGTAACCCCCGGCCGCCTGTTTGCTGCTGCCGGGGAGCGCCTGTATATTGTAAATGTAACCCCCCGGCCGCCTGTATGCTGCGGCCGGGGAGCGGTGTGTAAACCCCGGCCGCCTGTATATGCTGCGGCCGGGGAGCGGTGTGTAACCCCCCGGCCGCCTGTATGCTGCGGCCGGGGAGCTGAGAGTCTGAGCCCGCCGGACGGAGCGGGAGTTAGCTCCGCCCCTCTTTTTCTGCGCCACTTTTAATTTTAAAAACCCGCTCTGTATTACCCGGCTGCCTGTAAGCTTGTATACTGCGGCCGGGTAGTGTAAATGTATCACCCGGCTGCCTTCTGCTGCAGCCGGGGATTGAAGAGCGCTGAGCCCGCTTATAGAGCGGGCTGAAGCTCCGCCCCCCACATAATGGCGCCAAGTTCAAACTAGTAAGTGCGCCCTCTCTTCTGCTGATGCACTGCAGCGTTATAAGGGGGTTAGAGGTTATGCAGGACACAACGCAGGAAAGACCGTCACATCTAAGAGTCTCACTCTGCACATATTATGTAAAATCACACATCAGTCTGGAGGGGGGGAGATTGTACTCACCGCTGTCCTTCTGATGGAGTGGCCCCGACACGTGCCGCACGCAGCGGTGTCCGGCCGGAATCTTCTGTGATGGGAGTGGCCCCGACACGCGCCGCACGCAGCGGTGTTCGACCATTTTTGATACTCACCGCTGCCATGCTGCCGGAATCTTCTGCTGGATGGAGTGGCCCCTACACGCGCCGCACGCAGCGGTGTCCGCCAACTCAGGAGAGCTCAGTGTCTCCCTCAGCCGGAGCCCATCCCGAGCCGCACGCAGCTGCGATGGGACCCCGCCGGCAGCTCCCGCGGTGCAGACTGGCAGTGGCAGAGCTGCCAGTCTGTGTGTGTGTGAAAGAAAAATAAAATAATAAAGAAAAAAAAAAAAATTCTTCAGCTAAACCCAAGTGAACCAGCTCACCTCGGGCACTAAACTAAGATTGGGTTGGAGGGGAGATAGTAGGGGAGGAGCTAGCCACAGTGTGAGATTTTTAAAGTGCCAGCTCCCAGTTACTACCTACTATTTCCCCATTGTAACTACACTCCAGTGGCCCCTAGTGGATGAAGGAGAAAAACTATTAACACTTATGTTTTAAAGCACTTTACAACATTTTTCAAAGGGAGAAGTAATAGAACACGAGGACATGCACTGAAATTGGAGGAAAGTAGGTTCAAGAGAAACTTGAGGAAAAATTACTTTACAGAAAGGGTAGTGGACAAGTGGAATAGCCTCCCTGCAGAGGTGGTAGAGGCTAGGACAGTAAAGCAATTTAAAAATGCACGGGGTAGACATAAGGATATCTTTAAAAAAAGAAATAAGGATCAAATAGGGTTTGAGGTAACAATGTGGTTGAAAAAGCAGACTAGATGATCCAAGTCAGGCCTGGCCAACCTGTGGCTCTCCAACAGTTGTGAAACTACAAGTCCCAGCATGCCCTTCTACGCTTTTGCCTTTAGGAAATGCTTAAACTGTGGAAGAGCATGCTGGGCTGTGTAGTTTCACAACAGCTGGAGAGCCACAAATTGGCCAAGCCTAATCCAAGTGGTTCTTATCTTCCATCAATTTCTATGTTTCTATGTACAGTATTGTTCCAGTGCTGTACCTACTGTATGAGAGATGTGACCTGATATCTATGTTCTACAAGTGGAGATACAATGGAAAATATTGTCTTTATTACAATTCAAGATAATGATCAACACATCATAGCCTACTGAATACTTTCAAAAGTGTCTCCAGGTGGCCTTTTCTTAGTATTAACTGTGAATCAGCATAAGGGTAGAATTTGTTCACATTATAAAGAAGGCTTTATAACACCTACTGTCACCATGTTACAGAAGGGGAAGCAGCTAGCTTCCCGACGGACGGGATAACGGCATAGTATGTAGAACAATATAACACTCCCATAAAACTGGTAAGATAAGGGTTTCCTAGACGTCTGTTTTCATACCTTCAACTAGAATGACAGTGCATAAGGACTATTTGCAACATTTGGGGAATATCACACTAAATGAATCCAGCAAAAAGCTCCCTCAGGCCTTGGTGCTTTCTCTGTGGATCAGTGAGCAACAGATTCTTCCATCTTTATCCATAGAATAAAAAGCAATTGTAGGGTGCAATGGGTTTAAAATAGGACGCTCAAACAGTAAGCTATGGAGTGGTGCGAGGTACGATCATGAGGCTCTTCTGGGTTACAACAGGCAGGGTACAACACAGACAAATACGAAGCTGGGAAGGGAATCTCACAAGGCATACAGACTAATAGTAATGCAAGGCACAGTCATTGGTTCAGGCATGAGAGAGGATTAATACATTGTGGACCTGACATGATCTGGTGACAGCAGTTCGTTGTTAATCATGGAAGAAGCCCTCCATGTAGGCATGATGAGTGTTGACATAAATGTCAACCAATCATACCCAACCAGTACTAAGGTTCCCTCTACGCAATCTGAGAGCTCTGGCTACTGAGACCAGGGCAATACCAGATCTTAATGGAGTGCCTAAAGAAATGTTAAGCTTTTAAAAAGGACTATATTTTTCTATCCATGGAGTCTGGAAAACGACCATCCATCTTTAAGAGGAATTGTTCTGGCAAAGATACTAGCAATAGATGTATATACTTTAGGGATCATACTCCATTATAAGTATATCATTAAATTTGTATATCCTACGCCTTTAGTACAAGTCAGACTTTCTTGTGAGCTCATTCCTTGCGTATAAAATCTTTTACCACCTGATGTGTCGACAAAGACACTGTTGAATACTGTTCCTCAAAAAAATTAGTGTTTGCACGTCATTGGTGTATTATTCACTCCCATGGAATGTGTTTAAACAAGTTTTTAACAATCAAATTTAGAACACATTCAAAGTCAGCAGAAAACTAGTAATCCTGTATATAATTGCACCATATGAAAACTAGTCCAAATTGAGTGCTTTACCAGAGGTAAAAGACTGGTGTTTCTTGGTTAGCAAGTCCATTGTTGCAAAGCTAAGGTAAGCACCTGCACTACAGGGAAAAAAAAACTACAAAAAGAAAAACTACCTACCTATGCTAAGACCAGACAGACAGGTGTAGATTATGAACTGCATCATTATACTGCACCTTTCCGGGAGGGAGTTAACTACCTGCCTCTACGTAACAGAGAAGCTACCCATTATAATGGCTGCCAAAGGAGAAGCATAATTTAGAACTGCTAGTTATTGTATTGACATATTCTGCTTTAACTGCCCATCCTTCCCTCACTTGTTAACTTCTCTATGTAAGCTATTTGTTAATTAACGCACTTCTGAAATGTTTATCAAGGAAAAGCAGAACATACAAGTTTGTAAAAGGGTCTTTGAGGCTATAGCAAATGCAGCAACTGCCCTTTTCCACCCCAGCCAAAATACATTACTTTTTCACTGTGACACTGCAGAAATAAGCCTGACGGGAGTCTGGATTTAACAAGTGGAGAAAAAAAAACAAAAAACTTAAGGGGTCTATTTACTAAGCTTTTGATGGAGATAAAGTAGAAGGAAAAACAGGGCCGAATTCAGACCTGATCACAAAAGCAAAATCTTTAATGGGCAAAACAGTGTGCACTGGGTGGGGGCTCACTATAACAGGTGCAATGAGATTTAGATGGGTTATTTTATTTCTTTGCTGGGTAAATACTGGCTGCTTTATTTTTTATACTGGAATTTAGATTTCAGTTTGAATACACCCCACCTAAATCTAACTCTCTCTGCACATGGTTTTGCCCTGTCGAAGTCAAAAATATTACATAAAAAGAACATACAAACTACACACATTATGAGTCGCTATACTTGCAAATACGCGCAGCGAACTCAGCAAAATATGCTAACACACGCATTTACACGGACATGCCACAGAGATGGATTCGACACTTATTTCATGCAGTACATAATTATAATAATATCAAGCACCAGACATGATGATTTAAAATTATATAATGAAGTAATGTCATGTATGTGTATTTGAACGAAACCAGATACACCTGTCATATTTGGTATTAAAGCAAGCAGATTAATGTGTAGATCCATTTGATACTTGTTATTAAGTTGTAGGACATTGCAACAAATAGTTATGATTAAATGTATGAAAGGTAAAATCACTTATTAGAACAATAGATATTCCAAACAGGTAGTGGACAGGAAGCTCAGGCCAGCCCCTTTGGACGTCCCCAAGGCTGAACCTGTTCAGCACACGAATAGACTAGTGACTCATCATGAATGAAAAAGTCCCCTGCCCCAAAAAACTAGATAACACATTGCTGATCACACAGGAGGTCAGTTGCTGTTTTGTCTCAGAGGATTATGGAGTTGCTTCTACACCAGTTCCTGCATGATTTTACAGAGAGAGAGTGTGATATGGAGAGACAAATTTATATAACTTAAGGATAATGGTATTGTATGCTGGCCTGTAACTGTAACTGGCCTGTAACTGTATGTATTAACTGCTTACTGTATAAATTGTAATTATGTGTATACTGTACATTGTAATATTTTGAATCCATATCCTTTTAGTAACAAATATATACATCAATGAGCTTTGGAACTCAGATAATGTGTGGGTGTATTGTTTTCTCTTATGGGATGCAGTGTTTTGCGATGTACAGTGCACATTCATGGCAAATGGTAATAAGATGTGCAGGCGTTTACAATATATATTAGAGCGGGCATTTTAAATATTTGTGAGGAAACAATTTGGCATTCACAGCCCATTGGAGAAAAAGTTTTCTGTTGCAATCAGGTCTGAATTGGGCCCTCAGTACCAGCCAACCAACTCCTAACTGCCACTTTTTCAAACACAGCCTATGACATTGCAGCTATTCGCTGATTGGCTGGTACTTTATCTTTGTCAACTTTATCTGCATCCAAGGCTTAGTAAATAGACGCCTAAGTCTAAAGTAAATAGGTGAAGCAGCCTTATAGGTCTATTTACTAAACCTTGAACGGAGATAAAGTGCAGAGAAAGTACCAGCCAATCAGCTCCTAACTGCTATGTCTGTGTTTGAAAAATGACAATTAGGAGCTGATTGGCTGGTACTTTATCTTCGTCCACTTTATCTCCATTCAAGGATTAAAATAGACCCCTTAGTTCACATTGTGGTGATAGCATTTTCTCACATTCTGCCCCATCCTATTCACTTTTCACACTATCAAGAAGAGTTAGAGCATGTAAAAAATAAGATTTTAAACCTACCGGTAAATCTTTTTCTCCTAGTCCGTAGAGGATGCTGGGGACTCCATAAGGACCATGGGGTATAGACGGGCTCCGCAGGAGACATGGGCACTCTAAGACTTTAGATGGGTGTGAACTGGCTCCTCCCTCTATGCCCCCCCTCCAGACCTAAGTTAAAGAACTGTGCCCAGAGGAGACGGACAGTACGAGGAAAGGATTTTTGTTAATCTAAGGGCAGGATACATACCAGCCCACACTATCCACACCGTACAACATGGAATATACAAACCAGTTAACAGTATGAAACAAAACAGCATCAGCCAGAGACTGATCAAAACTGTAACATAACCCTTATGTAAGCAATAACTATATACAAGCCTTGCAGAATTTAGTCCGCACTGGGATGGGCGCCCAGCATCCTCTACGGACTAGGAGAAAGATTTACTGGTAGGTTTAAAATCTTATTTTCTTTTACGTCCTAGAGGATGCTGGGGACTCCGTAAGGACCATGGGGATTATATTAAAGCTCCAGACCGGGCGGGAGAGTGCGGATGACTCTGCAGCACCGATTGAGCAAACATGAGGTCTTCATCAGCCAAGGTATCACACTTATAGATTTTAGCAAAAGTGTTTGAACCCGACCAAGTAGCTGCTCGGCAAAGTTGTAATGCCGAGACACCTCGGGCAGCCGCCCAAGAAGAGCCCACCTTCCTAGTGGAATGGGCCTTTACCGAATTTGGTAACGGCAATCCAGCCGTAGAATGAGCCTGCTGAATCGTGTTACAGATCCAGCGGGCAATAGTCTGCTTAGATGCAGGAGCGCCAACCTTGTTGACTGCATACAGGACAAACAGTGCCTCTGTGTTCCTAACCCGAGCCGTCCTGGCTAAACTTTTAAGGCTCTGACTACATCAAGAGACTTGGAATCCTCCAAGTCACCCGTAGCCACAGGCACCACAATAGGTTGGTTCATATGAAACAATGAAACCACCTTAGGCAGAAATTGAGGACGAGTCCTCAACTCTGCTCTATCCACATGGAAAATCAGATAGGGGCTTTTGTGAGACAAAGCCGCCAATTCGGACACCCGCCTCGCAGATGCCAAGGCTGCTAACATGACCACTTTCCAAGTGAGAAATTTTAACTCAACTGTTTGAAGAGGTTCAAACCAGTGTGACTTAAGGAACTGTAACACCACGTTAAGGTCCCATGACGCCACTGGGGGCACAAAAGGAGGCTGGATGTGCAGCACTCCCTTTACAAAAGTCTGGACTTCTGGGAGAGAAGCCAATTCCTTCTGAAAGAATATTGACAGGGCCGAAATCTGCACCTTAATGGAGCCTAACTTTAGGCCCATATCCACTCCTGTCTGCAGAAAGTGGAGAAAACAGCCCAGGTGGAAATCTTCCGTAGAAGCATTCTTGGCTTCACACCAAAATACATATTTCCTCCAGAACCAGTGATAATGTTTCGCCGTCACCTCCTTCCAAGCTTTTATCAGAGTAGGGATGACTTCCCCCGGAATACCTTTCCTAGCTAGGATTTGGCGTTCAACCGCCATGCCGTCAAACGTAACCGCGGTTAGTCTTGGAACACGCAGGGCCCCTGCTGCAACAGGTCCTCCCTGGGAGGAAGAGGCCACGGATCTTCTGTGAGCATTTCCTGAAGATCTGAATACCAGGCCCTTCGAGGCCAATCCTGAACAATGAGTATTGTCTGGACTCTTTTTCGTCTTATGATTCTCAGTATTTTGAGATGAGTGGAAGAGAAGGGAAGACATAGACCGACGGAAACACCCACTGTGTCACCAGGGCGTCTACCGCTACAGCCTGAGGGTCCCTTGACCTGGAACAATACCTCCAAAGTTTCTTGTTGAGGCGTGACGCCATCATGTCTATTTGAGGAAGCCCCCAACGACCTGTTATCTCTGCAAAAACTTCTTGATGAAGACCCCACTCTCCTGTGTCTTCTGAGGAAGTCTGCTTCCCAGTTTTGAACTCCCGGAATGAAGACTATTGACCGCGCGCTTACGTGATTTTCCGCCCAGCAAAGAATCCTGGTGTCTTCCGCCATTGCTACTCTGCTCCTTGTCCCGCCTTCGCGGTTTACATGAGCCACTGCTGTGACGTTGTCCGATTGAATCAGAACAGGTAGGTCGCGAAGAAGAGTCTCCGCTTGTCATAGGCCATTGTATATGGCCCTTAATTCCAGCACGTTGACATGTAGACAAGCCTCCTGGCTTGACCACAGTCCCTGAAAATTTCTTCCTTGTGCGACTGCTCCCCATCCTCGGAGGCTCGCGTCCGTGGTTACCAGAACCCAGTCCCTGGGGGACAGGCTTATTTTCTGATGCATTTGTAGATGGGACCCCGACCACTTGTCCAGAAGGTCCCACTGAAATGTCCTCGCATGGAACCTGCCGAAGGGGATGGCCTCATAGGCTGCCACCATCTTTCCCAGTACTCGAGTGCATTGATGAACTGACACTCTTTTTGGCTTTAACAGGTCTCTGACCATGCTCTGGAGTTCCTGGGCTTTTTCTGTTGGGAGAAAAACCCTCTTCTTTCCCGTGTCCAGAATCATGCCTAAAAATGATAGCAGAGTCGTTGGAATTAACTGCGACTTTGGCAGATTTAGGATCCAGCCGTGTTGCTGCAGCACTCTCAGGGAGAGTGACACGCTTTTCAGCAACTGCTCTCTCGATCTCGCTTTTATCAGGAGATCGTCCAAGTATAGGATAATTGTGACTCCTTGCCTGCGTAGGAGCACCATCATTTCCACCATTACCTTGGTGAGAATCCTCGGGGCCGTGGACAGCCCAAACGGCAACGTCTGAAACTGGTAATGACAGTCCTGTACAGCGAATCTCAGGAACGCCTGATGAGGAGGATAAATGGGGACATGAAGGTATGCATCCTTTATGTCTAGTGATACCATAAAATCCCCCCCTTCCAGGCTGGAGATCACTGCCCAGAGAGATTCCATATTGAATTTGAACCTCTTTAGACACAGGTTTAGGGATTTTAGATTCAGAATGGGTCTGACCGAGCCATCCGGTTTCGGGACCACAAATAGGGTTGAATAGTACACCTTCCCCTGTTGTATTAGGGGAACCTTGATAATCACATGCTGTCGACACAGCTTTTGTAATGCAACTAAAACTATTTCCCTCTCTGGGGGAGAAGCTGGCAAAGCAGACTTGAAAAATCGTCGAGGAGGCACTTCTTTGAATTCCAGTTTGTAGCCTTGGGATACAATTTCTATCGCCCAAGGATCCAAATCTGACAGGACCCAGACCTGGCTGAGGAGTCGAAGACGTGCCCCCACCGGCGCAGACTCCCGCAGTGGAGCCCCAGCGTCATGCGGTGGATTTTGTAGAAGCCGGGTAGGACTTCTGTTCCTGTGAACTAGCCGTAGCAGGCATTCTTTCCCCTCTACTCTTACCTCTGGCGAGGAAGGACGAGCCCCGACCTCTTCTGGACTTATGCGACCAAAAGGACTGCATCTGATATTGAGGTGTTTTCTTTTGCTGTGGGGGTACATAAGGCAAAAAATAAGATTTACCAGCGGGAGCTGTGGAAACCAGGTCCGCGAGGCCCTCCCCAAATAAAACTTCACCCTTGTAAGGCAAAGTTTCCATATGTCTCTTTGAATCGGCATCACCCGTCCATTGGCGGGTCCACAGGGCTCGCCTAGCAGAAATTGCCATGGCATTGGCTCTTGAACCGAACAGCCCAACGTCTCTCGAAGAGTCTCTCATATATAACGCTGCGTCTTTAATATGACCCAAGGTCAATAAAATGCTATTCTTATCTAGGGTGTCAATGCCAGATGACAAGTTATCTGCCCATGCTGCTATTGCGCTACATACCCATGCCGACGCTACTGCCGGTCTGAGCAAGGCACCCGTATGTGTATAAATTGATTTTAAGGTAGCCTCCTGTCTGCGATCAGCAGGATCCTTGAGGGCTGCCGTGTCTGGAGACGGTAGCGCCACCTTTTTGGACAAGCGCGTCAAAGCCTTGTCCACCCTGGGCGAGGATTCCCACCGTAACCTGTCCTGTGCGGTTACCTCAGGTTTCTTCTCCTTAAACATGCATACCCTCGTATCAGGCACCGAGGGGTCATCTGAGATATGCAAAACATCTTTTATTGCAATAATCATATAATGAATACTTTTTGCCACCCTTGGGTGTAACTTCGCATCATCATAGTCGACACTGGAGTCAGAATCCGTGTCGGTATCAGTGTCTGCTACCTGGGACAGGGGACGTTTATGAGAGCCCGAAGGGCCTTGTGACACAGTCAAAGCCATGGATTGACTCCCTGCTTTTTCTCTGGACTCTGCTTTGTCCAATCTTTTATGTAATAAAGACACATTTGCATTTAAAACATTCCACATATCCAACCAATCAGGTGTCGGCGTCGCCGACTGAGACACCACAATCATCTGCTCTACCTCCTCCTAAGACGAGCCTTCCGCTTCAGACATGGCGACACACACGTACTGACACTCCCACACACACTGGGATATACAATTATGGGGACAGCCCCCCAATAAGGCCCTTTGGAGAGACAGAGTATGCCAGCACACACCTAGCGCCACTGGACACTGGAATAAAATCCCAGACTGTACAGCGCTCTTTAATAGAATAAATAATACACTCACTGCGCCAATTAAATGTCCCCCCCCCCCCTTTTTTTTTGCCCTCTGTACTTGCTCAGCAGGGGAGAGTCCGGGGAGCAGCTTCTCTGCAGCTTGCGGTGGAGAAAAATGGCGCTGGTTAGTGCTGGAGGATCAAGCTCCGCCCTTTCAACGGCGGGCTTCGGTCCCGCTCAAATTCTTTATACTAGCGGGGGGTTTTCAATATATTGCCTCCACAGTATCTAATATATTAGCCAGTGTCCCTTGAGGTGAATATTGCTGCCCAGGGCGCCCCCCCCTGCGCCCTGCACCCGTACAGTGCCTTGTGTGTGTGTGTGTGTGTGTGTGTGTGTGTGTGGGAGCAATGGCGCGCAACGTTACCGCTGCGCGGTACCTCAGTGAAGATCTGATGTCTTCTGCCGCCTGTGAAGTCTTCTTTCATTTTTTACTATCCCGGCTTCTATCTTCCGGCTCTGTGAGGACGGCGGCGGCGGCATGGCTCCGGGACGAACAGCAAGGAAGACACCTGTGTTCCGACCCTCTGGAGCTAATGGTGTCCAGTAGCCTAAGAAGCTGAGCCTATCATCAGTTAAGTAGGTCTGCTTCTCTCCCCTCAGTCCCACGATGCAGGGAGCCTGTTGCCAGCAGTGCTCCCTGAAAATAAAAAACCTAACAAAAAGTATTTTCAGAGAAACTCAGTAGAGCTCCCCTGCAGTGCATCCAGTCTCCTCTGGGCACAGGATCTAACTGAGGTCTGGAGGAGGGCCATAGAGGGAGGAGCCAGTGCACACCCATCTAAAGTCTTTAGAGTGCCCATGTCTCCTGCGGAGCCCGTCTATACCCCATGGTCCTTACGGAGTCCCCAGCATCCTCTCGGGCGTAAGAGAAACAGACATGAATGGAGATTCTGGGACCAATTCAATTGTTTCCTGCGCCCGCTGCTGGCATCTATATCAATGGGTATGTATCGGACCTATTCAACTGTTGCTCAGATCAGACATTACCAGTTATGGCGCCTTCAGGACAGCTCTGGGTTTAGCAGCGCAAAACGGCTTAACCTATATAAGGCGCTTGAATGGGCATCCAAAGTCTGTGTTTGGGGGCCCAAACTATGGACTTTTAACACTTTTACTGCACCTCCCGAGTCTGCAAGAAAAAAAATGTGACTGCCACAGCTAATAAGAGTCTATCGAACAAACTGAATTACTCTGATATATGTTAATTCCTTTAGACGACCACCAGGTGGCGCCCAACACAACTGACTTGGCCCCAATAAAGACCAAGTTACGACAAATTTGTTTTATCGTCTAGTTGTACACACTAGATTATTAGAAATGCCCGCTCCTGCGAGTCGCTAGTGACATCCCCAGTCAGCTGTACATGCAGCTCAATCTGGGGTTGTCTCTAGCAATGCTATGCCACCGAACACATCATGGCCCCACTACCACCCACCCTCCGCCACATGCACTTGCCGATGTCCGCACCCTGCCAGGACCTGTCACTAGCGAGATCACCTGGTACACATGGCTCATACCGCTTTTATACTAAATGACAGGTACACAGGTGCGACCCATCAAGAGACCCCTTGCAAACAGTGGCTCGACGCGGCATATTGCCAGTTTGGTGATTTTACCGCCACCATGTGCAGAGGCTGCGCTTAGAGATTAAATAATCTCCATGCGCCGCCTCTTTATGCAGTGAACAGGTCCCATCAACCCGGCAAACCTAATTACACTGCACCAAGGACCAACCCTGCAAACTAATCGCGTTGGATTCCTGGGTTGACCCTATTACTCCGTGGTTATCACGACAATAACCTTAGTTTTTAGTGGCGGTGTAAAAGGGGTATCAGTGTGTACTCAGCATTAGTGTTTGTGTAGGACTGGGACTTCTGTTGGTATAGCAAGCCAGAGAACAAATTGTTTATGGCTCAGCAGTAACACTTTACTAGAAATAAATGTGTGCCTCTCAGTAGGCCCAGTAACAAGATTTCAGTTCTAAGTTCTTGAATAAAGAGCTCCAGAATCGTTTTCAGAAACATTCTCAACATTGTTTAGCATACATGCTTACTCCTCTTTAGATAATGAATTTAGAGAAATTATAGTTTAGTGTCTCTTAATTTATGCTTCAGCTAACATTACAATTAGCGCATTTAGAAGACTTCTTCCATTTGTTTGTTATAACATTCATTAAAGTGTAAAACAAGCACAACAAAAACACAATTCTATTGAAAAAAGCACTGATTATTCAACAGCACAAGATAATCATATTAATGTATTAGATTTTGGCCAATGTAACTAGTGATTTTATTATCATGGATATAATATAAAGATCATCTTAAAGTGCAGATTATATTTCCATTAATAATAGTAAGTTCATAAATACTTTCACCTACCTGCTTGACTGGTCTGCTATGCTGATGTTAATGAGAAATAAACACATCATGGCATGTAAATTAGAAAAAAACAATTGCCCATTAAACTTTGCAATAAGGATTTGATCCAAGTCTTGCTTGGATAGAGAAAGTCAAACTCTGGTCCTACAGGACTCAATTTAGTGGCAAAATAAATATTTGATTGGAAAGTCAGAAGTTAAATACCAAAGTATGCCTAACCCATTAATTACCTCAAGAGTCTTGCCATTTAAACTAAAACGCATCTGTGTCCATGAGGATAGAGCAGCTACCCACCACTTTACTGTACCATATACCAAAGTCATTTTTCATGCGCACCTACATCCCTGGCATTTAGTAGGGAGCACCACTATACCTCAAAAGAGGGTACTATGAAAGCTCTTTTCCTTTCTCCATAAAATACACAAAAGGCATTTATGAATGGTGAATTGTTCCAGAGTAGTTGATCACAACATTGTTAAATTTTTGCTTTTGTGGAATTTTGAAACATTACATATTTCTGCTAAAATTTTTTTATCTGGCTGTGGGCAGGGAGTATAGCTGCATGGCCAGGGTTGGGCTGTGGGAGACAGTTAAATAGTCCGCGAGGTTAACAAGAGACAAAATGCCCATCGGGTTCAACCTGTATTCTGTGTTAATCTGTTCATATTATAATGCACCTGTTGAAGTAATGGTTTAGTACCAATTGACAGCTATGGTTCTTACCCACTCCCAGATAATTTAATGTCAATATGTTAAATGCTATAGCCTTGGATACATTTTCCAGTTAGGAATTTGTCCAATCCGTTTTTATATACAGAGTCTGCCATTTTCTCTAACGTCCTAGTGGATGCTGGGGACTCCGTCAGGACCATGGGGATTAGTGGCTCCGCAGGAGACAGGGCACAAAAGTAAGCTTTTAGGATCACATGGTGTGTACTGGCTCCTCCCCCCATGACCCTCCTCCAAGCCTCAGTTAGGTTTTTGTGCCCGTCCGAGCAGGGTGCAATCTAGGTGGCTCTCTTAAAGAGTTGCTTAGAAAAAGTTTTTAGGTTCTTTATTTTCAGTGAGTCCTGCTGGCAACAGGCTCACTGCATCGAGGGACTTAGGGGAGAGAAGTGAACTCACCTGCGTGCAGGATGGATTGGCTTCTTAGGCTACTGGACACCATTAGCTCCAGAGGGAGTCTGAACACAGGTCTCGCCCTGGGGTTCGTCCCGGAGCCGCGCCGCCGACCCCCCTTGCAGATGCTGAAGATTGAAGAGGTCCGGAA
This sequence comes from Pseudophryne corroboree, assembly GCF_028390025.1. Lineage (NCBI taxonomy): Eukaryota > Metazoa > Chordata > Amphibia > Anura > Myobatrachidae > Pseudophryne > Pseudophryne corroboree. The sequence continues at coordinate 551,140,540 of NC_086444.1, forward strand.
CCAGGCGGCAGAAGACTTTCAGTCTTCATCAGGTAGCGCACAGCACTGCAGCTGTGCGCCATTGTTGTCAGCACACTTCACACAGCGGTCACGGAGGGTGCAGGGCGCGGGGGGGGGGGCGCCCTGGGCAGCAATGTATAATACCTGTATGGCGAAAAATACATCACATATAGCCCTTGAGGCTATATGGATGTATTTAACCCTGCCAGATATCACAAACTCCGGAGAAGAAGCCCGCCGAAAAGGGGGCGGGGCCTATTCTCCTCAGCACACAGCGCCATTTTCCCTCACAGAAATGCTGGTGGGAAGGCTCCCATGCTCTCCCCTGCACTGCACTACAGAAACAGGGTTAAAACAGAGAGGGGGGGCACTGATTTGGCGATATGAATATATATTAAATGCTATAAGGGAGGAACACTTATATAAAGGTTGTCCCTATATAATTATAGCGTTTTGGTGTGTGCTGGCAAACTCTCCCTCTGTCTCCCCAAAGGGCTAGTGGGTCCTGTCCTCTATCAGAGCATTCCCTATGTGTGTGCTGTATGTCGGTACGTGTGTGTCGACATGTATGAGGAAAATGTTGGTGAGGAGGCGGAGCAAATTGCCTGTAATGGTGATGTCACTCTCTAGGGAGTCGACACCGGAATGGATGGCTTATTTATGGAATTACGTGATAATGTCAACACGCTGCAAGCCGGTTGACGACATGAGACGGCCGGCGAACAAATTAGTACCTGTCCAGGCGTCTCAAACACTGTCAGGGGCTGTAAAACGCCCATTTACCTCAGTCGGTCGACACAGACCCAGACACGGACACTGATTTCAGTGTCGACGGTGAAGAAACAAACGTATTTTCCTTTAGGGCCACACGTTAAGGGCAATGAAGGAGGTGTTACATATTTCTGATACTACAAGTACCACAAAAAAGGGTATTATGTGGGATGTGAAAAAACTACCTGTAGTTTTTCCTGAATCAGATAAATTAAATGAAGTGTGTGATGATGCGTGGGTTTCCCCCGATAGAAAATTATTGGCGGTATACCCTTTCCCGCCAGAAGTTAGGGCGCGTTGGAAAACACCCCTTAGGGTGGATAAGGCGCTCACATGCTTATCAGAACAAGTGGCGGTACCATCTACAGATAGGGCCGTACTTAAGGAGCCAGCTGATAGGAGGCTGGAAAATATCCTAAAAAGTATACACACACATGCTGGTGTTATACTGCGACCAGCGATCGCCTCAGCCTGGATGTGCAGAGCTGAGGTGGCTTGGTCGGATTCCCTGACTAAAAATATTGATACCCTTGACAGGGACAGTATTTTATTGACTATAGAGCATTTAAAGGATGCATTTCTATATATGCGAGATGCGCAGAGGGATATTTGCACTCTGGCATCAAGAGTAAATGCGATGTCCATATCTGCAAGAAGATGTTTATGGACACGACAGTGGTCAGGTGATGCAGATTCCAAACGGCACAAAGATGTATTGCCGTATAAAGGGGAGGAGTTATTTGGGGTCGGTCCATGGGACCTGGTGGTCACGGCAACTGCTGGAAAATCCACCGTTTTTTACCCTAAGTCACATCTCTGCAGAAAAAGACACCGTCTTTTCAGCCTCAGTCCTTTCGTCCCTATAAGAGTCATATCTGCCCAGGGATAGAGGAAAGGGAAGAAGACTGCAGCAGGCAGCCCATTCCCAGGAACAGAAGCCCTCCAACGCTTCTACCAAGTTCTCAGCATGACGCTGGGACCGTACAGGACCCCTGGATCCTACAAGTAGTATCCAAGGGGTACAGATTGGAATGTCGAGACGTTTCCCCCTCGCAGGTTCCTGTAGTCTGCTGTACCAATGTCTCCCTCCGACAGGGAGGCAGTATTGAAAACAATTCACAAGCTGTATTCCCAGCAGGTGATAATCAAAGTACCCCTCCTACAACAAGGAAAGGGGTATTATTCCACACTATATGGTGGTACTGAAGCCAGAAGGCTAGGTGAGACCTATTCTAAATCTGAAATATTTGAACACTTACAAAAGTTCAAATCCAGATGGAGTCACTCAGAGCAGTGATAGCGAACCGGGAAGAAGGGGACTATATGGTGTCCCGGGACATCAGGGATGCTTACCTCCATGTCCCAAAAATTTGCCTCTCTCACCGAGGGTACCTCAGGTTCGTGGTACAGAACTGTCACTATCAGTTTCAGACGATGCCGTTGGATTGTCCAAGGCACCCCGGGTCCTTACCAAGGTAATGACCGAAATGAGGATTCGTCTTCAAAGAAAATGGACGACTTCCTGATAAGAACAAGGTCCAGAGAACAGTTGGAGGTCGGAGTAGCACTATCTCAAGTAGTTCTACGACAACACGGGTGGATTCTAAATATTCCAAAACCGCAGTTGTTCCGACGACACGTCTGCTGGTCCTAGGGATGATTCTGGACACAGTCCAGAAAAAGGTGTTTCTCCCAGAGGAGAAAGCCAGGGAGTTATCCGAGCTAATCGGGATCCTCCTAAAACCAGGAAAAGTGTCAGTGCATCATTGCACAAGAGTCCTGGTAAAAATGGTGGCTTATTACGAAGCGATTCCATTCGGCAGATTTCACGCAAGAACTCTTCAGTGGGATCTGCTGGACAAATGGTCCGGATCGCATCTTCAGATGCATCAGCGGATAACCCTATATCCAAGGACAAGGGTGTCTCTCCTGTGGTGATTACAGAGTGCTCATCTTCTAGAGGGCCGCAGATTCGGCATTCAGGATTGGGTGCTGGTGACCACGGAGGCCAGCCTGAGAGGCTGGAGAGCAGTCACACAGGGAAAAAATTTCCAGGGAGTGTGATCAAGTCTGGAGAATTCTCTCCACATAAATATACTGGAGCTAAGAGCAAATTTATAATGCTCTAAACTTAGCAAGACCTCTGCTTCAAGGTCAGCCGGTATTGATCCAGTGGGATAACATCACGGCAGTCGCCCACGTAAACAGAAAGTGCGGCACAAGAAGCAGGAGGGCAGTGGCAAAACTGCAAGGATTTTTCGCTAGGCGGAAAATCATGTGATAGCACTGTCAGCAGTGTTCATTCCGGGAGTGGACGACTGGGAAGCAGACTTCCTCAGCAGGCACGACCTCCACCCGGGAGAGTGGGAACTTCATCGGGAAGTTTTCCGCATGATTGTGAACCGTTGGGAAAGTCCAAAGGTGGACATGATGGCATCCCGCCCGAACAAAAAACGGGACAGGTATTGCGCCAGGTCACGAGACCTTCAGGCGATAGCTGTGGATGTCCTGGTAACACCGTGGGTGTAACAGTCGGTGTATGTGTTCCCTCCTCTGCTTCTCATAACCAAGGTATTGAGAATTATAAGACGTAGAGGAGTAAGAACTATACTCGTGGCTCCGGATTGGCCAAGAGGGACTTGGTACCCGGAATTTCAAGAGATGCTCACAGAGGACTAATGGCCTCGGGAGCTAAGAAGGGACTTGCTTCAGCAAGTACCATGTCTGTTCCAAGACTTACCGCGGCTGCGTTTGACGGCATGGCGGTTGAACGCCGGATCCTAAGGGAAAAGGCATTCCGGAAGAGGTCATACCTACCCTGGTCAAAGCCAGGAAGGAGGTGACCGCACAACGTTATCACCACATGTGGTGAAAATATGTTGCGTGGGTGAGGCCAGGAAGGCCCCACGAAGAAATTTCAACTAGGTCGATTTCTGCACTTCCTGCAAACAGGAGTGTCTATGAGCCTCAAATTGGGGTTCATTAAGGTTCAAGTTTCGGCCCTGTAGATTTTCTTCCAGAAAGAATTGGCTTCAGTTCCTGAAGTCCAGACATTTGTCAAGGGAGTATTGCATATACAGCCCCTTTTGTGCCTCCAGTGGCACCGTGGGATCTCAACGTAGTGTTGGGATTCCTCAAATCATATTGGTTTGAACCGCTCAAATCTGTGGATTTGAAATATCTCACATGGAAAGTGACCATGCTGTTGGCCCTGGCCTCGGCCAGGCGAGTGTTAGAATTGGCGGCTTTGTCTTACAAAAGCCCATATTTGATTTTCCATTCGGACAGGGCAGAACTGCGGACTCGTCCACAGTTTCTTCCTAAGGTGGTGTCAGCGTTTCACCTGAAACAACCTATTGTGGTGCCTGCGGCTACTAGGGACTTGGAGGACTCCAAGTTGCTAGTCGTTGTCAGGGCCCTGAAAACATACATATATATATATATATATATATATATATATATATATATATATATATAATTCCAGGACGGCTGGAGTCAGAAAGTCTGACTTGCTGTTTATATTGTATGCACCCAAAAAGCTGGGTGCTCCTGCTTCTAAGCAGACTATTGCTCGTTGGATTTGTAGTACAATTCAGCTTGCACATTCTGTGGCAGGCCTGCCACAGCCAAAATCTGTAAATGCCCATTCCACAAGGAAGGTGGGCTCATCTTGGGCGGCTGCCCGAGGGGTCTCGGCTTTACAACTTTGCCGAGCAGCTACGTGGTCAGGGGGGAACACGTTTGTAAAATTCTACAAATTTGATACCCTGGCTGAGGAGGACCTGGAGTTCTCTCATTCGGTGCTGCAGAGTCATCCGCACTCTCCCGCCCGTTTGGGAGCTTTGGTATAATCCCCATGGTCCTGACGGAGTCCCCAGCATCCACTAGGACGTTAGAGAAAATAAGATTTTACTTACCGATAAATCTATTTCTCATAGTCCGTAGTGGATGCTGGGCGCCCATCCCAAGTGCGGATTGTCTGCATTACTTGTACATAATTATTGTTACAAAAATCGGGTTATTATTGTTGTGGGCCATCTTTTCAGAGGCTCCTTCGTTGTTATCATACTGTTAACTGGGTTCAAATCACAAGTTGTACGGTGTGATTGGTGTGGCTGGTATGAGTCTTACCCGGGATTCAAGATCCTTCCTTATTGTGTACGCTCGTCCGGGCACAGTACCTAACTGAGGCTTGGAGGAGGGTCATGGGGGGAGGAGCCAGTACACACCATGTGATCCTAAAAGCTTACTTTTGTGCCCTGTCTCCTGCGGAGCCGCTAATCCCCATGGTCCTGACGGAGTCCCCAGCATCCACTACGGACTATGAGAAATAGATTTATCGGTAAGTAAAATCTTATTATTACCTTCTCTGGCAGGGAGTTTCAAATCTTTATTGTCCTTACTGTGAAGAACCCTTTCCTACGCTGTGTACAGAATTTTCTCTCCTCTAGCCTAAGCGAGTGCCCACGCGTCCTATACAGAGTTCTTTTAATAAACAAATCCCCAGCTAATTCCTTATAATGACCCTTTACATATTTGAAGATATTCATAATGTCTCCTCTGTCGCCCCTTTTCTAGTATATACATATTTAACCTAGCAAGCCTTTCCTCATACTCCAGAGGCTAACCCTTTAATCAATTTAGTAGCTCCTCTTTGAACTCTTTCTAGTTCCCCGATATCTTTTTTTAGAATACGGTGCCCAGAACTGACCACCATATTCCTTGATTTATACAGTGGCAGGATTACATCCTTGTCCCTTGACCTGTTTAATGCATGCAAGCACTTTACTTGCCTACTTTGCAGCAATTTGACATTGTGTTCTGTTATTAAGCCCATAATATCTATGAGCACCCCCAAATCTTTTTACACCATAGTTATCCCTATATTTTCCCAATCTAGAGTGCAGGATGCAAGTGCGTTTTTTGTCCCAAAATGCATAACTTTGCATTTTTCTATATTGAACCTCATTCTTCATTTAGACGTTCAGGTTTCCAGTTTAACAAAGTCATTCTGTAGAGACTCCACATCGCCTTCTGAATTAATTACCTTACACAGTTTAGTATCATCTGCAAAGATTGAAACTGCTTTCCAGGCCTATTCCTAGATCATTGATAAATATAGTTAACAGCAGTGGGACAAAAATGGACCCTTGTGGTATTCCGCTGACTACTGGTGCCCAGCTGGAGAACATCCCATTGACCACTACTCGTTGCACTCTGTTATCCAGCCAATTACTTATCCATGTACAAATAGTATATCCTAGGCCTAGTTCCCTTAATTTGTTGATCAGTCTCCTATGAGGCACTGTATCAAGCTTAAGATTAAGCTGCGGAGAAGGGGGGGGTGTAAGGATGGAGCAGACACCACTGTCAGCAACACCACCGATAACCCGGCATAGTGCTGGAACCGGGGGTGCCAGATTATCAGTGGTGTACCTGTATGTGATTGGAGGTTATTATTCTACTTTCCATTCACAACCCTCTGCAGCTCTAAATGACCCAAGTTTTAAGCCAGGTCTTTGGAAAGAACCACTAAGTTCAAGGATAAATGGTTGCAACAGGGTTTCCTGCTAAGGGAATCAGCTAGTAAAATGCATATACTAAAATTGTAACAGCATTAATTGTAATTTTGTTGAGAATTTAACCATTCGTTTGTGAAAAATGTAACAAAAATATACAGGGACTCTGAAGCAGACTATAGGTGCAAAGTACCAAGAAAAGTTACATCCCCTGACCATATGAAGTTATAGAGTGTCCTCTTACGTCTGCCTGCAGAATGGAAAACGTGTGCAAGCATTGTGGCAAATTGCTGTGCACGTGGGCACACTGTAAACCACGCTGCACCACTGTACACACAATGCGATCCTATGGGTTCATGGGTGCGAGCGCATGCACCTGTGGGCTCTCTTGCACAGCATGCGTGGCGTGCCATAGCAGCGGCCAAGGCGGAATAGGACACATCTGTAGAGCACTGTGATTCAAATCATACATCTATGAGCTTGATTCCTCGTCTGACTATCTGTGGACATTAATGATCTGCTATCCATCGGGGAATTGAGGAAATGCAACATGTTAAAAATCAGACGCACCAATCCAGACCATTTGTCTGAAACATCAAGTCTCCAATGCCCCAACCCTGGCAGAATGGGGGATTGCCCCGATACAGGCTATAAGTATGTGCCCTATAAATTGAAGCACTACTTATACTATTTTACATTTACGGCTCAATATGGTTAATTTATGTCACTTTGTCCAGAGTTGAGACTAGTACAGGTCTTTGTTTCATATATGAACATTCATTATGTCAGCAAACAAGTTCATCTAATACCCTCTCAAATGCATAAAAATGTAAACTTCCACCAATTGGAGTAGTTAAAACATTTGGCAAATGGGCCACGCTTAACATACATAGAAAGTTACAGTAAAACTAGGTAGACCGATTCCAGTTTTTAGAGGGTACCAGGACACAAAGCAATTAGTGTTACATTGTTCACTCTGATAAATTTTACTCTCATATTATGGGGAAATTTTTTTAAAAAAAAGTTTCATTCCCTCTTTAAAAAAAGGTGCATTTTTCACTTGTACTGTAGAGTTGTGCCGACTTGTTTTTAGTTTTCTGGTTTTACATTATACACCTGGAGTAAATGGCAGATCCGGGGGGCACCAAGTGTCTCTCTTATTATCTCATGTGCATGTCCCTAATTGCCATTGATGATTGGTGATTCATCAGGGAATCCGTGAAATCCTGCATGTTAATATTCCCTGGTTTGCCAATTCTAGTAATTATTAGGTAGGGATACCAAATATGAGAAATTCAACTTGTTGAATATTTTTATTCCCCAATCCTGGCATTAGGGAATTGCAAAAATTTGTTGCATATGTATGTGTTCTTTAAGTGTGCCTGAAAAATGAGATTTCACTTACCGGTAATTCTATTTCTCGTAGTCCGTAGAGGATGCTGGGACTCCATAAGAGCCATGGGGAAAAGGGCACTTTAAGAAAGCTTTGGACTCTGGGTGTGCACTGGCTCCTCCCTCTATGCCCCTCCCCCAGACCTCAGTTAGGGAAACTGCCCAGAGGAGATGGACAGTACGAGGAAGGATTTTTGTAAATCTAAGGGCGAGATCCATACCAGCCACACCGTATAACTTGTGATAAACTACCCAGTTAACAGTATGAACAACAACATAGCCACGGTTCAACCGATAAACTATAACATAACCCTTATGTAAGCAATAACTATATACAAGTCTTGCAGAAGTCGTCCGCACTTGGGACGGGCGCCCAGCATCCTCTACGGACTACGAGAAATAGATTTACCGGTAAGTAAAATCTTATTTTCTCTAACGTCCTTGAGGATGCTGGGACTCCGTAAGGACCATGGGGATTATACCAAAGCACCCAAACGGGCGGGAGTGCGCGGATGACTCTGCAGCACCGATTGAGCAAACAGGAGGTCCTCCTCAGCCAGGGTATCAAACTTATAGAACTTTGCAAAGGTGTTAGACCCCGACCAAGTAGCTGCTCGGCACAACTGTAATGCCGAGACCCCTCGGGCAGCCGCCCAAGAAGAGCCCCCTTTCCTAGTGGAATGTGCCTTAACCGATTTCGTTAACGGCAATCCTGCCGTAGAATGCGCCTGCTGAATCGTGTTACAGATCCAGCGAGCAAGTCTGCTTCGAAGCAGGAGCGCCAACCTTGTTAGCCGCATACAGAACAAACAGAGCTTCAGTCTTCCTGATTCTAGCCGTTCTGGTCACATAAATCTTCAAAGCCCTGACCACATCCAGGGACTCTGAATCCTCCAAGTCCCGTGTAGCCACAGGCACGACAATAGGTTGGTTCATATGAAAAGATGAGACCACCTTTGGCAGAAATTGAGGACGAGTCCTCAACTCTGCCCTATCCACGTGAAAAACCAAGTATGGGCTTTTATGTGATAAAGCCGCCAATTCTGAAACACGTCTAGCCGAAGCAAATGCCAACATGACCACTTTCCACGTGAGGTATTTCAACTCCACAGTTTTGAGTGGTTCAAACCAAGGTGACTTGAGGAAACGTAACACCACGTTAAGATCCCAAGGTGCCACCGGAGGCACAAAGGGAGGCTGAATATGCAGCACCCCCTTCACAAAAGTCTGTACTTCAGGAAGAGAGGCTAATTATCTTTGAAAGAAAATGGATAAGGCCGAAATTTGGACCTTTATGGACCCTAATTTTAGGCCCAAAGTCACTCCTGTTTGAAGGAAGTGAAGCAGACGGCCCAAATGGAACTCCTCCGTAGGAGCAGCTCTGGCCTCACCCAAAGAAACATATTTCCGCCATATACGGTGATAATGTTTTAACGTCACGTCTTTTCTAGCCTTGATCAGGGTAGGAATGACTTCCTCCGGAATTCCTTTATCTGCTAGGATCGGCGTTCAACCGCCATGCCGTCAAACGCAGCCCCGGTAAGTCTTGGAACAGACAGGGCACCTGCCGCAGCAGGTACTGCCTTAGAGGAAGAGGCCACGTATCTTCTGTGAGCAACTCTTGCAGCTCAGTATACCAAGTCCTCCCTGGCCAATCTGGAACAATGAGGACTGTTCTGACCCTGCTCATTCTTATTATTCTCAACACTTTGGGTATGAGAGGAAGAGGAGGAAACACATAGACCGATCTGAACACCGAAGGTGTCACCAGAGCGTCTACCGCTACCGCCTGAGGGTCCCTTGACCTGGCGCAATACCGCTTTAGCTTTTTGTTGAGACGGGATGCCATCATGTCGATTTGAGGCAGTCCCCATCGATCCGTGATCTGTGCGAAGACTTCTTGATGAAGTCCCCACTCTCCCGGATGCAGGTCGTGCCTGCTGAGGAAGTCCGCCTCCCAATTGTCCACCCCCGGGATGAACACTGCTGATAGTGCGCTTACATGGCCTTCCGCCCAGCGTAGAATCCTGGTCGCTTCTGCCATGGCCACTCTGCTCCTTGTTCCGCCTTGCCGGTTTATATGAGCCACTGCCGTGACGTTGTCCGACTGAATCAGAACCGGTTTTCTCCGAAGCAATTCCTCCGCTTGACACAGGGCGTTGTATATGGCCCTCAACTCCAGTCTGTTTATGTGGAGACAAGTCTCTAGGTTTGACCAGAGACCATGGAAATTTCTTCCCAGTGTTACTGCTCCCCAGCCTCGGAGGCTTACGTCCGTGGTCACCAGGACCCAGTCCTGAATGCCGAACCTGCGACCCTCTAGCAGGTGAGCACTGTTCAGCCACCACAGGAGAGATACCCTGGTTCTGGGAGACAGGGTGATCCTTTGATGCATTCGTAAATGGGACCCGGACCACTTGTCCAAGAGGTCCCATTGAAAGGTCCTCGCATGGAACCTGCCGAAAGGGATGGCCTCGTATGAAGCCACAATCTACCCCAGGACCCGCGTGCAATGATGCACTGAAACCTTTTTTGGTTTTAAGAGGTTCCTGACCATGGCTATGAGCTCCTGAACCTTTTCGACCGGAAGAAAAACCTTTTTCTGGTCTGTGTCTAGAATCAGGCCCAAAAAGGTCAGACACGTTGTAGGGACTAGCTGGGACTTCGGTATATTGAGAATCCAGTCGTGTATCTGCAACGTCTTCATGGACAGAGACACACTGTCCAGCAACTTCTCCCGAGATCTCACCTTTATGAGGAGATCGTCCAAGTATGGGATAATTGTGACCCCCTGCCTGCGCATGAGGACCATCATTTCCGCCATTACCTTGGTGAAAATCCTCGGGGCCGTGGAAAGCCCAAACGGCAACGTCTGAAATTGGTAGTGACAGTCCTGCACTGCAAATCTCAGGAACGCCTGATGAGGGGGGAATATCGGAACATGAAGGTATGCATCCTTTATGTCCAGGGACACCATCCAACACCCCCCCTCCAGGCTGGCGATGACCGCCCTGAGTGATTCCATCTTGAACCTCAGGTTCAGAGATTTTAGGTTTAAAATGGGTCTGACCGAACCGTACGGTTTCGGAACCACAAACAGGGTCGAGTAATATCCCTCTCCTTGCTGGAGATGAGGAACTGTGACAATCACCCGTTGAATATACAATTTTTGTATTGCCGCCAACACTAGCTCCCTCTCTGACGGGGAAGCCGGCAGAGCCGATTTGAAAAACCGGCGAGGAGGCAAGTCTTCGAATTCCAGCCTGTATCCCTGAGAAACAATCTCTAATGCCCAGGGATCCACCTGCGAGTGAACCCAGACGTGGCTGAAAAACCGAAGACGAGCCCCCACTAGATCTGCCTCCCCCCGGGAAGCCCCAGCGTCATGCGGTGGACTTTGCAGAGGCTGGGGAGGACTTTTGTTCTTGGGAACTAGCTGTGTGCAGCTTCTTTCCCCTGCCTTTCCCTCTGGCAACAAAGGACGATCCCCGTACCTTTTTGTTTTTATTGGAACGAAAGGACTGCATTTGATAATGAGGTGCCTTTTTTGTATGCTGCGGGTGGACATAAGGTAAGAAATTCGACTTACCAGCCGTAGCGACAAGGTCCGAGAGGCCGTCTCCAAACAACTCCTCCCCGTCCACTGTCGGGTCCACAAGAGCCGCCTAGCAGAAATAGACATAGCATTTATTCTGGAGCTTAATAAACAAATGTCTCTCTGAGCATCTCTCATATACAAGGCAGCATCTCTGATATGCTCTATGGTCATTTGAATAGCATCCCTATCTAAGGTGTCAATCTCCGTAGATAAGGAATCTGCCCATGCCACAACCGCACTACAAACCCAGGCCGACGCCATAGCCGGTCTAGCAATAGTACCTGAATAAGTGTAAATGTGCTTTAAGGTAATTTCCTGCCTGCGGTCAGCAGGTTCCTTGAGGGAAGCCGTATCCTGAGAAGGCAGTGCCACCTTTTTGGGCAAGCGTGTCAGCGCCTTGTCCACTTTAGGCGAAGAATCCCAGCGTATCCTATCAGTTTGTGGAAAAGGATACGCCATAAGAATCCTTTTGGGAACTTGTGATCTCCTATCCAGAGATTCCCAAGCCTTTTCGCACAATTCACTTAGTTCAAATGAGGATGGAAACGTGACTTCAGGCTTTTTCCCTTTATACATGTGGACCCTCGTGTCAGGGACTGGGGGTTCTTCAGTAATATGCAAAACCTCTGTAATGGCAATCATCATGTACCGAATACCTTTTGCCACCTTCGGATGGAATTTTGCATCTTCATAGTCGACACTAGAGTCAGTATCTGTGTCGGTATCTGTGTCATCGATCTGGGATATGGTGCGCTTCTGAGACCCCGAAGGGCCTGGTGCCACAGGGACAGGCATGGACTGGCTACCTGACTGATCCCTAGCTTCTGTCTTGTCTAACCTTTTATGCAATAGATTAACATTTGCATTCAAGACATTCAGCATATCCACCCATTCCGGTGTCGGCGTTGCCGACGGCGACAGGACATTCAAGCACTCCTCCACATTAAGCGAGCCTTCCTCGTCAAACATGTCGACACACACGTACCGACACTTCACACACACAGGGAACCCCTTTCCTGAAGACAGTATCCCTGTCAAGGCCCTTTGGAGAGACAGAGAGAGAGTATGCCAGCACACACCCCAGCGCAATGATCCTGGAGACCAACACAAAATGTTTTTTCCTCAGCCGCGCTGTATAATATGTTATCCGCCAATTATGTGCCCCCCCCCCCTCTCTTTTAAACACCCCTTCACCGTGTGTATGCAGGGGAGAGTCCGGGGAGCTTCCTCTCAGCGGTGCTGTGGAGAGAAAATGGCGCTGGTGGTTGCTGAGGGAGAAGCCCCGCCCCCTCGGCGGCGGGCTTCTGTCCCGCTCAAACTTACAAAAATATGGCGGGGGCTCTTTTATATACATGTACAGTGCCCACCTGTACATGTATATTGTCTTTTGCCATAAGAGGTGTTTATATTGCTGCCCAGGGCGCCCCCCCCTGCGCCCTGCACCCTTACAGTGACCGGAGTGTGTGAGGTGTATGGGAGCAATGACGCACAGCTACAGTGCTGTGCGTTACCTCCGTGAAGCTGAAGGCTTCTGCCACCTGACTACTTCTATCTTCTGTTCTTCTAGCTCTGTGAGGAGAACGGCGACGCGGCTCCGGGGGTGGACGCCCAGTAAGAACCTGCGTTCACCCCCTCTGGAGCTAATGGTGTCCAGTAGCCGAGGAAGCAAAGCCTATCTTAGACAAGAAGGTCTGCTCCTCTCTCCTCAGTCCCTCGATGCAGGGAGCCTGTTGCCAGCAGTGCTCCCTGTGAAAAAGTAGAGAAAAAATCCAAACAAAAATGCTTTTAGGCAGAGAACTCAGGAGAGCTCTCTGCAGTGCACCCATCTTGCTCTGGGCACAGTGTAAAACTGAGGTCTGGAGGAGGGGCATAGAGGGAGGAGCCAGTGCACACCCAGAGTCCAAAGCTTTCTTAAAGTGACCTCATGCGGAGCCAGTCTATTCCCCATGGTCCTTACGGAGTCCCAGCATCCTCAAGGACGTTAAGAGAAATAGGATTTTAATACCTACCGGTAAATCCTTTTCTCTTAGTCCATAGAGGATGCTGGGGTCACCATTAGAACCATGGGGTATATAGACGGGATCCGCAGGAGACATGGGCACTTTAAAAACTTTCAAAGGTTGTGAACTGGCTCCTCCCTCTATGCCCCTCCTCCAGACCCCAGTTATGACTGTGCAAAGGGAGACGGACATTTCGAGGAAAGGATTTATTGTTAAACTAAGGTGAGCATCTTACCAGCTCACACCTCTAGGATGTCGCAGAATGTGGCGTTCAACACAACACAAGCCAACGGCATGAACGATATTTAGCAATATGCTGACAAAAAAATAAAATAAAAAAACAACCTGTGTGTAACCACAAGCAATAACTGCAGATACAAGTCGCACTGGGACGCATGCCCAGCATCCTCTACGGACTAAGAGAAAAGAATTTACCGGTAGGTATTAAAATCCTATTTTCTCATACGTCCTAGAGGATGCTGGGGTCACCATTAGAACCATGGGGTTATACCAAAGTTCTAGAATGGGCGGGAGAGTGCGGATGACTCTGCAGCACCGAATGACCAACATGAGGTCCTCATCGGCCAGGGTATTAAACTCGTAAAATATTGCAAACGTGTTTAAACCCGACCAAATAGCTGCTCAGCAAAGTTGTAATGCCGAGACCCCCCGGGCAGCCGCCCAGGACTAGCCCACCTTTCTAGTAGAATGGGCCTTCACCGATTTCGGTAACGGCAATCCAGCCTTGGAATGAGCATTCTGAATCGCACCACAGATCCAGCACGCAATAGTCTGCTTGGAAGCAGGACACCCAATCTTGTTGGGAGCATACAGGACAAACAGAGCCTCTGTTTTCCTAATCTGAGCCGTTCAGGCGACAATCTTCAAAGCTCCAACCACATCCAGAGACTTTGACTCAGCGAAAGTAGCCACAGGCACCACAATAGGTTGGTCGCTGTAGAAAAAGTTAAACACCTTCGGTAGAAAACGCTGACGTGTCCTTAATTCAGCTCTATCTTCATGAAAGATCAAATAAGGGCTCGTGTGCCAAGGCACCTAACTCAGACACCCACCTTGCAGATGCCAAGGCCAACAGGATGACCGCTTCTCAAGTGAGAAGCTGCAACTCCACCTTCTGTAAAGGTTCAAACCAACGTAATTGAAGAAACTGCAACACCACCTTAATATCCCATGGTGCCACTGGAGGTACCAATGGAGGTTCGGATGCGCAACACGCCTTTCACGAAAATCTGACCACCCGGAAGGGAAGCCAATTGTAACTGAAAGAAAATTGCCAATGTTGAAATCTGGACCTTAATGTAATCCAATTTCAGACTGCATTCACTCCATCCTGTAGGAAATGGAGACAAAAAACGCCCTAACTGAAACTCTTCCGTTGGAGCCATCTTGGAATCCCACCAAGACACATTTTCTCCCAATACGGTGGTAATGTGTAGACGTTACTCCTATCCTGGCCTGAATAAGAGTGGGGATGACTACCTTGGGAATACTCTTTCGGGCTAGGATCCGGCGCTCAGTCATGTCAAACGCAGCCGCGGTAAGTCTAGGTACACGCACGGCACCTACCGTAGTAGGTCCTCCCGAAGAGGAAGAGGCCCCGGACATTTTCCTGAGCAACTCCCGAAGATCTGGACACAAAGCCCTTCTTGGCCAGTCTGGGCAATGAAAATTGCCCGAACCCTTGTTCTTCTTATGATCCCGAGAACTCTTGGGATCAGTGGAAGTGGAGGAAATACATACACTGACCGGAATAGCCACTGGGTCACCAGTGCATCCACTTCCATTTCCTGAGGGTCTCTTGACCTGGAACAATATTTCTGAAGCTTCTCGTTGAGACGAGGTGTCATGTCTACTTGAGGAATTCCCCAAAGACTTGTCACTTCTGCGAGGACTTCTTGTTGGAAGTCCCACTCTCCCGGATGGAGATCGTGTCTGCTGAGGAAGTCTACTTCCCAGTTGTCCACTCGCGGAATGAAAATTGCCTACAGAGCCCTTACATGTTTTTCTGCCCAGAGTAGGATCTTCGTCACCTTTGCCATTTCCGCTCTGCTTTTCGTTCCACCTTGCTGTTACATTATCCAATTGGATCTGCACGGGCTGATCTTGAAGATGTACCGCTTGTTGAAGGCCGTTGTAAATGGCTCTCAATATCAGCATGTTCATGCGAAGGCAGGCTTCCTGACTATCATTTTCCTTGGAAGCTTTTCCCTTGAGTGACCGCTCCCCATCCTCGGAGACTGCATCCGTGGTTACCAGGACCCAGTCCTGAATCCCAAATCTGCGTCCCTCTAGCAGGTGCGAGCTGTGTAGCCACCTACAGGAGTGAGATCCTGGCTTTCGACGACAGGACTATCTTCCGGTGCATGTGTAGGTGGGATCCACTTTCCCAACTAGACGACCCTGGCAAGGAACCTGCCAACTGTATGGCCTCGTAGGCCGCCACCATATTTTCAGAGATGGATCGACACACTTGATGGTTTTAAAACTAGTTTTACCATTTTCTGGATTTCCAGAGCCTTTTCGACCAGAAGAAAAACACTCTGAACTTCCCTGTCTAGAATCCTCCCGAAAACAAGAAAATCTTTCCTGGAAAATTTATGATCCAACCGTGTAGTTGGAGTATGGACAGGGAGAGTGCAATGTTTTGTACCAATCGCTCCCTGGATCTCACCTTTATCAGGAGAGCGTCTATATATAAAAAAAAAAAAAAAAAAAAAAGGGGGATTGTATTTATTCCGTCTTGGCGCAGGATGACCATCTCCGCCATCACCTTGGTGAAAACCCTCTGCGCCATGGAGAGACCGAAAGGTAACATCTGGAATTGGTAATGGCAATCCTGAACCGCGAGGCTCCGATAAGCCTGGTGAGGAGGATACATGGGACCATGCAGGTAAGCATTCTTTACGTCTATTGACACCCTGTAATCCCCCTCCTCCAGACTGGAGATCACTGCCCCCAGTGATTCCATCTTGAACTTGAACCGTTTTAAGAAGAGATTCATTTATTATTTATATTTTTTTTGGTTTAGGATCGGTCTGAACCGAGCCGTCCGGTTTCGGAATTACAAAGAGGCTTGAATAAAAACCCCTCCCTTTGTTGTGACCCAGACACCAGGACTATGACCTGTTCCTGACATAATTTTTGAAATACCGTTATAACGGTTTCTCTTCCTGGAACAGAAGCTGGCAAGGTCGATTTGAAAAATCGCCATGGGAGAACGTCGTGAACTCCAGTTTGTACCCCTGGGACACTATTTGTAAACACCCAGGGATCCAGGCCAGATTGACTCCAACCCTGATTGAACAGTTTTAGACGTGCCCCCACCCGAGCGACCTCCCGCGAGGGAGCCCCAGCATCCTGCTGTAGACTTGGCAGAAGTATGGGTAGACTTCTGTTCTTGGGAACCTGAAGCCGCTGTGGACATCTTTCCGTCACTTCCCCTACCTGCAAAGAAGGGGAAACCTCTCGCTGTACTTACTGGGTCGAAAGGACTGCATGTGAGAGTGATCTTTTTTGTCGGTGCAAGTGTAAAGGGCAAGAATGTGGACTTACCTGCAGTAGTCGCCGAGACTAACGCATCCAGTCCATCGCCAACTAAGGCCTCACCTTTGTATAGAAGATCCTCCATATTTCTCTGGGAATCTGCATCCGCGTTCCACTGGCGAATCCCCAATGCCCGCCTAGCCGATACTGCCATGGTAGCTGCTTGTGAACTCAAGAGTCCAATATCTTTCATTAATCCTATGATGTTTGCGGCAGCGTCTTTGATATTCCCTAACTTGAGTATCTCATCTTTATCAATCGTGTCAATTTCTGATGACATGCTTAATGACCATTTGTCGATAGCGCGACTTACCCACGAGCAAGCAATAGCGGGCCTGAGCAGTGTACCAATTGCAACATAAATGGATTTTAACGTAGTTTACACCTTTCGTCTGCCAGCTTTTTTAGTGAAGCCATGCCAGGTGCAGGCAGAATTACCTTCTTTTTCAACCTGGACAGTGCACTGTCTAACACAGGGGGTGACTGCTGAGAAAGAATATATTAAGCTCGTGGGAGGGAGTCTTATTTGATCTATTTCCCTGGAGTCCCTATCGTCGACACAGGACTCAAGAGTCCGTGTCGGTAGCAGTAATCATAACTGTAAACTGACTTTGTGTGACCCAGAGAGGGTCGACTGCAGATGGAAGAACAGATCCTGAAAAAAAACACATTTTCCACAGATCCAGCATGCAGCATTAGATAAAGCCTCATCTAAACTCCTAATGTGCACGCTTTTGGTGTGCCAGTAACGTCACCACCTTACAACTCTGTGTCCCTAAAATGGAACTCCCTGCCTCAGACATGTCACACACACACTCCCAGACACACTGGGACTTATAGAGGACAGACCTCTGTCAGATGGACACAGAGAGGAAAAAGCCAGCTCACACCCCAGCGCCCAGCACACCCAATCTGTGAAATATATCTGCAGCGCTTTCATATTATAATACAAACACCATATACCTCGCCCCCCCCCCTCGTTTTTGCACAATTATAAAAGTCAGTAGTGAAGGGAGGACCAGCGTTTCTCTTGTGAGGAGAAAATGGCGCTGCTTAGTGTGCTGGCTTAGTGAGGAAGAAGCCCCACCCCCATAATGGCGCGCTTCACTCGTTCTTAAATAAATAAAAGAATTATACTGGCGGGGGTAGGACAATGTGTCTTTTGCCATAAACGAGGTTTTAGGCCGCCCAGGGCGCCCCCCCTGTGCCCTGCACCCTGCAGTTGTCAGCAGTGTGTGAGCTGTGAGGAAGAAGCTCAGCCGCCTTCTGTCCCGCAATTTTCAACAAATATTTATACTGGCGGGGGTTAGGACAGTGCCTTGGCACTAATGTCCCCTTATGCCAGCGTCAAAATTAGGATTTATATGCTGCCCAGGGCGCCGCCCCCCCCCCCCCCCGCACTGCTGCTGTGTGTGGGAGCATGGCGATGCAGCGTTCGATCGCTGTGCGGCACCTCAGAAGCCGTCACTGAAGTCTTCTTTGCTTCTTCTACTCACCTGTCTTCTGACTCTGTAAGGGGGGTGACGGCCGGCTCTGGGAACGAGCATCTAGGCGTACCTAGCGATCAAACCCTCAGGAGCTAATTGTGTCCTGTAGCCAAGAAGCAGAGCCTTTAAAACTCACTAGAACCTCTCTCCCCTAAGTCCCACGCAGCAGGGAGACTGTTGCCAGCAGTCTCCCTGAAAATAAAAAACCTAACATAAGTATTTTCCGAGAAACTCAGTAGAGCTCCTCAGAGTGCATCCAGTCTCACTGGGCACAATTCTAAACTGGGGTCTGGAGGAGGGGCATAGAGGGAGGAGCCAGTTCACACCCTTTGAAAGTCTTAAAGTGCCCATGTCTCCTGCGGATCCCGTCTATACCCCATGGTTCTAATGGTGACCCCAGCATCATCTAGGACGTATGAGAAATTAGCTTTTATGGCACGTGTGTGTTGCCAATCGTAAAAGAACACTTTTTTTTTAGTCAGTTATTCAAATAAGTCAGTCACTTCCTTACTAAAGATATCCCCAAATGTCAACTTAGAAAAAAAATAAAAAAATAATATAATTTCAAAACTGCAGTAACAAAAAAAAAAAAAGAAACTGTACATAAGGGAGCAATACCCAGCAGAAGTAAACGCAGTGAAAACAATCACTAGATGAAAATCGAAGCAGGAATTGCTAAATAAACCTATGTAATACATCAAGGTACATATAAATAGGTGAAGGGGTGAGGGTGTAGTAATCTAAAAAATATATAAAACATTAGCAATAAAGAAAGAGGAATTGAGCAAGGGGTTAAAACAAATAAGGTCTGACAGGGCATATGCAAGTCTGTGGTTTGGGAATGGTCTAGCATAAAGTAAACCAGGGGCCCTAAACCTGAAGGAATTGTGGCAACTTGGAGTTGACGCAAAGCCACAATTTTTTCCATCACCGCCAAGTGCAACATTGTAACGAAAACAGCTGATGGAGGAGCAGAATTTTTCCAGTGGGAGGCTGGGAGACATCTAGCAGCTTTGAGGATTTGGCTTGCTCATTTATCCTCAACTACCTAAAGACTCAATGCGGAGACTGAAGAGAAAAGTTAACAGCTATCGGGTGATTCTCCAGAAAGTGTACATAAAAGTCCTGTGCATCACACTCTTTCCCTTTAAACAGGTCTGTTAAGAAATTGTTATATGAAAACTTAATTGCTTAGTAGCAATGCCTTACCCTGTAACTAGAGACCCACTTACAGTGGGTGTAGTATGGCTTATAGCATACCGACACCAGGATCCCGGCGGGGAGGGGCTAGTGCAGCAAGCCCCTTGCGGGCTCGCTGGCGACCTATGGTTGCCACAGGTTCTACTCCCACTCTATGGGTGTCGTGGACACCCACGAGTGGAAATAGTCCCTGTTGGTCGCAATGTCGACCATCGGGATTAGTGAGGGGGCGGGATGTTGGTGGAGGTCATGTGGCAGTCGGTCTCTTGACCGCCGGTTGCATGAATATCACCCCTTACAGTAAATCTTAGTATTTTGGCGAAGTACAGCATTTGAATTTGTATAGCTGTCCCGTGCATCACGGAAAATCACTCTATGGTCGAATTTAAAACAGCACTCGAAAGGGCCGCAATAGAACACTAGAATAGAATTATTTTTGTCCACGTCCACAAAATGTGAATAAAGGTACTGTACCTCAATTCCCACAGCCCCTCCAACAAAGGGGAAAGGTAAAGCTAAGCATTCTACATATGGTCATTTTAGAAAAAATATTTTTGGTGGATAGATCATTCCTGAATGGCAAAATGATCAAATATAAATAAGATGCCTTGCCATTCAAAAGTGCTCTTGCACAACATCTGCCTTTACAATTAGACAGTTAACAGTAAATCCGAGTTTGCCATTTACACTTTGGAACACCTGAAAAGTTACCTACGGGATCACAAAGCCAGGAATATTCATGCATTTGTTGCCAACATTAATGTCCACACGAAACAAATGAATTGCATGTATGTACACAAAACTTTGTTTAAATGCACAAAGATATAAAAAAAATAAGAATTTACTTACCGATAATTCTATTTCTCATAGTCCGTAGTGGATGCTGGGGACTCCGTAAGGACCATGGGGAATAGCGGCTCCGCAGGAGACAGGGCACAAAAAGTAAGCTTTTAGGATCACATGGTGTGTACTGGCTCCTCCCCCCATGACCCTCCTCCAAGCCTCAGTTAGGTACTGTGCCCGGACGAGCGTACACAATAAGGAAGGATCTTGAATCCCGGGTAAGACTCATACCAGCCACACCAATCACACCGTACAACTTGTGATTTGAACCCAGTTAACAGTATGATAACAACGAAGAAGCCTCTGAAAAGATGGCTCACAACAATAATAACCCGATTTTTGTAACAATAACTATGTACAAGTATTGCAGACAATCCGCACTTGGGATGGGCGCCCAGCATCCACTACGGACTATGAGAAATAGAATTATCGGTAAGTAAATTCTTATTTTCTCTAACGTCCTAGTGGATGCTGGGGACTCAGTCAGGACCATGGGAATTATACCAAAGCTCCCAAACGGGCGGGAGAGTGCGGGTGACTCTGCAGCACCGAATGAGAGAACTCCAGGTCCTCCTTAGCCAGAGTATCAAATTTGTAAAATTTTACAAACGTGTTCTCCCCTGACCACGTAGCTGCTCGGCAAAGTTGTAATGCCGAGACCCCTCGGGCAGCCGCCCAAGATGAGCCCACCTTCCTTGTGGAGTGGGCATTTACAGATTTAGGCTGTGGCAGGCCTGCCACAGAATGTGCAAGTTGGATTGTGCTACAGATCCAACGAGCAATCGTCTGCTTAGACGCAGGAGCACCCATCTTGTTGGGTGCATACAGGATAAACAGCGAGTCAGATTTTCTGACTCCAGCCGTCCTTGAAATATATATTTTCAATGCTCTGACAACGTCCAGCAACTTGGAGTCCTCCAAGTCGCTAGTAGCCGCAGGCACCACAATAGGCTGGTTCAAGTGAAAAGCCGAAACCACCTTAGGCAGAAAATGAGGACGCGTCCGCAGTTCTGCCCTGTCCGAATGGAAAATCAGATATGGGCTTTTGTACGATAAAGCTGCCAACTCTGATACTCTCCTGGCTGAAGCCAGGGCCAGTAGCATGGTTACTTTCCATGTAAGATACTTCAAATCTACCGATTTGAGCGGCTCAAACCAATGGGATTTGAGAAAATCCAAAACTACGTTGAGATCCCACGGTGCCACTGGAGGCACAATCGGGGGCTGTATATGTAGTACACCTTTGACAAAGGTTTGTACTTCAGGCACTGAAGCCAATTCTTTCTGGAAGAAAATCGATAAGGCCGAAATTTGAACCTTAATAGACCCCAATTTGAGGCCCATAGACAATCCTGCCTGCAGGAAATGTAGGAATCGACCCAATTGAAATTCCTCCGTTGGGGCCTTCTTGGCCTCACACCACGCAACATATTTTCTCCAAATGCGGTGATAATGTTGTGCGGTCACTTCCTTCCTGGCTTTAATCAAGGTAGGAATAACTTCCTCTGGAATGCCCTTTTCTTTTAGAATCCGGCGTTCAACCGCCATGCCGTCAAACGCAGTCGCGGTAAGTCTTGGAACATACAAGGTCCCTGCTGAAGCAGATCCCTTCTTAACGGTAGAGGCCACGGCTCTTCCGTGAGCATCTCTTGAAGTTCCGGGTACCAAGTCCTTCTCGGCCAATCCGGAGCCACGAGTATTGTTCTTACTCCCCGTAGCCGTATAATTCTCAGTACCTTTGGTATGAGAGGCAGAGGAGGAAACACATACACGGACTGGTACACCCACGGTGTTACCAGAGCGTCCACAGCTATTGCCTGAGGGTCTCTTGACCTGGCGCAATATCTGTCCAGTTTCTTGTTGAGGCGGGACGCCATCATGTCCACCTTTGGTTTTTCCCAACGGTTCACAATCATGTGGAAGACTTCTGGATGAAGTCCCCACTCTCCCGGGTGGAGGTCGTGTCTGCTGAGGAAGTCTGCTTCCCAGTTGTCCACTCCCGGAATGAACACTGCTGACAGTGCTATGACATGATTTTCCGCCCAGCGAAGAATCCTTGCAGCTTCTGTCATTGCTCTTCTGCTTCTCGTGCCGCCCTGTCTGTTTACGTGGGCGACTGCCGTGATGTTGTCCGACTGGATCAACACCGGCTGACCCTGAAACAGCGGTTTTGCCAGGCTTAGAGCATTGTAGATCGCTCTTAGCTCCAGTATATTTATGTGAAGAGACGTCTCCAGGTTTGACCACACGCCCTGGAAGTTTCTTCCCTGTGTGACTGCTCCCCAGCCTCGTAGGCTGGCATTCGTAGTCACCAGGACCCAGTCCTGTATGCCGAATCTGCGGCCCTCTAACAGATGGGCACTCTGCAACCACCACAGAAGAGACACCCTTGTTCTTGGTGACAGTGTTATCCGCTGATGCATGTGCAGATGCGATCCGGACCATTTGTCCAGCAGATCCCACTGAAATATTCGTGCGTGGAATCTGCCGAATGGAATTGCTTCGTAAGAAGCCACCATCTTTCCCAGGACTCTTGTGCATTGATGTACTGACACATTTCCTGGTTTTAGGAGGTTCCTGACAAGTTCGGATAACTCCCTTGCTTTCTCCTCCGGGAGAAACACCTTTTTCTGAACAGTGTCCAGAATCATTCCCAGGAACAGCAGACGTGTCGTCGGGGTCAATTGAGATTTTGGAAGATTCAGAATCCACCCGTGTTGTTGAAGCACTACTTGGGTTAGTGCTACTCCGACTTCCAGCTGTTCTCTGGACCTTGCCCTTATCAGGAGATCGTCCAAGTAAGGGATAATTAATACGCCTTTTCTTCGTAGAAGAACCATCATTTCGGCCATTACCTTGGTAAAGACCCGAGGTGCCGTGGACAAACCAAACTGCAGCATTTGAAACTGATAATGACAGTTTTGTATCACGAACCTGAGATACCCTTGGTGTGAAGGGTAAATTGGGACATGCAGATAAGCATCTTTTATGTCCAGGGACACCATGAAGTCCCCTTCTTCCAGATTCGCTATCACTGCTCTGAGTGACTCCATCTTGAACTTGAATTTCTGTATGTACAGGTTCAAGGATTTCAGATTTAGAATAGGTCTTACCGAACCGTCCGGCTTCGGTACCACAAATAGTGTGGAATAATACCCCTTTCCCTGTTGTAGGAGGGGTACCTTGACTATCACCTGCTGAGAATACAGCTTGTGAATGGTTTCCAATACCGTCGCCCTTTCTGAGGGAGACGTTGGTAAAGCAGACTTTAGGAACCGGCGAGGGGGAGACTTTTCGAATTCCAACTTGTAACCCTGAGATACTACCTGCAGGATCCAAGGGTCCACCTGTGAGCGCGCCCACTGTGTGCTGAAAATCTTTAGTCGACCCCCCACCGCCCCTGAGTCCGCTTGCACAGCCCCAGCGTCATGCTGAGGGCTTTGTAGAAGCCGGGGAGGGCTTCTGTTCGTGGGAAGTAGTTGCTTGCTGCAACCTCTTACCCCTTCCTTTGCCTCTGGGCAAATATGAGTGTCCTTTTGCCCGCTTGTTCTTATAGGAACGAAAGGACTGCGGCTGAAAAGACGGTGTCTTTTTCTGTTGGGAGGTGACCTGAGGTAAAAAAGTGGATTTTCCGGCTGTTGCCGTGGCCACCAGATCCGATAGACCGACCCCAAATAATTCCTCTCCTTTATACGGCAATACTTCCATATGCCGTTTGGAATCCGCATCACCTGACCACTGTCGCGTCCATAAACTTCTTCTGGCAGATATGGACATCGCACTTACTCTCGATGCCAGAGTGCAAATATCCCTCTGAGCATCTCGCATATAAAGAAAAGCATCCTTTAATTGCTCTATAGTCAATAAAATACTGTCCCTATCCAGGGTATCAATATTTTCAGTCAGGGAATCCGACCACACCACCCCAGCACTGCACATCCAGGCTGAGGCTATTGCTGGTCGCAGTATAACACCAGTATGTGTGTATATACTCTTCAGGGTAGTTTCCAGCCTCCTATCAGCTGGATCCTTGAGGGCGGCCGTATCAGGAGACGGTAACGCCACTTGTTTTGATAAGCGTGTGAGCGCCTTATCCACCCTAGGGGGTGTTTCCCAGCGCGCCCTAACCTCTGGTGGGAAAGGGTATAATGCCAATAACTTCTTTGAAATTAGCAGTTTTCTATCGGGGTTAACCCACGCTTCATCACACACGTCATTCAATTCCTCTGATTCTGGAAAAGCTACAGGTAGTTTTTTCACACCCCACATAATACCCCCCTTTGAGGTACCTGCAGTATCAGAGATATGCAAAGCCTCCTTCATTGCCGTGATCATATAACGTGTGGCCCTATTGGAAAATAAGTTTATTTCTTCACCGTCGACACTAGATTCATCTGTGTCGGTACCTGTGTCGACTGACTGAGGTAAGGGACGTTTTACAGCCCCTGACGGTGCCTGAGACGCCTGGACAGGTACTAACTGGTTTTCCGGCCGTCTAATGTCGTCAACTGACTTTTGCAGCGTGCTAACATTATCACGTAATTCCATAATTAAAGCCATCCATTCCGGTGTCGACTCCCTAGGGGGTGACATCACCATTACCGGCAATTGCTCCGCCTCCACACCAACATCGTCCTCATACATGTCGACACACACGTACCGACACACAGCAGACACACAGGGAATGCTCTTATCGAAGACAGGACCCCACTAGCCCTTTGGGGAGACAGAGGGAGAGTTTGCCAGCACACACCAAAGCGCTATAAAAATGTATATAAACAACCCTAAAAGGTGTTGTTTCGGTTATATGCGCTTAATATATAAAAATATCGCCAAAATATGCCCCCCTTCTCTGTTTTACCCTGTTTCTGTAGTGCAGTGCAGGGGAGAGTCCTGGGAGCCTTCCTCACAGCGGAGCTGAGCAGGAAAATGGCGCTGTGTGCTGAGGAGAATAGGCCCCGCCCCCTAAAACGGCGGGCTCTTCTCCCGGAGTTTGCGATATATGGCAGGGGTTAAATACATCCATATAGCCTCAAGGGCTATATGTGATGTATTTTAGCCATAGAAAAAGGTATTATACATTGCTGCCCAGGGCGCCCCCCCCAGCGCCCTGCACCCTCAGTGACCGCTGGTGTGAAGTGTGCCGACAACAATGGCGCACAGCTGCAGTGCTGTGCGCTACCTTATGAAGACTGAAAGTCTTCTGCCGCCTGTTTCCGGACCTCTGGACCTCTTCAACTTCGGCATCTGCAAGGGGGGTCGGCGGCACGGCTCCGGGACCGGACTCCATGGCTGGGCCTGTGTTCGATCCCTCTGGAGCTAATGGTGTCCAGTAGCCTAAGAAGCAAATCCATCCTGCACGCAGGTGAGTTCACTTCTCTCCCCTAAGTCCCTCGTAGCAGTGAGCCTGTTGCCAGCAGGACTCACTGAAAATAAGAAACCTAAAAAAACTTTTTCTAAGCAGCTCTTTATGAGAGCCACCTAGATTGCACCCTGCTCGGACGGGCACAAAAACCTAACTGAGGCTTGGAGGAGGGTCATGGGGGGAGGAGCCAGTACACACCATGTGATCCTAAAAGCTTACTTTTTGTGCCCTGTCTCCTGCGGAGCCGCTATTCCCCATGGTCCTGACGGAGTCCCCAGCATCCACTAGGACGTTAGAGAAATATTGGTTAAAATTACCTTCAAAACAATATACTTATGGTCCCAAGCATTTTGGATATGGGATATTTTATATATATATATATATATATATATATATATATATATATATATATATATCTATATATATATCTATCTATATCTATCTCTATATATATATATATATATATATATATATATATATATATATATATATATATATATATATATATATATATATCTATCCCTCAAAAACAAAATGTCCGAAACCTCCAAAATTAAAGGCAACACTCACCTAAACCCATGCTTCTAAATTCCAGAGTATCTTCCCAGGTCATGATTTGAGGATTTCCATCTGTGGGAACAGATGGGATAATTACTGACCTGTCCATCATTAAGAAAATCCTCAAGACATGACCAGATGGATATCTGAGGCACCCTGTTTCAAACTAAATCTCACAAAAGATTTTAATAAGCAGATACAGGTTGAGTATCCCATATCCAAATATTCCGAAATACGGAATATTCCGAAATACGGACTTTTTTGAGTGAGAGTGAGATAGTGAAACCTTTGTTTTTTGATTGGCTCAATGTACACAAACTTTGTTTAATACACAAAGTTATTAAAAATTTTGTATTAAATGACCTCCCCGGCTGTGTGTATTAGGTGTATATGAAACATAAATGAATTGTGTGAATGTACACACACTTTGTTTAAAGCACAAAGTTATAAAAAATATTGGATAAAATTACCTTCAGGCTATGTGTATAAGGTGTATATGTAATATAAATGCATTCTGTGCTTATATTTAGGTCCCATCGCCATGATATCTCATTATGGTTTGCAATTATTCCAAAATACGGAAAAATCACATATCCAAAATACCTCTGGTCCCAAGCATTTTGGATAAGGGAGACTCAACCTGTAGTATATTTGGACCTCATACATTTTATTGAAGCCATTTAATGTGGGCATGTCCATTAGGACTCACTGAAGACCAGAATCTTCAAATATACCCTCCCCTCCCATCTTTGCCTCCTATATGTCTCTTTCCCCTTGATCTATAGTTGCCCCACACCATCTATTTCATATGCCCTTTCCCGCTTAAAATCCCCCCCCCCCCCCCCTTGGAGGATGGGTTGCTGGCAGAATGACTATGGGGGATGCGTGTGTGTGTGTGCACAGTAGGTGAGGCTGTGGCTAGCAGGCAGCCAGAATGAGCTGAGAGGGAGAGGGGGTAGGCACTTTCAACTGCTTGACCCATGCCTACCAGCATTATACAATATATTTAGCAATAACAAAAGTTTAGAATTTTTTTTTTCCTTCACACTTATTGGCATCTACACTATGGGGCCAATTCAAATTTTTCTCTCTCCACGGACACCACTAGAGGCGCCCAGCAGCAGCAATTAAATTGTTCTGCTCTGTGGGAGCCCAGCAGCCGTGGAGGACACATTTTGTTTCTCACAGCCTCCTGATGTGCGAGAATTTTTTTTTTGTCATTATTGCATGGAATAGCGACAGTCACTGCAGGAATGCACCTTGCCCTAGAAGACCCACAAAACTGCAACCCAGGGACCAGAGAGTGCTAACCAGGGAGCCGCAAAAGAAATGAGGTTGTCCCATGCATACCACTGCACACGAGTTCTAAATGAAAACTGTGCCGGTTTCGACAAGAAAATTTCGTAGGGAGGCCCATACACTTGGATATTATGGGCAAGCAGTTGCTCATAAACCTCCTTTCACAAAGAAAAAAGCAGCCCAGTGCCTACGATGGTGTAAAGGGTGCAAAAACTGGACAGTGGAACATATGTTATGGAGTGACAAATTACGGTGTACACTTTTCAGATCAGATGGACATGTTTGGGTTTGGAGATTGCCAGGAGAATGTCGGATGACAGAGTGTACAGTATTTACAGTAGAGCATGGAGGTAGTGGTGCTATGTTGTGTGGCTGTTTCAGCTGGTTTGGCATGGGTCAACTAGTTGTAAAGTATGGTCACATTAACTCTGAAAAATATAGAAATGTTCTTGCTAACTGTGTTGCCTACATTATGGCAGATATACGGAAACGACAAATGTTTTATCAGGACAACAACGCCACATGACATGTTTCCACGGGACGCTGGACTTTTATACAGAAAATTTGTTAGCTGGGATGGATTGGCCAGCTCACAGTCCAGATCTTAAACCCACTGAGAGCCTCTGGGATGAACTGGAGCGACGGGTGTGATCTAGGCCGACTCGACCATCAGTGTCACAGCTGGTCACTGTACTTAAGGCGAAATGGCAAAACATACTGCCTGCTGTTGTCCAGGAACTTGTGGACAGTTTGCCAAGAAGGGTGTCTGCAGATCAACCACGTGCAGGGATTACTGCAAAGTATGGATTTCAATACAATCTCGATCTATTTGCTGCAATTGTCCAATCACTTGTCAACATAGTGTAGAAGCATCCTGGCAGAATACTGAAAGGCAATTGACTATATTCTACTTGAACAATTTATTATGCAGAGATTCAGAAATGTTTGAGATTACATTATAACAAAGGGCGATATTCAATTCTTTTCACCCCCTTCCACTACCGTTCTGTTTCTGCGGACAAGCATGGTATCATTTCAGTTTGATACCCTTGGGGTAGCGAGACATTCATCTCTTTATGCAGCTTAATCTGATTACTGTGGGTGCGAAATGTGCGATAACGGGGATCAATTTAGAAAGGATATTGGGCATGATACATCATTTGAATACCACCCAAAGTGTCCATTTAGACTGAAAATAACACTGATAAAAAAAAATACTGTTTCACAGGTGTACTACACAGAGGCGTCACCAGGTGTGGTGACACCCGGAGCGCACCCCTGATGTACTGCCGCGATCGCGGCAAAAAGGGGGCGTGGCCTTATAGCTAGGGGGCGTGGCTTCGCAGGGATACTGGTATCGTCACTCTGGGGGCGTGCCCAGCATCTCCGGTGTCCCCAGTGTGCTGTCGGCTCCTCTGCTATGACAGGAGCCGGGTGCTGTAGCGGAATTTCACACTGCAGCACCTGGCTCCTGTCACTACGGAGGAGCTGACATTTGGTGTCACCCCCTCCAGGTGTCACACCCGGGTGCGGGCCGCACCCCCCGCACCCGCCTTGTGACGCCACTGGTACTACATGGACAGACTTAGAAAAATAATACAAAATGTTCACACGAATAGAACACTGACCCTATTTCAACTAATTTGTGAACATGTCAGTGTTGAAAGTAAGTTGCAGCATAAACCTAAAACTGTAGTCACACCTTAACCAAACCTTACTGAATGCCTGCTGTGGACATACTTGACAGGGTAATTCAGATTGCAATAGTGCTCTAATCATAGGGCCAAATTCAATTAGTGGAGATGTGCAACCGCACACATCCTTGCTTACTAAAGTAGCGCAACAACGCAGATGTTCCTGTGTACCTTTATATGGAAGAATCTGTGAACATAGTAGTTATGAGGTGCTGAAGTAACTGATGGAACATATGCACCTCACAGCTGTTCGCAGCAACTTAATATACTCCTTAAGCTTTTCATACTTTATGGAAAGCTAGATTGACAATTAACAGAAAACCAGTCACACTTGCATACCAGTGCAATCCAAGCTAACAATCTGCATTGTAAAAAAGGTAATAGGAATCGAGTGAGTGAGTCATTCATCATCATACCACAATGAATTATTGAAATAAAGTGTGTGTGAGAAAGTGAGAAGGAGAGTTAGCGAGAGTGGGGCTGCTGTTGCTTCAGAAGATCTTTTAATTCGGCATTGCGTAGGCAAAAACCAGTACATTGGGGGAGATGTACTAAGCAGTAAAAAAAAAAAAAAAGTGGAGAAGTGAGCCAGTGGAGAAGTTGCCCATGGCAATCAATCAGCATTTAAGTAACATTTAGAATTTACATACACAAAATTACATACACAAAATTACACAGAGCAGTTGATTGGTTGCCATGGTCAACTTCTCCACTGGCTCATTCTTTTCACTGATTAGTACATCTCCCCCCATTATCTCTTGAAATATTTAAGAGTTTAAATTTAAATATAAATTGCAGACAAAAAAGTGTTATGTAACTTTAGAGTTAATTAAAAAAACAAACAAAAAAAAAACCCCACCACAACCCAGACCTACTTTAATGGTTTTGGTCTGAAGTCTTAATCCATTCAGGGTATTGATGGCCTTCTCGGCGTCCTTGGGATCAATGTAGTTCACAAAACCATAACCCAAGCTTTGTCCTGATCAAAAATAAAAAATTAAAGCCATGATTTAGGACACAAACCAAAATAATCAATATGCCAAATAAAACGTTATAATCTAAACAAGAAACAAGTGAAACGTTAAATAAAAAAAATAAAATAGAGTAGCTGCTGTACTAGTCTGTCAATGCAACGTTTCACACATCAAATAACTAATGTGTAACTTACATTATAAAGCCACACAAATTAAGTTAGATGTCAAATTTTCAAAAAATAAATACATTTGCAGCAGGAAAGTAGTACAGTACTTGGATAAGCACAAGACTGATTGAGTAAATACAAATTGTAAAAAATTTTGAACCAAAATGTGACACTGTATTAGAGGCACAAACTATCCATACAGATGAAGTATGGTTTACCGGCGGCCAGGTGCCAGCGGTCGATAATAGGATTTTAATTACCTACCGGTAAATCCTTTTCTCGTAGTCTGTAGACGATACTGGGGATCTATTTAGTACCATAGGGTATAGACGGGTCACTAGGAGCCATGAGCACTAAGAATTTGAAAGTGTGGGCTGGCTCCTCCCTCTATGCCCCTCCTACCAGACTCAGTCTAGGAAACTGTGCCAGAGGAGACGGACATACTTTGAGAGAAGGATATAAAAGGATAGTGGTGCGATTCCAAACCAGCACACAAACACAAGAGAAAAGTCATGCTAACCAAACTTGGAACAGGAACAGCAACAGCTGAACCAAACAATACTTAACCAAGTAACAGTGCAGGACAAACGAAGCACCACGGGCAGCCGCCCAAGAACAACCCAGTGAACTAGACGAGTGGGCCTGTACAGATTAAGATTCGGCAATCCGGCCGTGGAATAAGCATGCTGGATAGCGAGTCTGATCCAGCGTGCAATCGACTGCTTTGAAGCAGGACACCCAATCTTATCGGGATCGTAATGAACAAACTGCGTATCAGACTGTGACGAGCTGTTATCTTCACATACACCTTCAAAGCCCTAAACATCCAAAGACTTTGAAGAAAAATAGGTGGTTCCGGTTATTACCGACACCGCAATAGGTTGGTGGATGTGAAAAGCAGACAACACCTTAGGAAGAAATTGCCGACGAGTCCAGAGTTCAGCTCTGTACTCATGGAAAATTAAAAAGGGGCACTTCTAAGACAACTTCCCCAGCTCCGACACACGTCTTGCTGAAGCCAAGGCCAACAGTGTGACGGTCTTCCATGTAAGATATTTAACGTCTACCTCCTGTAACGGCTCAAACCAATCCGATTGGAGGAACTGCAGCACCAAATGGTGCCGTGGGAGGCAGAAAATAAGAATTTACTTACCGATAATTCTATTTCTCATAGTCCGTAGTGGATGCTGGGGACTCCGTAAGGACCATGGGGAATAGCGGCTCCGCAGGAGACTGGGCACATCTAAAGAAAGCTTTAGGACTATCTGGTGTGCACTGGCTCCTCCCCCTATGACCCTCCTCCAAGCCTCAGTTAGGATACTGTGCCCGGACGAGCGTACACAATAAGGAAGGATTTTGAATCCCGGGTAAGACTCATACCAGCCACACCAATCACACCGTATAACCTGTGATCTGAACCCAGTTAACAGCATGATAACAGAGGAGCCTCTGAAAGATGGCTCACAACAATAATAACCCGATTTTTGTAACAATAACTATGTACAAGTATTGCAGACAATCCGCACTTGGGATGGGCGCCCAGCATCCACTACGGACTATGAGAAATAGAATTATCGGTAAGTAAATTCTTATTTTCTCTAACGTCCTAAGTGGATGCTGGGGACTCCGTAAGGACCATGGGGAATATACCAAAGCTCCCAAACGGGCGGGAGAGTGCGGATGACTCTGCAGCACCAAATGAGAGAACTCCAGGTCCTCCTCAGCCAGGATATCAATTTTGTAGAATTTTACAAACGTATTTGCTCCTGACCAAGTAGCTGCTCGGCAAAGTTGTAAAGCCGAGACCCCTCGGGCAGCCGCCCAAGATGAGCCCACCTTCCTTGTGGAGTGGGCATTTACAGATTTTTGGCTGTGGCAGGCCTGCCACAGAATGTGCAAGCTGAATTGTACTACAAATCCAACGAGCAATAGTCTGCTTAGAAGCAGGAGCACCCAGCTTGTTGGGTGCACACAGGATAAACAGCGAGTCAGATTTCCTGACTCCAGCCGTCCTGGAAACACATATTTTCAGGGCACTGACAACGTCTAGCAACTTGGAGGCCTCCAAGTCCCTAGTAGCCGCAGGCACCACCAATAGGTTGGTTCAGGTGAGACGCTGAAGCCACCTTGGGGAGAAACTGAGGACGAGTCCTCAATTCCGCCCTGTCCGAATGGAAAATCAGATAAGGGCTTTTTCAGGATAAAGCCGCCAATTCTGACACGCGCCTGGCCCAGGCCAGGGCCAACAGCATGACCACTTTCCATGTGAGATATTTTAACTCCACAGATTTAAGTGGTTCAAACCAATGTGACTTTTGGAACCCAAAACTACATTGAGATCCCAAAGTGCCACTGGAGGCACAAAAGGAGGCTGTATATGCAGTACCCCTTTTACAAACGTCTGAACTTCAGGGACTGAAGCTAGTTCTTTTTGGAAGAAAATTGACAGGGCCGAAATTTGAACCTTAATGGACCCCAATTTCAGGCCCATAGACACTCCTGTTTGCAGGAAATGTAGGAATCGACCCAGTTGAATTTCCTCCGTCGGGCCTTACTGGCCTCGCACCACGCAACATATTTTCGCCAATTGCGGTGATAATGTTTTTGCGGTTACATCCTTCCTGGCTTTGATCAGGATAGGGATGACTTCATCCGGAATGCCTTTTTTCCTTCAGGATCCGGCGTTCAACCGCCATGCCGTCAAACGCAGCCGCGGTAAGTCTTGGAACAGACAGGGTCCTTGCTGGAGCAGGTCCCTTCTTAGAGGTAGAGGCCACGGATCCTCCATGAGCATCTCTTGAAGTTCCGGTTACCAAGTCCTTCTTGGCCAATCCGGAACCACGAATATAGTGCTTACTCCTCTCCATCTTATCAATCTCAGTACCTTGGGTATGAGAGGCAGAGGAGGGAACACATACCCTGACTGGTACACCCACGGTGTTACCAGAGCGTCTACAGCTTATTGCCTGAGGGTCCCTGGACCTGGCGCAATACCGGTCGAGTTTTTAATCATGTGGAAGACTTCTGGGTGAAGTCCCCACTCTCCCGGGTGGAGGTCGTGCTGAGGAAGTCTGCTTCCCAGTTGTCCATTCCCGGAATGAATACTGCTGACAGTGCTATCACATGATTTTCCGCCCAGCGAAGAATCCTTGCAGCTTCTGCCATTGCCCTCCTGCTTCTTGTGCCACCCTGTCTGTTTACGTGGGTGACTGCCGTGATGTTGTCCGACTGGATCAACACCGGCTGACCTTGAAGCAGAGGTCTTGCTAAGCTTAGAGCATTGTGAATGTCCCTTAGCTTCAGGATATTTATGTGAAGTGATGTCTCCAGGCTTGACCATAAGCCCTGGATATTCCTTCCCTGTGTGACTGCTCCCCAGCCTCGCAGGCTGGCATCCGTGGTCACCAGGACCCAGTCCTGAATGCCTAATCTGCGGCCCTCTAGAAGATGAGCACTCTGCAACCACCACAGGAGGGACACCCTTGTCCTTGGTGACAGGGTTATCCGCTGATGCATCTGAAGATGCGATCCGGACCATTTGTCCAGCAGGTCCCACTGGAAAGTTCTTGCTTGGAATCTGCCGAATGGGATTGCTTCGTAGGAAGCCACCATTTTACCCAGAACCCTTGTGCATTGATGCACTGAGACTTGGCTCGGTTTTAGGAGGTTCCTGACTAGCTCGGATAACTCCCTGGCTTTCTCCTCCGGGAGAAACACCTTTTTCTGGACTGTGTCCAGGATCATCCCTAGGAACAGAAGACACGTCGTTGGAACCAGGTGCGATTTTGGAATATTGAGAATCCAATCGTGCTGCCGCAACACTACCTGAGATAGTGCTACACCGACCTCCAACTGTTCCCTGGATCTTACCCTTATCAGGGAATTGTCCAAGGAAGGGATAACTAAAATTCACTTCCTTCGAAGGAATATCATCATTTCGGCCATTACCTTGGTAAAGACCCGGGGTGCCGTGTACCATCCATACGGCAGCGTCTGAACTGATAGTGACAGTTCTGTACCATAAACCTGAGGTACCCTTGGTGAGAAGGGTAAATTTTGACATGAAGGTAAGCATCCTTGATGTCCCGAGACATCATGTAGTCCCCTTCTTCCAGGTTCGCAATCACTGCTCTGAGTGACTCAATCTTGAATTTGAACCTCTGTACGTAAGTGTTCAAAGATTTTAGATTTAGAATCGGTCTCACCGAGCCGTCCGGCTTCGGTACCACAACAGTGTGGAATAATACCCCGTTCCCTGTTGCAGGAGGGGTATCTTGATTATCACCTGCTGGGAATACAGCTTGTGAATGGCTTCCAAAACTGTCTCCCTGTCAGAAGGAGACATCGGTAAAGCCGACTTTAGGAAACGGCGAAGGGGAGACGTCTCGAATTCTAATTTGTACCCCTGAGATATCACCTGAAGGATCCAGGGGTCTACTTGCGAGTGAGCCCACTGCGCGCTAAAATTCATTGAGACGGGCCCCCCACCGTGCCTGATTCTGCTTGTAAAGCCCCAGCGTATACTGAGGGCTTGGCAGAGGCGGGAGAGGGTTTCTGTTCCTGGGAACTGGCTGATTTCTGCAGCCTTTTTCCTCTCCCTCTGTCACGGGGCAGAAATGAGGAACCTTTTGCCCGCTTGTCCACGAAAAGACTGCGCCTGATAATACGGCGTCTTCTCATGTTGAGAGGCGACCTGGGGTACAAACGTGGAATTCCCAGCTGTTGCCGTGGCCACCAGGTCTGAAAGACCGACCCCAAATAACTCCTCCCTTAATAAAGCAATACTTCCAAATGCTGTTTGGAATACGCATCACCTGACCACTGACGTGTCCATAACCCTCTACTGGTAGAAATGGACAACGCGCTTAGACTTGATGCCAGTCGGCAAATATTCCTCTGTGCATCACGCATATATAAAAGTGCATCTTTTAAATGCTCTATAGGCAAAAATATACTGTCCCTATCTAGGGTATCAATATTTTCAGTCAGGGAATCCGACCACGCCAACCCAGCACTGCACATCCAGGCTGAGGCGATTGCTGGTCGCAGTATAACACCAGTATGTGTGTAAATACCTTTTAGGATACCCTCCTGCTTTCTATCAGCAGGATCCTTAAGGGCGGCCATCTCAGGCGAAGGTAGAGCCCTTACAAGCGTGTGAGCGCTTTATCCCCCCTAGGGGGTGTTTCCCAACGCACCCTAACCTCTGGCGGGAAAGGATATAATGCCAATAACATTTTAGAAATTATCCGTTGTTATCGGGGGAAACCCACGCATCATCACACACCTCATTTAATTTCTCAGATTCAGGAAAACTACAGGTAGTTTTTCCTCACCGAACATAATACCCCTTTTTTGGTGGTACTCGTATTATCAGAAATGTGTAAAACATTTTTCATTGCCTCAATCATGTAACGTGTGGCCCTACTGGAAGTCACATTCGTCTCTTCACCGTCGACACTGGAGTCAGTATCCGTGTCGGCGTCTATATCTGCCATCTGAGGTAACGGGCGCTTTAGAGCCCCTGACGGCCTATGAGACGTCTGGACAGGCACAAGCTGAGTAGCCGGCTGTCTCATGTCAACCACTGTCTTTTATACAGAGCTGACACTGTCACGTAATTCCTTCCAACAGTTCATCCACTCAGGTGTCGACCCCCTAGGGGGTGACATCACTATTACAGGCAATCTGCTCCGTCTCCACATCATTTTTCTCCTCATACAGGTCGACACAAAAGTACCGACATACAGCACACACACAGGGAATGCTCTGATAGAGGACAGGACCCCACTAGCCCTTTGGGGAGACAGAGGGAGAGTTTGCCAGCACACACCAGAGCGCTATATATATACAGGGATAACCTTATATAAGTGTTTTTCCCCTTATAGCTGCTGTATAGTTAATACTGCGCCTAATTAGTGCCCCCCTCTCTTTTTTTAACCCTTTCTGTAGTGTAGTGACTGCAGGGGAGAGACAGGGAGCTTCCCTCCAACGGAGCTGTGAGGGAAAATGGCGCCAGTGTGCTGAGGAGATAGGCTCCGCCCCTTTTTTGCGGACTTTTCTCCTGCTTTTTTATGTATTCTGGCAGGGGTTAAATGCATCCATATAGCCCAGGAGCTATATGTGATGCATTTTTTTTGCCATCCAAGGTGTTTTTATTGCGTCTCAGGGCGCCCCCCCCCAGCGCCCTGCACCCTCAGTGACCGAAGTGTGAAGTGTGCTGAGAGCAATGGCGCACAGCTGCAGTGCTGTGCGCTACCTTGTTGAAGACAGGACGTCTTCTGCCGCCGATTTTCCGGACCTCTTCTGCCTTCTGGCTCTGTAAGGGGGCCGGCGGCGCGGCTCTGGGACCCATCCAAGCTGGGCCTGTGATCGTCCCTCTGGAGCTAATGTCCAGTAGCCTAAGAAGCCCAATCCACTCTGCACGCAGGTGAGTTCGCTTCTTCTCTTAGTCCCTCGATGCAGTGAGCCTGTTGCCAGCAGGTCTCACTGAAAATAAAAAACCTAATCTAAAACTTTCACTAAGAAGCTCAGGAGAGCCCCTAGTGTGCACCCTTCTCGTTCGGGCACAGAGATCTAACTGAGGCTTGGAGGAGGGTCATAGGGGGAGGAGCCAGTGCACACCAGATAGTCCTAAAGCTTTCTTTAGATGTGCCCAGTCTCCTGCGGAGCCGCTATTCCCCATGGTCCTTACGGAGTCCCCAGCATCCACTTAGGACGTTAGAGAAAGGGAGGTTGGATGTGCAGAACACCTTTCAAGAACGTCTGGCCTTCAGGGAGAGAAGCCAATCGTTTTGGAAAGAAAGTGGACAAGGCTGAAATCTGGACTTATGGAGCATAGACATAGGCCCACATCCACACCTGACTGCAGAAAAAGCAGGAAACGTCCCAGACGAAATTCCACCGCAGAATATTTTCTGCTCTTAAACCAAGAGACGTATTTCTTCCAAATATGGTGGTAATATTTAGACGGTACCCCCTTCCTGGCTTGGATCATAGCCGAGATGATTCTGTCAGGGATGCCTCTCCTGGCTAGAATCAGCCGTTCAACTTCCATGTCGTCAAACGTAGCCATGGTAAGTCTTAATAGACGAACAGGCCCTATTGCAGAAGATCCTCGAAGAGGTAGAGGCCACGGATCTTCGAGGAGCATCTTCAGAAGGTCTGCATACCAGGCCCTTCTTGGCCAGTCCGTAGCAATGGGAATTGCTTGAACCTTTTCCTTTCTTAATCTTTTCAGAATTCTTGGGATCAGAGGTACTGGAAGAAACACGCACACCATCTGATAGACCCATGGAGGATTCAGTGCGTCTACCGCCACTGCCTGTGGGTCTCTCGACCTGGAATAATACAGCTTGAGCTTCTTGCTGAGACGAGAGGCCATCATGTTGATTTGTGGACATCCCCATCGACGTGTCAAGCACCTGAACACCTCCAGGTGAAGGCCCCACTCCCCTGGGTGTAGGTCGTGTCTGCTTCCCAGTTGTCTACTCCAGGAATTAAGACCGCCGACAATGCCGCAGAGGGTTTTCCTGCCCAGAGGAGAATTCTTGACACCTCTGACATTGCTGCTGTTTTTCGTTCCTCCCTGTCGGTTTATGTACGTTACTGCCGTCACATTGTCCGACTGGACCTGAATGGCCCAATCTTGATATGAGGCCTGCAGAAGGGCGTTGTATATAGCCCTGAGCTCCAGAACGTTGATTGGAAGGACGACTTCCTGACTTGACCACCTTCCTTGAAACTGCACCCCCTGGGTGGCTGCTCCCCAACCTCTGAAGCTTGCGTCTGTGGTTAGCAGAATCCAATTCTGAATCCTGAACAGTCGGCCCTCGAGTAGGTGAGAAGTCTGTAGCCACCACAGAAAGGAGATCCTGGCCTTTGGCGACAGACGGATCCTCTGGTGCATGTGAAGATGTGAGCCGGGCCATTTGTCCAACAGATCGAGCTGGAATGGTCTTGCATGAAACTTTCCATACTGAAGAGCCTCGTAAGAGGCCACCATTTTCCCCAGAAGGCGAATGCACAGATTCACAGATATCCGCGGTGGCTTCAGGACATCCCGAACCATTGACTGGACTACCAATGTCTTTTCCAACGGAAGAAAAACTTTCTGCGACTGTGTCCAGTATCATTCCCAGAAATGGGAGCCTTAGAGTTGGTTCTAAGCGAGATTTCAGAAGATTTAGAAACCACCCGTGATCCAGGAGTAGTTTGGTCGTGAGGCCAATGCTGTTAAAGGCACCGTCCAGGGAGATGTTGTTTATCAGAAGATCATCCAGGTAAGGAATTATGTTCACTCCCTGCTTGCGAAGGAGAAACATCATATCTGCCATCACCTTGGTGAACACCCTCGGTGCTGTGGATAAACCAAAGGGCAGTCCTGTAGTGCAAAGCGTAGATAAGCCTGGTGATGCAGCCAGATTGGAATGTGAAGGCACGCATCGATGATATCCAGAGACACTAGGAATTCCCCCCTCCTCCAGACCTGAGATCACCACTCAGACTCCATCTTGAATTTGAACACTCGTAAGTACAGGTTCAACGATTTTAGATTCAAAATCAGCCTTACCGAATCGTCCGGTTTCGGTACCACAAACAAGTTGGAATAATATTCCATGTTTTGGAGAAGAGGTGGAACTGGAATAATGACCCAAGTCTGCACCAGTTTTTGAATGGCATCCAGTAGTTATACTTGCCTCTTGTGAAACTGGTCAGCCTGATTTGAAGAATCTGTGAAGTGGGAGCTCCTGAAACTCCAGTCTGTAGCCCATGGAAATAAAATCTATGACCCAGGGATCCTGACATGATGTTGTCCAGATGTGACTGAAATTTTTTAGACAGGCTCCCACCAGCCAGTCTTCCAAGCACCGCAGTCCACCGTCATGCAGGCGGCTTTGAGGAAGCAGAACTGGAGCTCTGTTCCTGAGAACAGGCAGTTGCTGGTTTGTGTGGTTTACCTCTAGCATCTGTTTGCTGTAGAAGATCCTCTGGCTTTGTCCTTAAACTTGGCAGTCCGAAAGGACTGTAGAGTAGGTCCTGAGTAGGTCTTCCTGGTTGGTGGAGCTGCAGAAGGACTTAACCGCAGTAGCTTTGGAGATCCATTTGTCTAGTTCATCTCCAAATAAGGCCTCTCCTGTGAAGGGTAGACCTTCCACGCCTTTCCTGGAGTCCACTGGCGTAACCATAAGCCCCTGCGTGCCAACACTTTCATAGCAGTGGTACCTGCATTAAGCAAACCTATTTCTTTTATGGCTTCCACCATAAAGTTCGGAGAGTCCTGTATATGTTGCAGGAGTAACACAATCTCCCCGCTAGATAAGGAATCCAACCCTTCAATGAGGTTACCCGACCATTTAAAATGGCTTCAGTAATCCATGCACATGCTATAGTTGGTCTCTGAGCCACCCCAGCAGCTGAGTACAAGGATTTGAGTGTAGTCTCAATCTGACGATCAGTCGTATCTTTCAGGGAGGCTGCACCAGGGACGGGTAACACAATCTTCCGTGACAACCTGGACACAGGAAAGTCCACCGATGGTGGATGCATCTATCTTCCTGACTATTTGGGTGGTGATGACTGGATGTAATGGTCTCTAACGGTCATTTACTGACCGAAGTCGGGAGACGGATAAGTGACATTTCTACCTTATGTTTCAAGGCATAGTGATTGCATTGTTATTTGTTCTTGTAACATTTGTGGATTTTAAACTGAGCCACCTGTTTTGATACCCCTTGGTGAGCCCTGTCTGGGTGAAAATAAAAAAAACGTGATGGTTATTATCTTTGTGATAAGAGACTATTGAGTGTCCTTTTTCAAATATTTCTATCTCTATCTATATGGTCAAATGTCAGCAAAACTGAATGTCATAGTTGCATGTCATCGTGTTAAGTCTACACCTCCTGTGTCCTTTTCTCGGTACGCCAAGTCCTGTGAGGCAGATATGGGTGTCTTTTTTCCAGTCTTTATACCGGAAATTGCGGTGATGTGATGGGGCTAGAGCACACCAGGAGACTGTGCCGATTAGTTTGATAAGAGACACTTCTATATTTGTGTGAGTCTCTAAATCTGTATATGAAGTGCTACAATGCAGCAGCTGCTGCTGCATTCTTCCACACCAAGTTCCATTGTGCTCTGTATACAGACTCAGTTACACACAATAAACAAGTGTCACATATCATCAGT
Organism: Pseudophryne corroboree; assembly: GCF_028390025.1. Lineage (NCBI taxonomy): Eukaryota > Metazoa > Chordata > Amphibia > Anura > Myobatrachidae > Pseudophryne > Pseudophryne corroboree. The sequence continues at coordinate 551,181,156 of NC_086444.1, forward strand.
CCAGTATTATGGTCCCCAAAGGTCTGTTATTTTCTTGAACACCTCCGTATGGAGACCCCACTCCACTGGATGGAGATCGTGTCTGCTGAGGAAATCTGCTTCACAGTTGTCTACTCCCGGAATGAAGATTGCCGACAGCGCCAATGAGTGTCTTTCTGCCCAGAGGGGGATTCTTGTCACCTTTGACATTGCAGCTCTGCTCTTCGTTCCGCCCTGACGGTTTATGTAGGCCACTGTTACATTGTCCGACTGCACTTGAGTGGCCCGATTTTTTAGAAGATGGGCCTCCTGAAGAAGACCGTTGTATATGGCTCTTAATTCCAGAATGTTGATCGGTAGGCCGACTTCCAGAATTGACCACCTTCCTTGGAAGGTCTCCCCCTTCAGTGACTGCGCCCCAGCCCCGGAGGCTTGCATCCGTGGTTAGAAGGATCCAGTCCTGTACCCCGAACCTGCGGCCCTCCAGAAGGTGAGGCCATTGGAGCCACCAGAGGAGTGAAATCCTGGCCTTTGGCGACAGATGAATTTTACAGGTGCATGTGCAGATGAGATCCTGACCACTTGTACAGGAGATCCAGTTAGAAGGACAGAGCATGAAACCTTCCGTACTGGAGAGCCTCGCTAGAGGCCACCATATTTCCCTGAAGGCGAATGCATTGATGAACCAACACCCGGGCTGGCTTCAGGACATCCCGGACCATTGATTGTATCACCAACGCCTTTTCCAGTGAAAGAAATACCCTCTGTACTTCTGTGTCGAGGATCATCCCCAGAAAGGGCAACCTACTGGTCGGTTCAAAGTGTGATTTTGGAAGGTTCAAAATCCAACCGTGGACTCTGAGGAGATTGGTCGTGAGAGCAATGGACCGCAATAGTTTCTCCCTGGACGATGCCTTTATCAGCAGATCATACAGATATGGAATGATGTTCACCCCCTGCTTGCGAAGGAGAACCATCATCTCTGCCATCACCTTGGTGAACACCCTCGGTGCCGTTGAGGGGCCGAATGGCAGGGCCTGGAACTGGAAACCAAAGTCCAACAAAGCAAAGCGGAGATACACCTGATGCGGCAACCAGATCGGAAGGTGGAGGTACGCATCCTTGATATCCAGGGATACCAGGAATTCCCTTCTTCCAGACCAGATATCACCGCCCTTAGAGCTTCCATTTTGAACTTGAACTCCTTCAGAAAGAGGTTCAGTGACTTTAGGTTCAGAATGGGCCTGCCCGAACCATCTGGTTTTGGTACCACGAAAAGGTTTGAATAGTAACCCTTGTTGTGCATATGAGGTGGTACGGGCACAATGACTTATGACTCCACCAACTTCTGGACGGCGGCTTGTAGAACCACCCTGTCCGCCAGCTGAGCTGGTAAACCTGATTTGAAAAAACAGTGAGGGAGGAGATTTTGAAACTTGCCACCTGAACCCTCTCTTAGGGATCTGGAATTTTCTCTCAGGGTTTTCCCAAGCCTTTTCAAAAATTGAATTGAATTCCTTTGACACAGGGAAGGTTAGTGAGGCTTTCTTATTCTCAGTGAAGTAAGCCTCATCAGCCTGCACGGGTGGTGCATCATTAATATTCAACACATCCCTAATGGCCTCTATCATCAACTGCACCCCTTTAGCAAGAGATGCTGTCCCCCGTACCCCATCATCACCGTCACAATCTGTATCAGTGTCATCCTGCATAAATTGTGCTAAAGGACGCTTATGTGAGTACACAGCGGGGGACCTGAGGTACCAGAACTGGGCCAGACTGCGTTATTCTGCAGCACCTGGGTAGCAGATTCATTTTGTGCAACCCTATGTGTAATCTGAAAAATCATAGTTTTGATAGAGGATAACCATTCCGACACCCTTGCTGGAATCTGTGCAAAATCAGTGCAATCCTGATTATATGGAATGGGATCATCTTGAGAGGACAAGTCCTCTGCAGCATATGACACAGTCCATGGACATTGCTAGTGGTGACCACAAACACTTCACACACACACACACACACACACACACACACACACACACACACACGGGATACAGACAGAGTTTCACCCCAAGAATGGCAAGAGAGACACAGAGATTGGATCCAACCCACACACAGCGCTTTTATACAAATAAGGGAGACCCCTTATGAGCACTGACTGTGTACCTATTACGGTACACAGCCGTTTTGCAGCCTCCCCCCCCCCCCCCCCCCTTCTACCGTGAGATAGCTGGAGATTGTTGTGGAGGGACTTGCTTCTTTCCTGGACAGCGCTGTGCAGGAAGGAAAATGGCGCTGAACGCTGCTGGGCCCACTCTCAGGAGAAGCTCCACCCGCAAATGGTGCTGTCTTCCCACTCTTCATAGGAGTATACTGGCCTGTGGATTGATGCTGGCTGAGATCCGGGGACCCCGACATGCTGTGTGACCAGTGTAGGGTATAGGCGATGGCTCAGGGCGCCCCTCACAGCGCCGCACCATATACCGCTGATCCTCCTGGAGCACAGTTAATACTGCGCTCCTACCCTGATGCCGCCATCTTCACACCGGCCCCCGGCTTGTGAGGGGGGTCGGTGACTCACTTGCCACAATCTTCAGCTCTGTTAGGGGGTGGCGGCATGCTGCTGGGGTGAGCAATCCCCTGCGGCGGGGAACGATCTATCCCCTCTGGAGCTCAGTGTCTAGTCAGCGGAGACAGTGGCTCAGACCCGGCAGGGCGGACACTGCTCCCCCTCAGTCCCTCGCTGCAGGGAGTCTGTTGCCAGCAGCCTCCCTGTAAAACAAACTCTAACTTAACTAAGGAAACTCTGGAGAGCTCCCCTAGCTGTGACCGGCTCCTCCGGGCACATTTTCTAAACAGAGTCTGGTAGGAGGGGCATAGAGGGAGGAGCCAGTCCACACTCAAACTCTTCAAGTGTCAATGGCTCCTGGTGGACCCGTCTATACCTCATAATACTAATGAGGACCCAGCATCCTCTAGGACGTAGTAAAACCGTACTAACCAGCAATAGCATGCAAACTGCTATAAGGATATAACATTTGCTCCAACAAGTCCATATGCACTTCTATTTGTGTATATGGTTGGGACTACTGACCTGATTGCAGGTATAAGAATTTGTAAACCTATCAAACACAACTGCATGACTTTTGGGGGGATATTCAATTTTGTAAAGTCTGTTGGGTGTTTTTTCCTAAAAGACCGGAAACAAACAGGGGGGGGGAGGGGGGGGGGATTCAATTGTTTTGGGCATCTAAAAATCCTGTCTAAACGGGACTGTTTAGACGCCTAGACAACTACTGTCACTATTCATTTGTTGTTTGGGTGCCCATGCACATCGCGCATGTAGCGCCCAAAACAGACAAAATGGCTGAACAAGTCTAAACTCCTGCTTTGGGTGTCTAAAACACCTGTTTAGACGCCCTAAGTGCCGGGTTGGACACATTTTTTCTCGCACCTCAGGAGGCTGCAAGAAGTAGCGTGTTCTCCGCAGGCACCCGAACAGCAGAAAAGTGTAATAGCTGCCGTTGGACGCCCTCTAGTGGCGGCCGCAAAGAAAACCTAAAACATTTTAATCGGCCCATTGTGCGTTAACACCAATAGGTAATGGTCTCGGGAACATATACTGTACATGCTTTAGAAGACCCGATTTACAGTAAACCTGCTGTCAGACATACAATTGCTAAATTGCACATGAAGCCTAAAAGCAATGAATACCATTTATTTTTAGTAGCATATCTCTGCAATTTTTTTGGAACATTTATACCCTGAGGCAGGCTGAACACAAAGATAACTGTTCATTCCTTGGCCTTTATTGTTAAGATGGCCTATTTTAAGGCACTGTATTGTGAGTAGAACAGCTTGATAAACACATGGTATAGCAGCAAGGACATAATAGAGCCAAGATGATTACACCTTTTGTATTCTATACACCTAAGTGTAACTTATGACAGACTTTGAACAGCAGAAGTCTAAAAGGCTTGCAGTCTTAAGGGGGGTACTCACGGAGCGATATTCTAAGCAATCTGACTACCCTGTTTTATTTTAAATTTGTTTGGAATATCTCCCTATAAACCTTTAGAACATTAGATTATGCAGTCACAGACCTGCTGCCTAAGGGGAAAATATATATATATATTATTAACAGCATGGACCACCTATGATAAGGGAGGTGGGGTATGGAAGGTCGACCGCAACACCTAGGTCCACTATTTGTCGACAGTAACTAGGTCAAAAAGGTTTCTAGGTCGACAGGTCAAAAGGGTGACATGAGTTTCAAAGGGTGACATGAGTTTCTAAAAATAGAAACTCATGTCGACCTTTTGACATGTCGACCTAGAAACCATATAGACCAATAGTGGTCAACCTAGACATTGTCGACCTAAGTGTGGTCAACCTAGAGACTGGATACCGATAAGCGGACAGAGCGGCACAATATCAATTAGATTCAACAAGCCACCTTCACTATTCCTGCAATAAACATTGATTTAACATTTTTCAGCAAAATTAATAATTTTACCTTGGAATAATTCTATTATGAAAATGCTCACTGGTTCAAACTTCACGAAATAACACAACACATTAATATCCTAACCGCACTACTGCAGTAAAACAGCATTTCCAATAACTAATGAGCTAGCAGCATATTTATCTATATATGTGAATGAGGAATTGTTTCAGCTATTTGTATACCTCACAAGAAAATTATAACCATGGTATTAGATATAAGGGGCTCTAATCAAAATTAAACGTCATTGAAGTATGCAGGAAAGGCTTAACGGAGAAGAGAACACAATTATCTTCTCCGTTAATGCCAGACTCCTACAACATCTCACGCTCTCTAGAGATTGTTTTCCACTATTCAAGTAGTAGAAATATGACAAAAAATCCTTAAAAGGTTTACATCATAACTCCATCTATATCTATATATATCTGTTGAGGAGGGATGAAGCATACATAAGGTCCATGTGTAACTGCAACTATTGTCCCAGAGGGGAAAAATAAATAAATAAATAAAAAATAATACAGGGATAAACTTTCGATAAAGAAAAAAACCTGTTGACATTGACCAAAAATATTTGGGTACAAAATTATTTACTCGCACTTTGCATGTGAGGTATTATATATTACATCCTTGGGAGAACTGATGAGATATATTTCATAAAATATAGGAATTGAACATGATGGGGTGAATTCAATTGATGCCACTGCCCAATCTCCCATCTAAAGTGATGAGCGATCGCAGGGCGATTTTCAATTGATGCCCATTATTGTGCCCATTAGTGTTGGGTTTTGCCGCACAAAGCAGCTAAACTAAAAAAAATAAAAATAGGTGCGACTCGACAAGTCCCATTTGTGCACTTAAACGGGTCACTTTTTAGCACATTTCTGCTTGCCACCCCTGGGAGGGTGCGATGCGAAATGCCGGCGCTGGCAGCTGATCACATCCAAACAGAGCTAAAATTGAATAGATCCGTTGGGTGTCATCCGCTGGCTGCTGACAAAAACAATTGAATTCCCCCCAATGTGAGTTTAACAAAAAAATAAAAACAAAGTGTTGACAGAAACTGCTCCGCTCATTTTACTATCTCCCTAAAACTCAAGCCATATATAAACCACAACCATTAAAAATCAGAGAGATATATATTAGCTCCCGGGGCTATTCAATACAGCACGCTGTGACACCCCTCCCGGTGCTCCAAAAGTGCCGGCGTGATGCCGATTTCTGCCTGTAGAGCGGCGGAAGCAGCATCGCGCTGGGCACTTAATTCGGAGAATGCTGGTTCTCCTGACAAAAAACACTCTGTTTAGTCCGTGAGAAAGGGCATTCTCTGACTTACAATTGCGCTGAATTGAATAGACCCGGGAGCTAATTCCCAGCGCTATTCAACTGTTAGAATTGAATCACAAAAGGGCTAGGCCGCCCAGCATGCAACCCACCAACTGTGATAATGCTGAAATTGTGATTGAGCCGCAATTTCAGCATGATCCCTGGAATTGCGGATGCCTGTCAGCGCAGCCTGGCTGCGACAGCAGGAGACCCACCCATTTTTAAGTTCGGAGCGGCTGCGTGAGACTACATGCAGCCGTCCAGAAAAACCCCATTTACCCTGTGCCGCCCCCGCAACGAACCGCCTTCCGCCCCACGAACGCCTTTGCCTGTCAATCAGGCAAAGGCGTTCAGCTAATGCTAACCATTAGAATTAACTGCGCGCGTATACATAGGGCGAGACCTGTGTGCGCGCAATCGGGGCCATCTGAGGAACTGCAGCTAGATCGTGATTTGTAATCCTACCTGAATTGGGCTCAGTGTGCACCCACTACCTATTCTATTCTTTTGCTAGTTTGGATTATGGCAATTTAGGTAGGGTAGCTCAAAAAGAAAAATACATAGATTGTTATTAAAAATTATCTGAGACACTAAAGTCCAACTCTCTTTGTTTAGTGCAACTAATTTTCTTTTCTATACCCTAATACTGTACCATAAAGTGTTAGCTGTGAAGTTTAAGGATAATTATAAATTAGCGTTTAAGAAACATTTCTAACAAACGTTTGTAAATGTGAAAAACATTGAAAAATATACAAATATGTTGTCATTTTGTGCAGGTGTATAACTTTTATTACAGTGGAAATGTTAATGTTTTTTGTTCCATGTCGCTGCTGTTTTAAACTCAGCCAACTTGCATGCATTTTAGTAATTTTTGCTCTTTGTTATCTAAATTAATGCAGTAGTGTTATATCAAAAGTATTTTAGTTTTAAGTCTATTAACCAACACCTTGGGGGATATTCAATTGGCTGCGGTAGTTTACCACAGCAAACTGAGTCGCCAGAGACTATTTCGTTTGCCCCTATACCTGGCGATTGTGCTTTGAGTGAAGCATAATATGCGATATATACGTTATGGAAAGAACTTACCGTTGTTAACTGGATTTCTTTTAAGTCCATAGGATCCACAGGATAACAATGGGATATGATGAAACAGCAGCATATTTGCACCAATCGGTCAAAGCTTTTCCGCCCTCCCAGCATGCAACGGTCCTGTCCATATAACCTCGCCTCCTTGCTAAGGCAAATCAGTTGTATTCCAAAGCTAAAGGCAGAAGCATCATAGATAGCCCTAATCAGGCTATAAGAACACACATGCACACCCTTCCGTACAAGAAGGAAGAGGTTAGTGAGTAAAAGGATCCTCAAATCAGGTGCATCAGGGTGGGATCCCTGTGGACTTAGGAGAAATACCGTTCTCAAGTTCTTACCATAACGTATATTTCTCCGGCAGGGTCCACAGGTTATCCACAACATAAAAATGGGGTTTCCCAAAGCAATTTAGTGGTGGGGACACTCCTGATTGGAAAAGAGAATCCTTCGCCCGAATTCAGCATCATGAGAGGCAAAGGTATCCAAGGCATAATGTCTAATGAATATGTTAATGGAAGACCATGTGGCTGCCTTACATATCTGTCCTGCTGAGGCACCACATTGTGCTGCCCATGATGGACCTACCTTACGAGTGGAGTGAGCCGAGACATTAGCAGGGGGATCAGTGTGAGAATATGCTTCTGAAATAGTCATACGAAGCCATCGTGCCAGTGTCTGCTTATCAGCAGGCCATCCTCTCTTGTGAAATCCGTAGAGAATGGAGAGAATCTGTCTTTCTGATGGCACTGGTACGATCCATGTAGATCCTTAATGCACGGACCACACCCAGCGATGCATCCCCCGCAGAAAGGCCCGGTACCTGGAAAGCCGGGACTACAATTTCTTCATTACGGTGGAATTTAGACACCACCTTCGGAAGATACCCAGATCTGCTTTATCCAACTAAAAAATCAGAAATGGGAAACGACATGATAATGCCCCTAAATCTGATACTCTTCTAGCTGACGCCATAGCCAGTAGAAAGAGAACTTTAGCTGTCAACCATTTAAGATCCACTTTATTCAGTGGTTCAAATGGGGCAACTTGAAGGGCTTTCAGGACTAGACTTAAGACCCACGGCACTGTAGAAGGAACAAAAGGAGGTTGAATGGGCAGC